>NC_081412.1:702095083-702774012 GCF_030272615.1 Cryptomeria japonica | reverse complement strand
TGGGAGGGTAGATGTGGATAGAGCATGATCAAGTAGAGAAATGAAGGAAAGAGGAGCGAAATCTTTACGCATGGTGCTAGTTGCCCGGTTTTCACCATGGTACTTGTCCAAGGCACCTATTTGCCAAGTTTTCACCAGTGGATGAATTTTTTTCTTTAATTTTTTTAATTTTTACTTTTTTTTGTGTCACTAGGCGCTTCTTTACTAGGTTTTCACCAAAGTGACAATTTTTTCAGGTCTTTTTCTCTTTTTTTTTGTGTGTATGTCACAAGGTGCCTGTTTGCTAGGTTTTCACCAAAGTGACAATTTTTCAGATCTTTTTTCTCATTTTTTTGTATTTTTTCAAGATCGTTTAAAGAAATTATTTGAAATACTTAGGCATAGAACTTGTGAAGGTGAATACTATTGATTGGATCTTCAAACGGTTCACCCTCAGGAGTAGCCAACCAATATGCTCCTGCTCCATAGGAAACAATGATAATATATGAACCTAGCCAGTTAGGTTCAAACTTGCCCTTTTTCTCTTGGTCTTGCTGATTCTTTGGATTTTCTCTATGGACAAGATCACCAACTTCAAATGTGCAAGATCTAACTATGTGGTTGTAACTTATGCACATGTGTTGTTGATATGTTGTGAGGTGATCAAAAGTGGCTTGTCTTCTTTCATCAAACAATTATATGTCATGCAAGTGGGAGACTCTATAGTCTTCATCACTAATCAGGTTGTGCAAAGAGACCCATAGGGAAGGTATCTCGACCTCAATGGGCAATATAGCTTTAGCACCATAAACAAGGGAGTATCAAGTGGTGCCTGTGGGAGTGCAAACACTCGTGTGGTAAGCCCACAAGACAAGGTACAACTGGATATGCCAATAATGACCAGCTTCATTGACCATCTTTTTTGAGGATTCTAAGGATATTTGTGTTCGAGGCCTCAACCTGGCCATTACCTCGAGGATAGTATGGTGTGGAGAAGCGATGCTAGATATGAAATTTCTCACAGAGCTCATGAACATCCTAATTGTTGAAGGGAGGACCGTTATCAATAATGATAGAAAGAGGGATACCATACTGACATATGATGTAGTTCAGGATAAATGTGGCAATTTTTTTTCCAATGATATGGGTAAGAGGAATGACTTCAATCCATTTCATGAAATACTCAGTAGTAGTGATGATGAATTTGTGGCCATTGGATGAGGGTGGATGGATTTTGCCCACGAGGTCGAGTCCCCACTGATAGAAGGGCCAAGATGTGATAATAGGTTGCAATTCATGCGCTAGTGCATGTATCAAGCATCCATGTATCTGGCATTGCTTTCATTTCTTAATAAACTGATAAGTGTCCTTCTCCATGGTAGGCCAGTAGTAACCAGTATGGTAGAATTTCTTAGCTAGGGTCAGACCGCTCGAATGTGCCCCACATATACCTTCGTGCACCTCTCTCAAGGTAGTGTTGGATTCCTCACACTCAAGAAATATAAGTAAGGTACCATCAAGACCTTGACGATGTAGGGTATCAGCTAAAATGGCATTACAAGAGGCTCAACGAATAATTTCAAGCTGTATTGGATAGGTCAAAAGTTAAGGTATTATCATGTAAGTAGGCATAAATATCTCCATACCACTGGGAATTAGGATTGACGATGAGGCATATCATTTTAGATTATGGTATATTGTAGGCTGGCTCCAAGAGCGGTTCAACCAAGAACTCACAGTATTCGGCATTACTTGGCTTATTACAAGGGATGCAATTGTAGCCATTGCATTAGTTGCTCTGTTGTTATCCCGAGGAATTTGCTCAGATGTGATTGTGGTAAAATAAGCCTTGAAATAATCCACCATTCTCTTTTATGGAATAAGCTTTTCATCTTTTGTTTAATAATAATCATTAACCTATCTGATCACTAACTAAGAGTCACCAAGAATACGTAACTCTAAGATTTTCCATTGTACAACCATACAGATTCCAGAAAATAATGCTTCATATTCTACAATATTGTCGATACATGGAAAATGTATCTTATAAGCCTTGGGTATGCAATCCCCTTGTGATGTGACAAAGAGAATGCCAACACCAGAACCACCATGTGTGAAGGAGCCATCAAAATATAAAGTTGAGAGATGTGAAGATTCCATTGTGAAGATTGACTCATCAGGTAACTCTATGATAAGTGGATGATCATCTGTGAGAGGAGCATCAATGGGTTGGTCTGCTATAGCTTTATTGGAATCAAGGATCACTGAGAAGGGTGGGGTGAATCAGTGATCTACTGAAAATTAAAACTGCAAACTTATTCTTTATCCATCGGTTAACAATGCATAGAAAATATGAATATAAACATGCAACAATAAAAGAACAAATCTACAACACCAATTTTTTTACGTGGAAACACAGAAAGGGAAAAACCACAGTGGGGCTAAAACCCACAATATTCTTATACTATGGCCAAGAGTACATAAATATTACATAGATGGGGAATGCACTTGCATTCAGGCTCACTACCTAGAGCTCACTGCTCAATTACATATGCCTGGAAGGCTACAGCCTTCAGGGAAGTCTCATTGACTTACAATTTGATTAAAAAGTGATTGTACAATGAAATGAACTCTTAGAAAGCATCTGACAATGCAAAATTGAGTTTCGATTAGGCTATGTATCACTTACTGTCTCTGCTATGCTAATTTCTCTATTTTGGTCTCAGTCAGCTAAAGGTTGATCTAAAACCAAAAATGCACACATGAATTGTGCTCAATCGCACCAAAATTGACTACAACTTCTCTATCTTCTCGAAAATTGGACACCATAATGATCTTATATATCTAGTCTTACCACAAAAATAATCTCCTTCATGTCGGCTTCAAGAGATGTAACATGTGGATGAAGTTGGCTTTAATCTTGAATACACCATAGCACCAGAATAAAATATTACAACCACATGCATCCTAACGGACCTACCAAACATGAAGATCACAAAAATAATTACCTTAAACACCGCAATCACCGGAGATGATTTCGGATCAACACATTATTGAGATACCTTGTTTTATCGGTTAACTGTCTACCGGTTACCTCCATCTTCCAGATAAGCTAAATCATGACTATCGGATAGAATCACCATGAAGATGTCACTGGTACCCAGATCCTCAATGTGGTAGTGAATGTATGCTCTGACATCTTCCACATAAACAACTCCTTCCAAAACATGGGAAAATGCGCCAACCAAATCATCCAAGGTGGCAATATGCGAGCATTCCTTGAAAATTGTCCTAGGACGATCCTTAACCTCGACAACAATAGGATTTTCAATGAAAGTAGGTACAGAGGATGATCTCGCTTCCATGATGAAAGATGATTTCAATAAGTACTTGAGAAATGGTTGATGATGAAACCCTAGAGAACTCTTCCAATCGCTGGTGGAATCGCTAAAAAAGATATGTAATCGCACTGAATCGCCTTAGACTCGCTCTGTATTGCTCTGAATGCAAGGTGATAAAAAATGAAGTGGATTCAACCTTTTAACCTTCAAGAAACTCTAATCCGTCATCGATATGAATGACTTCTGGTGGCGGATCTCGATCGAACAACTCCATACCAGATAAACCTTTTGATTATTTGGAACATCTTCCAGATCCTCTTCCCAGGGCTTAAGAAATATTTTCATGAATTTTACCTACCCCTAAGGCATTTGCCTCAGTTACTAGATGAACTTCCTGCCAATGCAGGAGAAACCTCCTCTGTCAGTTGAGTAACTGGAGCATTCCCATCTGTTGATTGATCATCTAACTTCCTGACCCATTTCTTGATATGATCTTGCTAGATTTCATTGACCTTTTCTTTCCCTTTATCATTTGATCCATCAATGTTAACTGGTGGATGTTTGCTTCTACAAAACTTAGCTATGTGTCCAATCTTGTTGCATGCATATCATGTAACATTTGTTCTTTTTAATTGCTTTGCTATAATTGGTATAATTGCTTGACCTTCACTGATTAGCCATATGTCCAAATTTTCCACATGCATGGCATTTTACATTCATTCTACAATCTTCTATCTTATGACCATACTTATTGCATTTAGAACATTGACCGAGAGTAGAATTATAGCTTTGATTTGCTCTATTTCTACATTGCCTAGCCATGTGACCAAATTTATTACAAACATAGCATCTACCATTAAATTTGTAAGCATTAAGTCGCCTAAGCTTTGACCCTATTCAAATCCAAGTCCATTGGAATCTCCATTCTGTCTTTGGCTTTTCAATAATTCATCAAGTTGTGTTGAACTAACCTTGAATTTGTCCTTGTACTCACTTGCAATAGCCAGATCATCTCTTAGGATTATCATTTGTCTTTCAAGTTCTTATTCATTACTTTGTGATTGCACTAATTATGTTCTTAACATATCATTTACATGAGCCAACCAGATGCATTCTTTAGATCCGTCTTTTAGAGATCTCCCAAGGTTTTATTCATTCATCTTCCAGTCTTCAATCTCCTTTGACATTCTCATAGTTAGGGCTTACATTTCATTCCTCATGACCATATTCTCGTGACTCAGCTTCTAACATTTTTCATTAAGGGCATCTTTCTCTTCATTATCCTAATTTTGCAGAAGTTCCTTCCTCCTAGCTTGAACATATGACAACCTCTCTTGTAGGATAAGAATGAATTCCTTGGCACAATTCAATTCATCTTGTAATTTAAAGTTCTTCATCCTTTAAACATCATAATCTTCAAGTGCTACCTCAAGTTGCTTCTCCATACTCATGTCCATGGATTCCGAATTCAGGATCTCCCTCAAGTTGTTAGACTTCCTTCGAGGTACAAGTCTCTGATACCAATTGTTGGAATCCAAGAACACTGAGAGGGGGGGTGAATCAATGTTCTACTGGAATGTTCAATTTTAACCTTATTATAACATGCATTCACCAATTGGTATACCGGTACATATATAATTGAAAGCAGTAAAGCATTCAAGAAGCCAATCACACAAATGAATACCATAACATAGAGAATTATATATGGAAAACCTCAAAGAGGAAAAACCATGGTGGGATTTGTGACCCACAATATCAATCCAATGACCATAGGAAAAGATATTACATAATATGGGGGTCTGCACATGCAAGAAGCCTTACAGCCTAGAGCACACTGCTCAACACAAAAGAGTCTTACTGATTACAGTCACTTTGAATAAGAAAACATAAGACTGAACTCATTTAATGCATCTACTATGCCTGATAGAGTTCCAATTCAAACTTTGACTGTTCCAGTTTTGAAACACTAAACCCTTACCAGAATAACCTTCATATTACAACATCCTTGATTACAATCATTTCCATCATATCCTATCATATCTCTCATTACATAAAATGATCTAATTAACTGACCTATATACCCTTACAATCCTTCATGACTCATGTCGGTTTACATAGATAATTACAAAATGATTATACATGTCAGCTCATTACATATATACATAAATAACAAAATGAATTGTCGATTATTGGATCTCCCAATGATGTCGACCTCCAATGTTGGTACCCAGTTAGTAAGTCATGTCGGCCTTCAATGTCAGTAGCTGTAGAATCCTTCCTAACGGTGCTAGTGAAGGTGTCGGTGAAGTGTCTGTCGATGAAGAACCAAACCAAGGAATAGAGCCGGAACATGTTGCCATCAATGACAACATATGAAACCAATCATATGAGTGTCAATTGCCAATAATCTCCCCCTTTGGAATTGATGGCAACACTCATGTGAAAAATGATAATGGTTTCCATCTGTCGAATTCACCCTGAGATTGCTCCCCCTGAGATGAATATTCATCTATACAAATACTCCATATATACACCATATCTTCTAATTTCAAGGATATATTTTTCACCTATACCTCCCCTTTAACATCAATGCCCAAAAAAATACCAAAAACCGAGATGAAGAATGAAAGTTTGTACAAAGAATATGTCCTAAAACACCTTACCTGAGCTGAATATACTTTAAAATTTCCGGATAGGCTTTCTCCAAAAGCTCTAGATAAGTGTCCCAACCAGATTTGAATGTATCAGAAATAGATACAAGTCCATTAAGCATGTGAGTATAGGACTCTTTCTCCTTCAGCTCTACCGGTGTGGGCTTACCAACCATATCAATGTATTCCTTCTTATGTACACTCAAGGAGGCCAACTGAGGACTCACCAATCCTCTGAGCCCTTTATCTCTCCTAATGATTTTGTCTTTTTCCCTTTCAAGAGCTGAAATTTGACCTTCTAATACCAAAATATGTCCATCAATAGATGTAGTCAAAGAATTGGAGCCATCAAAAGAATTGGCTATACCTACAATTTTCTCCCGAGAATCCTTAATCCCTTTATCTATATCTGCAACAAGTAATCCAATGTTGCAGCATACTCTATATACTCAAAGCATTATCAATTAACTTCAATTTGTCAAAAATCTCTTTTGTCTTTGATTCAATCCTTTGATCAAAAGTGGCTCTCTTGGCTTGTGTGAATCTCTCCAGTGCCTATTGGTTAGATATTTGCTACAGTGATTAAAAATCCTTAGAAATGTGCTCAGTAATTATTTTGAGCTTGTCGGATGGGCTTGCTCCTTTGTCAAAATGGCACTCTGAGACAAGTTTGTGAAAAATTGAGATTGATTGATCAATTATTCCTTTGTCCACTGATCCTTCCTTCATCATATCTTGAGAAGCCATCATCACAAGCTTAGTAGAGCTCATCTCAGTTATGCTCTTTTGCTCTACATGTGAGGTGTCAATTGACAACAATGATGTGCTCGCTACTGGTTCCCTACTGGATTCCTTGCCCTTCTCCTCTGATGGTTGATTAACTTTAATAACTTTTTCTTTTGCACCAGTGGCTTTTCCACTTGGTGCAGTAACAGTTACTGTCGGTTCTGCATGAACTATATCCTTAACCTGTACATTCTTATCCAGAGGACTATTGTCCTCAACATTTGTAACATGTAAACTCTGTGAATCTGTCGGTATCTCCTTTGTGTCCTATACATTAGTTTCTACAAGGGGCTCTACATCTAATGCCTTAGTATCTTTCAAAATTGTAGGTGGGGTACCTACTATACCTTTGCCTTTCCCTTGAACTAGGATGTCAGTAGTGTCTATTTTAGCTTTCGGTGAAGTGTAGAAACAAGGGTTGTCAATAAAGAATTGAACCCATGTCTTGTGGTTTTCATTGATTATTTCATTAACCCTTCCTAACATAAGACTAACTATCTTGTGCTTGCTTCGAAATATTGTTCTGTCTACAACTTAATGTGTAATAACCAACTCATTTGGAGTAATTGATCCACAAGTAGTTAATAACTCTTGAATTTTTATGCGCTTATCCTCTTCCATGGCTGATAATCTCCTAGCATTTAGGTTATCATATAGTTGTGCCGGTATTTTCTTCTGAATTTCTAATAATTTTTTCTTAAATACATTCAGATATAACAAAATTGCTTCCTCAATTTCTCTCTGCTCATCATCATCTAAGTGTTCATAATATAATTGTACATTTTTCAACATACAATCCTTAGTGATTTCACCTATCAATTTTGTACAAGTCTTGGGAGGGATTATAGTTACATTACCAAATATAATACCAAGGTTTGTGTCATCCATCTTCTTTCTTTTGCCAGTACCGGATGGTGCAGAAGGTGTATGAGATGTTTCCTTTGGAGCTCTTTTCTTTTCAGCTTTGCTTGTCGATATCTTGATTGTGACCTTCCTTACTAGTTGCTTCCTTGCTTCCTCCTTAGACTTCTCACCTTTCTTCCTCAATACCCTCTTGAATGATAAAGGTGTGTCATCTTCATTTCCAAAGCTTGATGGAATAGGCTCAATGAAGATTTCAGGCTCTTTTCTCTTCCTTCCTTTTGCTAGAACAACAACCATTAAGGCCTTGATGTCCTGAGATACTTGTTCAACAAATTTTCTAGCCTTGCCTTGTTGTTTCTCCCTCTTCTTCCAGTTGAATTTAGTTTGAACCTCTTGCTTCTTTTATTTTGCAGTACCGAAAGACTTTTCAGGCTCATCATTAGGAGCATCAATTAACATTTTGGCATAAGCATCCAAAATCTCGGCATCAACCTCATATCCCATCTCTTCTATCCATATCTTATGGGGTTTAACTGCTTCCATTAAGGTTTCATCCCTTTTTACCATAAAGCAGATCTCGGTTGAGTATTTCTCAACAATGTGTTTACGAACCCTCTCTCTAGATTTCATTCCCTTCTGGAATGCCTTGAAATAAACCTAAACCTTATCATCTCGCTAACTACCCAAACTAGCAATAGATTGCTTCAGTAGTTTGCCTATCGTGATATCAAATGCCCATTGTCTTTTCCCAAAACCGGGAGTTTCATTAAGGAAAAATAGCAGCAAGCAGACAATAAGATTCCCATACCGAAATATCCCCCTTTTCTCTCCTTTGATCTTCCCAAGGTTAATTAACAACTCATCTAACATCCATCCACAAAGATCTATCTTCTCATTTTCCCTCATAATCTTATGTGCGACGTATATGCAGGAGCTAGGAATAAAACTAAGAATATTGGATTGATTTACCTTGTACCCAATGATCATGTTGCCAAATCTGATGTCTCTATCAGTGATGGTGCTAACCCTCATCGATTGTCGGTCTGAAGTTGCGCCAGTGAGTTTGTTAACCTGATCATTTGAAATCTTTTTCTCCAGACGCTGACCAATCTGCATCAAACCGGTCATGGCCCTAACGGCCTCCTTTGTGATCTTATAAGGTCTGTCCAACCAAATTAATTCTCCATGAACTCTGCTTAGTACATAACTGATGATCTCATCTTCAAATTCGGGGATATCAAGAATGCCACTAAACCCTAGATCCTCAATGTGCTTATATTTAGCCTTGATCTTTATGGAGTCTCCCATCAACTCGCTCATATACATGCTCTTGATGTCACTAGTACCCAAATCCTCAATGTGGCAGTGAATGTATGCTCTGACGTCTTCCACATAAACAACTCCTTCCAAAACACAGGAAAATGCACCAACTGAATCATCCAAGGTGGCGATATTTGGGCATTGCTTGAAAATCGGCCTGGGATGATCCTTAACCTCGACAATAGTAGGATTTGCAATGAAATTAGGTGTAGAGGATGATCCCGCTTCCATGATGAAAGATGATTTCAATAAGTACCTGAGAAGTTGTCAATGAAACCCTAGAGAACTCTTCCAATCACTGGTGGAATCGCTGAAGAAGATATCTGATCGCACTGAATCACCTTAGACTCATTTTGTATCACTCTTAATCGCTCTGAATGCAAGGTGATAAAAATGAAGTGGATTCAACCTTTTAATCTTCAAGAAACCCTAATCCGTCATCAATATGAATGACTTTCGGTGGAACATACCGGATCTCGATCGAACAAATCCATACCGGATAAACCTTTCTAATGTCTGGAACATCTTCCCGATCCTCTTCCTAGGGATTAAGATATATTTTCATGAATTTTACCTACCCCTAAGGTATCTGCCTTAGTTATCGGATGAGCTTCCTGCCGGTGCAAGAGCAACCTCCTCTGTCGGTTAAGTAATTGGCCCATCTGTTGATTGATCATCTGACTTCTTGACCCATGTCTTGATATGATCTTGTCGGATTTCATTGGCCTTTTCTTTCCCTTTATCATTTGATCCATCAATGTTAACCAGTGTATTTTTGCTTCTACAAAACTTAGCTATGTGTCCAATCTTGTTGCATGCATAGCATGTAACATTGTTCTTTTGAATTGCTTTGCTATAACCGGTATAGTTGCTTGACTTGCATTGATTAGCCATATGTCCAAATTTTCCACATGAATGACATTTACATTCATTCAGTAATCTTTTGTATTATGACCATACTTATTGCATTTAGAACATTGACCGAGAGTAGAATTATAGTTATGATTTTCTCTATTTCTACATTGCCTAGCCATGTGACCAAATTTATTACAAACAAAGTGTCTACCATTAAATTTGTAAGCATTAAGATGCCTTACCGGTGTCTTCTATTTTTGATCTTCATTTGCAATACCGGAGCTTTTACCTTGTTCAAATCCAAGTCTACTGGAATCTCCATTATGTCTTTGGCTTTTCAATAATTCATCAAGTTGTGCTCAACTAACCTTGAATTTGTCCTTGTACTCACTTGCAATAGCTAGATCATCTCTTAGGATTATCATTTGTCTTTCAAGTTCTTGTTCATTGCTTTGTGATTGCATTAATTTTGTTCTCAACATATAATTTTCATGAGCTAACCGGATGCATTCTTCATATATGTCTTTCAGAGATCTCCCAAGGTTTTCTTCATTCACCTTCCAGTCTTCAATCTCCTTCGACATTCTCATAGTTAGGGCTTGCATTTCATTCCTCATGACCATATTCTCCTGACTCAGCTTCTGACATTTTCCATTAAGGGCATCTTTCTCTTCATTGTCTTGATTTTGCAGAAGTTCCTTCCTCCTAGATTGAATAGATGACAACCTCTCCTGTAGGATAAGAATGAATTCCTTGGCAGAATTCAATTCATCTTGTAATTTTCAGTTCTTCATCCTTTCAACATTATAATCTTCAAGTGCTACCTCAAGTTGCTTCTCCATACTCATATCCATGGATTCCAGATTCGGGATTGTTGGCAATTGACACTCAATTGGTTGGTTTCACTATGTTGTCATTGATGGAAACATGGTATCTTGTTTCGGCTTCGTGTTTTTTGTTCAGTTGTGTATCAGCAAGAACAACACCAACAGACACTTCACTGGCACCGGTACCGACAGGATGGAAGGAATTCTTTGGTTATCGACAATGTAGGTCGACATGGTTTAGAATATGGTTATCGGTATTGGAGGCCGACATCTCTTGGATCCAGCATCAACAATTGATTTTGATGTTCATGTATTTATGTTATCTAGCCGACACGTAATTTTATATTGTAAATATCTTTGTAAGCCAACATAAGGCATGATAAATTGTTTAGGGTATATAGGTCAGTTGGATTAGATCATTTTAGTAGCTATGAAAGTTTTGATGGATATTTGAATGCGATATCATGTGAATATGTATTAGGAAGGAGATTCAAAATATATATGAGAGATCGTGTATGTGAGGATATTTATGTAAGGGTTATTCCAGTAAAGGGTTTAGGGTTTCAGACCGGAACAGGCAGAGCTTAACCGAAACTGTATTATGGCATAGAAGATGCTATGCAAGTGCAGGCCCTTATATTTTGTAATATCTCTTCATATGGCCAGTGAATTGATATTATGGGTCACAAATCCCACGGTGGTTTTTCCTCTTTGATGTTTTCCACGTATAATTATGTGTGTTATGGTTCTCATTTATGTGATTGGCTTATTGGTTGCTTTACTTCTTTTAATTTTGTATGTACTAGTTGGTGTATGCATGTTTTAATAAGGCTAAAATTAATCATTCTGGTATAACACTGATTCACCACCCCCCCCCCCCACTCTCAATGTTATTGGATTCCAACAAGAATCTCCCTCAATCTGTTAGACTTCCTCCGAGGCACAAGGCTCTGATACCAATTGTTGCAATCCAAGAACACTAAGAGGGGGGTGAATCAGTGTTCTATCGAAATGTTCAATTTTAAGCTTATTATAACATGCATTCACCAACCGGTATACTGGTACATATATAATTGAAATAAGTAAAGAAATCAATAAGCCAATCACACAAATGAATACCATAACATAGAGAATTATGTGTGGAAAACCTCAAATAGGAAAAACCACGGTGGGATTTGGGACCCACAATATCAATCCACTGGCCATATGAAAATATATTACATAATATGGGGGCCTACACATGCAAGAAGGCTTACAGCCTAGAGCACACAGCTCAACACAAAGGAGTCTCACTGACTACAGTCACTTTGAATAAGAAAACATAAGACTGAACTCATTTAATGCATCTGTTATGCCTGATAGAGTTCCGGTTCAACCTCTGACTGTTCCGGTTTTGAAACCCTTACCATAATAACCTTCGCAGTACAATATCCTCAATTACAATCATTTCCATCATATCCTATCATATCTCTCATTACACAAAATGATCTAATCAAATGACCTGTATACCCTTACAATCCTTCATGACTCATGTCGGCTTACATAGATAATTACAAAATGATTATACATATCGACCCATTACATATATACATAAATAACAAAATAAATTGTTGATTGTCGAATCTCCCAATAATTTTAGCCTCCAATTTTGATACCCAGTTTGTAATTCATGTCGGCCTTCAATGTCGGTACCCATAGAATCCTTCCTACCAGTGTCGGTGAAGTGTCTGTCGGTGAAGAACCAAACCAAGGAATGAAGCTAGAACATGTTGCCATCAATGACAACATATGAAACCAATCAGATGAGTGTCAATTGCCAACAATGTGATCAATAAAATTGCTAAGCTTACTGGATGAGTTGGTACTTGCATCAAATTGCACTTCTGGTACCACCTATCCCAAAACTTCCAGTGCTTTTTTAATGGCTTTCTTCTCCTCTGACTTGGGCTAACTCTTGATTGGCTTGCACCTGAAGAGCAACAACAACTATCATCCTCTCAGTCGAAGACATTTGAGCAAATGGTTTATCAAAATTGATGTTGAATTGAGGAAAACTCCCTAGGCTTTGGGTTGTAGCAGTGTCAACTGCCACTAATACCAGAGATTCCATATCCTTACCCTTATCTTTATCCTTATCTTTGTCCTTGTTTGGTTCATCCTATTTTACCTCTTCTTTCTTCTCAGCCTCAACAGGTCCGAATTTATCTTCCTTAGGTGCCTCTTGCGCATCGATGTCACCACTTGGTACACCATCATCTGCCTTTGTTGGTTTATCATTATCATCTGCAGCCTCATCAACAACATAATCCAAAATTTGTTGTCCACCAATATCCTGAGTAGACTCTTCTTTATTTATAGTATCTATCAGAGGGGTATATGACTGAGTGGCATTATTTTGAGAATCGGTATCTACAAGGCAATTCTTAGTTAGAAACTTTTACCATATCTCACTGGTCTCTCTCCTTATTTCCTCAACTTTGCCCATAGTCAAACTATTAACCCCGTGCTTACTTTGAAATTCCTTTTTATTAGCCAACAAAATTAATCTATCAATTTCTTCTATGGAAATGTTGGTGCACAGATTAACCAGTTCACTCTCCTTTATTTCTCTGTCCATTTGACTGGTTGATTTTTGTCTATCATCAATAAGACTGTACAAATATTTGCGTATATAATATTCTAACTCAATTAATGCCTTGCTAAATACATCCATATACAAAATTATTGCTTCTTCTATCTGCCTTTGATCTTTATCATCCATATTTACATAATATACAAATATATTCTTTAAATTTCCATCTTTAATAATCTTATCAATTAGTTCTTGTGTAGACAATGGAGGAATAATGTGATAATCTGTTTTGGAGGATTTCATCTTACCGGATTCAGTGGCTTCATTAAGATCTGACTTTGTCTTCTTCCCTTTCTTGGATTGGCCTGTCGGTTCAAGTTCAAATCTTACCTTCTTCTTCTTCCTCTCAGTCTTCTCACCACTGAATTGTGATTTCCGGATCACCCAAGTGAATTCACCTTTCTTAGGTGCCTTGTGAGTGTCAGAATCAGATCCGTTCTTTGATTCCATCAAAGTGACCACCACATATTCTCTTTGGGTCTTTTGCTTGTTCCTCAGAACACCTTTGCCCTTTGCAGATGTATCAAAGATTTCAGCTTCAGCAATAGGTGTCTTCACTAGAGAAGGCCCTGTCACCTTTATCTTAACAGGGGCAGATGCAAACTTTTGTTTCTTTTCCTTTTCTGCTGCATCTCTTGCTACCCTAGCAGCCCTAACTTTCTCCCGGGGATGGCCCTCCTCAACAAGAATGTCTTCAACTATCTTTTTCACCTTCCTCTTCCTTGTCGGTTTGGTGAATTTGGAGTGTAACTCCATTGACTTCTCTTTACAAGTACCAAACCTCTCCTCGTTAGTGTCTTCCAGAGAGTTGAGCAAGTGTTGAGCATAGGCTTCCAAGGTGGTCTCATCCACCTCGTATCCCATTGGCATAATCCAAATAGTCTAGGGTTGGCCTGGTTCCATCAAGCATTCATCTTTATTCACCATAAAACATATTGTCTCCTCATACTTTTTAACAATTTCCTTGGGGATTCTAACTCTTTGCTTCATTTTCTCCTGGAATTGTTTGAAGAAGGCTCATAGAGCAGCATTTTGATTGTCTCAATTGCCAAGACTATCTAATCCTTGCTTGATTTATTGCACCATCGGTCAATCATAATCCCACTGGACTCTACTGATTATGGGGATTTAATCCATAAAGTATAGGGAAAGATAGATAATCAATGATCTCAATTTGAAAACATTCTTTTTATCTTATTTAATCTTCTTCAAATTGATCAACAACTCCTCCAAAAACACAATGCATAGGTCATAGTGACCGTCTTCCTTAACCATTTTGTAAGTGTCATGAATTGCAATGTCAGAAACTAAATTCAATCTGTTGGATTGATACACCTTGTATCCAATCACCATAGCAGAAAATTTGACATCATCTTCCCTTATGGTACTAATTTTCATCGATCTTCCATCAAACTTTGCACAGGTTAACTTGTTTACGGTAGGGTTTGTAACCTTTCATAACCCTGGCTTGTCACCGGTTTAATGTAAACAGGTAACAATCTTAATTGCCTCTATAGTGATCTTGTATGGTTTTATTAGAAATTGACACTCATCTAGGTTCTAGGTGTTGTCATTGATGGCAACACACTTCATGGAAGATTTGATAATCAAGGTAACCGACTTTCAAGGAACTGACAAGCATGTAATCGACAAACTTGGAACTGGTATTCTAAGGCTGACATAGGAGATTGATCTGACAAACTTGGAAGCGGCAACGGTCATATAGTTTTATGTTTATATTTTGTCTGGGCCAACATGTCTTTTATCTTTTGAAATATGATTGTAAGTGGACATAAGGCATTTATGTTTATACATGTAAATGGGTATATAAGTCAACCCGATTAGGTCATTTTGGATTAAAAAAGATGCGATTGGTTATGTGATATTATACGAGAAAACTCTTGATCGATAGAATGCGAGTGTAATGATCTATAGTCAGTCTTGGTTATTTGTCTAGAGGATTGGAGAGCGATCTAAGTTACCGATAAGGGAGGCTACAGTATAAACCGGTATAGACAGTGCTTAATCTAGAACTCTTCCAGCATGTCAAATTCACATTCAGAGTTCAGATGTTGTGTGTAATTCAGTATTTCATATCTGTAGTCAGTGAGGCTCCTTTATACTGAGCAATGTGCCTTTCTGCATGTGCAGACCCCTCTTGTAATATTTATTCATTTGGCTAGTGGATAGATATTGTGGGTCACCAATCACACCATGGTTTTTCCTCTTTGAGGTTTTCCACGTATAAATCTTTGTGTTATGGTGTTGATTCTTGTGGTTGCATTGCTATTACTTGTTGTTACTTTCTTTTATGCATGCTGATTAATAAGTGGATTTGATAATAAGGCTAAAAATATTCTAACTGGCAGAACACTGATTCCCCCCCCCCCCTCTCGGTGTTCTTGGATCCCAACAATTGGTATTAGATCTTGGTTCCTCGAAATAACTCTAATAGCTTGAGGAAGATCCTGAATCCAGAATTCATGGAGATGAGTATAGAGAAATAACTTGAATTTCCGCATAAAAATTTTCTTTATTGAAAAGTTTAAAAAAAAAAAAATTATCAAAATTTCCTATTTTTACGTGTGGGGTTTACCTCGCCACCGTACCTTGCAACCAATTTTCTGCAGGGACTGTACAGCTCGTAGGCCGCACGGCCCACGTCGCCGCTCATAGGTCTTCCCAGTTTCCAACTCACTTCCGACAACTTCGACCCCCGTGCTCAGCATCGACATCATCGCCGCCTCCTCCGTCGACGACCCTGTACCTGACATCGATGCCAACGACCCATACTGCTCCGCCAACTGCTGTTGTTCGGTGACTCTCACCAACATCTCTGACCGCTTGCCGAGCCCCTCCACCACCTTGGCTGGCATGTGGGCCACCCTGCCACGCAGTATCCTACACAGTCAGCAACCCAGTTGGCTTCCACATCAGCCCGCCACCTGTCGACACATCACCTGCCACGCTGTCATTTTCCAAGTGCCACATCAACAGTATCGTATGATCACACAGTCCACGTCAGCTATTTTGGCCAACCAGATCATGCCACATCAGCAGTCTGTATAGTACTGACGCCCAATCAGCAGGGTGGTGAAGTTTTCACGACGGTCATACGACCATCAAATTTAACCTCATGTTTTTCTAACATCATCATTTTAAAAAAAAAATTGGCAGGCCCCCTCCATTGAGATTTTTTATTTTGTAGTTCAACTTCAAATGGCCATATCTTGCTCATTTTTGCTCCTTTTTTGGTGCTTTTTTTTTTTTCCTGAAATGGGCTATAATTTTGTGTACTTTCTTGTAGTGGCATTATTTTATGATTTTGAAGGACTGATTTTTCATAAATCTAAGTTTTTGGTGACTGTACCTGTCCAATCCTCGTTTCTGCAACTTCCAGGACTCCGTTCGGGCTCACACGAACTCCTTTTCAGGTGTCATTTTTTTGAAAGTGCATAATTTTTCATCTAATCTCATAATATTCTATCAATCTGTAGCAATTTTGGGTAGAAATTATACTTTCAGCATATGGTCTTTTTTGGCCAATTTGGCACTTGTATTGCATAGATCTATCTTGTTGGTCTTTTGCATTGTAGTTCTTAGCCTATTGGGGAAGTTGAAAAATAAAATCAGAAGTCCACCTTGCCATTGTTTGTAAGTGGCCTATTGTACACGCACTACATATAAAGTGCCGAAATCATCAATTTTTTATTTTTTTTGCCGGGGAAGCGGGGGGGGTACTTTGATTGATTGAATTTGGGGGGGTGTATATTGTTCTTTTGTGCTCTTATGTTCCTTCCTTTTTGCTGCTATGGGTTCTTCTAATTTTCCTCTCTCAACTCCTCATAATTACGCTACTTGGAAAATTGATGCATGGAGTAAACTTATGGAAAAATGGCTAACTGATTACATTGATGGAACTATTGTTGCTCCCACTAATCCTAGGACTGATCCTATTGGTCACTTGGATTGGATCACAAAAAATATCATGGCAATTGGTACCTTAAGAAAGTATGTATCAAAGGATCTCATTTTAATATTGAGAAATGTACTCTATTCAAGGATGCTTGGCAAAAGTTTCAAGACTTGTATGCTCAAGTTGATGAGATTAGGGGATATCAAATTAATAGTGATCTCACCATGTTAGATCCCAAGAACTTTGATACTATACAAGATTATGTCACCAAGGCAAAAGAGTTGAGGGCACAACTCAAGGATTGTGGCATTGATAAGAAGGATACTCAATTGATCTTCAATTTGATGGGCAAACTTCCACAGGAATATGCAACATTTGTTTCTAGTTTCCAAACCCATAGGATGACAATGGGTTCAAGCTACACAGTGCCTACATTTGATGCTTTCGCCAAAATGTTGATGATGGAACAAACTCAGTTGATAAGCATGGGTATTCTTAAGACTTCTAAGTCTCAAGTATTAGTGGCAGATCAAGGGAACAAAGGAAATCAAGGAAAGGACAACTCAAACAAGAAGAAATGGCAATCAAAGCCTAAGGACAGAGCATCACCTTCTCCGCAACAAGGGGATTCATCCTCTTCCAAGAGGGACAATTCACCAAAGAGGGACATACCTACTTGTGCCTATTGTAAAAAGTTTGGTCATGAGGAGCATTGTTGCCATTCTAAGAAGATTGATGAGCTCTCACACATCCTCAAAAAGCACAACATTGATTTGCCTAATGCCTACAAGAAGGATGATTCATCAACTTCCACTTTCTCACATTCAAAAGGAAAAGGGAAAGCATTCATAGCTTCTACAAGTGGGGAGACTCACTCTTTTGGGACAAGAAAAGGAAAATCTCTTTATGCTACTACAAGTCATGATTCAGGGAGATGGCTTCTAGATTCAAGGGCTTCTCATCATATGGCATCTTCGTAGTCTATGTTCTCTTCATTTGAGCCTTGCACCATGCCGCAAATTTTGATGGGCAATCATACATACATGGATGTGATTGGGAAAGGATCTATTGCCATTGGGGATAACTCCTTCAGTTATGTGTTGTGTATACCCCATTTGACAAACAATCTCCTTTCCATCTATCAAATCACACATGGCGCAACTAAGAGAATTTTGGAGTTCACACCTAAGTCAGTTTTCATTAGAGACTTGGAGACTAGAGCTATCATTGCAACTAGGGTGGTTGATCATACATCTCGGTTATACTCCTTTTTAGATTTTGTTGATGTGGATGATTTCACATATGATGATTCTACACATGATGATCACACTTCTTGTGATGATTCAGATTTTGAGGAAAACTTTGGGTACTTGAACTTGGGTGTTCTCACATGTGACCCCATTCTCGATCCTTGTGTTTCATCTCCTCCTATTGATATCACATCACCTATTGCACCTGATGATGCAGATAGTGCGACAATTTTGCATTCTTGTGATTCAGTGCACCACGATATTTCATGTCTTCCAGCTTCAGTTTCATGGGATGAGTGCTTGATAGACATTGCAGGTTTGTTTGTGGAATCCTATATTGCAGATTTGGGAGACATCATTGATGATATTCATCTTCTCTTTGATGAAGATGATCCTTCTTTGATTGTTGTGAGGGAACACTCTGACCCTCTTGTTCATTCTCTACATGATCATTCTTTCGAGGTTGACATGATTGTGGATACTTATGTATAACAATTGGAGGAGGTCTCTTTATGTTTAGAGGAGACATGTGAGTCTTTGGGACTTATTCTACATTCATCTCCATTAGATCTTGGAGTACCTTTTTCAGTAGTGTGGAACAATTCACCACCTTTGGAGGGGGTATCTTTCAACATCAACATGGAGACACTTGAGCAGTTTGCAGAGACTTCATTCATCATGAGTTTTTTTCATACATCTTCCATTCATGATTGGGGAGATTTCATGGCTACACCTTTGGTTTTGTTTCTTCCTAAGGGGAGGAATGTTGTTCGACGTTCGTGGAGCAGTTTCTTCATACATCTTCGAGCTTCTATCATTGGTGTTGCTTCTTCATTGACGGGGAGCTTCCTAGCTTCTCTTCTTCTCTCATATGGGGGGGACTTTTTCCTCACATGGGGTTTTGTTCCTCACGTTCTTCTATGAGAGTTCTCTTGTATAGCTTTCATCTCTCTTTTTGGGGAGGGTTTTTTCCCATTGGGTTTTCCTCTCTTTCCCCGCTTTGTGAGAGATTCCATTGCATTAGTTTGCATGCATTTTAATTTGTACATGGGTACCTAACATGGCCTAGTAGCCTGGACCCATCTTGCATTGCTTAGTTACATTGTAGACTTAAGTGCATTCCCCTAAGTTGCACTTAAGGGGGGGTGTTGGTATAAATAATTATTCATCATGGATATTATTATACCTTACTTAAGTTTAGTTAGTAAATGCATTTCATAGTAGTTTGGGTATGAGACACTTGGGTGTTTGTGCCACATTGGGATAGTGTGTGCAGGAGAATTTCCACCTTTTATGGTGTCGATCTTGTTACTATTAAATCATTTCCACTTATTGTGGAGTGATACTTCCACCTCTGGTGGGTGATCCACCTCATGTGGAATATTTTATTGTTTCTCCTACCTACCACACTTATTTCCTACCTACCCTTTTTTTTTATTGAGCCACATGTCATGTTTGTGTGCTCACATATCCATATAGCCTTGCCTATATATGCAGGTTCATATTCATTATATGTAACGACTATTGAGCTATTGTTTTATCTATTGATGAGAATACACTTTAATCTTGTCCTATATTTTTTTCTCAATTTTGTGCATTTCATTGAGCTCTTGATCTTGGCAAAATCTCACAAGGTGGAAAACCTAAAACCATGTGATTCTTCATATTAACAATTTCACTAAGGTTCATGTGTTTAAAAAAACCAATCGCTTTGTAAACAAAATTATCACCATTGGATTTGTTTCAAATATTTTTGTTAACATATCCAAAGCATTATGTTCTTGTTGCCGTTGTTGTTATCCTTTATCATGTTTATGTGATGAAATAAATAAATTTATTTAATGAGAAAATAATTAATTTGGGTGATTTCTTGTGAGTGATAATTAAAATATTAAAATTAAATGAAGTAATGATTGTTTTTTAATTGGATTATTTAATATTATCTAATTGGATAAAAAAATTGGTTGATAAATAAACTTTATATATTGATATTAAAATTAAGCTACAGACATTGTCACCATGTTCAAAAAGTAGGGATTAACCCCAAAAGTTGAAACAGTATAATTTTTTTTTAAGAAACTAAACTCCAAAAGAGGTCTGTATGCAGACAACCATAGCTAAATACAAAAAACTCCAACTGGAGCTAATACTACCAAAAAGAAACAAGCCCTAACGACAAAACCTAACTAGCTTTATTTTTCATTCCTAGGCCTCTTAACCAATAATATTTGGCTTTAAACTTTGTTCTCTTGCCCTCACCTTGCTTCATCTTTGCCTCCTGAGCCATTCTCCTTTCAACCTTGATCGAGCGAATGAAAACCATTAAGTCCTCCCATTCCTCACTGTAATAACCCACCAAAATTTGTTCCAACAAAAAAATGAGTATATTTTTTTTTTCATTATGTTTTATTCAATTGCATACTCTGGGCATCCATCCAATTAGGATTAGGCATTCATCCATTCGGGATGAGCTTCTAACCATACGAGTTAGGCAATTGTCCATACGGGACGTAAATTTCCATCTATCCAATACGGGATAGGCATCTACCCATACGGGGTAGGCATCTACCCATACGGGGTAGGCATCTATCCAAACGGGATAGGAGATGCTCTGGCCAGAGACTTAGACTCATCGGGACCATTCGGGTCCTGAGCCACTCACTAAGTACTACATTCTTCTAACAAGAATGCACCGAGGTCGCCGTCCTTAGGAGTAATAAAAAAATAATACAAGCTTGAATTCCGCCTCGGAATTTGGCTTAAAGTCTCGAGAAGTCAAGCGAATCCATACAGGATTCCTTCCGAGTATGCATTGAATTAAGTTTGATTATCTTATCTTTCAATTAGGATTCTTACTCAACCAAGTACTAGACCCCACCCACGAACGCCTGAGTACGAGGGACAACTCCATCCCAAGACTGCCTACATACCCGCTTCGGCACGGGATCAAGGCGTAAAGTATGTAGTTCTATTTTCTAATCTATGGTTTGATGTAAACTGATTTGTGGGTACGCAACCCTTTCTAGGGTCAATGTCCCAGATAGTTTCTCTGCGGTTGCTACCCACGATGGTAGCACTTAAGCGAAGGCTCAAGATGGCCTATTGCTTGTGGCCTAAACAAAATAACTAGATCCTAATACTTATCATGAGCGTCACCCAATTGCAAATCACCAATATCCCTTCGAGATGAATAAATAAATAAATAAAGAAAGTAAATTTCACGAGAGCTTTTAACTTGACCATCCCTAAGAGGGGTTTACTATGGTTTATCTCAACGGATGTGAAATTCATTTAAAAGTTATCTTATTAAATTATCGATCCAAGAGGGATTACCCGCCCCTTGGATTTTTTTAACTTCCAAATGTCCCTTATTACTCCCCGACGATTTATAGGGACGATGCCACGGACGTCGTTAATGCAGCTTTATTAGGCGTTAAGTGCAGTAGTTCAACACGACGGCATTACCCGTAAGCGTGACCCAGAGGCACCATATATACCGAACGCTGCTAGTTTTGGTTTTCCAACTTCCTTTATTTAGTTTTCTAACTACGAATAACAAAATGAAGGCGTAAATAATTGAAGTAACTACTTGAAGTGTAATTTGCATAACAATGAAACTTGCATAATAGTAATTGCATGAAGATATAATTATTCTATAAATAATTTGCATGCTATGAATCCAAAATAACGATTAAATTTAAGCATTTGTATTAAAGACCAATCAAGTGTCTCAACGATTCTTAATGGGTTGAGTAACTTAATTTTAAAAGGATATAGTCTACGATTTTAAAACTTACTAAGGCAATTTAATTATGAGCTTGCTACATATTAGCCCAATTTTTCTAAGTCGAAATACAATATCTTAAAGTTTACCAAAATAATTGAAAAAAAACATTATTTCCTAAATGTCATTATTATCAAACTAAAAAAAAATGACTAAATAGAAATTAACTTAGATTATTATTTTTTTTAAAAAAAACAAATTAAAACTTCAAATTTCGAAATACTTAAAAACAAACCAAATTTCAAACTTAATGGCAAAAGGCTTTGTATTTTGTTATGATAATAAAGAGGGTTGCGGGGTGGGGACCACGGGTCCCATCACCCCTGCGGCCCTGCATGCGCAGGTCCGCAGGGATGAGGGGATGTCGTGGGCCCCCCGTACCCCTGCGACGGTTTTATTGAAACCGTCCATGCAAACAGCGACCATTGAATGTGGAATGCCGTGCGTTACGGAGGCGTAAGAAGATTTTTCTAACGTTCGATAGGGTTTCTTGCTTTCCGGGTTATTTATTTATATATATATATATATATATATATATATATATATATATATGTATGTTAATATTATTATTATCATTTTTTTCTTATACAGGAGTATTATAATTTTTTTTTTATAAATTATTGAAGATTACTCAGAGCAGGGTAAATAATAGGCAAATAACAATGTTGCAAATTAATTCCAGGGACAAAATGAAGCAGTAACCAGAGGGTTTCTTCTGCTCTTCTTTTCCCATTTCTTTTGTTTTCTACACAGGGAGATTCAATCACAGAGAAGGGAATAGTTTATCTCTTTTTTTTCATTCCTTTTATTTTTCACACAGGGAAATTCTTTCACAGAGAAAGGATTAGTTTATATCTTTTTCTTCATTTCTTTTGTTTCCTACACAGGGAAATTCATTCACAGAGAAAGAAATAGATTATTTCTTTTGTTTTTCACACAGAGAAATTCTTTCACAGAGAAAGGAATAGTTTATTTCTTTTCTTTCATTTCTTTTGTTCTTTACACAGGGAGGTCTATTCACAGAGAAGGGAGATTTGTTTATACACACAGGGAGATTTGTCTACAGAGAAAATTGTTTGCACACACAGGGAGATCTAATTTTTATCAAAAATAAACTCAAGACAATGAATCTAATTTCCATTTACTCTACTTCTTTCAATCTGAAACTAATTTCTTATCAGAATTAAAACAATGAATTTCATTCTCTACAAAATCTGAAACTAAGAATTTAAACAATGAATCTCATTCTACAAAATCTGAAACAAATTTCTTATCAAAAATTTAAACAATGAATCTCATTCTCTACAAAATCTGAAAGCTAATTTCATATCAAGAATTTAAACAATGAATCTCATTTTCTACAAAATCTAAAACTAATCAAGAATTTAAACAATGAATCTCATTTAAACAATGAATTACAAAATCTAAAACTAATTTCATATCAAGAATTTAAACAATGAATCTCATTTAAACAATGACTCTCATTCTCTACAAAATCTAAAACTAATTCTTAACACAACACAAATGAATTTCATTCTCATAAATAATTTAATCAATCTAATCTACCACAAAAATAAGATGCATAAACTAAGTTGAAGGAACCTGGGTGCTTGCAAAATGGTGTAGAGTCTTCCTTGATCCTCCAAATTGAAGAGAAATCCTCCCAACAAAATCTTGGCTGCAATGAAAAATGGACTACAAAGGAGAATTTGCAGAATTTCTTATGGAATAGCTAACACTCATTTTGAAACTTGTACCTATTTTATAAAAGAAATTTCAAATTCCCACTACCTAATTTTTTAATTGAAAAAAATGAGATTCTCTCCCAATTTGGCCTCCATGCAAATTGATTAGGCTTAGTGGGAGGAGTTACATGCAAGGAGGTGGAGAAGCCTCTAGAAGTGCCTTAATTTGGGTGAGGGAAATTAAATAACAAATTAAAAATATATATGTATTTTCCATGTGTGTGTGGTTTATTATTTTTATTCCCTTACAATATTCATTCAATAATTTATCCAAGGAATATAATAGAGTTTTGTATTTAAATCCAAAAAGGGTGATAAAGGAGGGTTGTGACACTCACGAGCCTCTTCAATCCTTGCAACTCTGTCAGTGTCATATCTCCAGAGCACAAACAAACAATACTCCAAATTGATGAGATCTGACATGATTCCCTCACCAAAATGATATCACAGACCTTGTCTTGGAACCATTCTCCCCAACAAAGAAACCAACCCACATAGGGAATATGTAGGGACACACACCTTGGCCACCCATTAAACGTCCATCTTCATCCCAAAGGAGAGTTCCCAAGCCACCAACATCGAAATTATGTCCATATTAGTTTTGTATTTGAATTCGAACACCAAAATCACATTACCCGACAACCTCTTGATAATGTCTAGAAACTCTTCCTCATCGAAGAGGAAAATACCACCCATTCGCTCATTTATTTTCTGACCCAAGAATGCCAATTGTTGTTTGATGGAGTACAGAGTGAAATTAGCTTCCATCTTTTCAGCCAAAGTACCAAGGATGAAACTCTCTTTCTACTAGTTTTCTACACCATGCGACGCTACCCAAAAAAAAAGCCTTCCTTAACTCAAAAATAAAAGATATGCATCAATTTAGGGAGCCCCACAAAATCCAAAAAAATTGGATACAAAATCCATTCCTAGCTCAACTGCATGACAAAGCATGTGCCACCTTACATCCTTCCAATAAATGAGAGCTTGCAATAATAGTAAGCAAGGTGGCAGTGTAGATTAAATGATGAGTAGGTAAGCTCAGTAAGGAGAAAATAAAATAAAACATTTAAAAAATGTTTACCACCTCCCACCAAAGGGCAAACACATAGTCACCTTATGTTACGATTTCCCACCATCGAACTACCCGTTGATCCAACTCACACCCCAAGTTGGACAAAGTGTCTACCTCTGCATTACCTTCCATCTGAGAATGGGAAATTTTAAAATCTTGAAAAGAATTTATTTTTTTGCAAATAATACTAATAAATTTATTGATACGCCAACACTGTGAGGACCCTTTAGCAATTACATTTGTCACTATCTTGGAGTCCTCCTCTAAATGCAGTTTGGAAACTTTGAGATTGCTCACCAAATCAACTGCCACCAATGTGGCTCTCACTTTAGCTTCATTGTTTGTGCCATTGGGTAACCTTTGAGCTTATTTTGCTACAATCATACTTTCCTCATCTCTGGCAATACAACTCACTCCCGAGATCCCAGGATTACCTCATGAAGCACCATCAAAATTGATCTTCAACCATCCTTTCTCTAGTCTCTCCCACCCAGATAAATTTACAATCCCCATTGTAGGTTATACCCTACCAGGCCCATTAACAGGCCAAGCTAATTGGATAATTTGAATGTTTAAAATGATTTGATGATTGTTTTTTAACTAGATTATTTAATAAAACCCCAAAGTTAGTCTTCATTAGTGAGTTGTATTGATTTGTAACTTTAGATCTAATCTAGTAGAATGTGAATTGTTGAGGTTTACTTGCTGTAAAGGGGAAAATTTGATTTGGCAATTTGCAACATAGAAGGAGAAATCACCAAATCAATTTTCGCTTTTGGGGGAGGAATTCCTTTACATTCAAAAGAGGGGAGGAATCCACTAGATTCAATCACAAATCAGATAAGGAGTGAATACAAAGTGGGTTGATTTATTATGATGTGTTTTTCCCTCTTTTGTAAGTTGAAATGTTGAATTAGGATAAAGTGTTGAAATTGAAGAAAATACTGAGAAAATATTGAGCTATAGGTTTGGGATTTTGTCATGCACTTGGATTTGAGGAATATAAGCTGATTCAGATCCACCCTGTGAAAATGCCCAGAAAAAGCAAGGATCATGATGTGGCAACACAGTACTCCAAATTTTTCGCACACCAAAAAGGGTTGTTCCGCCTTTTTGTCTGAAGCTTATTTTGAGAAGTACAACTGTGCACCTATTTCTTGCACATAGAAAGAAAGGGTAATAGGTTGGGAATAGGGGCTTGCCTTTGGTTAAACCCCAGTTTTGGAATTAACCATGAAATTGAGATAAATAAAATTGAAATGATTGAAAGGAAAGGTTCTCCTTTTGAGGGAGATGCTAAATTATGACTGAAAATTGAATGATTATACCTCCTTGTGAAGTTTTGCCTGCCTCCACATGGAATTAGGGTTTCATGAAATAGGATGTAGATCTCCACTTCAATGCTTGAATCTTGATTTTATTGCTACTCCAAAGCTTAAGGAAGACAAAAAAATTCTCAATTTCTCTTGAATGCTTGAATGCTTGATCTCATGTGATTGTCAAATGCTTCATAGATGAATGTTAGATGTTCAAATGAGAGGGGAAATCCTCTTTATATACTTTCTCATTGAGAAAATTAACTAATTTTCTTACATGAGCCGACATAGAGAGGGAATTACCGCTCAAATTTGAAATGTGAAAAAGGGTTTAAAGAGGGCCCATTTTAGGGAGGACCATGACACTATGCCCTAGTCCTGGTGAGGACCAGAGCTCTACACCCTGGTCCTACCTTATTTTAGGCCAGGATCAAGGTGTATGTCAAGTACAAAATCAAATTTTTTTATGTTTGTGATGTGTATGAGCATAATCGAGTCTTCAATTAGGCCAAGGGGAACAAACACTAAGGTGAAGAGCCAAATGGGGTCTAAATTGCAAGGGGTGCAATTTTAGGACGCTACACTTACCTTGAGTTTTGTCATCTAAACCTATGAAAGGATGTGTTATTTACAAATATTTCTTGAGGATTTGTCGTAATAAATTTATGCTTTGTCAAACCCATAATAGAACACTTTATGACTCTAAGTAAAACATTCAAAGATAGAAAATATAAATGCAATGACTTAGGTTAAATAAACAACTATTAAAAAATGATTCCTTCTTTTAATTATTATATTTAAATGTTATCTCAATATAACATATTTTTATACAAATGGATACATATTTTTAAATATAATAATCAAAATTTTAACAAGATATATTAATTATTAAAATAATTGGTAAAACTATAATTTAATTTTTAAATTTAAAAAATAACTTAAATTAAATTTGTATACATATCTAATTGAATAATAAATAATATTTTTAGAATTAATAAAATCAACCAAGATCTTTAATGAGATCACCCTAAGACTTCTTAAAGTGAATATAGATTTGAAGATACTTAGAGAAAATATTTTTTTAAGTACTTTGTTCCATTCAATGTCACGTATAATTTGGGGCCTCCCAATTCCAGTTCAAGTTGGATATACCTTTCATAAATTGGAATTAGTATTTACTATATATATTATATAATAAATTGGAATTAGTATTTGGGTAATAAATTATTTCATGGACATGCCTCTTTCTATTGCCCTTGTTAGTACTTGTCATAGGCAATACTATTGCATTCACTAAAGCCCAATCATTCAATTAGTTTGCACCAATAAAAAAAAAAATTATTTTTGTTTTCAAAATAAACTTATTTTTTTGTAAAGTTGAGATTTATTTTTTTTAAATTTAATATATTGTAGAAATTATTTATCTACACTATGATTGGTTTTTAAAAAATTGGTGTTATAGGAGCAAATATTTAGAAATGATAGATTTTTTAGTTGTTTTTTTATTTCTTTGTATTTTTTTTAATATTAAATATAGAGAATAAACTTTTACAAAAAGAGCAGTAGTGATAGACTTCTGAGGACAAGCCTCAACCACTTCAAACCTGACCTAAGAAAGACCACTTAGTGAGTACTAACAACCAAGCTTGCGTACATATTGAACATACCATGTATCCTAGTCTTATACAAAATTTCCATATACATCTTCATATACATAAGACAATGAACAACCACAAATAGATATAGATAAAAAACTATAAAAAGTAGGCCAAATCATAGGTTCAAGGCTCCTGAGAGTGCTCATGGCAAGGCTCCATCCAAGCAGTCCATCCTAGAGGGCCTAGTAAGGTTCCTCGCTTGCCAAACCTCGGCTTTGAGCTTCTCTAAAGTAGCAGCAAAAGTTGTTTGATCCGCTGCAATCTGTTTCCATTCAAATATGTTCTCCAACTCATATATGAACATGGTGGCATGACCGTCTTGGAGGAACCGCCTGAAATTATTCTTCTTAATCCTCATTATAATGAAGACCTGCACAACAATAAAATAGATGATGAGTCCACGAAATGACTCAGTAAGGATCCTTATTTTACCTTGGAATTTGTCTTCATTTCTAATTTTCCAAATGTACCATAACATTTCAGTAAAAAGAATGTGCCAAAATAAGTTAGAATCTTTTCTTTATCCATGAATGCAACCAGTAAGAATTTCCATGATTGTAATCTGGTTAGGACTCATAAAACCAAACAATAACCATATCTCTTTAGCAATAGTACATTCGAAAAAGATGTGCCTAACAGATTCAGGCACTCTACAAATGTTGCATATGTCACCATTGGAATGATCTTTTCTGAAAGAAAGCCTGTCAATAAGCAACAACCACCTAAAACATTTTTTCTTGGGTGCAATAAGACTATTCCATAGATTAGTGAAAATATTCCGCCACTGTTTTAAAGAAAAATATGCATACCACAATGCATTAGTATGATTGATAATAGATTCATCATAAGAAAGAGTATTATAGACAATGATAGATTTCACATTAGATATACACATATCATTATTCCATTTAAATGAAGTAAACTTGTTAACATCCACATTGCATGGTTTAGGTAACTGAAGAGAAACACAAGCTTTGTTAACCATATTATAAGTTCTTCTTTGTGAAGAAGGACGATCATATTTAGCACTAAGAGATTCCCAACTCATAAGATTATCATTATCCATAATATTATTAAAACAATAGATACCTTTATTCGCCCAAGCCTTGGTCGAGCAGCCTTGTGTAAGCGCAAGCAATTTGGAGGAGTGAAACAAGTTCCACCATATAGACCTATCCCCACGAATGAGGTCACTGATGTTGGCCCTATTATTGGTGATGAATTGCCTAACAATTTCCAAGGCCCTCCACATAGACTTAAATACACACGAACCCTGCACTGAGACTGAGAACCCCCCAGCAACCAAGTCACAAAAGGGTAAAGACTTCCAAGATTTCGCCCCCTTAGGAACAACCCTCTTAATATTGTTCCTAACCAATATTTTCCATGGTTCATTTCCTTCAAGAGCCTGAAAGATCCATTTAGCAGCTAGTGAAATCCCTTGGAGTTTTAGATCCTTCAGCCCAAGTCCTCCCATCTTTTTCTTAGAATGACACCAAGCCCATTTAACTAAATGTTTCTGGTTATTGCCTCTGCCATCAAACCACAAAAATTTCCTAATAACCTTAAAGATCTCAGGGATCTGATAATTACAAAACATCCAAATAGATGAATAGTAGATGTTACATGATGAAAGTATCTTTTGGCACACTTGCACTATCCTAGCCAGCGATAAATGTTCTTCCATTTATGCAGCTTCTTGTCAATTTTGTTTCTTACCTACCCACATGTCCTTTAAAGAAGGGGAAATAGAGAAGGGGATCCTTAAATATTTGACAATCTTATTGGGACCCCCCCCACTGAAATCCAAATTGTTGAAGCCAGTCTAGCGGGTCCTCTCTCCACCCAAGCAAGGTGGAGTTAGGCTGAGAAATTTTGGCGCCTGAAATCTCCTCTAGAAACTTGATCTTTCTAACCAGGGCCTCCATATTTTGTTTAGCGAGTTCAATAAATAATGCAGTGTCGTCTACAAATTGTATATTAACCAAATCAGACCCATCGAGAAGCACAACACCTTTAACCCTAGGGGATATAGTGCAATCTCTCAAAATGTAGAATAGTGCATCAAAGGTGATAACAAATAAGGTTGGGGCGAGGGGGCAACCCTGCCTAATGGACCTCCCAAGTTTAATGACCTGAGTGAGAGAGCCATTTACCTCAACCTACACAGAGGCATCCTTGAGCAAAACCCTCACATAACGACAAAACTTATTAGGGAACCCAAAATCTTCTAACATCATCAAGACAAACTCCCACTCCACTCTATCATAGGCTTTCTCAAAGTCTAAAAGGAACATAGCAGTATTTTGCCCACAAACATTAGCCCACTCCATCGCTTCCCAACCGGTAATCAGATTTTCCAAAATGTACCTTCCCTTAATGAACCCAGTTTGTGTAGGGAAGATGAATTTAGGTAACACACCTTCAAGTCTCAGAGCAAGGGCTTTGGCCATAATTTTATATGACACATTGAGGAGTGTAATAGGTCTCCAGTTTTTAATAAGCACTTTATCCCCCTCTTGAGGAAGCAGTTTGATAATTCCTTTGTTAATGTTTTCACCTAAGGAACCTTTTTCAAGAGCTTCACTATATATCTCATAAAGATCTTGATTAGCTTTGTATAATTCGGAAAGCAAGCCATCTGGGCCTGGTGCTTTGTCATTATTGAGGGCTCTTATGGTATTCTTAATTTCTTCAACCGATATGGCTTGATCCAGCAGCTGAGAGTCTTGATCAGATATTTTCTTTGAGATAAGCTATCTGCATCCTTCCCTAACTCTTCCAGAGTTAGGAGAGTCATTAGAGGAAAAAAGCTCCTTATAGAAGAAATGAAAAGCCTCTTTAATATCATCTATCTCCATTACTTCTTTATTGTCAATCCATAACCTATAAACCTTTTCTCTATTCTATTTCTATTTGAGCATATTAAAGAAAAACTTTGAACCCTTGTCACCAAATTGCATCCACTGACTTCTGGCCCTAATCATCGATCCTCTAACCTTGACCAGTTGATGCCTCCTCAAGGCATCCCTTGCTTGAGCAACTCTGTTGGATAGCTCAAGGTCACTTGGATTGATCTGAATATCCTCTTCAAACTTATGCAACTCATCCGTAAGCACCTTCTCCTGAAACCTACTATCTTTAGCTCTCTTTTGCCCAATAGTTTGGAGCAGATTTTGCCAACTCTTAACATAATGGTTCCATCTATTGATGTGAGATTGCATATTCTTATCCCCTTTATTAATCACCTTGACAATATTAACCGCATACATCACATCCTAGTCCTTAAGGAGATGGGTATTAAGGATGAATTTATCCCCTCCATTTCCTTTCTTAACTTGGGAGTCTCCAAACCTAATGAGAGAAATGATCAGGTGGTGGTCAGAAAGAGAAACCGACCAAATTGTAATAGGGTTGCCTTTATCATCCAGTGTAAAAGAGAAAAAATCCCCATTCGCATAAAATCTATCCAATCTGCAATAAATCTTGTGTCCTCCTTTCTGGTAGTTGCACCATGTATACCATATCCCTTTTGTAGATTGTTTATTGCCTAGGAGGAGGTAAAAGAGTTTTTTACAGTTCTTCATCCTTTCCTAATGAAGCTTCTTAGCCCCTTTCCACTCCATAGTAACTCCTCCAAACTTATCCTCAAGGTTCTCGATCATATTGAAGTCACCCCCAATGATCCAAGGAATGTCAGGAAGAGAGGAAATCCAGACCCATAATGTAGTCCTCTCTCTATAATCATTAGTTGCATAGATAGAGAAAACACCTATAACAAAATCATTTAGGTTGAGTGATGCCCAGACAACTCTGTTACAAGGAGAGCACCCTTGACTTATAATGTGCCCACTCCATTTGGGGTTGATGAGTAGCCCAACTCCACCTCTACCTTTATCATGATCTGAGTAGATCTTGATAGAGTCTCTCCATATGAACTCCAGATTAACCTCTATGGTGAAATTAGTAGCTTTTAACTCTTACAACATCACAAAATCTAAGTCTCTTTGCTTATTAAGAAATCTCCTAATAATCTGCTTCCCGTCTAGCGACTCTAGACCTCTTATGTTCCAAGAAATGCACTTCATCATAGCTGGGGGGGCTTTTGTGACTCCTTGGTAGTCTTAAAACTATTGAAACACTTAGGGAGATGCTTCTTCTCATCTACTTTCCTTCTATTGGAGGATACTTTGTTCTTTGACCCTAGGGGTCTACCTCTCCTCCTTCTAGGCTTGATATTCGGGTTCTCACTATCCACCATCTCATCCCCTTCATCAGTAGATTCCCCATCACATTGGGAATCCTCACCATAGTCAAAATCCTTATTGGGATCAAGTTGACTGGGGGTCATCTCACCACCAATGTAGGGACCATGTGTGTTTAACCCATCCTTACAACTTGGAGCATCAGGGTCTTGATCCGAGGGTTCACTAGGGTTGTGGTCACCAATACTGAGGTCAACAACAATGACCTCTATGACATAATTATCCACTATCTCAATAAATTTCTTAACGGTGAGGGAATCAACTGGCTCAGCACTGAATTGTGTAAAGGGGGGATCTCCCTTAGCAATCCTAGAGCCGCTATAGGGAGGTGCTTCAAATGAGCAATCTGTATCATCAGAGTTCCTCAGAGAAGCAGGTTTGGTGAGCACCTCCTCAGAGCCCCCTCCCTTACCCAATTCACTACCATTTCGGTCCTTCCCCTCAGTTTTTAACCAAATATCTAACAATAGAAGACCCATCATTCATATCAGAGGTTCTCTTCTCGGGGGGGAGTCTCCTGCATGACATCCTCTATAATGGAGGCAGAGTGGCTCACAATATCTTCTTTATCCTTGTTAGGATCACAACCCATCTTGTTAGATGCTCTAATTTTCTCAAGGGCCAACTGTTGAGCATCATTCCTCCTCCTCTTCCTAGGGTTTTTTCCCACCGCTTGAAAGCCCTCTTGCTGATCTTGGTTCAATTGCTCTAGGGCCTTTACAATTGCATAATGGGATGGAGGGTTGACATTGAATTTTCCAAAGTCAACATTATTGTCGAATTCAAGGAGCCTGTTACTTGCTCCCTTCATTGCATTCTTAACATTCTTACTCAAAGTGTCAAGTTTGTCCATGCGAGGCTCATGAACTGAAGGGGGAGAGAACTTATTGGGGAGGGATGAGGAATCATGGGTACCCTTTTAGTATTTGTCCACCCCTTTTTTTTGGTTAATAATGGAACAGTTCTTCTGAATGTGTCCCTCTCTTCTACAGAGAAAACACACATTGACACCACCAAGGATCTCTATATAGCAAGAGATTTAATCATCCCCAAGATTAACATTGAGTGATTTAGGGATATCTATTCCAAGGTTAATTGACACAAATAACCCTTGCATCGAGATGAGGGATAAGAGAAGTCGATTTATCAAGACGAATGGCCTTGCCAATCAGCTCGATCAATTAAGGAATAAATCTCCAGAGAAGCGGAGGAACATTTTTAATCAACAACCACGTAGGGCACGACAGTGCCAAGATTTCTTCATTGATTGCTTTGGGAGACCATACAATGGCTTGAAACATGCGTTTTCCCATAGTCCACTATTGTTTGCTAATAAATTCGGATTAGGCCTTATGATCTTTGAAAAAAAATAACAAATAAGCCTTTCTGAATAAGACTACAGAAAGAAACATGAAACACTAACTTGATATTCCACACATTTCTAATCCAATCATCTATGAATTTGCGGGCCAAACATTTATCCACATCAACAGCGGCAAGAAATATAGCAACATCTTAAAATCGACTTTTCTCTAGAGCAATTTCATTGTACATTGAATTATTAGGAATAACTGACAGAGAACCCGAGGGAAAACAAGGATCCTTACCTTCTCCATAGGGGCCGCCATTATCTCCTACTCCCAAGGGGGCAATAGAAACAAACCTAGTGTTCTTTGCAACCACGGGAAGAGACTACGAAACAACTTCTTTGAAAGACATTTTATGACTCTTGGAGTTCAAAACTGCCACATCTTCTTTGCCAAGAGATAGATAATCTCCTCCAAATTTGTCCTCCATGGAGTCTCATTAACGATCGCACGCTCCTACACAACACAACTGAATGGAAAGGAGGGCAAACATGCAATGAAATAAATGAAACAAAAAGAGAAAATAAAGACAACGTAGCTAGAAGGAAAAATCAAACATGTGCGGAGGAGGATTGACTCCTCCTCCACCTGCAAGGGGTCAACCCCTCAACACTCTTGCCTCGGTCGTGCCACGTCAAGGAGTTGTAGAGCCCTCCATCAAAATTTCTAGAATTTCCATCTGTTTTAGACTTCTTCATAAAATAAAAAGTCATTTCTTTGTATTTTTAAAAAAGAAATGTCTATTTTAAATAAATTTTTTATTTTTTATTATTTATAATATTGCAAATAAAATATTTTTTAAATAGATATATAAATTTTTATAAGTCTTTTTAATCTCAAAATATAAATAATAAAACCAATTATAGGGATTTGATTAAGTTTTGTTACTCCGTTTTTGAACTTGAAAATTTTAAAGTTTACACTTCCCCAATTCGTAGCTTTTATTGAAAAATCTCATGACTTTAGTCTATATGTTCACGCAAGTCTGTAATTTTGAACCTTTTGATTGAACCTCGCAGTTCAAATGTTCAAAGGTTCAACGGTTATGTCATGTCCCCTCTTTAGCTCCATCTAGTAGAGACGTGTGAGTTACCCTATTATGGAGTCTTGTAGGCTGGCAATGGTGGATAGAGACTCAGTCAGGATATTCAGTGTTTGGATTTGGTGTTTCTGGCAGTAGTAGACCAGTTTGGAATAGTTCCTACATTTTAAGAGGCAGTTCCTACTTTTAGGAGGTTGTGACAGCGTCCAGGGTTGGGGTTCCATGAGACCATTCCTTGGTTTCAGTTTCAGGAGATTTGGGTGTGTTTCCTAGTTTCTAGGAGCATCCCTAGATTTTAGGGATGAGACTGCAAGTTGATCCATGATTTCCGACATTAGTCACAAACAAGTGACAGGTTCAGTTTTAGGCTTTTGGTGTGTTTCGAGCTTTCTGTAGCTATTTAGGTTATATTTTTAATATATTTAAACATTTCCTAAGTTAGCATTTTAATATTTTAAATAAGGCCATGTCTATAGCCATTTCGAAGTAATAAGGGGTTTTTGGCTTCATCTGGATTCGTATGCCCATGTGTTATAGCTTGTTGGAAAGGTCTTGAACTTTTCTAAATGATTTTCACTTGCCAGGGTCCTTTTGGTGCTTGGAGTTATTTTATATTGAAAAAGTGGTGTTTTCTTTAAACTTGGGCGCCCAATATTGGGAAATATGACTTTATATTAAAGCGCACTTTTCATATATCTTTAGGGTTTGATTGGGAAGGAAACAGATATAAGGAGAAGGAAACCTAATTTCTCATTATCTTTTACATATTGAAAACTTGTTTGGTGCGATATAGCTCTAGTAGAGCAATTCTTCAATCTGGGACGCAAACCCCATGATTGGTACTGGCTGGGACGTAACCCTCAGCTATTGATTGATAGTGGATTCTTTTGGAATTGGAATTATTATTCAAAGTGTATGTACTATACCTTGTGGAGATTCAGATTGCTTGGTGAGGGTTTCAGCAGGATGGTTGAATTTCCCAGCTGGGGCGTGATTGTTTCAGCTTGATGCCACCATTACAGCAGGTACACTATACGCTGGAAGTGGTGAAGACTTTCATTCAGCCATAGCTTGTGTTCTTGGTTTGTTTTCATCATCTACCCTTCAGTTGGCGCCATTATTGGATGTAAGCACATCCCCAATGCGTAGGGAATAATCTGGATATAATAAATTAGAAATATGTCTCGTACGATTTTTATCAATTCTGATTTAATTGAATGTTCTTACTTGTTTCAGTTTCCTTCCTTGTTTGTTGTTCTTTATTCATTACTTGCTTATATATTCAAAAAATACAAAAAGAAACCAGACATTCTGCAACTTCTCTCTATTCTGTAAGACCATCAATAAAAATCATAGAAAAATATAGTTTATTATTTTAAAAATTACAGTAGATCAGCAAGGGGATCCATTAGGGATCTTTCAATGGCATCAGAGCTATTTGCCTACCAGCCTGTGGGGTTAAGCTTTCTTTTTTCTATGCATCCGAGAAGAAGTGACATATACAGATATTATACCCGCAGAAGAGCTCAGTACGAGTGTGAGTGTGGAAGAGAACAAGAACCTATTATGGCAGATGAACAAGTGGGCGTCGAAGTAAATTAAGCTGAGGAAGACAAATAAGAGAGAGAGCTGATGAGGATCCTCATCACTACCTAGCCCAGGATTGTTCAGACCTTAGACAGAATACAAGTTACCCTTGAGCAGTTGGAAGTGGACAGGCACAAAGGCAAACGGAGTAGATCAGTGTCTGTGGCTGGAAGCCAGCATAGTCATGGATCTCATACATCAACTGAGAGCTCTCATCATTCCCCTAGGCATGAGAGACATCATACACTAGTTAGGGATAGACCATTACTTCCTCGGTTTATACTAGGTGAGAAGCCAGTACAGGTAGAGCCACTAGAGGTGGAATTTCAGGATTCAGTCAGGGCGGCTACAGATGAGTGGAGAGCCCTACCCCCTGAGGTTAGGGATGTTTTTCCTTTTCCTCAATATTGTGCACAATGTAGAGATATCGCCAGGTTCAGAGGAGACTGGGGCTATAGGCCTCAGTAGTAGAACTATGACCTTAGTAGAGCTACTGGGAAGATCACATTGGCTACATTTGATGGGACTAGTGGTACGAGTGCACGAGCGTGGGTGCACAAGCTGGATAAATATCTATCACTAAGACCCATGCCTGAGCGTGATGTTATTTAGTTTTTTGTCTTGCATTTAGATGGGGTTGCCTATGATTGGTGGCACCATGGGTTGGTCACCCAGGACCACGCCATGGTCCACTCCTATGCAGAGTTCACTAAGCGCCTCATTTCTAGGTTTGACTGTAAGGACACAGAGCTCTATTATAGGGAGTTGGCACATCTAAGACAAATTGGGCATGCAGAGGTGTATGTTAATGAGTTCCAGCGTATTGCACAGGCACAGTGTGATGTTATTCATTGAGGGATTACAAGATAGGCTTAAGGGATGGGTATGTTCTTTCAAGTCGGCCACTCTTAAGGATGCCATAGATGTGACATTGAGGTTTGATACCACTCCTACTTCTTATCAAATAGATAAGAAACCTTTCAGAAACTCACGGCCTCCACAGAAGGCCAACACCTCACAGTTTAGAGATGGACAGTCAGCTAGACCTCCCAGGATGGACCAAGAGACACGTAATGAATTGAGGAGGAAGAAACTATGTTTTCCCTACAAAGAGCCTTGAGAACCAGGACATCATTGCATGGGTAAGGGCAAGGTTCACTTGATTGAGGTAACATCCGAGTTTGGGGATGAGGAGATACCAGACATTGATACTGAGGACAGCCTAGAGGAGACTATGTAGGAACAACCGCAATTGGAGATAGACATTCTCGAACCCTTGGCGACAACAAAAGTGACTATGGCTACCCTTTCCAATTATCCTAGATTTCATGCCTTTCGATTGAAAGGTACATTACAGGGGCAGTGAGTCATGAGCTTGGTAGATATAGGGGCCACTCACAACTTCATTGATCAAAAGTTGGTTGAGCGGCGTGGGTTACAGTCTGAGGTATTCGATGGTTTTGGAGTGAAGGTTGTAGATGGTGCAGTTTTGGGCTATACTAGGAGGATTCCACAACTTAGCATTCAGATGGGGGATTATACCTTGATAAATGACTTTTATATTCTACCTATGGAGGACTATGATATGGTTTTGGGCATGCAGTGGTTACAGGGTACTGGGAGGTATATTATTGATCACCACCACATGCAGTTAGAGTTCCTATTTGGCCAGAAGAAGATAATTTTGAGGGTAGCTTCAGACAATGGACCTAAAGAGGTGTCCTCTCACAGGATGGAGACTATTATTAGACATGATGATGTGATTTGGGCTACACGTTGTTTGGTGAAGACCAAAACACCTACACCTCAGGATGGCAGGGCGTTTCATGTTGATATTCTGTCGGTGATGGACCGACATGGTAGAGTCTTTGGTGACATACCTCCTGGTGTACCTCCAGATAGAGGGTTTGAGCAAGGGATAGAGATGGAGGATGGAGCTAAGCCAGTGATTACCACTCTGTATCGTCATCATAGAACATACAAGGATGAGATTGAGAAGACTATTCATGAGTTGTTGGACATGGGCTTCATTCGCCCTAGCTCTAGCCCCTTTACTTCTTTTGTGGTGCTTGTTAAGATGAAGGATGGGACTCTGCGGATGTGTATTGATTACTGGGCATTGAACAAGAAGATAATCAAGAATAGATATCCTATTCCACGCATTGATGAGTTGTTGGATGAGCTTCATGGAGCTATCTACTTCTCTAAGATTGATCTTCGTTCAGGCTATCATCAGATTTGTGTACGAGCAGAGGATGTACACAAGATTGCTTTCCACTGTCACTATGGGCACTTTGAGTTTCTGGTGATGCCTTTTGGCCTTACCAATGCACTAGCCACTTTCCAGTCCTGTATGGACCATATCTTCAACAAGCAGTTGAGGAAGTCGATTCTAGTGTTCTTTGACGATATCCTGATTTACAGTCGTACTTGGGAGGACCATCTCAGACATGTTGAGGAGGTACTTAGCATCATGGAGAGTTAGCCTCTATTTGCTAAGTTGTCCAAATGTGAGTTTGGACTTAGAGAGGTCTTATATCTGGGTCATGTGATCAGTGCTGATAGGGTGAAGGTGCATGAGGAGAAAATTCAGGCAATTAGTGATTGGCCCTGCCCTCAGAACATTACTGAGTTACATGGATTCCTCAGTCTATGTGCTTACTATAGGAGATTTGTGAGGGGCTTCTCTCAATTGGCAGCACCCCTGACAGACCTCACAAAGAGAGGAGCTTTTAGATGGATAGAACAGGCACAGGGGGTCTTTGACAAACTCAAGGAGGTTATGAGCACTTGTCCAGTTTTGGCACTACTTGACTTCTCGCAGTCATTTGTACTTGAGTGTGATGCTTCAGGTGTGGGAATTGGAGTGGTGTTGATGCAGAACAGACATCCCATTACTTATGAGAGTAGGAAGTTGCATGATAATGAGAGGTTGTATTCTACATATGATAAGGAAATGTTGGCTATTATGCATGCATTAGCCAAGTTGAGACAGTATCTTGTTGGCAGCAAATTTGTGGTAAGAACATACCACAACGGTTTGAAGTATTTCCTTGATTAGACATAGCTCAATGATCGTCAACAAAAATGGGTAAGCAAGATCCAGGCCTGTTATGGAGTCTTGTAGGCTGGCAATGGTGGATAGAGGCTCAGTTAGGATATTCAGTGTTTGGATTTGGTGTTTTTGGCAGTAGTAGACCAATTTGGAGCAGTTCCTTGATTTTAGGAGGTAGTTCCTACATTTTAGGAGGCAGTTCCTACATTTTAGGAGGTTGTGAAAGCGTCCATGGTTGGGGTTCCATGAGACCATTCCTTGGTTTTAGTTTCAGGAGATTTGGGTGTGTTTCCTAGTTTCTAGGAGCATCCCTAGATTTTAGGGATGAGACTGCCAGTTGACAGGTGATAGGTTCAGTTTTAGGCTTTTGGTGTGTTTCGAGCATTCTGTAGCTATTTGGGTTATATTTTTAATATATTTAAATATTTCCTAAGTTAGCATTTTAATATTTTAAATAAGGTTGTCTATAGCCATTTCGAAGTAATAAGGGGTTTTTGGCTTCATTTGGATTCATATGCCCATGTGTTATAGCTCGTTGGAAAGGTCTTGAACTTTTCTAAATGATTTTCACTTGCCAGGGTCCTTTTGGCGCTTGGAGCTATTTTATATTGAAAAAGTGGTGTTTTCTCTATACTTGGGCGCCCAATATTGGGAAATATGACTCTATATTAAAAGTGCACTTTTCATATATCTTTAGGGTTCGATTTGGAAGGAAAGAGATATAAGGAGAAGGAAACCTAATTTCTCATTATCTTTTACATATTAAAACTTGTTTGGTGCGATATTGCTCTGGTAGAGCAATTCTTCAATCTGGGACGCAAACCCCATGATTGGTACTAGCTGGGACGTAGCCCTCAGCTATTGATTGGCAGTGGATTCTTTTGGCATTGGCATTATTGGTCAGAGTGTATGTGCTATACCTTTTGGAGATTCAGATTGCTTGGTGAGGGTTTCAGCAGCGTGGTTGAATTTCCCAGCTGGGGCATGATTGTTTCAGCTTGATGCCACCATTACAGCAGGTACACTATACGCTGGAAGTGGTGAAGACTTTCATTTAGCCATAGCTAGTGTTCTTGGTTTGTGTTCATCATCTACCCTTCAGTTGGCACCATTATTGGATGTAAGCACATCCCCAGTGCGTAGGGAATAATCTGGATATAATAAATTAGAAATCTGACTAGTACGATTTGTATCAATTCTGATTTAATTGAATGTTCTTACTTGTTTCAGTTTCCTTCCTTATTTGTTGTTCTTTTTTCATTACTTGCTTATATATTCAAAAAATACAAAAAGAAACCAAACATTCTGCAACTTCTCTCTATTTTGTAAGACCATCAACAAAAATCACAAAAAAATATAGTTTATTATTTTTAAAATTACAGCAGATCAGCAAGGGGATCCATCAGGGATCTTTCAGGTTCATTCTGTTGTCAAAATTTCGTGGGAAATGGAGTTTTTCAGCTGAAAGTTATGAATTTTTATTCTGCGTTGAACCTCCGAACCAACATAAAAAGGTTCAGTCAGTTCAATAGTTCAACGGTTCAGTCTGACAATCTAATTCTGCACATATATCCGCCAATCCAAAAATGCTGCCAAAAAAGAGTTGCAAATTTTCAAAATCTAAAGACAACCCACCTAATATTTTGGCCTTAAATGCTCCCAGATTTAATTTTATGACCATATGAGCTCACATGATGTATTATTTTAATATTTTCTCAATGCAACAATATGGTTGATAGGGTAAGTTTACAAAGGAAGTATCCTGATTTGGTGAGCTGTTAAAAAATGGTTAAAAACCCGTGTGTAATTTTAAATATCATAATAGCTCGCAAATTTTCATGACCCCAAGATGCCCGATTAATTTGTGGTAAATTTAATAAAAAGTTGTTGCAAGAAAAATTAAAACTTTCTTAGTCATTTATGTGCAACAATTTAAAATGTTTTAAATCGGTTTTAAGAGCACCAATTTAATGGGAATGTGAATTTATTCCCTTTATCAAGAATGAGTTATAAAACTGAAAGTCTCAAACAAAAAAATGGGGCTATATATATGTAACAGAGAAGAGAAGAACAAGGGGTTTTGGTTAATTTTTCTGTTGGAAATTTTTTCATTGTAAATTTGTTGTTGTTATTTTGTTGTTGTAAAGGAGATAGGGGTGGCATATTTTTCTATTTCAGACATGGTTTTTGTCCAGGGGCAGCATGGTCTTTGAGCTATTTGTTATGTATTTGAAGAATGGAGGAATTATATATTAAATCTTTGAGTCTGAATGTGTTCTTCCAAATTGGGATAATTTTTGAATTATCTAAATTGTCTTTAAATGCTTTATTGTCCAATTTAATTGTGCATATGTTGGTTATAAAATCTTTGAGTTTTAGTCATTCATAAATCTGAAAAGGAAAATATCAAACCTTCATTCTGTCTTGCTGTGGTGGAGAAGCTAAGTGAATGGTCTTTGTGCTATTTGTTTCTCTTTCTCTTTGTCTCTTAATTTATAACCGCATTCGTGCCATGGTGATGAGCAGATGTTAGTTGGCTTTTTCTGCTTTCTGGTTAAAAGCATACCCCAGAAAACTAAAAATAAATCTTACGAGGGAATTGTACCTCTAAAATTCAGAGGAAGATTATAAATCCCATGATAATCTCTCCAACTGATGGTACTTATGTTTCCTTCTTCCTGGGCATTTTGAGTCATTTTCTATACTTTCTTTGAAGGACAAATTTGTTAACCAACAAGTTTAAATTAAATTAAATGAAAAATTAAATACAAATATTTTTATTAAAAAATAAGCCTAATTATTATATGTATTATTTATAGTTGTATTTTATATATCTTTTTGAAATCATTCTCTTTTTAATTCTTTTTGAAAATCATAATTTTTTTAATCATTTTTGTTATTGTTGGTGATTATATGTATTTTATTGATATTCAAAATAAAGTATATAAGTTGCAGTATCATCTATCCTACATCAAAAATAAACATTGTCAAAATTTGCTCCAAAACGATGTCCACGGTCTGACAAAGCATCAACCAAAACCTACCATCGCTTACCAGTATTCTACCCTATACACCCATTTATATAATCAAATGGTTTAAAACATATAAAAATCAATCAAGTAACTACATAAACAAGCTTTAAACAAAAAATAGTGTTTTTCTTTTCATTTCTTTGTCATTGATTTCAAAGGCCTATTAACCCACTGGTCTTTCATCTCGAATCTTGCTTCTGGTTCTTCCTCCAGCCCTGCCTCCTCTTTCCTTTGGCTCACTCTTGTTCCTTCGCCCATAGGTAATGAATTAATGAATCCCAACTGATATACACTTTTTTCGGTGTTCATCCTTGTTTGTCCCCTACACCTAGTGAATAAACAACATCAACTATTGAGGAGTCTTCTCATCTATGCCCTTGGCCACCTTTGCAAGCACAAACCATGCCCCTAAAATTTCCCTTCCTAACATCAAATGTAGGCCATATAACCAATCATTTTTCACACAACTCATCAACACCCATTACATCTTCTTTTCATCCAACCCCCACATCGCCACCATTAACACAATGTCTATATTAATCCTAAACCTGTGTTTAGTTATAAAAAACTCTTCAGCCAAAAGGATTTCCTTTATCTGAATAAAATATCTTCATCAAATTTGAAAATATTTTTCATTCTTTTCTTAGTGACTTTGCCCATAAATGTTAATTGTTGCCTTGGCGCAATCAAGGAAAAGGTGGCCTCCATATTAAAATGAAGTTGCTACCCATCCTCAATTGTGAGCACCAAGTGCTACCCATGCCACATCACCCCACCACCACATCCTTTCATTAATAGCTTCTAAAAACGATGACAAACTATTCCAAGCCAAAGATCAAGCTCAAGATTATAAAAATCTTCCTCCGTACTTTTTGGCCCATCATCAAGAGTCATTGCCCATCAACAGCTTGCCCGCCATGTCATTCTTTGATCTCATCACATGCCGAACTTCAAATTCCATAAAAGTTTCTAATAAATGCTTGGCAACAATTATATATTTATTCAAATTCTAGGCATGTATTTCACCCTTTTTATTGCATTAATAATAATCAATGAACCTCCTTCAAGTTGTATTTTTGAGAAGCCTAATTTTTTCTACATTTTCAATGCTTCATTAGATGCCTAAGCCTTGACTTCATTGTTCATTCCCTCTACATGTTTTGAAGCTCCAATTGTGAAGTAGTCATTGATAAGGAGGGACCTCAAAGAGATCAATTTGGACTGGTCAACAAGAGTAAACACAATGGAAACACACAGATATGATGGAGGCAATGCGGAATAGGTTATTTTATTGCATGAAATTTAATTACATCCAACCGATAACAACCAGGTTACAACATACTAGCACACAGGCTTGGTAGAATAGGTCACAACCGAGACCTTGAATCAAAAGATCTATCTTCTATGTATAGTTTAGATGTTCAATTGATTTTCCTCTTGATTCTAATTAATTAATTCTAGATAATAATTACATATATGTATATACATATATATATATACATATACATATATATATATACATATATGTATATGTATATAAATATATATATGTATATACATATACATATATATATATACATATATGTATATGTATATACATATATATATGTATATACATATACATATATGTATATATATATATGTATATGTATATACATATATGTATATGTATATACATATATGTATATGTATATACATATACATATATGTATATGTATATACATATACATATATGTATATACATATACATATATGTATATACATATATATATATATATATACATATATATATATATACATATATATATATATATATATACATATATATATATATATATATATATATATATATATATATATATATATACATGTACACATATATATACATGTATACTAATTAAGAATGCTTCATAGTAGGGGTCGAAATGCCAGGAATTGGGCTAAAAGGCGATCGGCAGAACCCGACAATTTATGCGCCCCGCCAATTTTAGTGTCTAAGCTAACTTGCATCAATTTTTGGGGTACCAATTATTAGCTAACTAGCTAATAAATTGGAACAAAGAGGGGTACATACATATACATATATATATACATGTATATATATATACATATATACATATATATACATATATATACATATATACATATATATATACATATATATATATATACATGTATATATGTATATATATATATATATGTATATATGTATATATATGTATATATATGTATATATATGTATATATGTATATATACATACATGTATATATATATGTATATATATATATATGTATATATATGTATATATGTATATATATATATACATGTATATATATATGTATATGTATATATATATGTATATATGTATATATATGTATATATATGTATATATGTATATATATATACATGTATATATATATGTATATGTATGTACCCCTCTTTGTTCTATATACATATATATACATATATATATATATATATATACATATATATATATATATACATATATATACATATATATACATATATATACATATATATACATATATATATATACATATATACATATATACATATATATACATATATATATATGTATATATATACATATATACATACATATATATATACATACATACATACATATATATATATATATATATGTATATATATGTATATATGTATATATATATATATATGTATATATATATATATATATATATATATATATACATATATATATATATATATATATATACATATATACATATATATATATATATATATATATATATATATATATCGATCCAAACGATCTAGTCGGCCCAAAAGGGATCAAAACCCGAAGAACAAGACCTAACATGAAAATAACAAAGGTCGGCCTCCGCCAAGAGATTCCTTTGGAAAATCCAAAAGATGAAACGTAGAAGGTCAGCCATACGCCAAGAAATATTGAGATCAACGTCTAAGGCTCCACAAGCTTCATAATGGGTTTCGATCGATCACCAGAGTAGGTCTCAGGCAACCGGTAACAAGAAACTATCAGGGAAACCGGTAGCGATATCTTACTGGAAAGTAATCCAAATGTGATGCAGTCTGAGAGCAAGAAGGATGATCAAGTCTTCGAGTAGAATCCAAGTCCATAGGATCTAGTGAGCCAAAACTAGGACACACAGAAAGAAAAACTGAAACTGCAAATAGAAAATAAATAAATAAATAAAAATAAAAAATAAATAATAATAATAATAATAATAATAATAATAATAATAATAATAATTTGGTTGATGCAAGATTGTTGTGAATCAGGGATGCTCCTACATCAGACATCCAGGGTTATTGAAAAAAAGTGATCCTCTTACTTTGCTAGGGTCAGAGGAAAACCAAGGCGGCCTGCCTCTACCTGAGAAATCCAAGATGAATCTTCAATTGGTATGTCCTTCCACTTCACAAGATATTCCTTATACTGACTACTTCGAGTATTACACCTAATTCTACTATCCAAAATCTCTTTAATTTGATCTGGTTCCTTCCGGGGCAACTATTTCTCCAAGTCTGCAACAATGTCCTTACTGAATTTTGGTTCATGATACTCATGAAGATTTGCAATGTTGAATATGGGTGACATAATTAGACTATCTGGTAGCTCCACTTCATAGGCATTTCTAGAACTGAACTTCCTCAAAGTCTTACAGGGTCCAAACTTCTTCATCTGCAACTTATTATAAGTTCCAACCGAGAATCTCTCTTTTCTCATATATACCATCACTTCATCGCCAACTTCAAATTTATTATGTCTGCTCTTCTCATATGCCTTCTCCTTATATTTGTTGTTCATGTCTTCCAAATGTTGTTTACCCTGAATATGCAATGTTGCCATGTGATCTGCAAAATCTTTTGCTTCTGAACTCTTTTGGTCTTCACTGCTAATGTCTCTCAATTTTGATATACCTCTAGGGTGCACTCTGGTAACAAACTCAAAACGTGTTTTTCTAGTACTTCTATTCATTGAATTTTTGTAGGCAAACTCTTCTCGTGCAAGGATTAAATCCCAACTTCTGATTTTATCTCCCACTAAACATCTCAAATTTTTTCCCAAACTCTGGTTAACAACTTTCGCCTATCCATCAGTCTGTAGATGAAAAGTAGAACTGAACTTCAAATCTGTCTTCATCTTCTTCCAAAGTGTTCTCCAAAAATAGCCAACAAACTTATTGTCTTTGTCTAAAACTATGCTCTTAGGTAATCCATGCAATCTCACCACTTCCTTGAAAAATAGGTCTGCTACATGCAATGCATCTGATGTCTTCTTACAAGGTATGAAATGAGCCATCTTCAAAAATCTATCCACTACCACAAATATACAATCATTTTCTTTCGGTGTCTTAGTCAATCCAAGTACAAAATCCTTTCTTATATCCTCCCAAGGTCTTACCAGTACTATCAAAGGTTTATACAATCCCACATTCTAGCTACTACCTTTTGCAACTTGACAAACTCTACAACTTTGCACATATCTCTTAACATCCTTATGAATATGGGGCCAAAATTACTGCTCACTCACCAATGCAAATGTTTTGTCAATGCCAAAAATGTCTAGCTAGTCCTCTACTATGTTTCTCCTTTATCTGGTTCTCTCTCATGGAACTCTTAGGTATGCACAACTAAACTCCCCTGAATAAAATTCCATCATGAATGAATTAATCCAACCATTTGCTTCTATCTACCATAACCGGTTCTCTACATGCTTTCCAAGATTCTGCAAAATCCGGGCCTTCATCATACAAGGTCTTCAAATCTTCAAAACCTAATACTGTCACTCTCATCTTAGTCAGCAAATTCCTTTTTCTACTCAATGCATCAACAACTTTGTTACATTTTCCAATTCTATGCTTCAACACAAAGGTGTAACTCTACAAGAATTCTACCCATCTCATATGTCTTTGATTCAACTTACTTCGACTGTTCAAATATTGCAAAGCTTGATGATTTGTGTACAACATAAACTCCTTAGGCAATAAGTAATGTCTCCATTTCTTCAAGGCTTGAACTATGGCATAAAACTCATGATCGTACACCGAATATCTCCTCTGGGCATCATTCAATTTCTCACTTAAATAGGCTACTGCCCTCCCTTCTTGAATCAAGATTGCTCCTATTTTTGTTCACCTTGCATCACAATCCACTTGAAATACTTTATTGAAATTTGGTAAAGCTAACATAGGTTGCTCAGTCACTTTTTGCTGTAACAGTTCAAAAATTTTGTTTGCTTGGGTGGTCCACTTGAGTTCCTTCCAATCTCCTCTCATGGTCTCAGTCATAGGGTTACAAACTGAACTGAAATTCCTAATGAACTTTCGATAAAAACTAGCCAGTCCATAAAATTATCTTACCTCTCCAATTCTTTCCAATGTAGGCCACTCAACAATGGATTTCACTTTCTCAGGGTGCATCTTCAAACCATCCTTAGATATCACAAATCCTAAATAGACTGACTCATCCTTCATGAAAGTACACTTCTTGATATTGATCAACAACTTTTCTTCTCTCAACCTCTGCAAAACTTGTCTTGACTACAACAAATGCTCCTCTTTTGTCTTACTGAAAATCAGAATGTCATCCAAATACACAACAACAAACTTACCCAAGAATTTCTTCAATACCTCATTCATCAGCCTCATGAAAGTACTTGGCGCATTAGTTAATCCAAAAGACATCACCAACCATTCATATAGTCCTTCATTTGTTTTAAATGTTGTCTTCCACTCATCACCTTATTTGGTCCCGATATGATGATATCCACTCTTCAAATCTATCTTTGTAAAGTATTTTGCTCCACTCAAACAGTCCATTATGTCATCTATCCTAGGCAAAGGAAACTGGTATTTCACTATGATCTTTTTTATTGCTCTCGAATCGGTACACATTCTCCACTCTCCATTCTTCTTAGGTGCTAATACTGTTGGTACTGCATAAGGGCTCACTCTCCCTGATCAAATCTTTCTTCAACAGTTCCTGCACTTGTCTATTCAATTCTTCATTCTCTGCCAGTGTCAACCAGTGTGTAGCTTTGTTAGGCAAACTAGCTCCGGGAACCAGTTCCATGCAATGATTAATACTTCTTATAGGTGGCAATCCATCAGGTACATTATCTTAAATGATGTCCTCAATTTCTATCAGCAAATCTCTTATTTCTTCCAGTTGTTCTCCTTCTGCTTCCGGTTTCTCGGTCTTTTTAGGAATTAAAGAAAAACACACATTCTCATGTCTCAGTCCATCCATGAATTTCCTCCCATCTAATAAATAGATTATGACATTTGTACAGACTTCATTATTCAAAGGTTCCTCCAAAGGTAACAAGGTTTTCTTCATCCCATTGGCCACAATAGTATATGTATTCTTCCTCCCATCATGTATTGTTTGTCTATCAAACTGCCAAGGTCTAACCAACAAAACATGATAAATATCCATAGGCATAATATCACACAAAACTTCATCATGATATTCCCAATTTTCTATTTCACCAAACATTGTTCACTTAATAACAACTTATGTTCATCCCCAATCCATGTTATCTAGTAAGGCTTATGGTATTTTAATCTCTCCAATTTCAACTTATTCACCATCTCTTCTGAAACAAGATTATCTAAACTACCACTATCAATAACAACTTTACAACACTTACCGGATACCTTACATCTGGTCTTGAACATATTCTTCCTCTACAAGGGCTCTTCATCTCCTCCGGTATGACACAAATCTCTTCTCATCATCAATAATTCTCCATCTTCTGGTTTATTGTTTGATATGGTGGGGTTTTCTTGCACCACTGCTGCTCTTCCGATAGCCTCTGTCTTCTTACAGTCAAATGCATGGTGTCCTTCTCCTCCACACTTAAAGCATGTTCCTCTAAATGTCCTCTTGTCCTGTCTTACAAAGTTCTCATTCTGGTAACCATCCGGTTCTCTCCTATGGTAGAAAGGTTTATCATCCTTCCGGTGTGAATTACCTTCTTTTCTCACTTCCTTTCCCTTGTTCTGATTGGTACCGATTCCTCTTCCTCCTTGAAATCTTCCTCAGGTAAACCTTCCACCTCTACCTCTCTGTCTCTAGTCATATCTTTTGTTCAATTTCTCTTTAGCCTTTAGGGCATACTGGTAAGCCTCTTCAACACTCTCCAATTTGATCATACTGAGTTCACCTTGTATAGACATCTGTAATCCGTTCAAACATCTTGCAATTTTTTCAACTTCATCATCAACATGTCCGGATTTGATATTCAACTTGTAAAATGCTTCGGTGCACTCCTTCACACTAGATTCTTTTTGTCTCAGATTTTGCAACTTCCGAAACAAATCAACTTGATAATTCATAGACACAAACTTTGATTTCAACTTAGAAATCATCCTATCCCATGTCTTAATCTTCTTTTTACCTCTTCTCTGTGTATCAACTTGCAAATGCTACCACCAAAGAGACATGTGGTCTTTCAACCAGGTACAAACATATTTCACCTTCCTCTCTTCTGTAGTGTTTTCAAAATCAAAATACTTCTCCATCTCTGAGATCTAATCCATCAATTCATCTGAATCTAACTTCCCATCATATTCCAGTGGGGTAAAATAAGGTTTAGTGTTCGCCCTACTCAAAACCCTTAAAAACCTTTCTTCATCTAGATCAACCGCTGGTAGGTTTACTTGTTCTACCAGAGCTTCTTCTCCTTCATATTCACTTACATCTTAAATATGTCACCCTCTTCTCTAGGTTGTCTCCATGACTTCTAACCAAGCTGCTATTCCTCGCAACATCTCCTTCACAGTAGGGTCTGCATTCCCGCCCGCTCCACCATTCCTAGTTCATCTTCGCACCATCGATTCATGCTATTCTTCTGTAATTGCAGATCGGATCCATAATCCGCCACCCTACAACAAGAAATTCAGGACATGCAACCTCTGAAACGAAACATCACTTTGATACCACTTGAAGCAGTTACCAGTAAGGAGGGACCTCAAAGAGATCAATCTGGACCAATCAGCAAGAGTAAACACAAGGGAAACACACATATATGATGGAGGCAATGCAAAATAGGTTATTTTATTGTATAAAATTTGATTACATCCAACCAATAACAACCGGGTTACAACATACCGACACATAGGCCTGGTAGAATAGGTCACAACCAGGACCTTGAATCAAAAGATCTATCTTCTATGTACAGTCTAGATATCGGATTCTTTGATTTTCCTCTTGATTCTAATTGATTCATTCTAGAGCATAATTACAAATATATATTGATCCAAAGGATCCAGTGGGCCCAAAAGGGTTCAGAACCCAAAGAAGAAGACCTAACATGAAAATAACAAAGGTTGGCCTCTGCCAAGAGATTCCTCCAAAAAATCCAAAGGATCAAACGTAGAAGGTCAGCCATACACCAAGAAACATAGAGATCAATGTCCAAGGCTCTGCAAGCTTCGGAATGGGTTCTGGTAGATCACCAAAATAGGTCTCATGCAACCGGTAACAAAGGAACAACCGATAACAAGAAACTGTCAGGGAAACCAGTAGTGATATCTTGTTGGAAAGTGATCCAAATGCGATACAGTTAGCGAGCAAGAAGGATGATCAAGTCTTCAAGTAGAATCCAACTCCACAGTATTCGGTGAGCCAAAATCGAGACACACATAAAGGAAAATGTTTTTGGTTGATGCAAGATTGTTGTGAACCGGGGATGCTCCTGCATCAAATTGCTACAATATTGCTCTCCCAATCTTGTGCCACAAATCCAGCTCTTGACGATCTTGGGTTACCCTTCGAGGTCCCATCAAAGTTAATTTTATACCATCCTTCTCTCGGTTTAGACCACTCCACGACCTTCACCTTCTTAGATTCTAGATTAGCCCGAGCAAGCCCATTAGAAGGCCAACTTTTTAATCAATTTAATATATACAAAAAAATAATATTCTTTTAATTATAAATCTAAATGTTTTTTCATTGTCATTCAAAAAATGTCTATTTTTACTTTTATAATTATTAATAGTTATTTAATTAAGACTAATTAGAAGTAATTACATAAATATAATTAAAAGAATATAATGTTATACTAAAAATTAATAATTAAATTTGAGATTAATTTTATTATTACAATTATAATTATATAAATTTTTTAAATTAATCTAAGATTACGCTTTTTAAGGATATGTAACAAAATAGAAATTTCTAACGATGGCGGGAGGCTCCTCTCTGCAAAAATGGTTACCTGTTAATGGAGATCGAGAGAATGGGGAGTGTGAAATCGACTTGACCAGCGATATTGAAGAGGACAAGTCATTGTGGGTAGATTTAGCAATTATTGGTAGAATCGTAGGACCCAGATTGTCAAGAGCCACAATCAAAGAATGGATTACCAAGAGATGGGGAACGAGTATGGTGATAAAATTCATACCTAGAGGATTCTTTGTGGTGGTGTTCACAGATAATTTGGAGCAAAATAAAATAGTCTACCAAGAAAACTAGTTTGTAGGCAAACATCCAGTTTACATTTAGTCGTGGTCACCAAATTTTAATCCTTCCGCTGGTGACATATGATAAACCGGTTTGGATTAAACTCTACAATCTTCCAATTGAATACTGGGGGGATCATAGTCTGGAGAAAATAGGTAGGTCATTGGGGAATTTGCTTGAAATTGATGAAGATATTGTGGAAAAGGATCTGTATACTTATGCTCGATTAAAGATCGTTGCGGTTAAGGAAATTCTAACTCATATCTCTTTAATCTCTTTGGAAGGGAAATGGAATCAACAAGTAGAGATTGAAAAATACATAATGACTTGTAATCATTGTGGAAGTAGATTTCATTCAAAAAGGGATTGTAGATTATTTGTTAGGAGAGCTTGGAGAAGATCTTCTATGAGGACAAAGCCCAAGTAATTATGGGTGGAGAAGAACAAACCCAATAAGGATGTCCTTTGTCTTCCCTCCATTGTGGCCTCGGGAAAAGAAATGGTGGGATGATATCAAGACAAAAATCAAACCCTAGGAAGGGGGAACCTGAGGCCCAAATGTTGGAGGATTCAAAATCTAGTGGATAACAAGAAATGGAGAAGAAGACTGAAGTGGAAAGTGTTGAGGTTATTTATTCCTCTTGTTCGGAGAGAGTATGAAAGAGGTTCTAAGGAAGGCTGAGAACAGAGTGATGGATTGGATAACCTTGATCCAAGATGTATTAGTCAATCTACTAATGTCCTCTTGGGAAGAGCCAAGGGGAGTAGGGGCAAGAGAAGTCATAAACAAGTCAAAGAAGATAGAGCCTCTGAAAAAGGTATTGTTAGTGTGGTGGAATTCATGAGAAGAACCAAGGGAGGATCCGCCTCCCTTGGGGGGAAATGAAGATTCTTACATGGAACGTCAGGGGATTAACAACCCCTGACAAAAAATGCTTGGTCAAGAGGACAATTAGTAAATTAAACATAGACGTGGTCCCGTTTCAAGATACCAAGCTAAGTGATGAAAAAGCCATGAGGTTTTTGAAATCTCTATATAAATGGGATGGAATGTTTCAGGCCTCTAGAGGAGCTTTTGGGGGTTTGGGCATTTTTTGGAATCCCGACTCGATCGATGTTCAACCGATTGCCTTCAATTTTCATTGGGTGGCTTGTAGTGTCAAAAGAAACAAAGATCAATTTTTTTTCCCTCTTATTAATGTTTATGGCCCTACTAAAACAGAAGAGAATCTTCAAGTTTGGAAAGAGATTTCTACTTTTGTGGGCACTTTAGCAGTTAACAATGTCATTGTAGCTGGAGATTTTAACGCATTGCTAGAAATGGAAGACAAAGTCGGAGGGCTGAGAAAATTCTAAATTTATGGACGACTTTAGGGATTTCATTGAGACCATTAAGGTGGTGCACATTATTCCTTATACTGGCAGGTTTACTTGGACAAATAGAAGGCTCAACTTCTCAAATATATCAGAAAGATTGGATAGATTTTTTGCTGGAGACTTTTGGATTTTGGGTCGGTTTGATCTTTCCACATCAATTATCCCTCAATCTGGATCTGATCATTATCCACTGTTATTGGAGTTGGATTAAGAAAAGAACAAACAGAGAAGCTACTTCAAGTTTCTCAGCATGTGGTGGAGGGATAATGGCTTCCTAGATAACATGAGGGAGTGGTGGTCAAAGGCAGGTATTTTTTCAGGCTCCCCAAGTTATTGTTTTGTCGGGAAATTGAAAATTCTTAAATACAAGATTAAAATTTGGAACAAATTATCTTTCAACAATATCTTCTCTGAAAAATTGAGATTAGAAGAGGAATTAGAATTGCTTAACTCTAGATTGATGGCAGTTGATATGACCAACTTTGAATATGAAAGGGAAAAGAGACTAAAAGAGCAATATCTAGAAATCTTAAAGAGGGAGGAAATATATTGGAGGGACAAATAAAGGGAGATGTGGATTGTAGAAGGTGATACAAATACAATTTTTTTTCACGCCTCAGTCAAGGCAAAGAGATCTCTCAATAAGATCTCTGCTATCAAAAATGGTGGTGATAGGTGGTGTGTGTCCTCAGAGGATATTGAACAAGCGGCCATTGAACACTTTGTAGAGGCCCTGGGCAGAGACATCTCTCTGGCTACTGTTAACTTCCCGTTGGTGGAGGATTCCATAGCAAACTTGGTGTCTGAGGAAGATAACAATTTATTGGTGGCCCCATATTCTCTTGAAGAGGTGAAAGAAGCTACCTCTTCCCTCCATCCTCACAAAGCTCTCAAACCAGATGGTTTTAGGGCAGATGTCTTTTAGAAATGTTGGGATTTTATGGGGGATGATATCCAAAGGGTGGTTGAGGAATTCAGGAAGAGGAGGAAGTTCATCAAGGCTATCAATCATATGATGTTAGCTCTTATTCCCAAGAAGAAATGTTTTGAAACAATGGCGAAATTCCACCCTATTTCTCTTTGCAACTCTATATATAATATTCTAGCTAAGGCAATGTCCATTAGATTGAAGAAGATTCTCCCAAAGTTGATATCAGAAAATCAGAATGGTTTCACTCCAGGAAAGGAGATCATGGACAACATTGTTCTCGTGATGAAAGTCCTTCATTCTATGGTCAAGGAAAAAGTGAAAGGTATGGCCATCAAATTATATGTATCCAAAGCCTATGATAGGGTTATTTGAAACTTTCTAATTCATGTCCTAAGGAATTTCGGTTTTGTCAATAAGTGGATAGAATGCGTCAAGTTTTGTATTTCTAATGTAAGATTTTCACTTTTGGTGAATGGTTCGATTTTTGGATTCTTTGAGGCTACTAATGGTTTGAGGCAAGGAGATCCATTGTCTCATTTTCTTTGTGCTAGTAGTTGAATTTTTGAGTAACAACATCAAAAATCGCAGTAGGATGGGACTGTGGAGGGGCATTAGAGTCCATCCTCAAATTGAGCCTATCACTCACTCTCAATTTGCAGATGATACGCTCCTCTTTGGAGTGGCTTCGATGGAGGAGGCAATAGCCATTAAGGACACACTAGATGAATATTCAGCTGCCTCTGGTTAATTTATGAATTAGGAGAAATCAAAGATTTACTTCCTAAACATAAGCAGATAGCTTCAAGCCAAGATTGTATATAAATTGGAATTTCAGATCAGATTCTTTCCGCTTAAGTATCTAGGTATTCCCATTAATGCAGGAGAAAGGAAAACTCAAATTTGGAAGGAAGTGATCAATAAGTGCAAAGATAAAACTGTCTTGTGGAAGAACAGATGGCTTTCCCAAGGGGGCGGGATTTAGATGATTAGGTCAGTTCTCTCGGCGGTACCAATATACAACATGACTTGCTTCAAGATGATGAGCAATGCTAGCAACAAGCTTGATGGGTTGCTAAAGAGATTCATATGGGAATCAGTGAAGGATGAGAGGAAAATCCCTCTAATCATTTGGGATACTGCTTGCCTCTTAAAGGAGGAAGGAGGAGCGGGGTTTAGGAAAATGGGCCTCCAAAATATGGCTCTAGGAGCCAAATTATCCCTGATGATGTACAAAAATCTGGAGAGACTATGGTGCAAAGTTATGAGATGTAAATTCTTGGATTTTTGAGGATCCATACATAATATTTATGGTGGCTAATATTGAGAAAGGCTTAGCAGTATGGAATTTTCTATGGTAATGTAGAAATCTCATCACTGACCACTTATCCTGGCAGATTGGGAATGGAAGAAAAGCCAATTTTTGGTATGATTCATGGGGGGGTGAAAGACCCTTAACAGACTTCTTCAAAGATCATAATTGGGTATTGCAAGTCCAGGAGAGTGTTGGCGAAAAGGTAACCAATTACATGGATGGGCCTGGTCAGGAGGGAGATAGAGTTAGGTGGAAGAATATAAATGTAGGAAGTATAGAGCTTTATGCCAAACTGGAATCCTTATTGAAACAAAGGTTGGTTTTCTACACAGTGGCAGAGGACTCACTCTCATGGTGTGCCTCTAAATTAGGAGATTACAAAGTTAAATAGGGATATGAAGTTCAAAGGAGCAGAACGAGAAGCCCATGTTGGTCGTACAGATTGTGTTGGCATAGAAGAAATTTTCCCAAAGAAGGTGCTTACTTATGGATTGCTTTACACGACAGAGTGATGATGAGGAATACATTGAAAAATAATAGGTATCACCATACCAAGTTGGTGTGTCATGTGTATGCTGATGAGGAATCAATTAACCATCTGTTGTACACCTGCCCGGTGGCGAGTTCATGTTGGGGGTGGTTGTTCGATATGGTTGAACTGAAAGCTATCAGGAATGAAGAGACGAAGGAATTCCTTAGTTCATGGCCTAATTGGTTAATTCCAAGTGGGGGGATGTTTGGCTAGTAGGCCCGACTTTGCTAGTCTGACATATGTGGAAAGAAAGGAATAGAAGAATTTTCAAAGAATTCAGTATACCTAATGACAAATTAATACTCAAGATTAAAGAAGCCATAGAGGAAGTAATTAGCTTCAATCTAAATAAAAAATAAATTAGAAGATACATGAACTGGGACAAGGTGATGGAATCCAAATGGTCACTCAAAGAGACAAGACAGGTGCAGATGAAGGTCAATAAGGTAGACAGGCAGAAGGTTAAATGGAATGCACCTGATAAGGGATGGATCAAACTCAAGTTTGATGGTGCTAGTAAAGGAAATCAAGGAAAGGTTGGGTTTGGGGTTGTCCTAAGGAATGAGGAAGGGTGCTTCTTACAAGGAACCTATGGTAATCTTAGAGAGAGTACCAACAATGAAGCATAAATTAGAGCATTGAAAGTAGGATTGAAATCATGTGCAAATAGAGATCTTTCAAAAGTAATCATAGAAGGGGATTCATAGATTATCATTAATGGGGTGATTAAGTGAAAGTTCATCAATTGGAAGCTAAATAGGTGGCTTCCCAAAATTATTTCTATTAGAAAAAATCGGGGAATATGGCCTAGTTCACACACTCAGAGAAGGCAATAAGGTGGCAGATTTTTTGGCCAATATGGGAGTTGAAACCGAGGAGACCTTTAAGATGATTAGCCCTCAAGATATTTTGGAGGCTCTTGAAAAGACTATCCAAATTGACAGGCTTAATCCTCCCCGTGAAGGAATAGGGTGAAGTACTCTCCTTATCTCTGCAAGTGGTAGGAGTAGGCATTTGTATAGCATGCTTTAAACAAAGAAGGAGGGAATGCATCCTTAAGCCACATTTTAAGAGAGTAATCAATCTTTTCGGATGACCTGTCTATACAAAGGAGCAGGTATGATGGAGGAGGAATTTGTCATGTAATTGACAACAAGAGGAGATTGTAATCAAGTAATAAAGATTTGGGACCATATTTGCAGTGCATTGGACAGAGAGTTTGGAAGATTTGTTTGATTACCAACTCAATTTAAAGACTTTCATCTTGACCTAAGGAAACACATTGAGGGAAGATTTGGTAGTGAGTGGGTAACAGAGAAATAAGGGAGGCATGGTTTCAAGTATTGCAACAGGATGGCACCGTTTGCTACTATGAACTGTATGAATTGTGAAGAGTCGGTTGAGAGACAATGCTTGGATTTGTTCAACATAGGGGAGGAAATTTATATGGTAATCTTAGAGATGGTAGATGTATCACTCAACTTGGAGAGGCATTGGTGCGATGGCTTCATTTATGAGGCGATGCTTGCACCTGTGGTGGTTGTTCTAGAGTCGAAAGAGAGATGCTTAGAAGTAATTGGGGACTTTGTGAAAGCAGTGAATGGGGATGCAGTAGCCAATGCTCTTTTGGAATTTAAGGATGGCTCAAAGGAAAGCATTGTGCGGGTATATTTTAAACCATCCACTTATTACTCCTCAGACTCAGAAAAAGAATCGAAGATGGAAGAGGATGAGGAAGAAATAGATGAGCGAGGAGTGGAGGAATCAGATGACCCCGATTCAAAAGACAAGGAGGAAAGGGAGAGAAAGGCAGAGAAGAGGAGAAAGAGAAGATTTGTTGTAGATACTTGGCCAGTATCCAGACAAGGGGTGAAGAACGAGGACCTAAAAGAGTTCAGACAACTCAAGAGCTCAAATGATTGGTGGCTAACAGAGGAATCCTCAGACTACCTGTTCAGGTTAGGAGAATTGGTGTCACAGATCCTACATTACCTCATGTAGTTGATCACCTTGTATACTATGTCGATGTGTTGGTCATAGGTAAGTAGGTGTTTTGGTCATAAGGAAATTGGTGTGCTTGGTTACAGGGAAGTTGGGTGTTTGGTGTGTGTGGCCTGGAGAGGCATAGTGTGATGTTTTTCATGAAATATTTTTTGAAAGCAATATAGGGAGCTATCCTAATCAAGAATATCACTTATCCTTAAAAAAAAATTATATTTCTAAGAAATATATATATTTTTCACTATAAAATTTGTATTAAATTATAATTATTTATATTATTTTATCAATGTAAAAACTATAGTTAATATTACATAAATATAATTTTTTTTTTTTTGCTAGGTAAAAGGCTGTAGCCAAAGTATTTCATAAAATATATAACTAAGTACATCTCCATTCAGTGCGGGCACTGGTAGGAAAGAACAGAGTCAAGAAAACCTTCGGTCTTGCTTGGGACCCATAGGGTCCAAAAATTTAGAAGTAAGTATAAGATGATCACAAAGTCAAACCTTACGACTAATTTCCTCCAGCATACAAATGGCCTGATACAACTAAGCCTTACAAATCATAATATCCAAATCCTGAGACTAAACCTAGAATACAACAATCCCATTTGTATGAACCAAATTTGCTTTCATCGGGTTCTCCTCTTCGGTGTTGCTTAAATGCACCTGCAACAAACAAACATAACAACCTTTTTCAACCACATTATTAGTATAGTTCATCCTCATATAATTTAATCATCAGCAATCTGTCTTAAATAAATTTCACAATGCTGATAGCAGATCCTCATAAAAAACATGTTGTGAGTCTGTAGAGTCCAAAAAAACTTTCAAAATTAATTATCTACTGTAGATTAACTAACCATCCATCATAAAAAGTTGAGACATTTTTTATTAACTGTTCTTGCTAATTCATCAAAGGTAGATAATTAAATTTCATTATCAGTGTTAAACATTCTAAGAAGGATGTAAAATCAATCCAACCAGTCCTAGAAGGTGCTATAACCATAAAACCAAAACCAAAGAACATAGAGGCCCCTAAAAGCTCCTCATATTAGATATCTATGTCTATGACTAGAATCGTTCCCTTACTAGGTGCAATAGAGACTCCTCTACCTGCATTTAGTCATGAAACAATCTACTCCTAGCCATAGATATCCACGTATCATAGGAGATTCATATCTAACACAACAAAGAATTCCTTCATTATCTGATATTGACTCAAAGTAAATAAACTTAAACCCAACAACCTGTATATGTCTAAAGATGTTTATCGGTATGACTAAAATAATCAATTCAAGCCATAGAAATTACCTGTTAGACTGCAATATAACCCATTAGTCAAATATATTGAATATTAAGAAATGGAGACCAAAGCCATAATCTACTCAAATAGTCACAATCATGAAATTTACTGGCTACTAAACATAATACTTACTATATTAAAACCCAAGTACTGCAATTACCTATTAAATTAACAGCCTAGTTTCTTTTAGGTCAAATAATATTTGAAGTCAGGTTTGGGGAAAGCATAGACAAACCAGTAATTACTATACCATTAATATATGTGTTGTCCTAATAGCACAAAATTCTACAAGCTATACTCAAACCTATATATCAAAAGGTACTATATAAGTCTATTCCCATTATTCTTCCATATCTGCGAGGTCAATGATAGAGGGTGATGCCTTATCCGTAGGCATTCTCTCAGGCTGATTGCAGGAGGAATCTTTAGCTTTTGAATTCCCTTTGACCCACGAAGCCTTGATTATCATTGGGGGAATTATTTGGATCCTATCCATTGGTATGTCTAGCATAATTTTTGGAACCGCATACCCTTCCTCCTTAAGATGCTCCACCCACCAATTGCTATGAGGAGGATCCTTGATATGTTTCCATACTAGCAGAAACTCCGCATTCCTGCGTATAATGGGAATTCTCTCCACAAATTTTGTTTCATCCTTTACTACAAGGATAGGCCTCTTATAGATATTTGTCCCCTTGTCACCATAATCCTCCAGATATGGAACCTTAAGGGTTTCATCCACACTACCCATTTCTATCTCAAAGAGTCTCAAGAATTCTTTCTTGAATAATGACAAACACAACAAAATTACCTCACTTTTCCTAAATCCTACCCTTAGCAATATTGTTGAAAATATGTTTGGGATATCATAGTTAACTCGATACATGAATTCATAACTAAAGAAATCCTCCCCCATAATCTCCCGCACTACTCTAAGCATGAAATCATCTGCCGCATTCAGGTTCTACACTACCTCTCCTGTTTAATCTCACTTATGAAGGCCATGAGGCGATTATCACTTGCAGAAAAAACTTTAATGTTAGACTCCATGGCTTTGAATTAATCTTTGCATACCAATCCTAAATAAAAGTTAACTTTTGGATCCTTTCGCATAATATAATTTCCTATCTATCGTGGCACGTGTGGATCGGGCCACAAACCAGCTCAGAGGCCAGTCTTTCCCGTAATGCAACAGTCATATCTCATAATTATCACTACGCCCCCAAGATACTTTCTATCCTTAAAGTCTATTTTAAATAGATATGCTATCTTTGACCATCTAAAATCATGATTGTCATTGTCAGTTGCCAAATTGCCTACACACCACATATATCTAAAAGGACGACTTAACTTGTACAAAATATCTAAACCCAAAGAACTCCCTAGAAACTTCTTGCCCTTTGAATCTGTGAGGAAAGGCAAGTCATCAAACAAAATTAACTCCTATTTTAGGGAAGTCTATATTTATAATATATATGCTTTCTATTCATCTCCTATTTTGGCAAGCTAATGACCATCCACTCCTAAATTAGCTAGAGAGTCGGCATCAAAATTGCCCTCTCTATAAATATGATTGATCGTATAGTATTTAAATTTTCTTATTAATGTAAGTGTTTTATCTAGAAAAGGTTTGAGATGCCAAATAACTATATTCCCCATTCTTATAGCATTAATTACAATCTATGAATCCCCTTCAATAGCCAATTTCTTCATACCCAATACTGAGCTAAATATCAAACCTTCTATAAGGGCTTCGAGTTCTGCAATATTGTTAGATGACTTTCCAATTGGTTTAGCTATTCTAGTGCATGGAGCACCACTCCAATGTTGAATAATACATCCAATCCTAGCAACACTCGGGTTTCCCCTGGCTGCTCCATCAAAGTTCAATTTAAACCATCCATATTCAGGCTTTTCCCATTTGCATTGAGCCCTGAGTTCCTTGCTAGTATTACCCCCAATTCTGAATTGGACCAAGATAATTAAGTTGAACCAATTCTTCTTCATATTCTTGTCCCATATAGAGAATTCTCTCCCCTTAAGATTATCCTTCCACAACCTATTGTTTGTGACTTCCACTATACTTGCTTCTATGTTATTGTTTAACTGTTGTGGATTCATCCTCTTATTTTAAAAAAATCTTCTATTGCGTTCCTTCCATAGTTTCCAGGTCGGGATTGAAGGGGATATCTTCCACAAATCTCTAAACAAACTTGTCCTATGCATAGAAGGCCATCCCTTAATAAGAGATAAAAAGTTGTCAGGCATGATCGTAGTCCATTGCAACTTGCCTATTAATTCTTTCCAACATTCAACCGCATATGGACAACTAAGTAGTAAATGATCCACTGTTTCCTCATTAGCTTCACATAAGGAGAATCTCGATGGACCGCTAAACCCAATCTTCTGAAACCAGTTTGTTGTTAGAATTTTTTTTCTATTGCACTACCCATAAAAACATCCCAGCTTTGGGCAAGCATGCTTTGCCCCAGCATAGATGAGTAGCAATGTGCACTTTTTGCCAATTGAGTGATTTTATAATACTAGCATAACCATCCTTAAACTTGTATGATCTTGTGTTGGAGCCTGCCCAAATTAGCCTATCTTCTCCTTCTCTAATCGTGATTTTCCTATTGGCAAGTACTTGAGCGAACTCATTTTGTTCATCTGCAGATAATGGGGTACTATATGTACTTCTCCATTCCCATCCCCGAGCAAGTCCCTCACTAGAAATCTTGATATAATCTTTAATTTGAGTTCCCCATAGATTTATCAATACTTCCTTAATTTTGGGACTTAAATTCGTCTTGTCTAAGGCTACATAACCTCCCCAAGAATCACCCCAAAATCCCACCTTATTTTCATTGGCAACATCCCAAATTAACCTATCCAAAATAAGTTGTTTGCAATTCATCATGAAGTTCCAGATCCAAGATCCCTGAGGCGGGAAAGGGGTCCTGAAGATACAGCTTGGATCCCCATTTAAGCGATACTTATGTTGCAAAATCCTAGCCCATTTCTTCTCGAGGTTTTGATACAAGCTCCATACAAGCTCTGCTCCTAAAGCCTTTCCTCGTCAGTCCATATTTTTTATTCCCACTCCACCCATTTCTCTAGGTTTGCATATTTTATCCTAGCTTATTATTACCAGCTTCTTCTGATCGTTTGGACCATAGCAGTAAAATTTCTTTAAGAGATTTTCTATTTTTATCTTTTGCTCCTTGAGCCAATGGTAAACATGAAAGTTGGTAAATTAGAATACTACTCAGTACCGCCTTGATCATAGTTGCTCTACGCGTATTTGAGAGCCATTTGCCTTTCAATGAGCTCACCCTTTGTTCAATTTTCTCCTTGATCGGTTCCCATAGCCTATTTACTCTAACTCCTTTATCCACCGACAAACCTAAATATTTGCAGGGGAACATCCCTTTTTTAAATATTAATAATCTACATATCTTTTCTACTTCAGCCTCACCAGTATTGATGAAGTATATCTTTGTTTTGTGCAAATTGACTTCTTGTATCGATGCCCTAGTATAATTTAGCATAATCTCCTTGAATTATTTTGCTTCTACTAGAGAGATTTTCCCAAATAACATTGTGTCGTTTGCAAACTGTTGGTGAGTCACAATCTCAATTCCTTCAGTGAATTTAATACCTTTGATCAAACCATCATTAAGTGTAGCTTGGATTGATCTGCCAAATGCTTCCACCATTATTATAAATAAGAAAGGAGATAGAGGATCCCCTTGCCTTAAGCCTCTAGAAATCCCAAAGTACCCTTCAGGGGAACCATTAACTCATATAGACATCCTTGGACTAGATATACAACTAAAAATAAGGTTAATGATGGATTTAACAAAGCCAAATGACTCCAAACATTTACACATGAACCTCCATTCTACCTTGCCATATGCCTTTCTAATATATAACTTGACCAACATACTAGATACTTTATATTTTTTGGGGTTGAGTGGACTATCTCCTATGCTATGATGACACCATCCAGTATAGATTTTTCAAGAACGAAACCTGTTTGTTCCTCAGCAATGATATTAGGCAAGATTGTTTTAATTTTGCTAGCCAAATCTTTGGACATAATTTTATATAGGGTATTACACAGAGAGATTGGTCTAAACTCATCCAACACTTTTGCATTTTCTTTTTTAGGAATCAGAGCTATAAAGGTATTATTAATCTCATTAAAAAATTTACCTGAATTCTGCATACTTTCTACCACCTCCCAAATTTCCTCACCCATGAAGGGCCAGCATAATTGGAAGAAACCAACTGGAAATCCATTAGGACCTGGAGCCTTTTCTAGATGCAGCTAAAAAGTTGCATTTTTTATTTCTTCCATGGTGAACTTACTTTCAAGCATCTTATTATTCGCCTCTGTTATCAAATGGGGGATATGTCTCAACATTCGTAGCTGAGCTCCTAAATATGAATAACCCCAATTATTTAGAATATTTCAGAAATAATCTACAATTCTCTCTTTAATACATGATGGATCCTCAATAATGTTCCCATTACCTGATTTGATTTTATAGATTCTGTTAATGTTCCTTCTCATTTTAGTGTTATTATGATTTTTTTTTGTATTATTATCTCCATCACTTGACCATTGTTCTCTATATTTTTGCTTCCAAAATATCTCCTCTTTTATTAAGATGTCTGCATATTTATTTCTCAACTCTTTCTCCTTGAGATATGTCAAATTGTCCATTCCTCTATTAATAATTACCTCTTGAACTTTCTCTAATTCTTCTTCTTCTAATATTTTTTCTTGAAAGATGTTTTTAAAATGTTTTTTATTCCATATTAATATCCTCTATTTGATCTTTTTTAACTTCGTTATTAAACAATAAGCTTTGGACCCACTAACCTGTTCCTCCTTCCACCATTCTTCTAAAAGACCCAAAAAATTGGGATCCTGTAACCACATTCTTTCAAACTTGAATGGGCATCATTTAGGTTTCTCTTCTTCTTGAATATGTAATGTAATGGGATAGTGGTCTGATCCTGTTGTATATATTATAGTTGAGTTGAATGTAAAGTTAAAACTTGCCATATATCCTTTATAGAGGAACCTATCCAATCTCTCTGTTATATTGTTAGTTCCCATTCTCATATTAATCCAAGTATAGTTTTCATTTGTCATGTTAGCCTCAATCAATTTGCAGTCAAATATCCATGATTTGAACTCTCTTTGATCTACAGACTCTATATGGACCCCTCCCCTCTTTTATGAGGCAGCCCTAATCACATTGAAGTCTCCTCCAAGGGAAATAGAATCCTCATCATACCCTGTAATAAATTCCTCAATTTCCTTCCAAGTTTCTCTTTTACTATTAGTGTTGATCAGGCCATAGATATTAATCTGAATGAAACTAATGGAGCTATGTAGCCCCTTGACTCGCCTCACCTTCCATCTATCCTTTTGTAAGATGTCCACATACCTAACCTTCCTAGGATCCCATAAGATTTCTAAGCCCCCAGTAGCTCCCATGACATATACTGGAGTAACCTTCCAAACACCCAATCTCTTGTTAAGACTTTCCCAGTCTACTTCCTTCAATTTAGTTTCTTGTAGCATAATTATTTCAGATTCCATACTTACAAGATTGCGTTTAAGCAATCTTTGCTTGTCAAGGGCATTAAGACCCTTGACGTTCCATGATGAGATCTTCATTTCTCTGTGGGAAGGCACTTCCCCTTCCCACCACATATCATATCAGTGATCTTTGTTTGATTTACTACATCCCCATCTTGAGCTCGCAGTTCCTTCAAGGACTTCCTGCCTCTACTCCTACCTGCTTTCCCACACTTTTGGGATTCTATATTAAGGCAATCTTGTTCCAACCCCAACTGATCCTTGGTCTCCTCCATATCCATGGAAGGAGGCTCTGCATCCTCCCACCTCACTAGTGCATCCTGATTATCCATTTGCATAATGATCTCGATAAGCTTCTTTTCTCCTCCCTAACCTCTTCATTCTCCTCTTCGAAACCAATTAGGAATTGTTCCATCTCCTTTCCATGTGGGGACTGAATCCCCATCTTTCCCACATCCTCTCCATCCTCCATCTCCTTAACTCCGAGTAACTTAGAGGAAGAAAAAATAGGACAACCTCTATATTCCCGTTGATCATCCTCATTCAGGGTGTTATCAGGTAGTTTGTTATATTCTAAATTCAAACCCTCTTGATTTTGGTTGAATGAAAAAATCAGATTCCTCTCCTCCTATGTAGGGAAGACCAGATCTGATTCTCCCCCTGTATGTGTCATTACCTTCTCAGGCACCTAGCCCTCCAAAAATTTGGCTTCAATGTTGTAGGGTTGTAGAGCATTGATTAATTCTAACGACTTTGGTTTTTTCAAGCTAGGATCCATGTCTATTAACATCTTTACATTGGCCGAATGTAGGAAGTTTTCCTCTACACTAATAAATTCACCCAAAGCATTGCCTATTTCTGAAATGATTTCAAAGTTTAAGATCTCTATTGGTAAATAAGGAATATTAATCCATCTAGGGTTTCCTTTTTGTTTGAAAGAATAAGGATCGAAGTTCATTTTCCAGTCTAAAAATTCAAAATTATACCCTTTAAAAGTAACAACATGTCCACACAACAATTCTTTTTTCAAATGTTCATCTTTGCAACAGATAAAAAGGATGTTGTTAGGAAGAAGTGAGATACTTACTTGGCCCGAATATATATCTTTAAACTAGGACACTATGTCAGATATCAATTGATCATGCCTTAACCATTATGCAAAAATTCCAAACCTTTGGCATCTGTTGATTTGATCCTCCTTTTTTTTCTTGTTAATGACAAAAGTCGTAGCATTAGGGTTTCTCCTAGCCCATATTTCTGACGAGCTCTGTTCGCCACCATTCTTCTTGCTATCAAATTTGTTTGAATTTTGTTGGACCTTCAATTTTGGTGCTTCCCTATGGATATGTGTAAATTATTTATTCCTTAGTGCAGGCACCTGACAGGTGGGCTGAGGGAAGTGATAATTTTCTCCTCCCAGCCTTCTTGTGGTATATCTAGGATTGATTCGGGGTTTTACATAGTGAGCATTCTGTCATGGTTCATGAATCTTGTTCATTCATCGTTTATACTTTTTTGAAATTACCTACTGCCAGCCATCCAGGTTTGAGGTTTCTTGTTTGGGCCGAATTTTGGATGGGTGCCATATCTACCCACCTTCCAGTCTGAAACAACCATTGTGGATGATGAGTGCCATTGTTGCCTGCAAATTGAGGTTTTTGATTAGAGAATGGTATATGGTTTGCCCTTGTTGCAGGATGGGGGGGAGATACAGTATTACAAAACCCCCTTTTGGTAGCAGAGAATTTTTTTTTTGCATTTCGCATTTTCGTCGAATTACCTTGATCATACTTTGTTTTGTTCCTGATTCATGCCGTGAATTTCTAGGGTAGAAAGAATGTCCTCCATGTGAGAGATTCCCACAGTGATCAACGTGACCTTGCAAAGCCTGGATGCTATTCTTTCTTTTCTGCTTCTTCCTGATCACGGTCTGCCAATCCCCGTAGGTGTCGCTCTAGGAGGGAGCCGATTTGTGAAGTTGATATTGCTTTATTCGCATTTTCGCATAGAGCGGAGCTTTTTCAAAATATTTTTTAATTTTAAATTATATAATTTTTGTTAAACTTTTTATTAAAAAATTAAAGGATACATTCAAATCAATCTTAATATTACATATATATAATTATACTAATATAATTTTAAAATAATAATGATTGAAAATTATTTTAATTAGAACTTAAAAATAAATATTTATGTCGAGAGGCATCTACAATGACATACAAATATCTGTAAACAACAAATTGTTTTTGAATAAATTTGATGTGTAGATGACATGTAAATGCATGCATGTTTCAATTTCTCTATAAGTATTATTTTATTACTCTAAATAAAATAATAAATATATGAAACTGTTACATCTTTAATGAGAGTGAAAGAGTGCAATAGTATCCAGCTCCATGTCCTTCTTGACAACTAATAAACATGCAAGACAATTATGTGATATTGCTTGGCATTATTTTATGTATAATTTTTTAGAATATAGGTATACTAGTTTTATTACAATTCAAAATTATAATAATTAAAAATTAGAACAAACATTTTTATTACAATACTCTAACGACAAGTACTCACCACTACGTGGCACTTGTTCCCTTCTTAAATTCATTACCTTTTATTTTGTTAAACCTGATCAATCGTATTTAGTTATGATATTAATTGGCACACTGCCTTTTTGTATAGACAGTGGGTTACCAATTGTTTGGGTGTACAAAACAATAGGCTTTTGGATTTGATAGTATAGTGCCTCACAATTCATGATTTGACATATATTTAACATTATTGACATTATTTAATGAATGAAATGATAAAAATGTGTATTCTTCTTTTTGAGAAAATTAAATTTTCCACCCAGTTTTTTCAATATGAACTAATGAAAATAAAGAAAAATGATTTTTTTATAGTTATGTAAAATATAAAAAATAAATATGAACTAAAGATTTTTAACTAAAAAACCTTAATTCTAGATGTTGATTGGTTCAAGTAATTTAAAAATAGAACTCCATGAATGCAATAGTAACAAGAGACGCAATGTGTCATGTTCTTGCCAATAGTTAGAGAGGAAGGTAGAGAAATTTAGATGGAGAAGGAGATAGAGAATAAGATATAGAGAATAAGATATATATATATATATATATATATATATAGAGAGAGAGAGAGAGAGAGAGAGAGAGAGAGAGAGAGAGAGAGAGAGAGAGAGAGAGAGAGAGAGAGAGAGAGAGAGAGAGAGAGAGATGAATGATTGCTTGTCATTACTAAGCATTTTACCAAAGTTACACTTTTTATTTCAAACTTTAAATTGTATAGAATATTAAATAATTTTTATCAATGCATTATTAATGCAATTTATCAAAATTATAGTTTTCACATCCGATTGAGTTTAAACTTCTAGTATTAAGAATATAAGTCTTAAGTTACCAAATAAAATGTTGATTTTAAAAAGAACTAATAAAGCATGATTTATAGTTATGCTAAAAAATTGCGTATATAATTTTTTAATTCAATATTTTTCTTTTCTTTTATCTTTTATATAAATGGTCATGAATATGATTGAAATAAAACTGCTAAATTGAAACTAAAAAGTGTTATATTTACCCAAAAAAATTGATTTTAAGAAGGCTTGATAAAACATGATTATATTATTTATAAAAAGAAATTGATTAAATAAATTTATAGCTTTTCAATAAAAATTGATTTTGAGAAAGCATGAAAAAAATATTATGTAAATTTGTTTTTATTTAATAAAAATAAAATAAATATTTAATTAAATAAAAAATCTATATGTAATTACCATATGATATATAAACATGATAACATTTAATTAAAAATTGAAATTTAAACTTAAAAGATTATATTTTTTTTTAAGAAAATCTTCAATTATAACCTCACAGAATGTAATAATTAAAAATGATATATGTGATTTTGAATTTAAAGAAACCTAATATTCTTCACTATGTTGGTATCTCCATTATAGTCATTTATGATCTTCATTTGGATAAATTAAACATTATTGAACTTCATCACTAGTAAATACTAAATGTTTATGTATTTATATTTTACTATGGTAACAAAATCAAAAATTGAAGAAGTCAGTAGATAATGCTAGGATAAATCCACTTTCCATGATGGGTAGATAAACTAACATTTATTATTTTAGAAAAAATATTAAATATTCATAAGCTACCAAGTATACACTCAATGCAACTATTACCTTTCGATATCTAATGTCATTCAAATTAAAGGGCTGCAAATTTAATAGCTATCAAAACAAAATAAATTTAATAGCTGTCAAAACAAAATAAATTTAATTGATATTAAAAAAACATTCTAGGGGAGAGGACCCAGTAGTCGTTCACCCTAACTTCACACTTCTCAAAATCTTATGTGGAAATTTCAAATCACTCCCAATTTTTTACAACAGCTTACTTGGCAAGTCCCCTGCTTATAACTAAGGTTTTAGGGCCACATCATCAAATATGATGCCACATCAACATGCTTTTTTGCCAAGATGTCCAAAACAACCCCCAAAAAAGTGAGACCAATAGGCATGCAAAAGGGGCCCCAATACTTGTGCATCTGATGTGACATCACATGATTGGTTGCTTTTCACAACAAAGGGTATATTTCATTCAATTAATGGAAAACATCGTAGCAATAACAACTCTAAATTCACAACTATTGGTGCAATATTGTACAAAAAATGGACATTAAATCAACAACTTCTATCACAACAATTGGAACACGCTCAACTAGTGGGTCCTCTCCCCTATACAATAGAATTGGATGAAAGGCATGTGCTTGGCTGGTTGGAAGGTACCAAATTGTGTTGGGTGGTCAATCATGTTACAGGTTGGTATATTTATTTAATACAATATCCAGGTAGGTAAGCTGACATTATTTAATGCATCGAAAATATAGAATTATTTGTTAGAAAAAGGAATTTTATACCTACTCTTACCAATAAGAATTAAGAAAAATGTCATTTTTATAATTATTTAACATAAAAATAAAATTTTCAGTATAGATTTTGGTTCAAAATTTTTTAATTCTAAATTATGACTGGCTAAATTAATTGAAAAATTGAATTGCATGAATGCAATGATATCCTCTTTGGTAGGAACTAATAAAGATAAAATTAAGGGTCACAAATTTTCAAAAAGTAAAAAAATACAAAAAACTAAAATATTAAAAAAACACAAAAATAATAATCGAAATAAAAATTTAATTAATGTTACTAAAGAATTGGGTGAAAAAGGATTTGCTAACTCATGGATTGTGGAAACTTAATGTCTATGAGAAATCACTACTTTTTTCAAATAGTTCAAAGAGGGGGGATTTTTAAAAAAAGTTTCTAACTTTTGAGGACCAAAAGATGATACACCAATAATTGTATACAAATATGACAAAAATTAGAGTACAAATATAACCAAAGTAATTTAATATATAAAAAAATCTAATGAAAAAATTGATATGTACATGGTGGATTAATTGAAATTAATGAATTGAAATAAGATTTAATTTTATAAATTAAAGGAAAAATTAAGTTAAAATTTTAATATATATATATGTATTTTGTAATTATTTAGAATTTAGATACATACATACATACATACATACATACATACATACATACATACATACATACATACATACATACATACATACATACATACATACATACATATATATATATATATATATATATATATATATATATATATATATATATATATTTTAAAAGGTGGTAGTGCCACTTAATATATTTCTTTACAAAAGCTTATTCAAAGAGCTCCTAGAGAAAAGAACCAGAAAGAAAAACTAGGATCCTTGCTCGATATTACATAGAAAGGTTGTGAAATTCAAATCCCTAATATGCCACAAAAGTACAATATATCTCGTAATGTCCAAAATACCAAATGCCACAAATCATCCCCAAGTATCGAATGCTTCCTGGAGTATGTTGACCAAGATGAAGTCCGAACCAAAACATCATGAAAGCTGTACACATTTACATAGCAGTCCACAGTCTGCCTCGCTTCATAGTTTCCCAAATCGACATCCATTCACATCATTCAGATACAACACAACCACATAACCCTACAATTATAATACCTCACATACCAACTTTTTATCATTATGAAAACAATTGCATAACCATGTGCAATATTATCCTATACCCATGTCGTCCAAAATTATTTTTCTAAGGATTGAAAAAGAATTGAGATCACAATTCGGACCCATCATGTTAATTATTATCATCTTAATTAATAATTAATTCAAAATTTTTAATTGAATAATTTTTCCACCAACCTCTCTAATTGTGAACTCACATTTTGATGAAATGCAACAAGTGGTGATGCACATAAAGAAAATTATACTTGCAACCAAATTTTTTTCTGACAAAAGCAACACTCTATTAGCAATAATAAAACTTGATATTAATGTCTCCATGGGATCACATCAATATCTACAAAATAAATGATAGGAAACTAATACATATAATTTAAATTTTTATAATAAATGAATTATTTATTTCTCTTTCTCTCTCTCCACATCTATCCCTCCCTAAATCTCTCTCCCTATTTTCCCATATATATCTCTCTCCCTATCTCTCTCTCCCTCTCTATCTATCCCCATTTCTCTCTCTTTCTATCTCCCCCTCTCTCAAACTCTATTTATCTCTCCATATACCTCTGTCTCAATCTATTTCTTCCTTTAAATCTCTCCATGTATCTTCATCTCTACCTCTACCCTCCTCTACATATTTCTTCTTTCATATCTCCCTACATTATCTTGTTATCTCTCTCTCTCTCTCTCTCTCTCTCTCTCTCTCTCTCTCTCTCTCTCTCTCTCTCTCTCTCAAACTCTTAAACCTCTCCCCCCTCCTCTCTCTCTCCCCTTAATCTCTCCCTCTTTCAATCCCTATCTCTCCCCCCCCCCCCCACTCTCTCCCCCTCTCTCCCTATTGCAAACATAACATGAGCATATTGGTAATGGAGTTTTATTATCTTTACAATTCAGAGGTTTTCTTTCGATCATGCTTGGACTCCTATACGTGAATGCATAGTTGACAACATCTCTTCTCCATTTAGACCTTTATTGTACGTAAAAAATCACTTTCTAAATGCCCTACTTATTGATCTCATGTACTACAGAAATATTTGCAAGAGGTAAGGCAAACCAAGATCTGTAACTCATTATTGGACGAGGAGAAAATTATCTGGAACCCTCCAACAAATATTTTTTCTTCTAAATAAAATAGAGATCATACAGGTTGTAGCTTAAGAGTTCAGTGGTCTACTTATATAAATGCCTCTATTGACTGAAAAAATTACCTTGTACACTATACTTCCTCTATCGCATCTTAACCGCACTACCTCCTCAAAGGCTTAGCAACACCCATCAACTGACTAATGAGCTCCTCGTACATTGAGGGACAACATGTAGGCAATGATAGAACAATCTATATCTAGAAGCATTGACCTCCCCTCATTTATCTTCAGTTTGGCCATTGTAGCCCATAGATCTACGTTCTCAGTCTTCATTATAGTGGCCTTATTTTCCACCTTCAAACTTTATTGTTACATTGTTTTGCATATCTCATCTTATTACTCTTCGCTTCAACTCACCTTCTTGTACAATTTTTGTTGATATAGTTTTCATTGACCATTTTTTGTGGCTCTCTAGTTCAACAAAAAAGTATCTAGAAAAATATTAATACTTCATAGTTGTACCAAGTCAATGATTAACTATGATAAAGTACCAATGTTTTATTTTAAATTTTTTGGTCCAACAAGAAAATTTCTTAGGTTTATTTGGGTGTGTTAGATTCACTTTATACAATAATTAGTCAAATGAATAAGAATAGATAAAATTTGCAAATATGTCAATAACAAGTTCAATGTTTTTTACAAATGAAAAAAATCTTTTATAATTTATCTTCTCTCTCTCTTGGTTGTAAACCTATTTCATTGTGTAGTAAGAAGCAATATACTATTGTTTATGAACTACAAAGGTAGATTATACAAAAAAAAATGAGGTACAACTAAAGAAATAAATTGGTTATATGATCCTTGTTAGCACTCAAACTACATCAAGTAGGGCCTTATTTAAAGGTAGAATAGTACACATAGAGGTCTATCACCATTACATTTAGAATATTTTCTAGTAATAAGTGATTTTTCTTCAATATTGTACCAAAGATTTATGTGAAACTGAGCTTGTATATTTTATAAGTCTCTAGGATTATGAGAATTCACATTAAAAGCTTGATAGAAAATATATTTTTCTCTAGACCCAACCATTTCATACAATTTACAGAGGTATTTATCATCATATTTCGATTTATATTATTTCATGTTAGATTAGAAAATTTTCATGTTAACTTTTTTTTGAAATTGTTAAATGCGATCTGTTACATTTCTCTCTTCTAGAAGATTAAAAGCACTCTCTTTGATATTTTAAGTTTGATATGTATCAAGTCTAAGCACATTTATGTTGTTTTTTAAGTTGTTTGTTTGAAAATATTGAGTAAGAATAGAATTGTCCTACTTCACAAAAAAATTAACATATTATAAGTCCAATATACGGCGAGTCTCTTATTTATGTTGTTATTCCTTAAGTTTATTTGAAAATATTGAGTAAAAATGGAATTGTCCTAATGCACCAAAACATTAATATATTCTATGTTTGGTGTGCATCGAGTCTGAGCTAATTCATGTTCTTGTTCATTAAATGTTTTGTTTAAAATATTGAGAAAAAAGAATTGCGAAGCAATATAAGTGTTGAAGTTTATATAGATAGAAAAATCATTAATTATGTGTAGGGAATTCATCATTCTCCATATGTGGAAAATATGCTACCAATAGTTCATGGAAATAGACTTCAACATCAAATATTATTTTTGTTTAATAGAAACATCAATTTCAATTGTCAACTATGACACCATTTATTCAACATTCACCATCATAACTAGGAATTAATTTCCCAATATCTTCAATTGCATCTTATTGTTTTTATTAGCAATCTTAAAACTATCTATTAGTTGGGTTAAATCAAGTATGCATGCGAAATTGATTTTTCATAATTTTTTTATTTATTGTGATGATCCATATTTTCTATTTGCATCTTGCTACTTTTCTTAGCAAGTCTAAAAACTCTCAATTAGAGTGTTAAATCAAGTATGCATCTAAAATTATTTTTTCATAATATTTTTTATATTGTGATGATCCATATTTTTTATTTAAGCACATATATATAACAAAAAAATATATATTACTTTTTCTTAGTAAAATCAATTCTATTTCATTTATCTACATAAAAAACAATTGTTTCTAATTGCATTCCTACCAATAAAGAGTAAACCCAATCCACATTCTATTTCTTTTTATGTCAAATATTATTATATCCATACAATTTCAAATTTATCAAAAGTTTCCTCGGCGTCCCCTTTGCACACCAAGGTGCAATTGCTAGTAAATATAAAATAAAGTCAAGATATGACATAAAGATAAAGAGGAAGAGATAGCTACATATAGATGGAGAAATAAAGCTATTCAAATAATTTTTTATTTATAAATAAAAGTGAATAAAATTTCATTTATAAAATTTATTCAGTTATAAAATTATTCACTTTTGAACTAAAATAAACTTCATAATAAGTATAATAATAAACTTTATAAATAAGTATAGCATTATTATTATAATAAGTACAACATTATTATATTAAGCATTAAACAAATTCTCATTATAAGTATAAAATAAGTAATAATAAAGTTATATTTTTAATTATATATATAATAAAATTAATTTATAATTGCTACTAAAAAATTATAAAGTTTAACTAAATAAATTTGATAAGTGAAACTTTATTCACTTTGAATTAAAATAATCTTTAATAAGTATAACATTTTATACTTATAATAAGTATAACATTATTTTGCAATTCTTTTGTATATTTTCAATTAAAAAAAATATAACATTATTATTATAAAATAAGTAATAATAATGTTAGTTTTAAAATTAGGGTTAGGGTTAGGTATATAATTAAAGATAAGGTTGGGGTAATAATTATTGTGAGGGGAGGATTTAGGGTTAGAATTTAAGTTAGGGATAGGGATAAAATTATTATTGATGTTAGAATTTTATATAAAATTATTAAAGATATATATACTTAATTCAGAATTAGATTTAGTGTTAAATTTTCATAATGTATTAAAGTTATATATGCTAATGTTACAAATTTAATGTTATATTTTTGTATAGATTGTTGCGATTTCTTTTTGCTATGTTAGGAGGCTAATGATTACCTTAATGCTTACATTAGCATTTCCAATTAGATATTAAAAAAGTTTAAAAATTATATAATTAATATATATTTAAAAAATAAAAGAAATAATTTAAATAAAATATATTAAGAAATAATTTTTTTTAAAAATATATATATAACAAATCTATTTAAATCACTACATACATCTCAAATAATATTTTAATTAAATAATTAAAATAAATAAAATCACCATTAACTAAAATAGCAGGATCAGTTTTTAGTTGATTGCAGCGGGCCTAGCGTTCACATTCAAATTCAAATTTCCTGAGATTGGCAATGGAAAGTAAGTCGTTCACATTCAAATTTCCTGAGATTGGAAGTGGAAAAGCAGAAGGTCAAGGGCTTGCGAGAGCAGAGCAGAAGGTCAAGGGCTTGTGAAATTCAGCAACACGAACAAGATCACCCCTGCTGATAACATCACAAACCCTAAAACTGAAAACCCGCTTTGCAAGGAGATTAAGCGGAAAATATCAATCACCGAGAGAGGGAAGGAAAAGAAATCAAAGCAAAACCATTAGATAAGACGAACACAACAAAATACAGAATGGATAGGGAGCAGGCGAGAAATTAGGGCAAAAATTTGGCATCAAACTCTGCGCGCCAAACTGAGGTCTGCAAAAAAGATGGGGTCTCAAACTCGACGATTGCAAATCTGACATCTGCTAACCTCGGGGCATCTTTGTGGATGGGTTAATTCTCCTCCACTCGGTCTGAAACTCCTCTCCACTGCTATTTTTTCTGTTCTTTTCTTTCCTTCTGTTTGCAAATTTAATACTACACTTCATTTAATTTGCAACTCCCCCCACCTACTTGGTCGCTTGTGCGGCTTAACCTTTGGCTTCCTATGGAGTCAGAATCGGATGGCAGTGCCATTAACGACCCTAAATCCGCTGATCAATCTAAATCTCCACCAAAGAAATCTTTCGCCGAAACCGTCTCCCTACCTGCAAATGGAGTCAACCCTAACGCGCGATTTTCTAAAGCTCTTGGCAAAGAAAGATCCAGTGAGGAAGGTAAGTGCCCTAGCACTATCTCAGGTTCCTTCTGCATTTCACCCAATCTAGAAATGTTGAATGAAATTGCCTCGAAAAAGACTAGGTTAAGTAATACGACCATTTTCTTTGCATGTGTTGATGTCGAGAAATGCCCACCTAGGAAATTTTTAGACGACTGGTTTTCATAACCTCTGGAATTTAAAATTAGGGCTTAAAATATCATTTTGCAGACAAATTCAAAAGGGTCTCTACCTTATTTTCTTTAAATCTCATGAGGCTCAAAGTGAGACACTAAAACGCCAATACTGGACAGTTGGAAATACTTCCTTCCGTGCCCTAGCTTGGTCTCCAAAGGCGGTTTGTGATGAGGTTCTTGCACTATCCTCCTATAGGTGGGTCATCCTCAAGGATGTCCCCCCCTTCCTTTGGTATTTTCTTCCATAGTTAATGGAACCTTTTGGAAAAATGATCCGTATTGATGAAACGACCCGCCTTGTCCCCAACTTGGATGCAAGAATGCTTGTTTCGATTAAGCTAGGGATTGATATCCCACCATCTTTATCCCTAAACGTCAATGAAGAAACCTTTGTTTGCTCTATTGAAATGCTTGGAGAATTAAATGCATGCTTTGTTTGCAAAAAAGAAGGGCATCTTCAAAAAAATTGCCCAATCATTAATCGCAGAAATCATAAACCCAACAGCAACTCAATTGATGGCTCCACGAACCCAAGAATCAAGATTTCTCAACACTCATCCATCTCGCCCCCTGTTAACAAAGAAGTCACTATTCCCACCACCAATTCTTCGAAATTAAAACCCATGCACATTGGTCACTCGCCCCTTGTCTCTGATCACCTTGGTCCGGCCTCTGACCCATCAATTGGTTCTCCAGAATCGCCCTCTGACTGTTTTCAATTGGTCACTTCTAGAAAGCGTAGGAGGAAAACTAGCAACCTAAATGCCCCAAACCAAAGCCATCCTACTATCGCAACTATCAGCCAACTAACGGGCATCTGTGATTACCCCCTCCCTACAAATAATAGCTCACTCACTCCCGCTCGAACCCCGACAAACTCTGTGGTAAAAAAAATGGTTAAGAAACTTGAGAACCCTAGTCGAAGTACTGATGTTGCTAACTCCAGTGATAACCCTGCAAGTGTGATGATCAGATCTAAAACCCCCAAGAATTTGGACTCCTCATCACCTGCAAGGCTTACCCTTGAAGTTAACATCACCAACCCTTTGACAACCTCTATGCTCAAAGAATTAGAAGATAATCATGTTATTGAAGTAATCTATGCCAATAAGGGTCTTGAAGAAATTAGGTCTAGCACAGTGCTCCTTGGCTTTCCAAACTCCCAGATGTCTGGGTCCAACATAGGAGGAATTGCAGCTACTAGGAATGAACCATCTGAAGTTAGTGAAGATGAGGACGACCTTATAAAAGGATCCTCCTTGACTAAAAATAAAGGTAGGCCTATGGGCTCCAATAATAAAAAGAAGGCTGGAGATCCTTGTGGTCTCCCTAGTTGAACCTCTTAACCCTCCTCTCTAATGAAATACATCTCTTGGAATATTAGAGGCCTTGAGTCGCCTGATAGGAAGTTTGTCATCAAAAGCTCTCTGAGCCACCACAAGAACATAGATTTCTTGATGCTGGAAGAACTTAAATCCATGGGTTTCCATCTTGACAGTTCACTTGACTTTATCTGGAGAGATGCAATCAAAATTTGCACCAACCACCCGAAAGGAAAGGGAGGAGTTGACCTTCTTATCTCCCCTAAGTGGGAAAGAAACATTAGGGATAAAGGGATCTCCCCTTGCAAGAGAGCAGTCTGGGCTACCCTAGATATTAGGGGCTCTAGCTTTGGTGTTTGCTCTATCTACGCACCTCACGACTACAAGGAAAGAGTGTCCCTTTGGATTTGGCTGATTTCCCTCCCAAGTATCCCCTGGATAGTGGCTGGTGACTTCAATATGACTGAGCATCAAGATGACAAGGCTAGGGGACTTCCTTTTGAATGGAAAAAAGCAGAAAAACCTCACTGGGACAAACTTAAACAAAAACTCCAGTTATCTGACCCCCTTGAGGGTACTAAAACTGTTGCTTCTAACCTATGGTACACTTGGTGCAACTTTCAACAAGGCTCCAACCATATTTACTCCAGATTGGATAGATTTTATGTTAACAACGACTTCTTCTCCTTCTCCCCTAACCACTTGGGGAGTGCGGTTGCTGTCTTGCCAGTTACCCTTTCGGACCATTTCCCTATCCTTGCGATCATTAACACTAGAAACGCTATCCCCATCAGCAACCCTTGTAGCAAGAAATTTATTCTCAACACCTCCCTCCTTAAAGACCAAGATGTTCTAGGTGCCCTTAAGGTGGTCAGGCTCTTCAACCTTCAGCCTCAACCCCCCCAATCCTGCACTCTCAGGTGGACAAGGAATGTCTCCTCATGGAAGAAAGTACTCCAAACCATTGGCCAAAAGAGAGCCAAGGACTCTATAGCCATAGCAAAAACTCTCACCCACCACCTCCATTCCCTAGAGCAGGATATTCAGAAGAACCCCTCCTCCCCCACCCCGACCAAGCATTTCTCTAAAGCTAGAGACATCCTCAGAAAGCACCAACAGGTCAAAATCAGGGGAGCCTTCATTAGAGCTTGCAACCACTGGCTCCAATTTGGAGATAAAGGCTCCAAAATCTTCTTTAACCTCCTTAAGCAGAAACAAAACAGAGAAAAAATTGATAGAATAACTGTAGACAACAAGGAACTCCTGGATCTCAATGATATCAAAGAGGCCTTCGAAATGTTCTATAGAACTCTCTTTACCTTAGAAGATAATGAGGCCTTGAAAGAGGCTCGACACAAATGTAGTACCATCATCCCTAAAAGAATCTCTGAAGATGATGCTCTCCTCCTCAAAGCCAGGATCTCTATACAAGAAATTGTCGATGCCATTAAAGCCCTCAAGGATAATAAGGCCCCAGGCCTCGATGGTCTCCCTGCGGAGTTCTACAAAGCCAATCTTGAATGGGTCACGCATGACCTCTATGACATATACAATGAAGCTCTTGATAATGACACTCCGGGGGAATTCATAAATAAAGGTATTATTAAACTCATCCCTAAAGAAGCAGACAAAATGTTCATTAAGAACTGGAGGCCAATCACCCTCCTCAACATCTCCTATAAAATCCTTGCCAAAGCCTTAGCTACTCGCCTTGAAAAGATTCTTCCAAAATTCATTTGCTCTATCCAAGCTGGATTCATTAAAGGTAGGTACATATTGGAAAACCTTGTCACTAGCTGGGAATCCATGGAATGGGCTAGAACCTCTAACCAGGACGCTGCCATGTTCCTTGTGGACTTTGAAAAAGCCTATGATAGAGTCGAGTGGGATTTCATCCTCATGATGCTCCGAGCTTTTGGCTTCCCTAACGAGTTCTGTGACTATGTCTGAATTCTCCTCAGAGATGCTTCCACCATGATTGAAGTTAATGGAACCCTATCCCAGCCTATTCCTCTCTCTAGATCCATAAGGCAGGGATGCCCTCTTGCCCCTGCTCTGTTTGTTATTGCTTTAGATGCCCTCTTTTATCTCCTCAGAGATGATACTCTATCTCCTAGAGTCCACGGCATCGTGTTGTCGGATGACTCTGAATTGTTGAATATCCAATTTGTTGATGACACCTCTCTTTTCCTAGAGCTCTCTAGGAAAAACATCGATTCCCTCAACCTAAAAATTGACACCTTTAGTAAAGCCTCTGGAGCCAGGATCTCTAGCTCCAAATCTATTTTACTTGGCTGGAAGGATGAACCTCTAGATTGGCTACAACAAGACGGGTACTCATGGGGAGGACCCAACATGATTGTCAAGTATCTCGGTATCCCCTTCTCTATTTCCCCCTCTCTTCGGGACATGTGGACCTGGGTTAAGGGGAAAATTGATAAGAAGCTCAACAAGTGGGATAATAGGATCCTCTCCCTAGCAGGTAGGGTTCAAGTATGTCAAAAAATCCTGTCCTCATACAGTATCTACTACTCTTCGGTTTGGATGTTCAACAATTATCAAATTTATGAAATTCAAAAGGCTATCAGATGCTTTCTCTGGTTTGATGGTAAGGGCAAAAGAAAGGCCCATGCGGTAAAATGGGCCTGGTGCCACTTAGACAAAAAACTTGGAGGTTTGGGCCTTAAGGATCTTAAGCTGCAAGGAATCTCCCTTGCCGCCAAATGGATACTTCACGCACTAGATGGGCAAGAACCTTGGAAGATTCTTATCAGAAACAACATTCAAAATGGATTCCCCAAGGCTGCCAAATCATGGAAACTCCTCCCACTCAGTGATCTACTTGCTGGAAGTTTCTCGGTGTCTGTCCAAGGCACCTGGGTCTTTAAGTCCATATGGAAAGTCTGGGAGCATGTGCATAGACTTATCTGCAACTCTAGCATTGACTATGACAACACTATACATGGTGAAAGGTCGATATCGTGGAACCTCCACCACAACTCTAAGCCATTGGCCTTAACCCAAGGCTGTTCTGCTAGATTTTGGCATAACAAGGGGATCAAGTATCTTATGGATATCCTAGAAAATGACAACCTCATCACCTGGGAGGAACTTAGTAGTAAATTTAATCTCCCTGCTTCGCATAAGAGAACCTACAATATGATTAGGAATGCCTGTAACACCCTCAATCTCCCTAAGAACACTCATGTTGACACCCATAGGTACCTCTCATTCCTTTGGAAGGATGGCTCCCCCCTCCCAAAAATTAAATCCAAAGTTATTTACAACCTGCTTAACCAGGACACCTCTATGATCGACCATGTCAACACCCTATGGAATGTCCACCACAGCCCTACCACTTGGTATAAAACCTTTGAGAACCTTTGGAAATCTCCCATCCCCCCTAAGATCAAGTGTTTCAGATGGCAACTCTTACTGGATAGATTGCCTATTAGGAATAATCTAGCTGCATATGATCTCTGTTCTGTCTACAATAAACCCGAGTCCACTCGACACATCTTCCTTGACTGCCCTTTTGCTAGGGAGATCTGGTTAATGTTTGGAATATCCATTACTGAGCATGTCTTCACTTATGATATAGTTACTGGTTTCATCCATAATCTTAAAAAGGATGCTAACTTAATTTGGCAAATTTTGTCTTCTTTTATCCTTTGGTTTATTTGGAAACTAAAAAATGAGGAGAAGTTCCAAGGTAATGCTAGGGAACTTATTGGTTTTTTAAAAAAACTCACACATTATAAAATTGCTATACAGGTTTGCTTCCTGATGAATGTTGAACGAAACAAACTCCTACGGTTCCTCAAAGAAGGCCGAGCTGCCATGTTTATATACGAGATGCAAGATGGTTATGAATGGGCAAGGATGGCAGAAAATCAAACTGCCTTCGAGAGTGCAGTTAAGAAACTGATTAAAGAACTCCAAGATACCAGAGCTCCCCCCTTCAACAGGGTTGACATGTGCATACAAATCATGGAAAGGAAGAAGGTTGTCTGGATGGAAGGACCACAAGGGTGGACCACATGGCTAGAAGACCAGGATGAAATCCTCCTCTAGTTCCTTATGGCAGCAAGCACAACTATATTTTGGAGCTTTCTTTTAGTGCATTGTATATGACACTCGTCTAGTTCTTTTTGGTTTCACTGTTGAGGCCCTACCTCCCTTGAACTCATTTGTATAAACATCTTTTTTGGTCTCTCGATTTATAATATAAAAAAGAAAAAATTCTCTAGACAAGAAAATACATATGTCACAAATATGATAAAAATATCTTAAAATTAATCTCCCATCAACTTTTAATAAATACATTTAAAATATCTACAACTAATACTAATAAATAAATAATATATCTGAAATTTAAAAAACCAACTAAATAATTGCGGTGGTCTTGGCGTGGGACTAGGGGCATGGGCTGGCAGCCTGCACATGATTATTCTCACACGCCAGGAAAGGCCTGCCAACAATTATAGGAAGGGGCCGCCTGCCAAACCAACCTTTTGATCATGCATTACATCGGGCCATTTAAAAAATGATCGTACTATTTTGCAGGACACATGGAGATTAGAGTTATTTTTTCATTTATTAAACTGCAGTAATTTAGTAATTGATTTGACAATATTTATTAAAAAATAAATAATAATTTGATTTTCACACTTACTGTTGAACCAATAATGATATGATATTCAAGTCATAAATATAATTGATATTTGATTGATAAATAAATTAAATATTTTAAAAAAGATTTTGATTTTTGTCATTATTATTTTTAATATAAATATATAAAAAGACAAATAAATGTTAAAGTAGAAAATTAAATATTGGTTAAATTATTTAAAGAAATGGAGTGCAATAGAACTAATAGGTAATAATAATTTGAACATACTATAAACCCTAAACCCCGCTGAATCACGGAACTCTAAGACAGAAAACACTTCCGAGATTTTTATCTCACATTTTTTTGAATCTCCAGCACAGCATTGCACATTTCTACCCTGTCGGAGATCTCGTTGAGGAGCTATCAGCAATGGGGCGAGGGAAGAATAAACAGAAACAACAATTCATTGGCAAAAAGGGAAAAAACAGAGAAGAAAAAAGCCAAGGCGAGCATCATACGAAGATGTTCTCTGAGGAAGACATGGACGATGAAGTTGACGTCTGTAAGTTCAATTTTGAAAACCCGTTTGCTTACTTGGTTTCAATTTTTAATGTAAATTCTTAAACCCTAGCCCTAATTATTATTTATCTTTAAGAATTATTGGATAAAATTGGATAGTTTGTTTCACAACTGTGTTCTACAAGATTCATCATCAAGGTTTTAAGAAATTTTAAATTATATATTTGTGGACATTTTTGCGGACAGTTTTGCCAACCTGCCCATCTAAAGAGACAAGGACTCTATGCATCAAACACAGTAATTGAACCAGACAAACAAGGACTCTATGCAAATCAATAACCTTAGTTTTTGAATTTCCATTTTTGTCAAGAACATGTCTGGGTCCTGTTCATAAAGGCACAGAAGTCTGTTATATGATGTGTAAAAAGAACAATGCTATAAATATCGTAATATTTACATGGGCAGTCAGACACTAGGAAATCAATTGCCAAATGCCAATAGGAAACAAGCTTAAAGCTATGGCATAGACTGTGACCGACCAACAGGCACACCTATTTACCTGAAGCCTCATATACAAATGAACTAGACATTCATGCTTGAATATTGAAATCCAGTTTATAAGTTGGCAGCTTAACAGAATAAGTCATGTCCTAAAAACTGTTTGGTGCACCTAAAGGTCCTAAACAAGACATTTGTATGGTTTAAATTAGTTCTTGCGAATTGATGTTTGAGTAGATTTTACTTACCTCCACAAAATATTTGTCTCTTAAGTAAAAATTCTCATTCTCAGGCATGCCTTTTGTTGACTTGATCAAAGGAATTTCATGCAATTGGTTAGGCCCAAAGTTTAGTTTCATTATTTGACTTCAGACTGGTCATTTGCTATAATATGGATTGACATTCCCTATCGAATACTAAAAAACACACTCTCATTCTCTCTGGATAAGATCAATTTTTGATTCACTGTCGATTTTAATCTGAAAGTAACTAGAGGAAGCCAAATCAAAACTGAGTATGGGTGTCATCGATGTTCTCTTTTTGTTGGTCATCAATTGGTAGAAAGGATTTAAAACTTTATGTTTTAAACTTTTTGGATTTGAATGTTGTAAACCTGAATTATGTATTTTATTAATCCATGATTCCATTTGAATAGCTGTCAAAGGAAACATTGACATGTAATTTGTAATAAGGAACGGTTCCCATGTTATTGACACCATCTGAAAAAGGTCATGCCAAGTAACAATTTATCACTTTTCAGTCAATTTTGTTTGACTTATGGTAGATCTGAATTGCACTTGAATGTACCTTATTTGGAGTAGGTATGTTTCTCCCATATTTCAGATTCGATGAAAAGTGTTTCAGTAAAGTGTGATAATTACCCCTTTTTTCCCCTTTTTTACTTAGAAAATAGGAGATAAGGTTTCTGCATCAATCTAATTGGTCTCCTCTTGTTTTGTTTGCAGTTCACAAGCAGAAGGATAAGATTCCTCTGGACTTGAATGAAGATGATGGTAGGTTTTACTTCACCCCTCTATTTGTTGTAATAACATTTTAAAGTAGATAATGTGATTTTTCAATCTGCTTGTCTAACAGTTCATTATTTTACAGATACATCAGATGAAGAAATGGAGCAGCCTGTGTTTGATCTGCAGGTGTGAATGTACTGAAGTTCATAAAGCTATGAAAATAATATAAATGGATGCTTAACTTGATATTGAAAGTTTGACCTAGAAAGGTTTAAGTTAGCAAGTGAAAAAATCATGCAATTCATATTATATTTTTTTGAGATGGAAAATGCATGATTTTGAGTCTATCTTTCATGTTTATGGTTACTGCAGACCTGCACTAGTGAGAAGTCTAAATTAGAGTAACTCTTCACCGTTTTTAAAACTACTTGTGTTTTTGCAATAATATGAGATGATTCTCATCAACTATTTCTATGGTGACAGGGTGAAACCAGTGAGGAGATGGAGGAATCGGTAAGAATTCTCATGTGATACCTTTCATCTTACAAACCGCTTAATTATCCCGATGATACAAATTTGTGAGTTTTATAAAGATACTGTTTTATCTCCTACTGAGTATCGTTTCTTTCTTTTTTTTTTTCTTTTCCAGATATCGAAATAAGTTTCCAAATGTAGATCATGTAGAACATTAGGTCACAAAGTGAATGAAGAGTATCCAAAATCTAACAAAGATAACAGCTATATCATTATGACATCATCAAACAACCCATCCATAAATGAACCATACACACTAAACAGCCCAAAATATCGTCAAGACTAATTAATTAGCTGCAACCATCAAAAAATTAAAAATTCAGACCAAGATCATATGAAAAAGAGTCCATCAATGCTAGAATGGCAGTGTACTCAATCTGAACAATCACTTAGCAGAAGTTTGCCTATCTTTTTATTATCAAGATTAATAACCATATGTTCATGCTGGCTACGATGGTTCCTCCCCACCCTTGAAGGTTGGGTCCAGCTTTTACTAATGCTGTTAAACCTCCTTCTCAAAGTGTTCACTCTAAAATCAATTGACTTTTGAAGTCAATCTTCTGGGTACTTTCTGATAGGAATTGCTGGGATAGGCAAAGAAGAATCACCGCTACTAGAATCTGAAGTATTGCTCACACCATCATGAACAGCCGCAGTAACAGAGTCTTCAAGAGCAACATTCTTTGCTTTCCTAGAAGAACAACAGCTGTCAACTGCACTAGGAGTATATTTACATAATGCAGAATCACTCTCAACAGCTACATCAGAAATATTGTTAAAGTCACCAACAACCTTGGGAACAACACCACCAACTCTCCCACCAACAGTCAGAGAGGAGACACCAGGAGCGGCATGATTTAAAGGATGATGGACCTTCTTCTGAGCCTCAAAATTCAGAAGACTCGGGTAAAATGGAGCTGGAACATCATTGCCATCCACCAAAATATTAGTTTCTTTATTCTGTCAAACATCCTTTGAGAGAGAAGGGTGCTCATAATGCTCAAAAGAATGGGCAGGATTTGGATTATCAGAGTCATCACTATCAATAATCACGATATTATTTTGAAAATGCCAATTATCATTATCAAAGGAGAAATTATTAGAGCTGTCTTCCTTATAAGAGCTGAGGTTAACAAAAGCCTGGGGATCACCATCAAAAAACTTGTTTGTCTTCCCTTCTTATATGCACTTGCAAAGCCACATTGTTGACCATCATAGAAATTCAAGAAGCCAATGAGCAACTGATTCTTTTCTTCAAAAAAATCATAATTTCTAGCAATCCATAAAAAATCAAAGAATCTAAGTAGGCATAACCAGCCACAACTCATCGAAAGACTTATCATGATTAAAAGAACTAAAGTTTTTTATAAATAAAATATCAAACCACCTAACTGACTTTCTTACGAGCTCTTTTATTCCAAGATGGAAGAGAACAGTTTCAAACAAGCTTAGCATATGGACACTCAAAAAACAATTGATAAATGGACTAAACATTACCACAGACAGAACAAAAACTAAACTTACGACTTAACATAACAGCACCAACAACTAGCTTGTTAAACAAAAGCATCCACCTATAAAAGGACTTCTTAGGATTATGGAGGTCTCATTAGACCAAATCCTTTGCAATCTTTTAGACCAAGCATGTATAGGGTCATGGAGACACCATAGATTATTTAGCTTGCCCAACCAAGACATAGAAAAACTTAGGAGTGGTCTGAAATAATTTTTGATCACCCAACCACTGGATGCTATTCCAAAGATTGTCATATCACAATACGTAAAAAATTTCCTCCAAACCAGCATTCGTAACCATAGAATTTGTTGGTTTCTGCTGCTCAGGAATATCAAACTTGCATTGAGAAGTGTCCCATGGAATTAAGCTTCCATTAATCAAAACATTTTCAATATTCTTAATACCTTTAATAGCCCGGGCTTTAGAGGATCAACCTCTAGTAGAAGCAAGTGAATAATTCTCACCATTTAACCACTACAAAGAACTGAATCTTAAAACTTTATTTTTATTTTCATTTTCATTTAAAACCGCATGGCCCTTTGTGGATTCCTTAACAAACAATGAAGCCTTTGGAATAGAACAAAAAATAGCAGAGCCAAAAGGCTTAACATCAAACTTACCAAACAAAATGTCCCAATAATGGAGCCCTGACCAGTTTTGACTATGTCTAGGGAGACTCTTATAAATATTATTTTTCAAAAGTAGCTTCCAAGGATCATTGCCCTGCAGAGCTTAAGTAACCCATTTAACAGCAAGAGAAACACAATGTGGAAAAATATCCTTTAAATCCATACCCCAAAACTTCTAGGTCTGACATATTGCTCCCAAGATACAGCATGGCGCTTTCTATTACGTTCATCATCAAATCAAAGGAAGCTTGTAATGTATTTAACTGGTTAATCTGAGAAGAAACCACAAACCAACAGGAAGAAATATTTATTTGATACTCTTGAAACTACCCTAGCAAAGGGAGAAGCTTGCCATGCCATTTCACAATTTTCAGATAAACTTTAGTCTTTATCCATTTCCCTATCCCACATGTCCTTTAGGTGGGGATTGAGAGAAAAATGAATCCCTAAATGTCTCTCAAGAACTTTAGGGCTAATTCATTTCCATCCTTTATTCACAATCCAATTAAGAAAGGAATCATTCCACCTGGGAAAACTTGTTTTTTGAATTGCAATCTTTCAACTAGAAGTCATACAATAAATTTGAATTTTCTTATCCAAACTAGTCAAATTATTGTCATTGATTTCAGCAAAAATAGAAGTATCATCAGCAAATTGGAAATCAATTATCGAAACTCCAAAAGCTAATTTCAACTTCTGAACAGGACTCATTTGCATTTTCCTTATGTTCTTGTAATTTTAAGAGACATAAATAACCTTGATGATTATGTAGTCTTCTAGTATATTTCAACAGTTCCATTTTATTCTGGATGAATTGATGTGGGTAAACTTGAGCTTATTTTTCCTTCTTTTTACAGGATAGTGAGGATGAGGAACAACTTACTGGTCTTGCTGCAAAAAGTACGGATATTCTTATCTTGACTGTGTGCATAAGGTCTGCATTTTACAGGACAGTAATATCATGCCTTTAAGGGTTCTATAACATCCTTGTTCTCTATGCAGATTGTTCTTTCTCTTTTTTGTTCATGTATTTTCTTTAATGTTTAAAACTTGCTCATGTCTCTCTGGTTATTATTTGAGTAAATTTTCATAATAAATTGTTTCTGTCATCTTGTGATGACTTCCTTGAGTAGTTGCAAGGCAAGCGAAGTTTTTGAGGCAGAAGGCAGGTGGAGTTGAGGACGAGATGGACGAAGAACCAGCTGAAGAAGAGGAGGAAAGGAAGGCAATCTGGGGAAAAGGGAAGAAGTCATATTATAATGCTGATAATGTTGACTTTGAGGTATGATATGTGAATTATAAAGAAAAGGCTAAAATTTTAGAAACTGTTTTTCGATTTTTCATATTTTGTATGCCATACTAATGCATCTTGTATGCTGTTTTATTATTAGATCCAATCTAGTGATGAAGAGTTACCTGCAGAGGAGGAGGCTGAAGTACTAAGATTACAAAGGAAAAAGGCAGAATCACTTCGGCCTGAAGACTTTGGTATAGATGAGGATGATGAAGATGCAAGTGATTCTGATTCAGATGCCCATGAAGAAACACTACAAGTAAACCAAATTTTCTATGTGGGGTGAAGCTTATTCATTGTTCTTCTTTTTCTCTTACTATTTGTTTATGTTGATCTTTCAACCAGGAAGCTGTTAAACGGCAGGAAAGGGGGCATGGGCGGAAAAAATTAAAGGAACCTTCAAGTGGAGATCCAGGAAAGCAAGTTGATGATGATAAAATTGTAACATTTGAGGAAGTCAAGAAGGATATCAATGCTTTGTCAAAAGAACAGCAGATGGAAGTTGTTATGAGGTACAACTGACATAAATTGCTTTTATTTAGAATAGTATTCCTGATGCTATTTGATAATTGCTGATGTTTGGCATCCTTTATGTGTAATTGCCTCAAGTTTTATTTAGTTTGAATAAAACTGGCTCAAGTCTCTCTATATATTGTCCGATACACTATGTAATGCTTTATTGGCTGTTTAAATATTGGGAATTCAGTTTATTCTGTTACAAAAGTAATAAACTGCTTTGCTGGTCTTTATAAATTTTTGTTTAAATTGTTGTAAGTGGTAGTGCAGAATCTGAAATATATTAACCTTAATATCACCGATAACATGAATTTAAAATATTAAGTTACTCAGTAATACATTACAAAGTATAATACACAAATACTTTTAAGTCATTGGATCCCATATAACTTATCAAGACTTCCATATGGGAAACTAAGTCCCCAACAACTAACACAAAACTAACATCACCAAGTCCCTAAGGCGATTTTATTACAAATTTCAAACCTTAATTTCCAACACCCTCTCTTAATGTTTACTAACACAAAAAACAAAACAGACAACAAGACGTGCTGACCAATCATATTCTTCATAAGCTTCACTGTGAAAACAATTTTTGAACCAGGTAGAACTTCATCAGCTGCCTAGTAACCCTTGTAAAGGTGTATCTCACAAGCTGTATTTTTAAGCTCCCAAATTATGCCCTCCCTAAACTCCAAAATAACAGAGGTCCCAAATTGTTAGACAACCCTCCATGTCGGGCTGCAGCTCCAGTAAGTCTCATGGTCCTTGTAAGGGTATAATTCCCAAGATCTAGAAACTCCTGAACTATTTGGGCAGCAATCCATGTGAAAATAGGCTTCATCATTGTCAGCATCTGTTGGAAAGAACACAAATAAAAAAGAATTTGTGCTACTCAAACATTCAATCATTTTGGAGCAAGAATCTAGCTTGAGATGGATAAATTTCTCAGATGAATGCTTCATCGTAGGCAGCATCTGGTGGAAAGAACACAAATAAAAAGAATCTGTGCTGCTCAAAAACTAGATTCTTGCTAAAAAATGGTCGAATGGAGCAAAAGTGCAAACATTGAAGCATTGTTGAGTCAACCTATTGCACTTTTTCTTGTGAATAGCGTCACACAAACTCCAATTGTGTTCACAACAAGAAGCACTACAAGGTTGGGACAAAATTTGGAGGGCTTAATTTGGAGATTTGGAGTATTCTCACTCCAATCTTCCCTCCAAGAATTTGCAAATAAGATATTCAAGAGTTTGCAAGCACTATCTTATTAATAATTGTAATTTCTAATTTGTAATTTGTAATTTTTGAGATATAAGACTTCAATTTTTGTTCATTTGTGTATGGGTGGATTTTCTTCAAATAGCTAGTGGCAAAGGAAAAAGTTTCCCTAGCTTGCTTATAACTCTACAATTTGGAAATAATAAGGTAGCTATTGGAGAAGAAAAACTTGGGGTTGAGGTGGTACCTTGCTACATGAATGGGTTGGTGGAGTTGATTGGTCCACTTGTGATCAATGATCTCCCAAATGACGACATATCTACTTGTATCCCCTTTGTAATAGTTTTGGATGGCCTCATAAGTGTATCCTATTGGGTTTTGCTTCCCATTCATCAAGTGCAAAACCCGCACCAAAGTCTTTGGCACCTATAAAGTACAAACAAATTAAAAATTAGAAACTTACAATTAAAATACATTCCTTTAAAATTTTCAATTAAAGAATTTAACTTGAAATTTAAATTGATGTTTGAATTTATCTTGATGATCTTTGTTGCTTTCTTCCCAAAGCCATCATCAAAAACTGTCTTTGTAGTTCTTCTCCATCAACTTTCTTTGAATATGTTAGTCTAAGCATGCTTGACTCACAAACATTTTGCTTCAAGGTTATTAATGAAGTAGAAATGCTTTGCAACATTAGAAAACTAGTTGCAGACCTTGTGACACTTGATGGCACAAGCCCTTTCCCTTTGGTGTGATCTCTCATCAAGTTGAGAACCCAAGGGGGATTATAAATATATTTAGTGATGTTTTTTGCACCTTCAATTGGCCTCACCCAATCAATTTTTCCTAGTCCTCCAAATATAAGTCAAGGTATCAAGCTGCATAAGGTACTCTAAAAGAGTATCAAGTGCCTCTCATGAAGTAATCTTTTGACTGCCATGTATGTTGTTACATTGTCAATGACAACTTGCATAACATTTTGTGTGCACACCTCTAAAACAATCTCCTGTAACATCAAACTCAGTTTTTGCATTCTTTATTTTGTTGGGGACATTAGTAGACTTAAAAATCAGCTCACCATTTGAAGCTACCAAAAGATTGATGAGGGTGTGGTTCTTTACATATCCGTAAACCCATTTGAAAGAATGGCGGATCCAAACTTTTGACATTGCTTTTTTTTTTGTCTTTCACAGTCATCTTTACATTTGTAATAACATCTTGGATTAACCTCCCATTTAAGTCTTTTGGAGGGGGTTGTTTGTACCCTTTCCTTGCAATTGTCAACACTGTCACCAAATCCTTGAAGTATGGACTCTTTTGCCACGTTGAAGTGAAGGTTGAAATTCCAATTTTTTTTGCGTCTTATCTACTTCTTTGTGTGCCTCCTTTGTCATAACATCGACCTAACGTCAAAAGAACAACAAAGACCAAAGCATGAAATTGTCTTACACCTGTAAGACTTCACAATTTCAGTGATCAGAAAACGTTTTACAATCAAACAAAACAAGGGTTTAGCTCACAACCATGTTCAGTTAGGGGAGAACAACGAACTCCAAATGAGTCCTCTATTCTAGAAACTCATGCACCAAGATTTACTCACATTTTTCTCTCAACCAGAAATACATATTGCTATTGCTTCTCTCCACGTAGAACCTTCCGTCCAATGCCAAAGGAAGAGCCGCTGATGATACAAGAAACCGTGAGTGAAGGTTGCGAATTGCATCCACTCTAGAAGTTGTGTGAACAGAGGAACTCACGGATAGAGAAAACACAACAAACCTTAATATGAATATTCCGTTGTCACAAGAGGAACAAATGCATCATAAGGGAAGCTGACTTGATGCAAGCTTCATACCAGTGATAAACCACAGGTCTCACTTAACCTATGAATCAAGGATTAACAAGTTTGATAAGAATTTTTTAAGTGGTGCAATTAGTGAAGAGTCAAAGGGCATGAAAAATATCCGTTGCAAGTTGTTGCCCTTTTGGAAGAGACATGCCTCTTCAACGTGTGAGAAGGTATAAAGGACAAAGATTGGTTTCCAAGAAGGGTCATTAGGAATCATCCAAAAACACATCTTCAGAAACATCAATATTAATATTAGTAGATCAGCAATCAATCAAATCACAAGGCAGATCGAACTTCCAGCATCACTCAGACTGCAACAATAGCATCGAATCCAGCAGTTGACATCAGATCAAACAAGGTCACATAGTCCATCAATAAATAGCAGTTGAGAGACTTCAATCTAACCATTTCGTCCAATATCATGGTATAAACAATACTCACATATATTTGTGTTGTCCTCATTTTTTGATTTTCAAAAATGTGACAACCCCTACAAATTTTTGCTCAAAATGTGTCATTTTTGTCTCTAAGGAACGTTTTACGAGGTGCAAAACTCATATTTGCTAGTGTCAAATCATTGGGGGGTGTCTTTGCCATCATTGTCCAAGTTTTGGTGACTTTTGGTTTTCATTTTTCTAGTTTTTTGTGCAATTTCGGGTTTCAGAGCAGTCACAGCAGGTTGAAGATTTTACTCTAAGGCAGGCTTCCCGAGGCAAAATTTTTGCTTTTTGTTGACTTGGATTGATCTTCGGTCCATCTTCGATTCATGTTTCAAATTTCATTGCGTTTCGAGTTTGTTTGCTATGTTTTTTCTTCCTGACTGTAGGTGGGAAATTTTAAAACAATTACAAGTGCACTTTATTTTAAACTTGTCACTTGTAACTTAACTTTTTATTTCCCCCTTGCTTTTTATGTCTTTTAAGTCATTGTAGGAACTTTTTGGACAAATTGCAAGTGAATTTAAAATTTTAAGTTTAAAAAAAACTTGTAATTTCTTTTAAAAGTTCCTACTTAAGTGATTTTAAGTTGTAATAGGGATTTTATTTCCCTATTACAAGTTTTTATGTGTTGTATTTAGTTGTAATAGGGATTTTATTTCCGTATTACAAGTCTTTTTGAGTTTTTTAAGTCTTTAATGTTTTATTTTTACTTGTAATGGGAATTTTATTTCCCTATTACAAGTTTTTAAGTTTCTATTTCTTTTAAGTTGTGTTTTTTTAAACTTGTAATGGGGATTTTATTTCCCTATTACAAGTTGTTTTTTTGTTTCTTTTTGCTCTTCTTCCTCTAAAACCCAAATTTGCCTTGGGAGTTGAAAAAGTGAAACAATTAAAACTTGAAAAAGGGTTTTTAAAACCCGATTACATGTCTTTTGCAAGCTTCTTTATCTTGTTTCTTCTTCCCAAGAACCTGACCTGAGTTTTTCTCCAAGGAGTTCGTTTTTGAAGGGTTTGAATCCTTTTCTTCAGCTTTGAATCCGGATTTGATGGTGCCAAGTGTTGAGGGAAAGAGGCGTGAGAGATCTTGCTTCCATTTTTGATGGTTTTCTTGCCTCGTTTTTGCCCTTTCTTAGGGGCTTTAAACCAACAAGTCGTGGCCCTTTTGCCACGTTTTTTGCCTCCTTTCAATCCGTTTTTGCAGCATGTATGGAGGCGGTTTTGGTCTTCTAACCGAAGCGATTCATCTCTTTGCTTCCATACGTGGGTTTGCTAGGCGTATTGACCCGTTCTTTGTCCTCCTTGGATGCCGTTTTTGAAGGAGGAGGTTGAATCAAAATCCGTTTTTGGCTGCCAAGGGTTTTCAGCATGTCTATTTATGGAGCATTTCAGTTCTTCCCTAGCTCATTTGTGTTGGTCTAGGGCCTTTGACCAAGCAAGGATTCGGGTTTCTAAGTGATCTTCCCAAATGGATAAGTTCTTTGAATGCAATTTGTAAATTTGCATGATTTTCCCCTCTTTCAGATTTTTCCCATTCATTTGATTTCGGGTTTTACAAATATGATTGCAAACAAGATTTTTTTCCCATTTTCCAAGTTTGCCATTACCGCTTGGTATCATTCTTTCCATTTTCCCCTCATGTCAAAACCCCATTTCATCCATTCATTTCACCTTCATTCATTTTTCCCACTTAAAGTCTACTTGTAGTCAAAATTTCAAAACCCAATTGCAGTTGTGTCTTCACTTGCAGTCAGCCTTCTAGAACCCGAAATTGGTCCAAAATGCACTCAAAAAACACTTGAAAATGAGTCTTAAAGGTCCAATTACAAGTGCAAACTTGTGGTTATCCATTACACACATGAAGTTGCATGTTTGTTCTCCGCAATTACAAGTTAATGCTCTTGTTTTTCCGCACATGTAATGCAGTTCCCAGAACCCAAAATTCACTTGTGAGCCCATTTTTGCATCAATTTATCCCTGCCCATGTCAGTCTTGTTTGCACACGACCTACCAAATCAGTAATTAAGGCATGGGCCTTATTCTGCAAGCAGATTCTAAGATTGGAGGATGATACAAAGAAGAGATGCAACAAAAATTCATGGTTGAGAGCATAGAATGCTTTCAAGATAGAGATAGGTTTCTTACTTCAGCCTTGCAAAAGACTTCCCTCCTGAAAAGCTAGTACTACCCCAAGCAAGAAGATAAGGTTGAAGTTTGTTGACCAAGGACACTGTTGATGTGTATTTTGTACACTATCAAACACAGAATAAAATACCTAAAGGTACCTTATCCTCTCTTGAGTAAAGTCTCGGAATGCTGAAGATATCGCAAAAAGGATCAATCAGGATGACTTCAAGGTTCTTCGTTGTAGGATCTCTGCGTGTGGATAAGCTCTTTGTGGTATGATGTTATTTGCTGGAATCACAAGGGGACTTACACTTGATGAGTGAACTTTTGATTTGCTTTGAATATTGCTGGAACACAGGATTTTACTGCCTTAGATTTGAAAAAAGGAAAAAAGACGAGGGCGGGGAAAGGATCTAATCCTAACACTAAGAATGTAAGAGCAATGAATGATCTTTGATGAAATTTTGACTAAGTCTTGTTTTGACATCCCAGGACCATCTCCACAAGGTTAGTGCGATCTTCGAAGGAAAGCTTTATGATGTTCAAATCATCACTGCAGGCATAGACACCATCAGGCTGATGCATATCAATGAAGAAGCGACAATTGAAGTTTAAGCTTAAGCTAAATGATTCCAGTTGACTACGCAAGGCAAGTCTGCAATCAACAAACTGCTAGTAGTATGGATATACGAATTTCACCATCAATCAAGCACATTTCTTCCACTCATTTAATAACACGAAATCAAATATGAGAAGTATAGAGACCATGCAAATTGTCGAATCGACCCATAAATTTCACCATTTCTTCAATGAAGTTACAAGTCTTTTACAACAACATCTTGGCAACAATCTTTGCCTTCTCTCTCTGCTCTACTCTAATTGCTATACTATTAACTGACTAATCACCTTCTAAGTACTCTCTATTCACTAACTCTATTCTATTAGCCTTTACAAATGAAATGCTAGGGCTTATATAGTGCCCTCAATACAATTCGATGGCTAAGATCAATTTGAGATCAATGGCCGAGATTCAATAATGAAAACCCTAATTAGGGTTTGTTACAACCATTACATAACATTTAATGCTTGACCAATGATAAAATTGTATTAATTGGACACATGTCTTCTCTGGAAAATTCAACCAATGGATAGCTGGGGTAGGTACATCGAAGTTTGTGCCATCGCCCATGAGTTAGGTACATTGAATCTGGACATGATGAGGTGGATCAATCCGACTGGAGGAGTGATGACTGGGATGCCACCTCATTTGGCACGTGGTTGATACTCAATTTGGTAATGTTGAGAAGTTAGCTTTAATTAACTCTTCTGGAATTATCTGCTTCTTCAACGAACCCTTTGCTTTGACTTCTTGTGACCTTGATTTGCAGGATGATGATGTTCCTCGCCTTGGAACGCTGGATTGGAAGAGGTTAGTCATGATGGTGCTTTGACCGAAGAAGGCCGTCCTTGTCGATGCTAGACTGGAGGAGGTCGCCCTTATCCATCCTTGATCTTCTTTGATGATACTGAGCTGGAGGAGATCATCTCTGTCCTAGACCGGATCTTCTTTGATGAGAGCCTGCCGACCTCTAGATCTTCAGCCTTGGGAGTCGCCATCTTGATACCTACACAACATTTCAAAATTAGTAACATATCTTGAAGTCTAGAAATTAAACTTAAAAGGAAGATTTAAGATTTTAATTAGGAAACTTCATGATAAATCTTGAGTTATCATTTCCTAATTAACTATGCAATATTTAGATTTTTCAAAACAAATGCTCAAAATTCAAATCTTCAACAATGGTGTTAAGATGATTTCGCCATACCTCCTCTTTGATTGCTTAACTACAAAACCTTGGCAAAAGATGAAAGAAAACCGGATTTTGATGGACAAGCTTAGATTATAGTCCTCCCTTGGATGAATTATGCCTCCTCTAGCTTGGAAAAGAATAAACTCCACTAGCCTCTTCAAAAATCTGGAAATTCGCCTTCAAATACCTTCAAAACATCTGGAAATTATCCTCCAATCTAGCAAGAAATTCGCCTCTCCAATAGCCTTCAAGATGAATTTTGCCCTCCTTAGTCTCCACACTTAGTAGAAATTCGCTCCACTCCAGCTAGATTTCGCACCTTCAATTAGCTCTCCAAATTTGCACTTGAAAGGATGATTGAATGATTTGAATTGTGAAAAAACACCTCCAATATATAGAGCGCTCACCCCTTTGCTCCCTCTAGGCCGACTTGGCAAAAAGAGGTTAAAAATAAATAAATTTCCAAAAAAAAAGGGGGGCCGACTTGGCAAAATAAGTGAAAATAAGGCCTTGTGCGCTCCATATTTAATCTTAATTTAATAAAAATTAATTTTAAATGCCTTAACAATAAAAGTTCGGTTTTTTAAGGCTCAAAATTAATTTATTAAATGCCAATTTAATTTAATTTTTCCAAATATTTCGAAGTTAGCAATTTGGCATCTAATGCAATTTGGAAGATATCAACGCTCAAATATGATAAAAAAAATAAAGAATGCCATTAACTTCACCCTGGACCCTTGGAGAGGGACAGGAGCGAACTTTCAATTTTGGCCTTGCATTCCTCATTTTTCCTGTCCAAAACTTCATCTAGGCATTTAAAATGGCATTTTTAATTGGAGTTTTGAGTTTAACTTCACTTGATCTCTAGGAAGGAAGTGCATTAGGACCTTTTTCGCCTTGGACCATTGGAGAGGGACAGGAGCGCCTTTTCACTTTTGCTCTTAATCTTTCATCCTTTAATTGCCAACTCTCATTGTGGGGTAAGTAATGATCTCTCTCATCTATTCCATATACGTTTAGTTTGCTTTTTTGCAAGGCAAAATAGGTGTTTCAAAGACTTTCGCTCTGGGCCTCCAGTGAGGGACAGGGGCGACTTTTGTGTTTAGGCCTAGGATTATCAAGTTTTGAAGTCAAATCTTTGTTCACTATGCTTTAGAAGACCCTTTCCACCTTTGCACAACCTCGCCTTAGCGTAATCTTGGAGGAAAGTTATTGGTTTTGTAAAAATCGCCATGGTCCTTCAGTGAGGGACAGGAGCGCTTCGAGTCCTTTGCACAAATTCTTAGTCACTTCAACCTTCAAATTACCCTCAAGGCGTAGAACATCATTCTTCACTCCCTTTTGTGTCTTGGAAACAAAAAGTTATCTCGAAATGCAAGGAAAGTGGGCACACTTAGAAATTTCGCCCTGGACCCTTGGAGAGGGACAGGAGCGAATTTGCAAATTGTCATCAAAATTTGTAATCCTTGCATCTCAATTCCACTTCAAGGCATTTTAAACATCATTTCAAACTTGCGCCTTGGCTTAGATTTGTCCAAACTTGGCGAGAAGGACTGGATATTAGGTTTTTCGCCCTGGTCCCTTGGAGAGGGACAGGAGCGATTTTGCAATTTCAAGTTTATCCGTCCTTTGTTAGCCCTCCAAATTATCTTCAACGGGCAAAACACGCCTCCTTCCATTCATTTCACTCACAAAACTCGCTTCGTCCTTGCAAGAAAATTGCACTTTTTAGAAAATTGCTCTGGACCTTCAGCAAGGGACAGGAGCGCCTTTTGTCATTTGGGTTGATTTCCTCCTTTGCTGACTACTCAAATTATATTCAACGCACAAAACATGCTTTCCTCGATCTCTTCCAATCATAAAATTACTTTGATCCTGCAAAAACAGTGCAAATTTGAAAATCAAGCTCCAGACCTTCAGTGAGGGACAGGAGCGAATTTTGCCCTCTAGGCCAAAATGCTTCACCTTTCATCACAAAATGTCCTTGCTAGGGAAGATTTCACCTTGTTACATGCCATGAATAAGAGTTCAAGTCCAAGAAAGGTCACAAAATGGTGCATATAAAGAAAATCGCTCTAGTCCTTCAGTGAGGGTCAGGTGCGATTTTTATCTTTGTTGCCCAAAATTCACCATTTTTCAAACTTTCAAACTTTCAAATGCATCCAGTAACGTCCAATCTTCTCTCTGGAAAACCCTGCACAAAACGAGTTAGCCAAAATTAGCGAGAAATAAACTTGAACAACATTTTCACTCTGGACCCTCAGCAAGGGTCAGGAGCGAAATTTACAATCTAGGCTAAATTGCTCAATCTTTTAGTTTCAAACCACTTCACAGGGCAAGGTAAGATCATTTTCGAAGCCAGGAACAAGATTTCAAATTCAAGCAAGTTGGCAAATGAAGTCCATAATGAATTTCGCTCTGGACCCTTAGCAAGGGTCAGGAGCGAAATTCCCAATCTTGGCCAAAATTCATTATTTTCTTCAAGGTGTTCAATCAATCTCAAAGTCCAAACAAAATGCTTTGCAAATCAAAATTTGGTCAAATAAGGCCAGGAATGAGTCCTAGGTTGATTTTCGCCTTGGACCCTTTGGAAGGGTCAGGGGCGAGATTCGCCTTGGACCTCCTGAGAGGGTCAGGAGCGAAATTTGCTCTAGATCCTCAGCAAGGGTTAGGAGCGAAATTTGACTTTTTGAACTCTTCGTCAGGATAATTTTTATGGAATATAACATTTAAGTATAAGAAAGAAGAAAGATAGAAGGAACTTCTTTCTTATACTTTAAGTTATATTCCATATATACTTTCAGGATGTTTGAGAGTGGTTTCAGACCTCCAGGAGTTATATTGCAAAATCTAGTTTTTTGAGGTTTTTCAGTTTCCAGACTTAGTCAAATTTCAAGATCAGGGCATTCCAGACTTAGCCAATTTTCAGGATCAGGACTCTCAGACTTAGCCAAATTTCAGTATCAGGACATCAGATTTAGCCACTTACCAACCTGACCTAACTCAAGCAGAACTTGCTATCCAAGTGATCCCCTTGGCGACACTCAAAAGCTAAAGGCTAATAGACAAAACCCTAAAAGACCTAAAAACAAACCCTAGAAAGCAAAAAAGCAGGGGTCCCCATTTGCAATGGGGCGATGTGTGAAAACGTCACAATAGACACAAAGATCATTAAGGATGCAAATTCTCGTTCCGGTTCAAGATGTCTTCACCAATCCAGAATACTTCAAGCGGCATGAAGATCATCACAAACAAAGGATGATGCAGTTGGAGTCGTGACTTTGGACACTTAGATTAGTTATGCATTTGTAATTTTGTTTTGACAAATTACATGTAATGTCAAATTTGTAATTGCAAGTGTCACTTTACTTGCATTTTTGTAAAATGTAATTACATGTAAAGCAACTACAAGTTGAGTTAGATTAGGATTGTAGTTGGAATAAGTCATGGTGGTTGAGAGAATTTCTCAAGTTATTTAGGATCCTCCCACCTTTTTCTCAAGGCTTCTCTCCTATAAAAACTTGAGGGGATCTATTGTAATTTTTATATTTTGGCAATGCAACAAGACTGCCAATTTGTATGTACACTTTGAGCTTAGTTGTAAATCAGATTGCAATCAATTAAAAGAGGCAAATTGCTTTCAAACTTTGTGTTGATTCAAGGTGTTATGTGACGACATTTTTTGGAGATTGATTGTGAGTTTTGAAGTGTTATACAAGAGGGATTCAAGTTCGATCTTGCAGACTTTGAGCTTCTTATTGTGTTTGAAGTTTTAAATTGGTTTTAAGATTTGATACTGCAGACTTTGAGCTGCTTGTCACGTCTGAAACTATTGTAGGACGTTCAAGCAAAGGGGTAACTTGCAGACTTTGTGCTACTTTTATTTCCTATGTTTGTGCATAAGAGGTGCATCGTGTAGTTAGACTTTGAGCTGCTACATACTGTGCTTGGTTACTAGAAAATCATCTAAAAAGGCTGATAGGAGAATAGATAGTTGAAGACTTTGAGCTTTCTTTATGTTTTTTTGTCTCGGGGAAGTGACAGAGGTCTTCGTGCTTTCATGGAAACTTTGCTTCCCTTTATGTTCCAAAAATCCTACAAAAAAGTCTCATTTCTGTATGTGCTGTTATTTATTTCCAATTGCTATTACTTTTCTGTGAAGAGAAAAGAGTATAGTTTTTCTTGAAAGAAGAAGAAAGACTGCTGTTTCACTCATATTAGATTAGTTTAGTTTGTAGATAGGGGGAGCCTTCCCTAAATTAGGAGAGTATCATACTCACACACCATGGCTGAAACCACAATTTTGCATATCTCCCAGGTGTACAAAATTTTCAACCAACAATTTGTCAATTCCTTATATATACATATCTTTATGTGGCTGATGCTTAGTAAGATTAATGCTTAAGTGTATGCCTTCATGGTAGTAAATAGATATGCATGCTGCCAGAAATCCATCTTGTGGAAGAGGGCTTGAGGTTTAAGAGGAGGGTGATGAACAGGCTCGTAAGTAGCCAACTCCACAAGATGGCAACTGTCTATAGGGAGACGAGACATGGTTGGGGAAAGTAGGTGCAATCCGCCAAGCAAGCAAGAGGGCTGTGGTAGGCATCCACTCTTGGGCTTGGTGTAGAAATGGCTTCAGGTAGACCCATCATGTCTCTTCGCCCGAAAACTAGTTTGCTTGTACTCTATGAATATGATGCGATCTTGCCTAACCCTAATGATTATATTTATATGTATATATATATGTATGTATATTGCATATGTTGCTCATGTGTGGTTGCAGGATTCAAATTCAGGATTGCATTATTGTTGAAATATTTATTTGGTAAGATGTAACCCTAACTCTAATTTGTTGCATTTGTTAACTGCCATACCATACCATTATGGTTAACTGTTCTTAAGTGGAGTAAAATCAAATCACCCAACATTGCACTCCTATATGTGTGTGCCTTTCAAATGTATCCTTCATATTTGGCATGTATTTATATGGCTTCATGCCCGATGTCTATTTATACTTCATGCCTTATGTGGATGCTTTATAGTGCCATACAATTATGCCTTACATGTATTGATGCTTCATGCTTTATGTGCTATATGTATTCACATGTATGCTTCATGCTTTATGTGCTATGTGTATTGACATGTATGTTTCGTGACTTAAGTGAATTCATGTGTATGCTTCATGCTTTATGCTTTGCATGTATTCACATGACTTAAGTGAATTCATGTGTATGCTTCATGCTTTATATGCTATGTATATTCATGTGTATGCCTCATGACTTAAGTGAATCCAAGTGTATTCTTCATGCTGTATGTGCTACGTGTTGACATGTGTTTTGTGACCACACCAACACAGAATAAAGTTTCCCAACGGTCACCTTATCCTCTCTTGATCAAAATCAAATGTATGCTAAGATTGTAGGAAGATCATACATTGACTCCAAGGTTCCAACTGTGTACTAGCGACTTTCAGATGGATATAGGCTTGTTTGGCTTTGATGTTTGTTGGTAATCCAAGGGGACTTACGTTTGGATCATTCTTTCACTTCTTTGTTGTAGCTGGAACTTCATCATCAGATATAGCAATTCTGTGATGTTTCTACATTGAATGAATTGAAATTAAAGGGGAAAGGGTTAGAGGGATCTAAATCTACTCTTAAGGGCAGTGATATCAATAGATAGTGCTCTAATGGACGAATTCTAAATAAACCAAGTTCTGCTTCGCCAAGATTAACTACAACTCCACAAGAACTGGTGCAATCTTCCAATGATGGTGAAGGGTTTTCACATCGAGAAAGTGCATTTGAATACCCAAAATGACGCAATCCAAATAACTATCCACAATCGAATTTAGCACAAATTTAGTGGCTCAGGTTAACTTTACACTGCAACTTATAATCACCAAGATGTAAAAGGTATGAACCGTGGAAATTCATCAAACACCATTATATTCTCCATTGAAATCAAAGCACTACTCTACTTCTACTCTTAAGTGAGGAAGGTGAAACCATGCAAGTTTTGAAAAATAACTCAAGTGAACACCATTAGAGCACAATGCATCATTGTTATTATCTCAAAAATTTATCACAACTTATTATCTCAAAAACTAAAAATTTTAACCTTCTAGAAGCAAGTTAGTTTTTTTACCAAACAAGTATATAAGCAAGTGTTTTATCCCACATTGCTTGTGGTGAAAGTGAGAGGTAAAAACAAGTATAAGAGAGGAGTTTCCAACATTATTTTATTATTAAATCTGCCAGTTGTCTCCATGAAAGACGATTTTTCTCCCTTATTGGAGAATTTTGGCAAAGTGTTGAAGTGAAGTGTTGGATTGAGGATTTCTTTCCTCTTCCATTTTTTCCAGCTTGGCTATTCATTCCCTTTCTGCCATTGAAGACCATTTCCAAATTTAGCGATTTTTCCAAGTTTGTTGTTTTTTTTCAAATTTGGCGATTTTTGGTGAAGGTGGCGATTTTTGCTGTTTGGGAGTTAGGCGATTTTCTCCTCCATTTTTTTTGCTTGTTGTTCCAACCTCCATTGTTGCAAATCCGAGCTACCATTGAAGACATTTTCAGACTTGTCTGTTTGGCGCCATAATTGGAGAAATTTCGTTTTTTATTTGGAGAGGTTTGGTGCCACATTTTGGTGGATTTCCATGCATATTTGGTGGTTGCCATTGTTCCTACTTGCTGATTCGCTTCAGATCTGAGGTTGTCTTGAGATTTGACCTCCATTAATGGCTGCCCATTAATTCTCAGACTTTAATCATTTTTGCCTAGCCATTCCAACTTAGGTGATTTGCATTTGGAGGTGTTTTGTGGAGTTTTGAGTGCAATTTTCAGACCATTTTATCGCTGTTGCAGGTCTGAAAACTCCATTGTAGACAGTTGTCCTCAGAAATTTTCATTTCCAGCCACCTAACCACTTTGGCGATTTTGCTTGGAGCTGATTCCTTAGTCATTTTCTATCATTTTCAGGGATTTTTAACTACTTTGCAAGGTGCTGGTAAGTCTGAAGTAATTAATTTTCAGATTTGTCCTCAGAAGTTTATTTTTTGCCAGCCACACATTCCTGGATATGATTGTTTTCATCATTCAAACTGATTTTTTTATCGAGTTTGTGCATATTTTGAAGGATTGCAGCATTTTTTTTGAAGTTAATTTATTAGTTGTAGGTTGTCTTCAGATTTAGACCTCCATTGTTGACTGTGGAAGGTGTCCTTAGACATACCTTGTGTGAAAACACAACCTTTCACTCCTTTCCTTAGTCATCGTTGATCCGGTATACTCCTTTGCATTTTTAGTTTTCATAATTTCCAAGCATAAGGAGGTATTAATGAATTTTATAGAGGGTTTCCATGCCCTAGTGCTGTCACATTTTGAATGTAATTGTTAAAATCCACAAAGAGAATGGATTATTTTCCTGACTGTATGTTCTCATTAGCTAAAATCTTTTCGAAAGATAGGAATTTTATCAAGAGCATTATTTATTTTCTTAAGTCTAACTTCAAGCTTCGTACAGGTACGATGTCGAAGTCCAGATTTTAAGGAGAGGAAAGAACTATTGAAGATGCTGGAGATTAGATTTTATCCAGAGCTCAAGATGATCACAGATACAAACATGTATTTCCTAGACTTCGACCAGATGCAACAGTGGATGTTCGGAGTCGGTGATCAAGCTCCTTCCCTAGCATATGCGAACATTATGAAGAGTGGTATTTTTCATGCCGCTGGATTTCCACAGTCCATATAGTGCAGTGAACTTATCTTGGAGTGTGCACGATGTTATGAGCCGCTTATGCGAATGATCAAGACTCCTAAGGGCGTTGTTATTGCCTACCTTGCTGAGGATGCTATTGCTGAGGTGTTTGGAATTCCATGCAGAACAGATATGAAGGATGTGACCAAGGATGAATATACAAATAGATACACGAAGGAGATGGGTGCATGCAAGAATATGATAAACAAAGAGTGGATGATTGAACCTAAGTCTCATCATTCCAAGGCACCCAAGACACTCATGTGCATGGACTTCAAAGAGGAGTATAGTGATTTGATATTCCTACTCAATAGAGTGATGGGGATGTCGCAGGGAGCAATTTTCGATGGATGGATGTTCTACTTCATCCAGGATTGTCTTAGAGGAACATTGCTAAATTGGTCAAAGATTATAAGTGACAATCTGGATTTTCAGCTGAGGAATGTAGAGCGGTCCAAGTCATTCGCCATGACTTCTTACTTGGTATACCTGCTTGCACGGTTTGTTTCATACAGAGGATTGATATGCAAAGGTGAAGTCGGCAATGGGCAAGGACAATTCAGGAGTCATGAATGCTACCTCCAGTTGAGCATGTATAGAATTGAAAACTATAAGAGAGTGAATGATGCATTCACTATGTACATCACGCAGATCCTGCAAGGCGGGATTCACAGAAGATTGTCCAAGGAGGCAACAGAGCTAATAGAGAAATATGGATTGTGGTATATTCAGTTTCCCACTTTCACGTACCTTAAGATTCATGGGTTTCAATTTGAACCCTACAGACTTCCTAGGTATCTGATCGACATAATGATCTTGTTGGAAGTGGTGAGACAGCTTCTAGAGTTTGATGCCATTCAAAGAGAGAAGCACAAGAGAGGCATGGCATTTCCTATTTCAGTTTGGAAGACGTCAGAGGTTTACCTTAGCCGCCAGCACTGTGAGTGAGGAGCTTGCATTCTATTGATTTGCTACATACAAGAAAAGAGAAAGATTTGATCCAGACAAGAAAGTTGGAAGGATCAGGGGAGAGAAGTTCATTCACAAAGTTGACATAGAAGATTATTGGGCCAACCTGATGGACGAGCAAGCAGTGAAGAGAAGAATGTGGTCTAGAATGTTAGTGGATTTCATGAGGAAGTGTGGACTTTTCCTCATTCCTGATCAAGTGTTAGATAACAAAGATCATATGCATCCACAATATGAGAGTGAAATGAAGAAGGCAATCTTATTGCCAAATTGGTCAAAGTCTGAAGAGATTGACCTGAATGTATTGATGGGAGAGGTCTTGAGTTTCTCCCGTGCATGGGTAGATATACAGATGAACAAGTTAGTTGATATGGGTGTTCCCTTCATTTATGAAAGGATGAAGCCGGAAGAGTCTACTTCAGAGGATGATCAGAGGACTATCAGTGATGTCATGTAGACGAAGAGAGTCAAGCTCCTAAGAGAAGGAAGAACACGCCAGGAGAAGTCAAGGCCAGAGGGAAGAAGATTGAGGAGGTGAAGAAGAAACATAAGACTATCATTCCTCCACCTATCATTCCTTCACCACCTCTCAGTGTCCCATCCATCAAAGTGATTGAAATAACATAACAGTTCAAGGAAACCCAACAGTGTTCCAACACAGTAATACTACCAGGGAATACTCAGGAGTTACATGCCACAGCGACATCTGCACCTCCAAATGAGAATGATGATTAGCCGGGATCCCCTACTGTCCTTTTGGAAGTTAGTTTGGGAAATGAGGTATATGATTAGACCAAGAATAATCCTGATGATGATGATGATGTTATCTCGGCATTGAGAGGGCTTGATCGAGAAGTATGTCTCGATGATGGTATGGAGATGGCCGCTATTCTTGATTGGCTGATGAGATGGAGAAAAGCAAGAAGATGATAGAGGTACAACCTATTGACAACATTGATGACTACCTAGCTAGGAGTGCTGAGGAGAAAGAGCCCAAGAGAGCGGAGATTTTGTCACACATAGCTAGAGATGAGACAGGAATGCGGATTGCGCAGATTGCTGTTCCTATTGCAGGCGTGACAACGGACATTGCTACTCCTATGGATTTCCAGATCACTTCAGTTGCCCTTGGTCGTACATCCTGAAAGCAAGAATTTCAAGAGGTTGGTGAAAATCTCAAGCCAATCGATGCAAGGTTAGACAGAGAGATTGCGGAGAAATAAAGGTACAGAGAAGAGAATATTAGATTTAGAGAGTATATTGCAGGGATAAGGCGTGAAAATCCCACCCTTATTTCCCCTATTGTAGTTGACCATGGAATGCATTCACACTATGAGGCAGCGAGAGATACACTCTCGGAGGTGGAAAAGTGGATTGAGAGTACAAGAAAGCAAGCATATGATTTCCTTACTCAATTTGTCCATACATATGATAGGACAACATGGCTCGTATTCAGAATCCAGTATTTGGAGGGAGTTTGGGAAGAATTCTGGCCTATTCAAGAGAAGACTATTCCACGCCTCAAGGCTTTGAAGAAGATTCCTAATTCCACCTTGGTCAGCGAGAACATTGTGCACAGTGGAGACATATACGATTTCCATGGCTGATAATGTTCATTAGCCGTGAAGAAATCAACTTATGAGAAGGCTTAGTCGAGTTGTGTGGAGATGGAAGGATTGATTCAGGACATTCAGTTGAAGATCCTTGCCTCGATTGAGGAATTATTGGGTGTTGATGTTAGTGATGCTAGTGGTTTACACTTAGCCGAATTAAGAGACAAGATGAAATATATGTATTTTTGCCAGTTGGACTCTTTGAAGAAGAGTTAGATAGACGACTTGGTCTCTTTGTTGATTCACGTTCATAGTTCGTAGAAGCTCGTGCCAGATTGGGAGAACACTTTGGATGCTTGCTCGGATTCACTGGACGTGATTGATTTACAACAGGATACCTTGCCTAGCATTTCCATGGAGGAGTTAGATTCAAGTATTGGCTAGATTCTTGGAGTATGCTAGGAGAGAGAGAAATGCAGGGAGGAATCTTCTTGAAGATTCCCTGTTTGATGACTAGGTATCTTTTCATTGGGCCATATGTTGGTGGCGCCATTTTTGATGTGAACCCTAATTAGGGAAATTCTAGGGTATTGTTGGCATGATCTCAACCGTTGATCTTGGATCAATCTTGGCCCTCCATTTTGTAAGAGACTCTATATATGCCTCCTTGTCTCTCATTTGTAAGAGAGTTTTTATAGAATTGTTGGTATATGTTGCAGCTATATAAATCATAATCATTGTTCAATTGTTGGTGATTTTGCTCTTCAAGTGTTGTATTTGCATTCATGGTTTTCAATTCCTCTAAGTTAGATTAGAATATATTTTCATGTATGTTAGATTGAGTGGAAGATTTGTTGAATTTGTTTGTGTGGAATCCTTAATCCATACCACTAGCCTCTTGCCACTGGTGAGTGCGCTTTGTGGTCAACTGGAAATTTGAGTAAGCTTAACTTCAACTATTACGCGTCTGTTGACAAGCATCAACTTGGATGGTGTCTACGTTTGATGGTGATAGCTTGGAAATCTTGAAGTATACCTTAGACGATTGCACTAAGCTTGTGTCAATACTTGTTTGTGAGACCTTGCCTAGTTTGATTCCACTAGATTTGTTCATCATTTCCTACATTCCTAGGCTTAGAATAGATTTCCTGAACCTTATTCCTTTTGTCCATTTTTTAGTAAGAATTAAATTCAGAGCCATATTGATAAATCTTAAGTTGTCAGCACACCTATTCCGCATCATTCATGATAATCCAAACATTTGCGTAAGTCCCTAAGTGAACACAACAATTCACATTGACCATTGAGTTACCCACTCGTCAAGACCTGACATGTAGAAGCCTTGGAATCATTTTAGTTGATCTCATTCTTAGCATGTGAGGTGATTTTGTTCAAGAGAGGGTCAATTACCTTGGTATTTTATTCTGAAATGTTATGTGCATAAAAAACACATCAACAGGACCCAAGAGATCACTATGAACTAGATGCAATTTAGTACATGCCCTCCAAGATTGACCATGAGGAAAGGGTTCCCTATGCATTTTACCACTCATACAACCATTGCAAACAATTTGAGAAGGAAAAATAGTAGGCAATTCATCAACCATATTTTCTTTTTGTATCAATGAAATATAATCACAATTGAGATGGCCAAGTCTTTCATGCTATATAGTAAAATCAATAGTAGTAAGCAAGGAATACTTTGTAGGAGTAAATTCATAGAACTTGAATAAGTTATCAGTATCCATTTTAGCAGTAGCAATAACATGATTAGTTTTTGGAGCAATGATATAACACATGCCCCTATAAAAGTTAATCTTATAATCTTGACAAAGTCTAGCAACTGAAAGCAAATTTGGTTTTAATTCAGGAACATAAAGAACATCATGTAATTTCCCATTAGGGACATTCACATCAAAAATTTTAATAATTAAATTTTTTTTATTAAGAAATATTATTTTCAATTTTTTTAATAACAAATTTAAATTTAAAAAAAAACTCAAATTTTAATTAAACAAACTTATATTAAAAAAACTTTAAATCTTTATAATAACAAAATAATTTTTTTTTATATTAATAACTTTATTTAAAACTTTAAATATTATTAAAAAAAATAAAAATAAAATGAACTCAACGAAACTTTAGTTTTAAATAAACTTTTATAAAACTAAACTAAACTTTTAAAGGAAACTAAACTTTTTAAAGATTAAAACTTTTACATTAAATAATAATAAACTTTACTTAATTTTAAAGAGCTAAACTATTATTTCAAAAAAGTTAACTAGCCTTATTACATGTAAGACAAAGAAACCTTAGAATTTTAAAGTTAAATTTTTAAACCTTATGATATACGAGAGAAGGATTTATCCTTTGACTTTTTCTGAATTAAGTTAAATGAAACGTAGTAAAGCCAAAGATAAATAAAACGTTAGAACAAATCAATACATAAATTATGATACAAAACTATATGTTACGACAGAGATAAACCAAAATAAACAGAGTTTGGTGCTGAGATACTGTGCAAGGAGGGACGTTACGACAAAGATTTGGTGCTAAGATGTTGTGCAGGGAGGGACGATAAGCAGAAAAAACAAACAAATTACCAACTCAAATGTAGGTAAAATGGTTTCAGAAGTGTGCAAGGAGAGCACAGGAAAAGATTTGAAGATAAGAGGAATCGTATATTAGAGTAGAGCAAACTAAGATTTAGGAATTAATCAAAGCAAGCTTTAGATACAAGCTGCGAAAGATTTATCATATGTACAGACAAAGATAGATATGTAACCCAGATGATTGAGTTAGTCTTTTGTAAGCGAAACAAAACTTTAATTAAAATTATTTTAAACAGATTTAATCAGAGAGGAACTAAAATAGTTCTTTGAATCTGCAAACAGAAATAGTTAGAAAATATATAAATCAATATTAACCTGCAAGCAAATCAGAGAGCAGCTGAATAATGGAAAATGTTTTGGCGGCAAGCCTTCCAAAACCACAACTTTTAACCCAAAAGAAGAAACTTTGGTGGCAAGCCTTCCAAAGCTTTTTTTTTTTTTTAAAACTAGAATTTAAGAAGATTAAACCTGCATGCAAACTTGTTAACAAGTTTGAAAAAAACAAAAAAAAAATTAAAACTAAAACTAAAACTTGCACAATAGAAAATATTAGAGAAAGAACTTCTCCTTTTCAAGAATGCCTCCAAGAAGGTGAACTCCACAGAATGGTAACCTTCATCAATCTCAACTTGAAACAAGGATTAGAAACCTGCTCTGATACCATGAAAGGAAATACAAGAGCAAGGAAAGAAAAACAAAATCCAATTAAGTTTATTGATGAAGTAAATGTTACCAAGAGAAATGCAAAAACCTTGTAGTAATCACCCAAATGTGAAGGAGGCACAAGAACTTTCGAAAGGGGAAAAGTAAAGAAAAACCCCTTGTGTTATTATGAATGAGGCAATGCCTAAAATGAGAGAGAGAGGGGGAGCAAGAATCTCTTTACAATAATGTCATTAAGAAGAAATGAGAGAGGAGACATCTCTTAAATAGAGATGAGGAGAGGAGTTACAAAGTAACTCTCAAATCTATGAATGCCACCATTCATAAAATGTGTGTGCCATGTGTCCACATCATCTTATGGAGGAAATTTAAAATTCCTTAATAAAGAAAAATAAAAGAAATGACTTGTTCTCACACATGAACTAGAGGACAAATTACATGTAGGGATTCCAAAGGAATATCCCAAATTAAATACAAATAAACCTAAGCCAAGTAAAGATTAAATATTCTAACAGTTCTACTAGAGGCTATAAAAGGAGGCTGAGGAGATGAAAGGAATTGGTTCCGAAGATTGATAATTTCTCTTTTTGAGATTTGTGCTTGTGGCCAAATTCCTACCAGCAGGACAATAACCCCAATGAAAATCTGGATGGCAGAAGTTGAGGACGAAAACCCCAATGGAAATAAGGAAGGCAGAAGTTGAGGATGAAAACCTTCTGCCTTCATTAGAGCAGTTCCATCCAAGGATCGACAGTGAATTGAAGAATTTGAAATGGGGATGAAAACCCTCATTTTGCCATTAGTGATTCCATTCAAGGATCACCTTTGGTGTTGAATGTAATTAATTGCAGGTTCAATGTTTGAGAAGTTTATCCAGGTACATTTAATGGTTCAAGGATAACAGATTTTTGAAGAAAATAATGTTACATCAGAAAAGATTGTGTGTTTATTTGTTGGGTTCGCTTCAAGGGAATCGCAAGCCCTTCTTTTTACTCAATAGACCATGTAGAGGTCAACACCACTATTTGTTATTGGCCAGATTTAAGGCGTTGTGGGAGGTTAAATGAGGTTGGAAATAGCAGAGTTCTCCCTATATTAACCGTTCGAACCCTCATGCAGATATTCACAACTTGAAATTACAGATTTTTGCAATTATTAATTTGAGAAATCGTCATCTTGGGAGCCTGCTGTGAAGGAATGGAGGTGTTTTTTTGTTTGCTTCCACGAGGGAAAAATGTTTGCAGGTCATGTTGAAGTTGCGACCCTCTTAATTACAGGATTTTGCTCCAAACAGTTCATATCCTATACCATTATGAACACTTAAACATGGGTGCGAGTCTGCAATAAGGAGGTGTGAGGAATATGGACAGGAGTTGAGGTCAGAATCTTGGGTAGTCTTCATTATTGTTGGATATTAGATGCCATAAATGAGTTGCAGCTGTCTAGCAGGAAGGTGGTGGTTTGGGAGCAGCAAACAACAATCTTTTTTCTGAGCTCAAACAGCATACACAAGGAACATGGAAGGTTAAACACTTGGCAAACACAAGCAGGTGTCAACCAACTCTGAGGAGTATGTGGTCAATAGAGATTAGTCTCAGTAGTGCAACTTATATGCTACATCAGATCTACGTGCAATCCCTGTGGGTATTCATTCTTCTAATAATATTTTGCATATAGATATTGATGTAAAATGTATTTGCTACTGCTTGTAGTGAATATAATGAGAATCAAAATGTAATATTCCTATCCAATTGCTATTTATGTGAAGTAAGAAGTGGCATAATTGTGATTCTCAAACTGCATACTGTTAAATCATTCTTCTTGATAAGTGTTTGACAAATTACTGCAAGCTGTAGCCAAAATTGCAAGATAAAATTCTAGGAAATTTTTGTAGGGGTTCTTACAAAAGATATATTTGCAGGGATGCATCAAAGATATGTCATTAACCAATTGAGATCAGATCTTTGAGTTTTTAATTGGTAAATATTTAGTACATTTAACTTCCTGAAATCTTCTGGTGTAAGTCTGTTTTGGGAGCATATATTTCTGCCATCTGCAGATGCAGTTTCAAACAGCAAGTTGCCAATTTATAATTATTATTCTCTCGTTTTCTCTCTCTCTGATATTACACTTCTTGTGCATGAAGTCAGTGTAATTATAATGACTGTTAATAACTTAATAACAAATCTTACATTTAATTCCTAACTTCAATTTCCTTTATAGTGATGCTCCAGAGCTAGTTGGACTGCTTTCAGAATTCCAGGATGGACTTGATCAGCTAAGAAATGTTCAGCCTCTGCTACAGAAGGTAAAATTTAATAATGTTAGAAAATTTTGTACTTACTGATATAATTGGGAGCAGAAATCCAGAATGCCTCTTTTACATTGTCTAATCTGGCTTTTGTGATATTCTTATGAGGTATAGATAAAAGCGAACAAAAATGCAACTAAGGAAGGCTTGAATTATCTGGAGGTGAAACAACTTGTGCTCCTGTGTTACTGCCAGTCAATAGTTTTCTACTTGCTTTTAAAAGCAGAAGGCCATTCTGTTCGAGATCATCCTGTGATTGCCCGGCTTGTTGAGATGCGCAACATATTGGATAAGGTTTGACAGAAGTGTTAATTGTTTTTTTTTGTAATCAATGACTTTTGACTGGGGTTGTTAGATCCTATGGCTACTTCCTACTTAATTATTTGTGCAAAGTCAAACTAAGAATTTTCAATCAGATGTTTATTTTGGCAATGGAAAAAGCTTGTAGTTGTGTTTGAAAATCTCTTTGATTCTAAAATGGTTTTTCTCCAAACAGATTCGGCCAATTGATACTATGTTGGGGAACCAGATAGAAAGATTTCTTGAGGAAGATAACAGTGTTTTAGTTGAGAGTGCTACAACAAATGCTGTTATGAACTCAGTTTTGGTTGATGGTGTTTTGCCAGACATGAAAACAGTTTCTTCTGGAGTGAAGTCTAGTACAGATGAAACTATTCAGGTAGGCTCCCTATACTATTACTGTCATGTTGTTAATGTAGGGGATTTCTTCTCCATATTATTTACTTGAGAAACTTTGAATTTAAGGTGCAGGTTTATGAAGATAAGAGTGAATTATTAAATGGTCCAACAACGACGGAAAATAACATGAAGATCACAAGTAATGACAATAAAGAGGTATGCCCGAAGGACCTTTGTTATTACAAATTTAAATGATCAACACCATTCCTTCATTGCAGGGTGTATATTATTTTGAGATCTATGATTAACCACATACTTCAAATATTCAGGCAAAGGAAACATTTGCAGCTGAAAGTAAAGAAATGCTTAAAGAAAGAGCAAAGCTTGAAGCTTACATGAAGCAATTGAAGGATGGACTTAGTAAAGTTCTTCCAAAACATGGAAAAAAGAATCACAAACATCTTAAGCGTTCAAGAAATGGGTAGGACTACATACATGCGTGATATTTGACTGATTAAGTTATCATTTCTGTATATGTAGATGGGTGGGTCATATGATCTGCCTTCTAAGATCTTGCAAGACTGATAGCTCGTGATTTATCTTGCACTTCATCTTCTTCTTGTGCAGGCTTCTTGATACATTGGAAGACTTTGATGATGATGTTGCTGATTTGACCACAAGAAAAGAAGATAAGTCAAATCTTGATAGTCTGCAGCAGCCTAGGAAGCTTTCTCAGCTGGTTGCAGAAGCTGGCAGGACTAAAAAGCCAAAGGTAATGTTTCTCTTAGAGCAATTTGCGTTTGGCACAAAATTCCTTCTCTTGGTACGGATTTTATGTTGTGAGTATTCCTCTTGTTTGGTTCTTTCTATGCTGCTCAGATTTGCCAGTGGCCCTTTTTGCAATTATTTAGTGAGATTTGACACCAAGCTTGATTTTTTAAGGACCAATTACAGACAATAAGAGTAAATTGTAATGTTCCCTTTTGGGAGGATCCTAGATCTTGCCCTAAAATCACAAATTCAATTAAGATAAGAAATGCAAGATAGTTAGGGATCATATATGTCATTACCAATAAAACGCCTTTATCAAGATAAATCTGGTTGAGATCCTGCAACCATATTAGATAATATTTGAAATATAATTTATAAGACCAATTATTTCTATTAGGGTTAGCATTCACACATGAGTATAGCTATGTGTAATCGTCATAATTCATTAGATAAATCATTTCACATCTATATTCATCACAATAGGTTTGAATGCAGAGCATGATAGGTTGGCCTGAAGCAATCCTCACACTAAGCCCAAGAGTGGATATATCATCCCCCTTGGCCCCAAGTGGCAGGCACATTGGACATCCATCATGGGGTGGACTACCTAGTGGGATGCTTGTCTCTGCCCTCTCTATTGATGTCACCACATCTATATTCATTTTTAATATTCAATCACAATAGGGTTTGAATGAGGGAGCATGATAGATAAACCAACTAAGATTACTACAATGAAAAGTAGGATCTGGCTGTAAACTGTCCAAGATCTTCAGTAATACTGTAATCTGTCCACTTTGAAATATAATCTAATAATAAATAATAATAATTAAAAAAATACAAAAGAATTAAAAAAAATTAAATTAAAATATAATTAAATATAATTAAATTTGATTTAATTTTTTGACATTTGAGACTTGAGGAGGCAAATCCATAACCATCTGCCCATCCCGTCGGTCCACAATAGATAAAGTCTGATCCCCCTTCTCTTTGTCTTCCTTTAATGCCACTCCCTGAGGCTTAGCACTAGAGGATAATTCAACTGGAATACCCTTCTCTTGGACCAAGTCATCCGGAACATCAAACTTGTTAAATAATGCATCATTCTGTCTATCCATCCAAGTTCTCTTCTATCCCCTGCCCTTATTGTGACTCTTTACAAGAGTAAATCCCTCCTTATTAGCATTCCCATCAGACAAGGGGCCTTCCCCACGTCCTCCCTAGGAGAAGAGTGAGGAGGGCCAGAAGCTGTCGAGGTAGATGCCTTATTTCTAGAGCATCTTCGCTGCAAATGGCCATACTCATGACAAATTCTACATCTGAATCACAAAGTCTTGTAATCTAGCTGTTGGATCCAAGAAGAGGATCGCAAACAAATTTCCAAAGAGTCTAGTAATGGGTTATTTAAATCAACTTCTACACAAATTCGCGCATAAGAAATTACCTTGCAATTCCTAGTTTGCGAAGCTGAACCTACAGGTTCTCTAAGAAGCAGCGAGATTGAATGAAGGATGTCGTCCCTCCAAAACTCTAGTGAAAGCCTCGACAACCGTATCCACATAGGTACCCTTGGGAGCTCCTCAGCCGAATTGAAGCCAACATGCCAAGGTTTGATAAATAGCCCCACTTGATTAAAGAAATAAGGGCCCCTTTCAAAAGCCCTATTCCTATCCATTATGCAAGAGAAAATTACCAGAAAATAATTATTGGCTGCCAACAAAATCTCCATGTCTCCTTCAGGATTCCAAACATGGCGTGCCTTAGATTTGAAGACAGGCAAGGAAAGATGAAGACCCATAAACTTGCATATGAGGGCATGATTGCACCAATATGAAACATCGTCCGAGACTTGTTCAGGTGGAATAACCAGAATAGGGGCATTCTTGACACCTCTCCAAACAACCATTCACCTTCTTGATTCAAAGAGCACCTTTTGATGAATAAACCCCATCCTCACTTTGAGAATCGCATAAATGCTCCTTGGCATTGTCATGCGAAGAAGACGGATTTGCCATCTCAAAATCCTCAAAAAGATCCTGATTTGGGGATACACCTTGATTCTCCATTAAAAAAACTCAAAAACAAACCCCATGGGCACCATGCAAAACACCACCCCCAACTCTTAAACCCATGCCAAACCCACAACCACTAGCCAAGAAGCCCAACTAAGGGCACAATACACACCTATCTTGAATGGAGATGCAAGACAACCCCAAGATACCCGTCGATGTGTTTTTTATGACAGCGTCTAACACAAAATAAAGTTGCCCAATGGTCACTTTACTCTCTCTTGATCAAAGTATGATTATATGCTAAGATTGCAGTAAGTATGATTATATGCTAAGATTGCAGTAAGTTTAGACAATCGACTCCAAGGTTCCGATTATGCAATAGACGCGGCTCAGTTGGCTGATGTGATTTGCCGGTAATGCAAGGGGACTTACGCACACATGAAGAAGATTAGACAATTCATAACTTTCAATGAATCCAATTCATGAATGATTTGTCAATGTCAAGCTCTTTTTTAGGATTTTGGGTTTAAATATGCAGAAAATAAAAGGGAAGGGTTTAAGAAATCTATGCTAACTCTAAGAACAAGGAGACAATGATTGCTGGAGTGAAACCAACTGCACTTTGCTTCGCCAATGTGGTACAATTGCACAAAGACGGTGCTACTTCAAAGGTTGTGTAGGAGTTTTTCATACCACCAATGAACACCATCATAGAACAATGTTCACCCGATGAACGAAGTTAAGTTTCCACATATAAAAGGCTCAGACTAACCTTATAAAGTTAATAACAATCAGCTACTAACAAAAGGTATGAGCAAGGGCTTCACTGCAAACAATCTCATCAAATCCCCATTCATCTAACAACTGAAAGCAAATCTACTCTAGGTGAAGAGAGCAAGACCATGCAAGTTGCAAAACAGAACAAGTATACACCATCAAATTGAACAATGTATTAAGTTACAACTTCAACAACTTATTGCAACAATCTCAAAAAGCAATCTCTCCTCCTTACAAATGAAGGGGTCACCCCCTTATATAGGCTTCCAGCCTTGATTACATGCAAAACCCTAATTAGGGTTTGTCCTAAAAGATTCCTCACACAAGGTGGGAATATTCATTAAATGCCCATTATACCTATATACAATTAATTTCAGCCTATTACAATTGGTATCCAAAATGCATTAAATGCGCTACTTTTCACTAAATTTGCCCAACATGCGTTGAATATCCTTCTATGCAAAAATCGCCCCATCATGCTATAAATGCTCCATCATCTCCACATGCGACAACTGCATGCAAAAGGAATCTGCCATAATGCCTTAAATGTGACGGCTGCATGTAAAAGATGCTCCATTAATCAACATGCGTTGACCTGGCTGACACTTGGTCAAAGTATTCCAGCAATAAATATGCCACTATGTCGTTCGGTTAGAAGATCCTCGTCCAGAAATAGACAACCATTATCTCGCTCATTAATGGCATAAGCGATGAATTTGGCGACGACAACCTCCAATTCTCCTACGGAGACACTTGGCACACTTTCTTTTATAAACTCCATCAAAGTAATTTCTTCTACACTCTTGGAAATGCTGCAATGGAGCTTGAGTCGGATGAGAATCCATCTCCTATAGCTATATTTGCTGATGAGCAGGGTGAGATTACCTTCCGATTTAGAGGATCAGTTAATGGGCAGCGTTGTGTTGCTTTGCTTGACACTGGAGCCACGCTCAATTTCATTGATGATGGATTTGTGGCACGATGCAGATTCCAGACGGAGGATTCCAAAGGATTTTGAGTTAGAGTTGCAGATGGATATACCCTCATGTGCACCAAACGAATATGTGGTCACACTTTGCAGCTGAATGATTATGAGCTACACGCTGATTTTTATGTGGTCAACATGGGAGTAGCAGATGTAGTTTTGGGAATGAAATGGCTCCAAGACATAGAAGAATTTACCCTCAATGTGCCTAAGTTGGAGATGAAATTCAAATCAAATAACAAGGATTATGTATTGAGGAGAATTGTGGATGGCAGCTTGCACTCTATCTCTCTTTGCGGGACGAAGAACGGGAAGAAAGAACAAGTAGATATGCAGGAGGAGCATGAGATGGTGGATAATCCATTGTTTGAGATTGATGCTACTTGGTTGTTGGATAATCCACTCTATGATTTGGATATGGATCATTCTCTTAACAATGATGATTGGGATCCTACTAGTGCATCCGGATTTCATACAGGTCTCATCCAAGGAAATTTAGAAGTGTATATAGTGAGGAGTCTCTACAGCTTCACCTTGGATCCTCATGTTCATGACTTATTTCAGATGCATAGTTTAGGGCCTCATGTGATGGATGATTTATTTGATAGATCACTTTCAGCAGAGATTAGGAGCAAGAAGGGTTAGTCACTTGATCCTCATGATCTTGTGAGACATGATGAGATGATTGAGTTGATTGAGTTGTTAGTACTGGAGTTGTGTGGTGATCATAGGGACATTACACAGATTTACCCATGGGATCCAGGTGGGGAATTGATTGCTTGAGGACAAGCAATTTCAGGAGGGGTGGATTGTAATGTCCCCATTTTTGGAAGAAGAATTGATTAATTAAATTAATTAGTTAAGTTGTCCAAATAATTATTATTTTTCATGGATAGCTTAATTAATTATTTTAATTAATAATATTAAGTTAATTATTTATAAAGTTATCAAATAAATTAAAAATTAAAGATGACTTTATATTTAATTAATTTAATAAAGTGACTAATTAAATATTATTTTGGGTGAAAAAGTATTTAAGGAGATCAAGATGAAGCTTCAAGGCAGATAGGATTTTGATTTTGGTTTTGATTGGGTTTTGTAGTACCGAGAGGTGTCTGCAGACTTGGGTCTTTGGGAATGAAAACTCCCATAGATTGCATAGCTGAGGGAGTGGAAGACCTTCCAAGGGGTTGCAGCTGAGAGTGGAAGATACTCAGTCTTCCATATTGAGCATATTGAATTGCTATATTTCCATGGTGGATGGGGTTTATGATATTTTCAGATTTGTCAGATTGAATCCCATTGTATATCTATTTTTGATTGGAGAGAGAAGTCAATCTTATTGGAGGAGTATTGGGGGTAAATTTGTAAGATTGCCAATCATGTCTCAGGTCTGAACTAAATCGTGTCCCTACCTCCATACCCACGATTTTATTCATTTTCATCATTGCAGCATCGAATCCCATATTTGAAGCCAGCGATATTCTTGGAAATGATAGGCGATTCTTCTTGTGACAATTTGAGGGTGCAACAAGGAGGGATCAGCACCATATCGAGTCTGAAGCAAAAATTGTTGCAGTCAGCATATACCCTCGACTTTGCTCATAGCCCATCCATTTGGCATCGAATCTCATCTACAAGGTCAGTGCCATACTTGTGAAGGAAGGCCGAACATTTTTAGAGAGGAGTTTGAGGCCTAGCAGCTGACATTTTATTTATGATCAGATCTTCTATGGACAGCAGGGGCGATTTTGGAAACACCTCATTTTGACAACAAAGTTGGCTCAACGAACAAGATATTGGTTACTTCTTCATCCCTGCATCAAGGCGTCTTTAACAGGCTCATTGTGGTGTTGTCTTTCAATGAGTATTTGATGATATTTCTGTATGCAATCATGGCTGTCTTGTACTCAGAAAATTATGAGTCAATAATAAGTTGAGCTTGGGACATTGTGTTATCATTGTAAGGACTTATTGAGACCTCCTTTTGAATGAAAGAAAAGAAAATAAGGTTGCATTCATATGTCATGCTTGTCTAAGGACTCATGCCAACTGTTTGTTAAAATGACAGCAAGCTGTTGGTGTATACTAGTGTGTCTAAAGTAGCATAGAACTCTATATTTTTGGTATCAAATGCATCTTTGTGATTGTCCAATTCATAAAGAGTTATTCATTGTCGATTATTCATGAGAAGTAAGTGTTTGAAGACCTCCTTATCCAACTGAAAATTCTGAGACATTCTGTCCGCATAACACGCAAATTTCAGAACAGTATAACACACAGTTTGGACAGTAAAATATTCCTTGTTCTCAGCCATTTTAGTACAGGGGATATTTCAGTATCACAACGGGACTTACGTTGAATTGTCGAATGCTTGAATCGCTGGAACTTAGATCATCTGATTTTGCAATCTTGCGATGCTCTTTTGTCCTAAACTAGATCGAATTGGGAAAAAGGTGGATGAATGATTAGACAAAATCCTACTGGGTGAGGTCTCACCATCAACTTGAACAATTTGACACAAGCTCAGTGCAATATTCTAAGGACATTTCAAAGATGTTCAAATCATTACCATCAAACATTGCTCACCAGTCAAGTTAATGCATAAACAATGGATGTATAGCGATTTGAAGTTAAGCGCATATCATTCCAATTGACCGCACAAGGCACACTTACAATCAACAAGAGGCTAGTGGTATGGACTAAACGAATTCCGCACAAATGCATTCAACAAGTTCTCCATCCAATCTAATCAACATGAAAGTAAATTGAGAAGTAAAGATCATGCAAGTTGTTGAAGTAACAAATCAAATTCACCATAACTTCAATGAAATTAATTGTTCTTTACAACAAGGTTTGACAACAATCTTTGCCTTCTTTTAATCTAGCTTTTATTCTAATCTAGCTACCATCTTATCAGCTCTATTCACTATTCACTACTCTATTCACTATTTCTCTTGCTACTAACTATTAACCTTTACAAATGAGAGTTTTGAGCCTGTTAGAGTGCTCTCAATACAATTCAATGGGTCAAAGCAATTTGAGATCAATGGCCGAGATTTTACAATGAAAACCTTAATTAGGGTTTGTTACAACAAACTCAATTCTGACCAATGAAATAATTACATCATTTAGCATGACCAATGGATAATAAGGGTAGGTGCCTTGAAGTTTGTGCCATCATGTATGAGTCAAGTTCATTGCATCTAGACGTGGTGATGTGGAACTTTTATGATTGGCGAGTGGTAGTGTGTAATATCCCTTGGCTAATCTGACCCTGTTTCGCTTATTTGAACCCCAAGGAATATTGTCAAACACTTGGTATACAATGTTTGAAGCCGCTGTAGTGAATTCTTTATTTGTCTTCTTTGGGTTTGTAGGCTGCAAATGAAGTTATGGAAAGCTTCTAACAATGCAAAGTTGTTATAGAAATGATATACTAGCTGTTTTAGACCTTTACACACACATGTAATGACTGAAATTAACTAGTACAGCTAGTTGACATTAAGACAAACATTTGTCATGCATCCCAATGTATACCTATAGCCATTAGGCATTTAAGCAAACAATTGGCATGAAAGCTAAGTGGCTGATCAATGTTGAATGTTACCATGAATGTGGAATATGCAACTTATATCTCCATTAAACATATGCAACCTCCAAGTATTTCATGATATAATCATAATAGAAAATGATGCAATGAAGTAATGATTTTCTAATACAATGACCATAGATAGAAAACCTAGAATTTCAATGGCTGCCTTTATATATTGGTTTGATTCTCCTCATATGCAAATCCCTTGTCAAATATATATAGCTGTTCAACCTTTCTAAATCCCCTTCCATAGAACTCGAACTACTGTAGCGCACTGTTCACGACACTGTAGTCTCTTTCAATTTGCAAACAAACTCTGAAATAAACCCTCCAATCAGCTCAATATTGACTTCTGAATGAAGCCAACTCTCACAAGCATAATCAGATGATATTGCACACCCTTTATATGCTGTTACAATGAAGAAGCCATGCTCTCCAATGCCGACAAGCCTTGAATCTTGCAGAAACCCTTGGTATTCTACACTTCAATGCTCCAGAGAAACTTCAATCAAAAACTCCAATCAGATAATGAAGTTCGATTCCTTTTGCACACTTATATTTCCTCAAGAAGTTCGAACTTCTTCAAAAAGCTCTTAATTAACATTAAAATGTTATAATATTTCATTGGCATCAATAATGTAATTAAACCCTGGGTTATGTGCTCATAAATTATTAATAAACTTGGCCCCCTTATCATGATAAATAGACCCTCATTTAAGTGCTTTATAATATAAAGTCATTTTATAACTTAATAATATAATCTCCAAATAATTAATGTTTAATTGAGCCAATTAAACATTAATATCTCCATGAATACTTTGTATTTTCAAACGTCGTCTGAACTGGGAGCTAACATGAGGAGACTGCATATGACCATACCCCCTTTACTAAAAATAGCAGGGGTCCATCTCTAACATCCCAAGACTTACTAAAAATAGGAAGTAGAGCAAATGATGTCCGAATGATGCCAAACGAAGACCAAACTGAAGCACTCTGAACATTGGAGATGATACCAATCCTCAAAAGACCCTCTATCCAACACATTAGCCTACGAGGGTCAGGATAATAGGCCAATCCCACAAAATCCAAGTTTGCTAAAATGGGGACATTATAGTCCGCCCGTCCTGAAATTGCTTGTCCCCAAGCAATATCGATTGCAAAAAAGCTCCTCCACCTGGATCCCAAATGAAGACCTGTGTAATGTCCTTGGTATTACCAACCAACTCCTGTAATGCCCACACCAAGGGCACAACTAACAAGACCTGCCAAACTAAATCAACCTCAACAGCAGGTGTCACAAGAACATGAACATCAACTGGAAGCAACTCTGAAAACTAACAATGTTTGCTTCCCAAAACTACGCAAGATAAGTTGCCAAACATATCATCTAACACATGCGCAACTGAACTATGCATCTGAGACAAATCATGTAAATGAGAACCTGAAATGAGACTACCAACGATACACACCATGTACATGCAATGAAACCTACCAGGGAACATTAACCGGAACTCGGATGCACACAAAGGATCCCTCAACATACTCGCTAGTGTCCCACATAGTATACCTGGATTCCAAATCCAGGGTAGAAATCTACCATGTAAACCTCCCTCAGACTTTCGCTGCTCAACACTAATCGCCACTTCACCATGCGAGATGTGGTGAAGCCAACCCATGAGACCTATCCAAACTGCAACACTAACTCTGTCATCACCTGGATCCCAGTGCAATCTATACACACATCCATCTGTACTGTGAAGATAGGAGTACCTGGAAACATCTGCTACGCAACATCTCTCCACAACCTCTGCTAAACCCTCATGGATGTGATATCCAACTAAACCATCATGCCCATTGTCACCATAGTCTCTCTGAAGCCATGTATCCAAAGATAGCCTCTGTGTCATAGGAGTAACAATCTGAACCGGATACACATCAACATGATGGGAAACTGAACACTGCTCGAGCAAGTAGCCACCAACAATCAACTGAGTCGGGTACTTGCAATTGCTAGTTCCATCTACTGAAAATGGTAACTCTCCATCCCACAATGGATGGTATAATCCTGAAGCCAATCCACATCGATGCATCATCAAGTCCTCCACGTGTGGATCAAAAGAAAAGTGATGAGCACTCCTCACTGTGTAGTTGCGATAAAACGCTCCAACCTCGGTCAAGGGCTCATCTCTAACAATACTGGAATCATGAGATGGCTCCAATCTCTGACCCCGAACAGTTGATTGGGTAGGGGCTCTGGTAACCCTCTCTGCAAACCCAATCACAAAATCTCTATTAGGAAGCATTGTAGTTAGAGTATCAATAATTACTCCCACACCACGCCTGATGGCGAGAGAACCTCGGATGAGAGTATCCTTGGTAGCTCCAAATGGACCCTCTCGAAACTCAGGACTCTCAAGAAGGTACTCAACAAATGAATTTGTGCAATAAAAACAATATAAGGCCGAGTCAACCTTATCCACTAAGACTCCTAGCCTTTTGACCACCTATACCCCTGTAATGCAAAGGCTAATAGTTAAGGATTCTAACACTACCCTAGAAAGCAGAAAAAAAGTGGGGGTCCCATTTGTGATGGGGCGATGTGTGAATACCTCACAACAGGATGGATCCTTATCTATAAGTGGATGATTGAAACTCTTGACATACCTCACACAAGGCCATGTTTTCACTCTTCAACCTTCTACATTTTCCTTTAGCTTTTGCTCCTGTTCCTTCATAGTCAAGGAAGATCCTTCAAATTCATCTATCACCTGGGTCGTGGAAGCACACCCCAAATCAACCTCTCTGATCACATAATCATCTGACGTCATTTCATTTATGTCCTTATCCATTACAGGTTTTGCTATATGCAAAGTTCTAGATCCAGACTCATCTCTTGTGACCTTGGAAAACATCCGGGCAGCCTTCTTTTTTGTTGCTTTATACATTCTTTTTGGAAGTTCTTCCAACTCTTGTGCTGGATCCACTTCCTCTTTTGGTTGTTTTCTTAATCTGTCTCTCAGCCAATCTGGAGCAGTTGTTGATTGATCTTGAATTTCCATCTATGCTTACTCCTGTGAAGCTTCGTCCATTTCTCCAAGGATTGTTTCTATGAAATTGTATTGGTGTGGCTCTTTTGGATGAGAGGGAAGTTCTTGTTTTTGACCTCCTGGTTGAGTTGGCTTGCATGTAGTGTTGATGCTAAGAACATTTTTTGTAAGTGTGGTATCAGTAAAATAATCCTGTGGTGGATTTAGTGGATTTCCTTGTGTGAACATTTCCACCTCTCGCACACTGGAAGAACTGGCTGGGGATCAAGTTTCTTCCACCCTTGCTCTTTTTTGTTGTGGTTTTTCTTGGTGGACTTCTTACTGAACAGTTGGCTGGATTTTCGGTTGAACATTTGGCTGGGCTTCCTTCCTTTTTCTTGTCCTAGGCTTCTTTGAAACATTCTTTCCTTCACTAGGTCCAACTCCTTTCTGCTGGATTTCTCCTTCCTTAGCTTGGGTCTGTGATGATCCTTCTGTGGCCTCACTATGGGAATCCAAATTTCTCGTTAATTGGTAGCTCAGGTAGAAATTCCCTTCCTTAAATGTCCTAACATGTCGATCGATCCAATACCTGGTGAACTTCAGAACTGGTCTAGCCAAAATGTCTAGATCATCAACTTTAGGTTTTGACCAATCCGGAAGCTGGATAGGTTGATGCCTTACCTTTTCAAATTTTGGTTGCACTAGGTTTGGATCTTCTTTCACTTGATTCAGCACTTGCCTTATTTCACCAATTCTAATCATGTAAAGGAGTAGTTTGGAAAACATCTTTTTCCTGACCTCAAGATCATCCTTAGCATGAGCTCAAAAATCTTCTAGGTGAAGCTTGTGCACAAACTTCATTCCAGCTACCTTCCGGATTTTATTATATGGATCCTTGTAAGATCTGGATGTGTAGAATGTGTGGTAGAATACCAATTCCTCCACTGCCTTCTTAGCTGTTGCAAGGTTTGGGCACAATTACACATAATCACCTAGGACAATTGGGAATTCAACGGATAATTTTCTTTTCTTTTTCTGAATTTGGTCATATGCTATCAATTATCTGATATGTTCCAACAATACCAGTTTATCTGATGGATGTCTTGGCAATTTATGTGGCTGGGAGGAAAATCCCTGTGTCCTGATATAGGTAAACTTTGGAAACTGTAGGAACACGGTCTTGAACTTTTGCACCAGTGCCCTAGCTTCCAGTGACACTCATTTTGCATCAACCTGGTTAAATACATAGTGAAAGTGTCATTCACCAATTTGAATGAACTAGTGCTGGATAGGTGCAGTTGGGGGTAACATTCATGAATCTTCAATTGTGTCGGTCCACATCCCGTGGGCCCATTTCTTGGCAAGCCATCAAAGCCACCCATCCTTGCGAGTGAATAAATCACATATGAGCTCATGTAGAAGGATTGGGTCTTCTTTTCCTTAAGATTTTTCAACTGTTCGTGCACATAATGGCTAATCAATCTAGCCCAATCCACAAGTCCATTGGCATTCATGACTTCACCGATGAAGAAGAACATGCATGATTCAAAATTGATGATATGCGGACACCACACAATTCTGCTCAACATCATCAATAAGTCCACATATTCTTGCTTGAATTAAAAAATCGTGAGTTGCTTGGGCATCTTTGAAGTGTGAGGTCTTGGCCTCTGCATCTAATTCTTGTTGATCGTTTCAACACGTCTGTCTCGACCTGCATCATATATTGCCTTAGTTTTATCCTTAGTCTTGTAGGTCATTGAATGACCAATTGGAATTCGAAAGGTCTCCCGTATAGCTTCTAGAGTTAGGTTGGCAAGAAGCTTTCCTCCTGACATCAAAATTGCCCTTCTTTCTTAATTGTAGTGCTTCACGCATTCCAAGATTAATTCTGGACACTGGATAGGTGGAGAGAAACTAGCTGCCGCAACAATTCCACTTTTGACAATTCTAGTAGCACTTGGTGATGGAGCATGTCCAACTGTTCCAAACATTCTGATTTGGAAAGCAGCCAGCTAAAAGTTCCAAGATTCATGTCGCTGATCTCCTTCCACTTGGACACAATTTTGGACTCTGGAAGAAATCCCTTCATCTCGTTTTTAATTTGTCCCTGCCAGGAAATAGTTGTTGCCTTGCCTCCGCCATTCCTCTCGGAACAAAGCTTCTGAAAGGAATGAAAAATTCTTCGAGTCCTTGAATCTTGCCACCTCTCTCCAACTCCAACTTTCACACGTGAGAAATGAATTGAGTTCACTTGTTTAAATAGAATTCCTTCATTGAGTTGCTTGCTAAGTTGGCGAAAGACCAAAATTGGCAGTTGTTTTAATGTTGCGTCATACTTTCCTTTCCAACTTATCATGCAAATAGGTCACGCCATTATCCTTGAGTCATGCGTCATAACTTGGAATATTCTTTCTTTTGCATCGCCAACTCGCCATTCTTTCCATTTTGAATTTTGGAGGGATATTTGAAAGATTTACTTGAGATTTTTACTATCCATCCACTTGGCAAGAAATCTTTGGAGAGAAAATTTCATCTAGGAAGAATTGTCTTGAGATTTTGAAATTGCTTTGTTCCAGGGAAAGCTTTTTCAACAATTTTGCACATTTCATATTTTTTAGGAACTTTTTCAAATTAGGGTTTTTAAGGTCCAGGAGAGAAATTTCTCTCACGAATCCAAATCTATCATCATTTTGAAATTTGCATGATTTTTGATCCTTGAAAATGATTTTTCAAAATTTTTCCCCAAGGAATTTCTTTTCTTCGATTGATCCTTGACTCCAATTTTCCATGCCATGTAATTCATCCTTCATCCTTGGGTGTGGAATTCAACCTATGAAGGAATTCTCACTTGCTAACTTTCCTTGATCCCTTGAAATTGGCACCCATTACTGACCTTGGGCGCTGGAACACTACAGTGGAGGAATTCTTCTTTTGAACACTTTTTCCATGACCCCCTCTGTCTAGCACCCTAACTTGGACTTGGGCGCTATTTCACCATAGTTAAGGAATTTAGAGTGTCGGAAGAATTTCCATCACCTCCTCAATTTAGCGCCCATCTTGGCTCTTGGGCATTGTTTTACCTTCATGGAGGAATTTTTGTTTGCCAACCTTTTTCCATGATTCCCCTCATTTGGCACCTAACACCTAATTGGGGCGCTAATTTGGAATGATGGAGGAATTTATGATGCTTGTTGATTTTCCTTGGCACCCTACATCTAGCGCCTGTACCTGACCTTGGGTGCTATTTCACCATGGTGCATAAATTTTGAAATTTTAGACTTCTCCATGGCACCCCTTCTCCAACGCTCATACTTGACCTTAGGTGCTATGTCCACTGCGTGGAGGAATTTGACTTGCTTTCTGGTTTTCCATGGCACCTCCCATTTGGCGCCTAAATCCCGACTTGGGCACTGAGTCACCAAGGTCAAGGAAAATTGGGGTTGGAGGAATTTTCCTCCACCACCCCAATCTAGCACCCACCTTGCTTCTTGGGCACTAAAAGGACCATGCCAAGGAAAATTTGCCATGGAGGAAAATTCCTCCATAGCCTCATTTTGGCGCCTTCCCATCCTTAGCATGATTTCACTGGCCTAGGAATTCTTGCTTGGTTTCTCGTCTAGACTTAGCCATTTTTGCACACTTCCGGATCAGGATGCCATTTTGGATCAAGGTGATTTTTTCACTGGCAGACTTAGAAGATTTTCAATGCTTTCCACTTCTGGAACGGGAGTCCACACTGAGTCATTTTTCGATCAGTTAAGCCTACCTTTTCACAATTTCTGGATTTAGAAATGTTCAGGAATGCTCAGTCTTTAGTGTCAACAGCTGTGCTTGTGGTGAACCTGTCGAAAATTGGCTTACTATAAATAGTAAGTACTTCCAAAATATTAGGATTAGGACAAAACAAGACGCATAGACACTAATAGAAACTTACTAAAAATAGAAATTGCTAAAAATAGTAAGTTTGATTTTTGGCAAAATTAGACCAATCTGGGAGGCAGTGAAATCCTTAAAAAATAGGAACTTTCTAAAAATAGAAAGTTGCTCAGAATTCGCTCAAATTTCATTTGTAAGTTCCTTAAAGGGCCTTGATTCCAATGCGACGCTCAGTTTTTCCAAAACCCTAAAGGAAAGGTATCAAATTCAAGTTTGAAGGGCGAAACCCCAAAACAGACAGAACATGCTCCAGACTTAGCCAAATTTGCTCAAACAAGTTGCAGACTTGATCAAATCGACAACCAAACACTTGCAAACTTAGAGGACTGACAAGACTGCCGCGAAAAGACCCGACAAATAATAGCCAAAAGACCTAGAGGGCCTAAAACACTAGGGGGTCCCCATTTGGAATGGTTTGATGTTTGTTTAGGTCACAACAAGACCCACTCCCAAACACGGATGTGCAGAAAGAAGGCACACCAAGCCACCAAAAAGCTTCGCCACACAGCCATAGAGACACAAGAAGTAAACTCACATCCCCGAGCCAATACCACGAAACCAGCCCCGTATCGAACCTGCAGACAATTGAATGGAGAAATGGTGGCTAGGGTTTCCCCTAGCGCGCCTTGCACATCCTCCCACCACTACTCCTTTTTTCCCAATTCCATATTTTTCTTAATAATAAGACTTTCAACACATCAATTTTGCATCGCTACACACCTTAAGTATTGAAAAGCCATCATTGAAACAATAATTGGGAGCGACATTGAAAATTTGAGAATGCTCAAACCTCACATCCAAATTGAAACATTGAAAACAATATATGTTGAAGCTCATTTTTAGTTACTATATGGAACTACATTGAAAAGTAGGAGGGCTTTTGTCACTGAAACTTTGAAAATTCAGAGGTTGTTCTTGGGAACAAAAGAAGATGAACACATGTTTATTCTTGAAAAATGAGATTGTTTTAAAAAGCATGCATAGGCTTTTTGAAAACACTCTTATTTATGTCTTTATTTTGAATTTGAGGAAATAAATAGTTTTATGTTTCTTTTGAGAAATATTCCTGTGTTAAAAAGTATAATACATTGTTCCTTTAGATATATTTTTATTTATCTATTTAGATATAGTTTTTTACAATTTTTTTCAATCTCTATTTAGTAGTTAACTGTTTTTAGTTTAGAAAATTTATTCACACATATTCTTAATCCTTCAATATCCTCTCTTCTTTAATTTTTAGGTTCTCTTACTATTCTTTGTATTCTTTATATTTATCTTCTATTTGTGAAATATATTTTGTTTTGATAAATATACAATATTCTTTTGATTTGTTTCTTTATTGGAATATATTATCCTTCATATCTATTATTTAATTTGACTATTTAAGTTATATATATTCTTATTTCTTATTTCTTATAATTTCCTCTTTTATCTTAATTTTTAGGTTTCTTATTACTCTTTTTGCTGTATATATTTATCTACCTTTTGATATATTTATATATATAGTATTTAGATAAATATATAATATATTATTTAGATAAATATATATATTTGAATATATTATCCTTTTATCTATTTACCATTAAATTGGTCGTGTTACTTACAATTTTTATTAGTTATTTGTTTTCATTCGATTTGATCTTTATTTAATTTTTATCAGTTATAGGTATTTCTATATTTGTTTTGATTTCTGTTAGATTGTTAGATTTTTCACAAGTTTGTTTTTAATTTTATTTTTATTTTTTTGAAACTATGCTTGGTAAACTTTTTAACGTGATTGGTGATGCTGGCACGACACGCCCTTCGGCTCCACGTGAAGCGTTTTTCACCCGAAGCTATGAACTGGTGAGGCCACAAATAGGGGACCTCAAGCCTGATAGCACAATGGCCCAACAAAAGCACAAGGCATGCAAGCACAGTGGCTCGACAGGGGATTTGAACCTTGGTAGCCGCTTCACCAAGGAAGTGTTTTAACCACAACACTACATGTTTGAAGACTTAAGTTTGTTTTTATTAGAATAATATTATTATATCTTATTTAATGGTTAATAATGTATTTTACATGTGATATTAGTTCAATTAGTTTGTTTCTCACAATGTTTTTTAACTGCCATGGGTTCCTTTTTATTTCTGTGTTGGGATTTCCGTGTGGCGGTTTTGTGCGAGGCTTGTCCCCGATTTTCTGTGTGCAGCAAATAGCAGTTAGGGCACGATTTTTGTGCTCTTTGGTTACTTGCGGGTAGGGCAAGATTTTTGCCGTTAATTGCACTCTCGACCTAGGGTTGTTTTTGTAGCTATGGTTTTTCAAAAACCCTTTGTTATAATTAGTTGTTTTTTAATTTCGTGGATCAAATCTTTCTGGGTTTTTTAGGAATTTTTGGGTCTTCATTAAAATTTTTCTGGGCTTTCAAAATTTGTACATTGGGATTTGTGCAAGCCATTTTCTGCCTTAGATTTTGTTAATGTTTGTAGCTTCAGTCGAATGATCATTTAGAATACATATAATATATGTTGATTAATAATAATATATTATTATGTTATATTATTATATTATTATTAATCATATAAAATTTAATATTCAATATTAATCTATTATATTATTCGAAGTTAATAATTGATTGATGAAACATTATAATATTGATTAAATTATTATAATTAAAGGAGAGACATCTTCGTTCAAGGACATGCCTCTCCAAAGGAATATATATAGTATAAAGTTATTCAATTTGAGAACACATAGAATTCCAAGAATGCAAGTATCAGATTGAATCAGATATATACATTAAAATACATCCAATAAAACCTGGGAAAATCAACATGGTATCAGAGCTCAGGCCTGTGAAGTTTAATTTGGAGGTTGGAGAGGGTTGGAGAATTCAGTTTTTTTTAGAATTTTCTGTCTGAAATATGCCATTGTACGACCCTTGGTTGGCCTCAAAATGAGGACTATGATATATGGATGGAAAGATCTGTGTTTCTAGTTTTCAAATATGTTTATCTCATCAAATTTGATTCAGTTTTGTGCAAGATATGATGACTTTGGTGCAGGTCACTTGAAACCCTACCTAGAGTTAGCAGTTTTGGGAAAAATGTCATAACTTTTGTTTTAACCGTTGGATCTGGCTATAACTTGGAGGAAATGTTTGTAGTTAGATTTTCTAACATCTCACTGAAGAGATTGGATAAATTTGGTAAATTGCAAAAGTTATTAACGACTGTGTGTGGCAGATCATAATGAAAGTGTTGATCAAAATTATGAAAATGTTCTACATCATTCAAAGGGAATTATGATGAGAGATGATTCATGCGTGATATTTCTTATATGGGCTCACCTTATGAAAGGAAATGTTTTAAACTTAAGATAAGTATTCCATGTTTTATCAAGGCACATGAATTATTGAGTTTGTAATTTATGCTATAATATTGGCTAGTAAAATCTTGTATGCTTCTATCATTGGTATTTCTGTTCGAGATAATTTAGTTTATGAGCTATTTGTAATCTCTCTCTGACATACCTTCAGGACGAAAGCACAATAAAATTGAATTAAAGGGAGAAATAAATTGATGCTTATAAACGAATTGATGATTGAGACCAGATGCAAAGGGAGTTTGACATTTCAAAAGAGGACAAGAGGTTGATACAAGAACTTGAGCTTCAGAGGGAGCAGATGGTTTAGTCAACTTGTGACAATTTCGATCATAGTGATTGAGAGGGATTTTCACTATTGAAGGTGAAACACTTATGAGGTAAAACTTGATTCAATTGATTATTATACTAATGAGATCATTTAATGCCTTATGGGCCCTGTGTAAATCATAAGGAAGTGACGACTTCCAAATGATTTCTACTTGTATTTTTGAGGTTATTGGAAGGTGACGATCTTACAATAACTTGAGCTTGTGGATAGAATCGCCGACAGAGGCAATCCACATGAGAGCTCGTGGATAGAATCGCCGACTAAGGCAATCCATGTGAGAGCTCATGGATAGAATCGCCGACTGAGGCAATCCACATAAGAGCTTGTGAATAGAATCACCGACTGAGGCAATCCACGTGAGAGCTCATGGATAGAATCGCCGCCTGAGGCAATCCACATAAGAGCTTGTAGATAGAATCGCTGACTGAGGCAATCTACGTGAGAGCTCATGGATAGAATCGCCGACTGAGGCAATCCACATAAGAGCTGGTGGATAGAATCGCCGATTGAGGCAATCCACGTGAGAGCTCATGGATAGAATCGCCGACAGAGGCAATCCACGTAAGAGCTTGTGGATAGAATCGTCGACTAAGGCAATCCATGTGAGAGCTCATGGATAGAATCGCCGACTGAGGCAATCCACATAAGAGCTTGTGAATAGAATCACCGACTAAGGCAATCCACATAAGAGCTTGTGAATAGAATCACCAACTGAGGCAATCCACGTGAGAGCTCATGGATAGAATCGCCGCCTGAGGCAATCCACATAAGAGCTTGTAGATAGAATCGCTGACTGAGGCAATCTACGTGAGAGCTCATGGATAGAATCGCCGACTGAGGCAATCCACATAAGAGCTAGTGGATAGAATCGCCGATTGAGGCAATCCACGTGAGAGCTCATGGATAGAATCGCCGACTGAGGCAATCCACGTAAGTGCTTGTGGATAGAATCGCCGACTGAGGCAATCCACGTGAGAGCTCATGGATAGAATCACCGATTGAGGCAATCCACACAAGAGCTTATGGATAGAATCGCCGACAGAGGCACTCCACGCAAGAGCTTGTGAATAGAATCGCCGACGGAGGCAAATTCACACCTTGAGACTATGGTCCCCTGTGATGAGCATCATATGGTTGATGCAAATACTCCCAATATCATGAGATGATATTTTTGAGTTATGGTGAATATCATGTGCCTTGATATTCTTGTTTATACCATACGTCTTGATATCATAGTGAGATAATATTTTCTCTATTCCATAATTAATCTAGATTTAATGCATTTGCATTGATTTTATCTTCCCTAGCTAAGAGGGAGTGTTAATTATGTTTTGTGTAACTATGGTGAGGGCCATAAGTGTTGACATGGGAGATCACTACACATTCTGTCTGATCATCCTCCCTAGCTAAGAGGGAGTGTTAATGTTTGTAGCTTTAGTCGAATGATCATTTAGAATACATATAATATATGTTGATTAATAATAATATATTATTATGTTATATTATTATATTATTATTAATCATATAAAATTTAATATTCAATATTAATCTATTATATTATTCTAAATTAATAATTGATTGATGAAACATTATAATATTGATTAAATTATTATAATTAAAGGAGAGACATCTTCGTTCAAGGACATGCCTCTCCAAAGGAATATATATAGTATAATGTTATTCAATTTGAGAACACATAGAATTCCAAGAATGCAAGTATCAGATTGTATCAGATATATACATTAAAATACATCCAATAAAACCTGGGAAAATAGATGGAGTTTGATGATCAACTGCCTCAAGTGCTATCAGGCAAGATAGTTGTAGAGATCCAGACTCATCTGAAGGATCTTCATGAAACATCAGACAAGAGTTTTTGCGTTCTTTTTGAAGAACTAGTTCTCCATCACGATGGATGAGAGAATGTCCTTACAAGAGCACCTGACAAAGATTAAGGACATTCGTGATCAGCTAGAGGTGATTGGATGGAAGATGGAGGAAGAAGACATGATAGTCATCATTTTGAAAAGTCTACCAAAGTCTTATGAGCAGTTTATCTAAATGCTCAACGTTACCTCGACTAATGTTGACTTGAAGTTTCAAGTTTCTAGAGCTGTGCAACAAACTTCTGTAGTAGTATCGGTGGAAACAACAATTCTGCTCCGTCATCAGAAGGCTCAAAGAAGTAGAACATTCAGTGCAACTATTGCCACAAATATGGTCACATGAAGAAGGATTGTCGGTCACGCTTGGCTTTTGAACAAAAGTAGGGAGGTTCTCAGCCAAAAGTGAATGTTGCTGAGTACACTGAGTAGAAGGAATCTACCTTGTATGCCTTTATGGCTAAAAGACTTGCAAATCATTTGAAGTCCTTTGCTTGGTACATTGATTGAGGTGCTTCGCAACACTTCGCCATCGATGTGACTGGTTCCTAGAATATCAACCTTTCACCGATTATATGATCTTTGGATGAGGGGAAGAGTATACTTTTGTCGGTAAGGGCAATTTGCAGATTCAGTTTGGTGGGAGGAATTTAATTTTCCTCAATGTATTCTACGTTCCCAGCATGGAACCGAACCTTCTCTCTGTCAGTCAAATTATGAAACTCTCCTCGATTTGATGTGGTATTCAGTTTGCACAAATGTTTCGTTGTTGAAAGGGAGACTCGCATTACAGTTGTTGTGGGTATTGAGGATCATGGTCTTTATAGACTTGTGGATACTGGTGATTCTCAAGAGCACGCCTTGGCAGCCAAAAGTTCTTCAATCAGAAATCTCTAGCATCAACAGTATGGGCTCTTGAACATACACTATCTCTCTCAGCTTGTTCGAGAGGATCTAGTTCATGGCTTACCTGAGATTTAGACTCAGAATCAGGGAGTTTGTGGAGCTTGTAGGCTGGAAAGCAGCATCAAACTCAATTCACGGATGGTGATTCTTGGCGAACTTCTAAGGTATTGCAATTGGTTCGTGTTGACATTTGTGGTCCGTTGAATACTCCTTTAGTGACTGGGTCCAGGTATTTCATGTTATTTGTTGATGATTTTAGTCTCAAAATGTGGGTGTTTTTTCTTAAACAAAAATTAGTGGTGTTTGTTATGTTCCAGAAGTTTAAGGCCAAGTAGAAAGAGTCTGGTAACCAAATTATAACTTTTAGGTCAGATCAGAGAAACGAGAATCACCCAAAATCGCCGAGTTTGGGCGATTCCCGTGTCGAGTGAGGGTTGCCAAGTCTACTAGGCTCAGACTCGGACTCGAATGAGTTTGGCCCCCAAAATCTCCCAAAATCACCATCTTCCAAACTCGCCTAAAATCGCTGAGTTTGAGAGTCAGGACTCGCCAAACTCGGCCGACGTAAGGCAACTTAAAGACAAAAAAAAAACGTTTTAAAATATTTTTAACTAATTTTTTTTTGTTTATATTTTGCTTTGCCCCTTAAAGTGAACTTAATTTCATTCATTTGGCAAAATAGGAGGAGAAAAGTGAGTTGTGAGGAGAAACAATAGAAAAATAACCCCCGTCATAAAATTAGGGGGGAAACTGCACCGATAAAAGTAGGGAAATTTTAACCTCCAAGTCTGATTAGGCTCCATATAACAACATATACTTTCATTTGGTGCATCAAGAGTTGGAAAGGAAGAGTTTGCATCTCATTTGATCATATGATGACATGGATTTTTTATTCCATGAGTTTTGTAATATTGTATACATTTGACAATATTTATATATCTATGTTTGTTATTTCCTTCAGCTACAATTTGCGTTTATGCTTATATGATTGATGTATACTTGTGTATGTAATCAAGTTAGCTTCTATTTGATGATGTTATTGTGTCTTTAAGGTGTATTTAATAAAGGGTGCATGAAACAAGTTTTAAATCCTTAAAAATCTCTAAATTTCTTGAGTTTTTCACTTTGCCGAGTCCAACCAAGTTTGCGCCGAGTTTCGACTCCGAGTCTTGAGTCTCGAGACGAGTAGGCCTTGCCGAGTTGGGTGCGAGTCCCAAGTCTCGTTTCTTTGGGCCAGATAATGAGGGGGAATTTTGTTCTTCTGATTTCTCCGACTTTTGTGCACTTCACGGCATCAAACGCCAGCTTAGCACACCTTACACCCCTCAGCAAAACGGTTTTGCTAAGTGGAGAAACCGTAGAATAACTAAGATGGCTCATTCTATGATGGAGCATCGGAATGTTCCAAAGAAGTATTGGGCAGAAGCAGTTTACACTGTTGTCTATCTTCTAAACGAGTCTCTCACAATGTCTGTTAAGAAGAAGACTCCAGAGGAAGCATGGTTCGGCAGGAAGCCCAAAATCAGTAACTTAAAAGTCTTTGGCTCTTTTGCATATGTCTAGATCCCAGATGCCAAGCACACAAAGATGGATTCCAAGAGTCAAAAACTCATTTTCACCGAGTACAGTGATAACCACAAATCTTACTGGCTAATTGATGTAGACACTGATCGTCTCATATTTAGTCGAGATGTTTTTGATGAAGAACGAGGGCCTTTTTAGCTCTCTTCTCCTGTTTTAAGCCCTGAGGATTAGCCTCTAAAGGCTAGCGATTTGGGTGTTCGTCTTCCATTAGGTTTACCTGATGGGAGGGATACAATTGTTCTAGGCTCTGCACCCGTCACTTCTCCTGCAGGTTCTCCCAGATAGGTAGTTGCACCACTCGACTTTACTCAGGAGAATCTTGAGCAACATCTTGATGACTTTGTTATTGCCATTCTTGGTGATGTCGATCCACCTGTTTTAGATGTTGGTACTTCTAGTCTCTGGCCTAAGTGGTGGGCCAAGACCATTGGTGATCTTCATGATGATGAGGTCATTGAGGGTAGACGAGTCATTGAGGGTAGATCGTCTAGAAACAAGAGCAAACGACATCATACAATTAATTTTTCTCTCATGGCCAACATTGATAGCATTTATGAGCCTCAAACATATGCAGAGGCTACAAGTATAGCTGAGTGGGAACAGGCTATGGAAGCTGAACATCATAGTCTTCTCAAGAACAACACTTGGGTTCTCTTTGATCTTCCACCTGGGAAGAAGCCCATTAGCTACAAATGGGTGCATAGAATTAAGGCTGATGGAACCCTTGATAAGTACAAGGCATGGTTTGTTGCTGGGGGGTTCACACAGAGAGAAGGCATTGACTATGAGGTGGCTTTTGCTCCTACAACCAAAATGAGTACAATTCGGCTCATCCTTGTGTTGTCTGCCCAATTTGGTTGGAAAGTCCATCAAATGGATGTCAAGAGTGCATTTCTCAATGGTGAGTTGCATGAAGAGGTCTACATGATGTAACCTCTAGGATTCAAGGTTGCCGGTAAAGAACACTAGGTATGTAGACTGGTGAAAGCACTCTATGGCCTTAAACAGGCTCCTCAGGCTTGGTACATGAAAATTGATAAGTACCTCAGTGATCAAGGCTTTCAAAGGAGTTCTTCCGATTCCAATCTATATGTCAAAACTACTTTTGATGATTTGATTATCACTAGTAGTTCAACACTTTTGATTGAGTAGATCAAACAGAGTTTGTGCCACTCCTTTGACATGACAGACTTGGGACTTCTGCATTACTGCTTAGGTGTTGAGGTTTGGCAGACTGATGGTAGTATCTTCATCTCTTAGTTGAAGTAGCCAGGAGTTTGCTTGATGAGTTTTGGATGCAAGATTGCAAACCTACCTCTACACCTATGGAGAAAGGACTGAAGTTGTTAGCCAAATCAGATTCACTCGTGGTGGATGAATCCTTGTTCTGGCAACTAGTGGGCAGTCTCATCTATCTCACCGCCACTAGACCCGACCTGAGTTATCCTGTGAGTTACCTCTCTCGCTTTATGATAGCCCCTACCTCTGAACACTGATTTGCAACGAAGTGTGTGTTGAGATATGTGAAGGGCACTTCTGACTTTGGCATTCTGTATGGCAGAAGCAAATATCCTAGACTCATTGGTTATACAGACTTGGATTGGGCACGTTTTGTTGATGACAGGAAGTCTACATCTGGGTATGTCTTCAGTCTGGGAACCGATGTAGTTACATTGACCAACAAGAAGCAGCACGTGGTAGCTCTTTCCTCGACTGAAGCAGAGTATTGGGGAACTATTAAAGTAGCTTGTGAGGCAATTTGGCTTCGAATGATGCTTTCATACATGCAAATGTCTCACGTAGGTCCTTCACCCCTCTACTGTGACAATCAAGGGGTGCTCAAACTGGCCAAAAATCCGGTCTTCCATGAAAGAACAAAGCTTGTTGAGCTTCATTGTCATTTCATCAGGCATCTTGTTGAAGGTTGATCAGTTTAGTTGCAATATGTTCCAATTGAGGATCAAATTGCAGACATCCTCACCAAGTCCTTGAGCTCGGACAAGTTTGTAAATTTAGGGGGTAACTTCTTGTTGACAAATTGACTATTAAGGGAGGGTATTAGAATAATATTATTATATCTTATTTAATGGACAATAATGTATTTTACATGTAATATTAGTTCAATTAGTCTGTTTGTATTTTTGATGATTGTTTCGTTTAGGAAACATCGTGCTTGTAATTGCTATATGAACTCTCGTTCATTTGTAAATAATTCAATGCAATTACCATTAATTTCAGTTTTTCAGTAGTGTTATAGATTTAGATTTTCATACTTATACAAATATTGTATAGGTTTATCTTTTTGCATCCTTTTAAATCTTTTATTTTGCTAGTCCATTTATATTATAATCTTATAATTCATTTGTAGGCATTTTATATTTTTCCTTGTTCTTATATTTTATTTTATATTTCAGCTTTTTTTTCTTTTTCTTTTCTTTTTATTTGTAAGTATATTAATTATTCTTAGATAATTTATTGACATATTTATATTTTCAATTTCGTAGCTTTTAATTTTCTAGTTAATTTTTAAATAAGCATTTTTTATTTTTTGCTCAACTCCTTGTTCCTCATTCAAACTCTCCTTTCTTCTCCTCCCATCTGTCTTTTCAATCAGTTTGGGTCCGCAACTGACCTATTTTCCATCTCTTTAAGCTCTTTAACATTCTCTAACATCTTGAAGATGGATCATAGAGTGTGATCTTAAATGTTGATGCTCGCTAATCTTACACAATCAAATTCAGAAACAATAGCATTAGTCTCATGGTGTAACGCCCTCCAAGAAACCCTAAAGAACTAAGCCGACTAACAACCTAACTAGACATCTTAGAGATAATTTTTTCTTTTTAAAAAGAGATACAACATTGCATTAATCTTAAGGAACTTCATACATCTAAATATAACATGATTACACAACATTAATGCACAAGCCGAAATAAACTCATAACATCTAACTTGTGTCCTCTGAGGTTCCCTAACACCATTACTGATAATGCAACAATAATATAGATACATCGGATATCCCCTACATAGACTAATGATTTATCATTAAACATAGCATAAGAAAGTACTTATCTAAACCATAGTAAGATAACCATGAGATGTAGCACAATTAGCACTTCTAAGATATTACATTCTTTTAAAACACCAATACTAAATGTTCCTATTCTATCAAATCTTGCAAACATAATGAATTCATCCATTCCTAAAATATAGTTGATACCAACACCGCATAGATTAACCATATGATAACATCATAACATTAAATCTTATATTCTATGCATAATTTACATTACAGTTTTATACCAATCTTTTCAATAAGAGTATTAGGGCACATTACTAACATAAATGGTATCAAATTACAAAGTACATAGATGAATCTTATGTATATCAAAGAATACAATTGCATCTTAAATCCATAGCATTGGAAACTGAAGAGAAGATGAACCATTCACCATGCTCACGAACAAACCACCAGATATCCCAATGGAAGAAGGCATCAATCACCCGACCATGTGGAACCAAAAAGGTCCACCCCCTGTGCTTCAGAGAATGGCATAAGGCCGCACACACATCACTTGACCCAGATTGACACCTAAACATCCAAGGAATACAAACATTCACAAGACAGATCATACTAAAAGACTGAAAAACCAAAGACACAGGCTCAACCATAAAGCACAAACTTACTAGAGGCTTCTACAACTCCACATAGGATAGGGTACTAGACAACAACTAGGGAAGAGTGTCATCACATGACATCAACATGAGTTTCCTTGGGATTCGACCCTCTCCAAACTCCAGACCCAACACCCATTTGATTGCACATGTGGAACCGAACAATCCTTCCATGGAGGCAAGGAAGTTTGATGCGCCATACAGGCCTTCCCATTCCCATTCTCATCCTGAGCCTAAACAAGCACTCCAAGCCATGAGTGAGGCATCGACAATTATCTTATTGATGTGTGTTCAACCCACCCTCAATTCATTTAATTTAATGCTATCACTTGATTAATCTAACTCTCAATGAGATTCCCTGGCAGTCACTTTAGGGCCCTGACACCCATTGAGAGGAAACTTCCAATGAGATTCCTTGGCAGCCACTTAGGCCCTGACACCCACTTGGAAGCCATGCCCCCTAACTTGCACCTAGATACCACTAACCTATGGGTACAACAAGAGAATCACAACAACATCATAACATCCATTGTACACATAATGAATCATCACAACCACATCTCATAAGTAAAGATCACATAAATCGAATTAGGACTTCCATATGATCCCAATCAACAAAAGGGATAAATCTTGAATCGATAACACATACATATTATTAAATTTCCACAATACATGCTAATGAATTTGGTTATTCTGGTCATCAACGTTTCGGATCACACTCTGTGATCCATCATCAGGATGCTAAGAGAATATCTTGGCATTCTCTTAGCATCCTGATGATGAATCACAGAGTGTGATCCGAAACGTTGATGATAAAAAAGTAACACAATCAAATCCAAAATAACCATATTTAACACATACATAGCCTTTGATTCATTATAATCATCGAGCGTGGTTTCGGCCTATGATCACCAATCCAAATCCAAATATCCATACATAAACCTGAACCATTACATCTTTTTTGATCCACAAAACTTTACTTAATCCAATTGCTCTCAAAGCATCATCAAGAATGCAGATGCAATAGACTATAATGAACAAACACATGCAAATGGAAGGAAAACACATAAATCCATCACAAACTATCATACATGCTCTGGAAAAGTATAAAAGAGAGTTACAAACCCAAAACCAAGCCTTTGGTCCGACCTGGACTGACTTGGACCCTCAAAACTGATTTGGAGGGCAAAACTATGACACTGTGCATTTACAACATCTTTTAGCGCTTTTGCAACTTCTTTTAGTGCTTTTGTGATAGAAGCAAGACAAAGACCTAGGGCTGACTTTGGGCTCAAAACTTGACATCTAGATGACCAAAAATGCAAAATCTAACACAAACCCATTTGTGGTGGGTGAGTTTCATACTTAAAAATGAATTAGATCACACCCATGACGAGAAACAAGACTTCAAGACTACAACATCAAAAACAATGTCTTAAAAGGGTAGAATGGAAGCACCCAGGATGTCCAATTTACATAATATCAAAACATGAAACCAAATCATTTCCAGAACTTTTAAAATATCATACAAACACAAAATAAACACTTTTTTCATTTCTAAAAATTAGAAGTGCATAAAACAAGGGAAAATCAAGAAAACTCCAACTTGGAAAAAGAAGAATAGGACTACGAAGACGAAGATACACAATCTCCACATGTACATCAAATTAACACGAACCAGAAAGCCTCCAAAATTGAAATTCCAAACGCAATCCAAGTCTTCAGAAACAAATCCATGAAACCCCCTTACAATCTTCACGAAATCCCTTCTCAAATTCTCATCAAAATTCACTCCATATAAATGCAGATCGAAACCCTTCTCCACTATCCAAATTTTCAAAAACAACATTCACAAAAACCACCACAATAATCCCCAAAACCACTCTTCGTACCTTCCCCTTCACACTCGAATCCAAAAACATCATTTTCCTCTTGCCCAAAATAGCAACCCCAAGTTTGAACAAGAAACCACTCCAAAACAACAAACAAAATGAAATTGTAATTAAAATCCATTACCAAATAATATCTCCCACAATAAATATAAAATATAATAAATCATTTCCGCATAATATAAATGCTAATAATAATAAAAATATTATAATATGAGACCCACTTATTAAATCTGACATAATTAATCATTTACAATTAGGACTATATATTATAACTTATTTGCTATTACCACAACCATATAACATCAAACCATCAATAAAATTAAATAAAATACAACATTCATAAAACCACACAAAACCTAACAAGACGACTCTAGCCAAGAACACTGGAACCCACTTAGGACACTGACTAGGGTTAAGATGTAGTAGGGCCTTAGTGTCAACTCCAATCAACTGCCATTGGGATTAAAGGCACGCTCAGATCCGTGAGACTAGGTGGAGTCGATGCCTAGTACCTGCATCTTGCATAACACCAAATTCTATACTCTATATATATTTAACCATAAAATACACAAGCAGGTGAAAGAGAATCGTAACATCACACCCCGCTCATATATGAGTGATGTAACATTGTCCCTTTCACATCCACAATAGTAAGACACCATAGCAAAGACATAACATAATAAATGATATCAACATCATTTGTATCTAATGTAGACACTGAATTAGGGTTAGTTCATGATAAATCATCATAGCAATAAATATAAACCATATCTACTAAATAATGGGTAAACACAAGTAACCAAACACAAACCCTAACGTCATCATAGTAATCACAATGAATCCACTAATATCAAAGAGGATATCAATATAAAGAGCCAAACAAGAAGCAAACAACATCAGAAGTATATAAAGAGTCCAACAGTAACAAACATAACCCATCATAAAGGAGGAATCATGGAAAGGCACTGCACATGGATTGTAAAAAATTGATTATACAAATCTGTAAATTATATTTTAAAATGTACATTATTCAAGGGAAGAATACTATTATTGCACCTCACAAGATAGAATTCTAAGTTTTCCTTTATCTTTGAGGACGGTGAAATGCCAGTCACAGCTCTCTTTCCATGCTTAGGATTAAAAATGCATTGCAAAAGCTGAATATACTGGATATCATTGTTGCAGGCTAACATTATAAGGCCTTAAAAGGATAAACAGGAAGTTAAATTCGCCACCATAAATGACAATCCAAGAGAAAATCTTATCATTGAACAGAATAAGGCACTGTTCTAAGCTTGCCTTTGTCTATCCGCAAGAATAATCTGGGAATGACATTGATAAGTTGAATGCAAAGGTTCTTATAATAAATGACACTGAATAATCAATTGGGCTAAGAGACTGGTAGTGCCAGTCAAATTATAGATCTGGCATGCAGATGTAGATTTTTAGTATGTTGCTTGGAGGGTTTGGACGGCAAATAACTTTAAAGATTCTGTTGAACATTTTATTTCACTTGATTTGAGCTATTGCCTTAGTTTTTGGTATTTCTTATCTAACAATATTTTGAATTAGTTCCCCATCAATTTACATTGTTGAATGATAAAAATAGTGCAAATACATTTTTCCAGTTAGTTTCTGGGGATGATGACTTGCCTGAGAAAGAGGATCTTGGAGAGAGGAGGAGACGACATGAAACACTTTCGTATGGGAAGTCACCATCCCCTGACGATGTTTCTAAGAAAACAGAAAATGATGATCTTGAGGGATCTGAAGATGAGTTTTATCGGGAGGTAAAACAACAGAGGGCTGCAAAGCTTGCGGCCAAAGAGGAGACATATTCAAGGTATATTCTTGAATTTTGACAATGCTAAATGAACAAATCAATCACCTTTGGAACACTTATTTTTTCGTCAGAGTTGTAATTATATTTATATGTTACTTTTGCAGGAAACCCACAATTGTGGCTCCTGAAGAGGAACTAGATGGAAAACGGCACATTACATATCAGGTATGTGGTATTTGAATATTCTATATCTAAGAATAACTTGTCATTACACTATTTAATGGGCGATGTTGCTTGCATTCAGATGGAGAAGAACAAAGGGTTAACTCCACATCGTAAGAAGCTTACAAAGAATCCAAGGAAAAAATACAAGGTTTGTAAATTTGGGATCTTGCTTAGCCATCCTCGACAGTTCATAAATTTATTTACGAAAAATAGACAATTTCTTCTTCTGCTATTTGTTTTGGATGCATTCTGCTAACATGAATGATTAATTATGGTATTGTATCTTGTATGCTAGCTCATTTAGAGTTCTCTTGATATTAAATACAATACAAATTGTTAAATTTGTTGATTGTATTTCTGTAGTTGAAGCATGAAAAAGCAGTTATTCGTCGCAAGGGACAAGTTCGTGATATTAGAAAGCCTCAGGGACCATATGGAGGTGAAACTACCGGTATTAGAACTGGACTCAGCCGAAGTGTTAGGTTTAAAAACTGATAATCAGAAATTAATCCTGACAGTTACAAAGAGCAGGTAATTGGAAGCCTACTGAGAAATTTTTGTTACACAATTTCAGTAGGATATTTTTTCTCTCCTGTTTAAGAGTAGTTTTAATTATAGCTAATTTATGTGTAGTAGAGAGGAGGAATTTAGGTCGTATATTTTGTCTGACTGATTTATCATTTTATTGTATTTGATTATTAAGTAATCATCAAGGCAACATGCCTATCTTGTAATCTATCTAATAAACTTTAAGCTACTCAAGTTTGCAAAAGTAGCCTGGTGTTCCTGATACAATTGGTTTGGATCAAATTTGTACTGGTGGGCTTCAAGTCATCAACGCAACTACCTTAATAGTTCTGTTGTTTATTTCTCAATGATTCTCCCATCTCCATAGTCTTTTGTATTATCTATGCCTGTATATAGATGCATCTATCCCACATTTTAAAACAATAAGACACAGATCTAAGTTGTAGATCTAAATTTAACTTGGATGCTTGACATCCTTTTTAAAGATGCTCTATGCCACCTTAGTCTTGTCCATTTCTGTCTTCTAGACCCTGAATTCTAAAATTTAACAAAATTTAATTTTCATGTCAGTGGAAATTTTATGTAGGGGATTTCATCTGTCATAGTATCTGCCATATTATTATCTAGTTCTGATGGGTATCATGGAGCTGCTGCTTGTCAGACATTAAGATTATCGATAGAGGAATGTGCTATACTAAAATATGTGTATCCTAAGATGCCTATACAATGAAAAATTTGACACGTCATGCTTCCCTCCAATGGTAGTTCCTGGTATGGTCGTCTATTCTTTTGTGTTGTATCCATTTTATACATAAAAAATATGGACGTATTGACCCCCAAAAGTTGGTAAGCTTAGGAGGGATTCTGATGCTCTCAACTTTTCACTTCGTGCGAATGCTAGGTCACAGTCCTCTCATTGCAAAGAGCTAAATAGAGATCTTGTTAAATACTGCAGCAGTGGTACTGAAGTAAGGTCCACGGATGGTTTTAGAGCTCTTTGGAGGTCTTTTATTCAAGCTGCTTTGATTAGCTTTGTGTTGTGTGTGTTTAAGCCTCAGTAATTTGCTTACAACTGTTTATTTGTTTTTGCAGCTGGTGGCTTATTGTTGGTATGCTATTGGGTTTGCGATAGTTTCATGGTTCTTGGTTTTATTGCTATATCTGAATACATTAAAAAGTGTGTCCTCTCAAAAATCCACTTTGACCCTCAATGAAAAAGAAGGAAAACAAAAAACAGTGATAAAAACATGATTTTACTAGCAAGTTTTAACATTCTGGGATTTAGTGTTTTTAATTGCCTTTTTCTATGAGATTATTTTTTAATTAACATTCAGTTACTTGGATGATGAATACAAACATAAAATCTTGTAATATTTACCATGAATATATCCTACATTTCCAATTTATTATTCAATTACAACCATAATTGGAAAGCTCAAATTCAACAATTATTTGGTTGACCAAAAATTTTAAAAAACTTGGAACTGAACAAATACTTGGCAGTTTTTTTTAATGTTGGATAATACATAAATTTATAAAAACAATTTTAAAAATCATGCATATTAATGAATTTAAAGAACACGTTATTAATTTCCATCTGACAGAGATCAGAATTAGAGTTCAATACACATCGACTAAAAAATGAGTTCAATATAAACAAAAAATATAAATTATTATCTTTGACATTAGTATAAGCATAAAATCATGTTGTGAATGTAATGAACTTGCCCTTGATGGCTTGCTAGTTTTGCCTCTTGCTTTCTTAAACATGATTTGTTTTTCTCTCCCATTTTGTTATCACCCTCTCCAAATAACGATATCATTGTAGTAAAGAATGTATTTGCATTTTTCACAACCTAGTTTGTATATGGATCAATGTCATTGAGGTTGACCTCATGATGTTTCTTCCCTTGTCATTTTTGCACACAATCGAAGCGCTCCCCCAGATGCCTGCCTGCCTACCTGCCAATTGTAATGCTTAAAGATTTGGTCATTCATGAGCTTTTGAGTCAACTTAAAAACATTCCAATTGTGTTCACAAATGAAGGGAATATAAGACATATAAGATGTGAATGACAAATATTTGAAGACGAGGTGTTGTTGCAGCAAAATCTTTTCACTACAAAAAAAATGCAAAGATACCATTTATAACTTTGAGATGAAGTAAACAAGGGCTATATAGAGACGTTCGTTTGAATGTAGAGAGGTAGAGAATATATCTTCTCTTTGCCTACTAAATTTGTAGCTCATTATGTGTGATGTTTTTGTTAGACTGATTTCTCATCGATGTCACAACAATAAAAGCAGGTGTAAAATGAACAAACTTTACCATATTAAATACATAATGAATATCAGAGATGGTATAGAATGATATCAGATTAAGACGCTTGACATGTTGATTCAGTCAAACAACTATGTCAAATGAATAGAGCAACGACATACACCTGTATCAAATGAATAGAGTAGCATATATGTTGAAACTAGTGGCAATACAACAAAACAAATAATAATGAAATTTCTTCTTCATAACCTGTTTGATTTCATTTGTTTGTTGATTTCAAGATGTATTCTCGTCGGCTTCTTGTTTCTCGTCGGCTTGTTGTTTCTGTTTTGAAAGACTTCATCATAAGTTTTGTTTGTATTATATAATGAGAGGTTCGGTTGTGATCAGTTGAAGTCTTTTAATCGTGTATTTGTTAATCAATGTTTATTGGAAGTAGTTATCGATTATTTTAAATTGACTCACAACTGCCCAACCGATAGAAGCAGTCTATAAAATAGAGAATATGTTGCTGATAAAAAGAATACGTGTGAAGTAAGACAGCTTATCATAACAAATATATGATGATACGTATATGATGAATATTTATATTATTCAATAATTGCATAAACTTTACAAGTCGATTTTGAACACTGTTCTCATGCCTCACCAACAATTCAGATAGAAGAATTCTGCATTACAAATTATAGACTGACAAAAACAAGTGGGATAGGTGAATAGGTATTGTTGGTTGTGTTTTTGTTTTAGATAATCACTTATTATAAGACAGTGACAAGACATTTTGTTTATGGTTGATATCTTCAGATTATTTTACAGAGCATTATATTCTCAACATTGGTGTTGTAACAATAATAGTTTTTTGAGTTTAAGGTGCAGATTATAACGTGTTAGACAACAGTACTGGAGAAGTTTGCAAATATTTATCTATTTTCAGATATTCAGAAACACTTCAAAACATTTCAGCCTAAGTTTCAACGCTTCATTTTGCAGTCATACAGAGATATTTGATATCAAGCCTCATTATATTAAGTATATTTCTTTTCTGTATCAGATTGTTGGAATTGACTTGATGCATAATAAGACTTGTTGATGGAATTGGCATGTATAATTGATCTATAAATGAACATACTCTATAACTAATTTGATTTTGGAGTTGGTGCTCAAGTCATTGTGTATTTGGAGGGTTGGTGCTCTCTTAAGGCTTTTGATTGAGTTGGTGTTCAAAAGATTGTAAGTGGATTGACTGTGAGGTTGGATTAGGATGGTAGATTGCAGCAGTATTTCTCACCATGGTTTTCCCATCTTGGGTTTCTACAAATTTGCTTGTGCTTTGTCTTCATTGTGTGGTGTTTCCTTGTTGATTTCAATTTGGTGCTTTCATCTCGTTTTTTCAGTTTTAAAGTAATTTATCAAAGGATTTAGTTGGATAAAGTTTTGAGAAATATTGACTACTGATTCACTACCCCCCTCTCAGTAGTAAATCTGTGTTCTACAACTGGTATCAAAGCCAATGTTTAATAAAAGACCTAATCAATCTAAGTAGATCTTGGTTATTGAACACATGGCTAGTTTGGAAGGATTTTCATCTAATAAAGCACCTTTATTTGATGGCACTAACTATGCATTTTGGAAGATAAGGATGGAAAGCTATTTGTCATCTTTATGGTTTGATGTTTGGATGTCAGTAGTTAATGGTTATACAGTGCTTTCACATATTTTAACTGATCCTGCAAAAAAAAGAGATTATGAGAATAACGCTAAAGCTAAAAATGCTATACTTTGTGGATTCTCTAACATTGAGTTGGTGAAGGTAATGTATTGTCAAACAACTAAGGAGTTATGGGACAAGTTGAACATCTTTGAGTGAGATGATAAGGTTAAGCAGGCAAAGTTGCAAACTTACAAAGCCAAGTTTGAATAGTTAAAAATGAAGGGAGAAGAATGAATTGCAGATTGTTTTTTAAGAGTTGATGAGATAGTAAATGTGATTAAGGGTCTTGCTGAGGAAATGAAAGATATTGTGGTTGTTCAGAAACATTTATGATCTTCTACCTTCTAAATGTAATGCAAATTTTTTTGCTAAGCTGAAAATTGATGATTTGCATGGTATTTTGTTTGCTTGTAAAATGAGATTGATTCAAGAAGAAGAAACAAAGAGAGAGGTTGCCTTCAAAGCAACAAAAAAGACAAAATAAGAGAATTTAGATTTAGATAGTAGTATTGAAGAAGAGCTTGCATATCTGGTGAAGAAATAAAAAAAGATTTTTGGGAAGCATGAAAGAAAGTTACCTCTTAAGTGCCTCAATTGTGGAAGAACTAGGCACTTTGCTGCTAAGTGTCCTTATGACAAAGAAAACGAATATAATGAGGAAGGCTTTACAAAGAAGTATAAAGGACAGTTGTCTTTTAAATAACAAAACTTTTCAAAAAAGAAGAAAAGCTTATGTATTAAAGAAGATAATTCAAACTCAGAATACAATGAGAACTATAGTGCCGAAACTTTGTTTATGGCACTTGGATCTATTAATACATATCAAAGTGATAAAGAGTTGCAAGATGATGAAAATGGTGAGATAAGTCTTGAAGGAGAACTATTGTGTGCGTTAGAAGAAATCAAGAGATTAAAGAAAGAGGTCACACAACAAATTTCTTCAACGTTAAAGGAAAATAAAGTTCTAAAGAAGAGACTTGAAAAAGAAAATCAAATGATCACCAAGCTAAAAGTTGAAATTAAAGAAGGCAAGAAAACGGAAGAGGTAATACATTCAAAATTTCTATCTAAATCTGAAGAATGAATGGTTTTAGAAGATAAGTTTGTAGCTTTACAACATCATCTTGAACAATATAAAAGAGTCTGATAGAAAAACAAAATTTGTTAAAAGCTCTAACTTGTTGAATGAAATACTAACTAAATAGAGGTCAAATAAAAACATATTTGGTTTGGGGTTTGAACAAGGTCAAATTTTTGATAACAAAGACAAAAGTAATAGATGTGTTAGAGTTTAGAGACAATAGAGGTATTCACAATTGCATTTTCCTACTAGAAGATTGACAACAAATGAATATTATTCCTTTCATGGCTATTGTAATATTTGTAACTATTTTGGTCATAAAACAATTAATTGTAGAGTTGTTCCACGAAGGAATGTTAATTTTATTTGTAGAAATTATTTTGATTATTTGAAGGATTTCAGTGTAATATGTTTTAATTGTCGAAATGTTGGTCATATTGCAAAAACCTAGGACATGAATTTTGTAGAAAAGAACAGGATAGAGAACAGGGTCTTGAAGGATGAGGCAGAAAAAAAATGGAATTAAAGGGAGAAGAAATCCATGATTGTTCAGACAACATTGTATACTAAGAAGGGAAATCTTTGGATAGTGGATAGTGGTTGCTTGAATCACATGATAGGCGATAAGAGGAAGTTTACTACTTTTTCAGATTGGAATGGAGGTCTAGTGAAATTTGGTGACAAGTCTTCAGTAAAGGTTCTTTGAGCATTAATGGTACTTTAGAAACAAATAATGTTTAGTTTATGGATGGACTAAAATATAACTTACTAAGTGTCAGTCAAATGTGTGACAATGAATATTTGTGGTTTTTAATGCTCAAGGATGTGAAATAAGAAATTCTGAATCAAGAAAATTTATTGCTGAAGGTAAAAGAACTAAAGGAAATGTTTATAATTTAAGAGAGGTAAGAGGTAAAAAATGTATTGTGGTTTAGTTTGATGAAAGTTTTCTTTGGCTTAGAAGGTTAGGTTATGTGAATTTTGACAATCTTGTTAAAATCAGTTTCATTAATTCAATTAGACACATGCCTAAAATTGTAAAGCCTAAAAATATTTTTTTGTAAGGAATGTCAACAGGGAAAGAAAACTGGAGGTAAGTTTTAAGCGAAAAGAAACATTCAAGTTTGCAACCCTTAGAATTAATTCATATTGATCTTTGTGGGCCAACCAGAACTAAAGGGTTAAAACATGAAAGATTTTCATGTTGTTTGTGGATGACTTTTCAAGAATGGCATGGGTGACTTTTCAAGAATGGCATGGGTGACTTTTCTAAAGGGAAAATCTGAGACATTTGAGAAGTTTAAAATATTTAGAGCAATGGTTAAAAAGGAGGGTGGTTTTCAAACCAAGTGTCTTAGATTTGACAAAGGTGGTGAATTTGTTTCTAACGAGTTTGATGAATATTGTGAAAAATTTGGTAGCAAAACACAATTTTTTGCTACAAGGACACCACAATAGAATGTTGGAGTTGAGAGAAAGAATCATACACTCAAAGAAATGGCAATGACTCTTCTTAACGATGCAAAAATTTCATATAGGTTTTGGGTAGCAGTTGTTCACACAATAGTATATACTCTTAGCAGATTACAGTTGAGGCACAACAGTAAGAAAACCCCTTATAATCTTTGGTATGACAGACCCACTTCTATTAAGTATTTTAAAATCTTTGGAAGTAGATGTTTTATTAGAAGAGATGAGGACAATTTGGGAAGTTTTGATCCTAGATGTGATGAGTGTATTTTTCTTGGTTACTCTACACAACAAAACTTAAAAATGTTATAATACTAGATTGAAAAGGGTTATTGAAAGTGCTAATGTGAAAGTGGATAAGATTGTGCAGGAAGATAACATCAAAGAATCTATTGCAGGCGAGGAATCTGAAATTATTGCTAAGAGTTTTGAAAATAATACTTTTGCACATGATAGTGTTGAAACATGTTATGAAAATGGATGCAATGGCTCTTGAGAGCGATAGTGGAAAGGCCCCCTCAAAATTTGTAAAGAAAAACCAACCTGAGCAGCAGCTCATTGGTCATATAGATGATGGTGTTCAAACATGAAGAAAAATTGCCAAACATTGCAATGAAGAGGTATATCTTTCTTTGGTTTCTAAATTTGAACCTAAGACTTATAAAGAGGCTACTAGTGATGAAAATTGGATTCATGCAATGAAAGAAGAACTAACCCAGATAGAGAAAAACAAAATGTGGGAAATCATATCTAGGCCTATTGATAAAAATGTAATTGGTGCTAAATGGTGTTTTAGCAACAAGATGAATGAATACGACAAGATTGTTAGAAACAAAGCTAGAGTTGTATGTAAGGGATATGCATAGATTGAAGGCATTGACTTTGATGAAACATTTGCACCTTAGCCAGATTAGAAGCTATTTATATGTTTTTGGCATTTTTAGTTCACAATTTTTTTAAAGTTTGGCAAATGGTCTTGTATGGTCTAAAACAAGCTCCTAGGGCTTGGTACTCTAGATTGGATCAACATCTTTAACAGGGTTTTAGTAGGGGTAATGTAGGTAGCAACTTGTACTTCAAGGCTATTGGTGATAATGTATTTGTGTTAGTAGTTTGTGTTGATGATATTGTTTTTGGTGGTGATGATCATGTTTGCAAAGATTTTGCTACTCAAATGCAAACAAAATTCAAATGTCTATGATAGGAGAGCTGTATTTTTTATTAGGTTGCAAATGTCTTAGTTGGATGCAGGTATACTTCTCTCTCAGACTAAATATACCAAAGGGATGCTTAAGCAATTTTAAATGGCGGATTGCAAACTTGTTAGTACTTCGATGATTACAAGTTGTAAGTTGAGTAAAAATGATGAATCCCTAGATACAAATCAAACAGAGTATAGGTCTATGATAGGTGGTTTGTTATGTCTTACATCATCAAGACCTGATATCATGCAAGTTGTGTGCATGGTTGCTAGATTTCAATTTGCTCATAAGGTTTCACATCTTAATGTTGTTAAAATGATTTTTAGATATCTTAGAGGTACAATAAATTATGGTTTATGGTATCTAAGGAGTAATGATTTTACTTTGACAACCTATACAAATGACGATTGGGCAGGTTGTATCGATGATAGGCGTAGCACTAGTGGCAGTGTGTTCTTTTTGAGGGATGAGTTGGTTGCTTGGATCAACAAGAAATAAGAATATGTGACTCTATCTAGTGTCGAGGTTGAGTATGTTGCTGTTGCTTCTTGTTGTACACAAGTATTATGGATGCATCAAACTCTCAAGGATTTGCAGGTGATATATGATCGGCCCATTTCCATTTTTTGTGAGAATACTAGTGCGATTAATATTTTTAAGAATTTCGTTCTTCATTCCCACACTAATCATATCCATTGAGTATCATTTTTTTAGAGAACGGGTTGTAGATCATGAGGTTCATGTTGACTATGTTCCTACAAAGCATCAATTGGCATATATCTTTATGAAACCTCTTCTTAAAGACACATTTGAAACACTTCATCGACATCTCGGGGTTGTGGCTTCTCTAGTTTAATCTCAGTTATGAACAAGCATCTGCTTAGGGGGAGTGTTTTTACTATTTTCTTGGTTATCCTCGACACTTTGTCATTGATGTCAAACGGGGAGACAATACTTTGTTGTTGCATATGTATTTGATTGACACTTCATGGTTGAAGGTTTCTTGTTCAGATTTGTTGACTTAGATTTGGTTGATATTGATGTGTTTAGATTTGTTGACTTGCTGTTCTGAATGTTCACATGTTCAAATTTGTTTGATATTGATGTGTTCCACTTTGTTGACTTGATTCCATATCTTTGTTGTTGACATCAATGTCAAAGGAGGAGATTGTTAAACTGATTTGTCATTGATGTCGCAACAATAAAAGTAGGTGTAAAATGAATAGACTTTACTAGATTAAACACATAATGAATATCAGAGATGATATATAATGATAACAGATTAAGACGCTTGAGATGTTGATTTAGACATAGACCTATGTCAAATGAATAGAGAAACATCATACACTTGTATCAAATGAATAGAGTAGCATATATGTTGAAACAAGTGGCAATACAACAAAACAAATAATAATGAAATTTATTCTTCATAACTTGTTTGATTTCATTTGTTTGTTGATTTCAAGATGTATTCTCGTCGGCTTATTGTTTTTGTTTTGAGAGACTTCATCATAAGTTTTGTTTGTGTTATATAATAATAGGTTCGATTGTGACCAATTAAAGTCTTTTAACTGATAAAGGTTTTGTATTTGTTAATCCATGTTTATTGGAAGTAGTTATTGGTTATTTCGTATCGACTCACAACTGCCCAACCGATATTAGCAGTCTATAAAATAGAGAATGAAGAATGTTTGGAGTGTGTTGCCGATAAAAAGAATGTGTGACGTAAGACAGTTTATCCTAAACAAATATATGATGATATGGATATTGTATATTATTCAGAAGTACATAAACATTACAAGTCGATTTGAAAGAATGTTCTTATGCCTCACCAACAATTTAGATAGAAAATTTTTGCATTATAAATTATAGACTATGACAAAGACAAGTGGGGTAGGTGACTAGGTATTGTTGGTTGTGTTTTTGTTTCAGAATATCACTTATTATAAGACAATGACAAGACTTTGCAGATTTTTTTATGGTTGATATCTATAGAATATTATACAGAGAAGTATTTTCTCATCATTGGTGTTTTCACAATAACAATTTTATGAGTTTAAGGTACAGATTATAATATGTGTTAGACAACAGTACTGGAGAAGTTGTTTGTAGATATTTATGTATTTTCAAATATCTAGAAACACGTCAAAACTTTTCAGCCTAAGTTTTAGTGCTTCATTTTGCAGTCATAAGGGATATTTGATATCAAGCCTCATTATATTATGTATATTTCTTATCTATATCAGATTGTTGGAATTGACTTGACGCATAATAAGACTTTTTGATGGAATTGGCTTGTATATTTGATCTGCAAATGAGCATGCTCTATAACTAATTTGATTATGGAGTTAGTGCTTCAAAATTCTTGAGTTGGTGCTCAAGTCATTGCATATTTGGAGGGTTGGTCTCTCTTAAGTATTTTGATTGAGTTGGTGCTCAAAAGATTGTAAGTGGATTAACTATGAGGCTGGATTTGGACGGTAGATCCTAACAACATTTCTCACCATGGTTTTTCCATCTTGGGTTTCCACGTATTTTCTTGTGCCTTGTCTTCATTGTGTGGCGTTTCCTTTCTGATTACACTTTGGTTCTTTCATCTCATTTTTTAGTTTAAAAGTAATTTATCAAAGGATTTAAACTAATAAAGTTTTGAGAGTCATTTACTACCGATTCACCCCCCTCTCAGTAATAACGCCGTGTTCTAAAGTTTTTAAGGCTTTAATCAATGTCCATCCCCTTAATATATGTCAAGGAAAAGCATAGGCTTCTTCTTAGGTATGATTAAAGGAGAATAAAACTTTTGTTGTTAGAGTTGTTAGTTCTATTTATAACTAATAATACTTAAATGGATTCATATTATTTATTTATTATACTCATACAAATATTAAAATGTCTATTTAAACCTATCCATGGTTGCATATAGATAGTACTTATGGGGTTTGTATTTCTATCCATTAATTCTAACCAATATCTTTAACGGTTAAACAAGAGATTGGATTGCACAAACCTTTTGCCATCAACTTGTTCTTAGTAGAATGTGATATTATGTAGATGATGACAATTCTTGCATCTTCCACTTTTTTTTCCAATTTTATTTCTTAATGACATTGAGAAGGTTAAAGTAGTAGACAACAAAAAGGTTCCATAACAATGTAGAGTGCTTGGAGTTTAAAAATCTATTGGCTACCAAACACAAATGAATTGTCTTTTACCATTTAGCAATATTTTTTATTTCCACCTCCACCAACTCATCTTACAAGTTCTACTAAATTTCAATATTTGTTAGTTTAACTAAAAGTATCGACTAATTTTAAGAAGAATAATTGTCCCTCTAAAGCCACTAAAAAATTAATGAGTTTTATGTTCTTGTCATCTATCCACTTGCTAAATAAAATATTACAATTCTTATTTTTCTATTTTTTTTCACTACATCTTGTAATAATGGTTCACTTAACTAATGATGGATTTTTGTATTGAATCCTTTGCCTAGCATGATCAATGTAATGGCCAAATGCTTTTAATAAAGACTTGTAACAATATTAAATAAAATGCTGATATAATATGAAAAAAAAACATTGCATCTTCACATCATGCTGCAATTTGTTATTATATGTAACACTTTTCAATGAAGGGTGTGCAATAATTAAAAAAGTCAGAACTATAATTGTCAATTTGTAGTGCCTCCCTAATTCATCCCTTAAGAGAGGATGTGATAAACACTTTTGGATTAGTTCGTGTTTATTTCCTATGATGATTTATCGTAAACATTTCATATTGATAGATGATACATTATGATTTATAAGGATGATGATACATCCCTGATTATTATGATGGATGGACTTATATTTGGTGATTTATAAAACACTTACTATACACATGTGATTTATATTGCTTATGGTGAGGATGGTGTCTTGTTAGTACTAACACCACTTCATGATCATTTTGGATGACATGATGATGTGATTGTTGTGATTGCCTTAGTACTATATTTGTGATAGAGACGATGCCATATCGCTCATTGCGAACATGATATGATGTTGCCATTCTCTTCACTTGTCTGATTATTTAAGATATATGCAATGTATATGATATCGAGTGGATATTGGTGGATGCAAGTTTGCAGATACTAGACATCGACTCCACCTAGTCTCATAGGTTTGAGCATGTCTTTATCCCAATGGCAAGTTGATCAGAGGTGACATGAGTTCCTTCTACACACTTTAGGTTTAAGTTGATATGTTGTTAGTTTAGTGTCTTAGTTTGAGTCGTCTTGTAGGCGTTGTGTGATATGTTGTTCAACTCTATGACGAGCTGCTTTGTGGAAGCTGTGATTATTTATTAATTAACAATTAATTGATTCATATAGTTTATTAAATATTAAATTAATTTAATAGATGGCATTAATATTTAGATATTATTGTAAATTATTGAGGGTTATTATTTATTAATGTTATTTTATGGATCATAATATTTGACATTTATAATTATGCATGATAGATTATTTATTTATTTATTATATTTTATGTATATGTGGGAGATATTTATAGTATTGAGTTTTGTGTGCGGGAAATGTGGGGTAAGGAAACAAAAAATTCAATTCGAAAAGATCCACATACCAATGAGACTCTTGGTACAAGTTATGGAACTATATTGAATAACTCAACTTCCCAAGGGCTGTTCCATTGTTCTCTATCTCACAGGATCCCTCAAGTCAATGTCTTTGCTCTCAGATTACTGAATAAAGTGACTTAGGAATGACAACTCCAGGAATGAGTGATGTTTGATTAATTTAGCATGAATGCATTCCTAGATATGCATGATATTGAATCTATGATGATTTAAACTAGCATAAAGATGATGATAAGATAAAGGATTAGTAAACTTATCCTAGCATGATATACTTTAACATGGATATGATATGATATTTAAAATTACTTTTAAAATGCTATTAAGATGATTTTATATCAAAGAGAGGCTAAATGCTTAGTAAAATGACTATAGATTAGATGCATGAAACTTGGATCCTTTGTGAGAGAATGAGAGTTCCATTTATAGAAAAAATAGGGCAATGGATGGTCAAGATCGGACAATCTTAACAAGGGCCAGGATTGAAAGTTATCAATCCATGTTTACAATTCTCACCAATGAAATGGTGACAATTGTCAACAAAAGATTGCTTGAGAGGAGATGTAAGAAGCATTAAATGCTTGAGAAGACATGATGGTTACCCTAGGAGGTAAGGGTTAAGGTTAGACTAGGGTTTTCTATTGGACAAAGCCTTTACCCAAGGGGTAAACTCTTGTGAAAGGGTTAAAAAATAACCAAGGGTAAAGCCATGAATGCTTGATGAGACCCTTGGGTTAAATGAGGGTTGAGTCAAGAGAGAAAGTCTCTAATCATGTAAGAAGGTTGAGTTAACCATTAATGGTTATGAAGATTTTGAAGGTTAACTTGTTGAGGACATAAAGTCTTTAATGGTTTTCAAAGACTTTGAGGGTTTGAGAAGTGACTACCCTTTGCTTAGGGATGTGACAATATTTAGGAGATGGTTTAGGCTAAATTAGAAGTGATTAGAAGAATCTAGAAGGGGGTTAAGGAGGCAAGTGGGAGATGTAGGATTTTGCAAGTGGATGGAGGGGAATTTTAATTAAAATAAATTACTTTATGTCAACAAAGATAGATGCAACTTGCATAAATACAAGTGGGGCATTTAAATAAATAAATTAGATTTATTTACTTACAAGGATCATTTTAATTAAATTTAAATTTAATTAAAAAGGGGAAAAAGGGGAATTAATTAAATAAAGTAATTAAAAGGGAAAAAGGCTTAGGTGAACTTAATTAAATAAATTGAGTAATTCATTTAATCAAATAGATGAATGTGCAGAATTTAATTAAATAGAGGAATGAGGTTAAAATGAATATTAAATATTCACTTATGGAAGTGGTCAGATTTATACGTCTACAAGTTTAAATTATATTGGTTGGAGTATTTATATTTATCTGTAATTTAATTATTTTTTATTGTTTATTTATTGTTGGCTTATTTATTTATTGGTTATTTATTTGTTATTATTTATTTACTTACCCCTTGTTTTGATTGGCTTTTTTGTGAGTTGTGTTTGTGAGATAATATTATTTAATTGTTTATTTATTTATTTGTTTATTTGGTAGATTTAATTGGGCGTTTATATTTATTTGTGCTTATGATTTATTTAGTTGTTTATTTATTGGTATTTGGCTTATTTTCACTATTTACCCCTTTTTATTTATTTATTTAATTATTTTTCCTATCTACCCTCTTTTACTATTTGGTTGCTCTTATTATTTAATCTCCTTTTCCCCATTTGGATTATTAAATTATTATTTATCCTACCTACCCTATTTTATTATTAGATGAGAGATTTGGGTAATTAAATAATATTAATTTGTATTTTCTTACCTCGATTTTGTGCATGGTTGGTAAGAAATATTATATTATTGATTATTTTGATTGGTGGAGATTATTGTATAGTTTTGAATGAAATATTATTTATATGACTTTCTGAGCTTTGTCGTGGGTTGGCTTTCCTGGAAAATTTTCAGTATTGTTAAGAGTTTTGATTTGCTTGGAGCTTGGATTTTGGTTTGGTTGGATAGTGGATTGGATTGCTCTAATTCGAATTTCATTGCCATAACATCAATTTCCAGGTTGGAGGAATTCTTCCTACTATTGTTTTTATTTCGAAAAGATTGTTTGCAGGGAAGGAAAAACAATATTGTCATTAGATTATTTATATGATTTCATGATCACAATAATATTTGGGAAGCTATTGTCTTCTATGGATTTTATTTGCTAGTGTTTATTGTGTACGGCTTTTGTGATTATTCTGTGTTGCCATGAAGGCTTTGGGTTCCTTTTGGCTGTACCATTTGGGTGTGTGATTTTTTTGGCCGTGTTTGTTTGGTGTATTCCCTTGCAATCCAATGTTTAGAAGATTTCATTGTGGTGCTTTGTAATTGGTTTTATTGAAGTGCAATCAAGGATTTTGAAAAATTTGTTGATTTGATGAGCGTTTTTGAATTACTTGCATTTTGAATATTTCGACTGTGTTGAATGCATTTGAATTGATTCATCTCCCAAAAATGATGTTGATAAGGTTAAAAGTGTGAAAAATGAGGAAAATATATGCCCCACTTACTAACCTTGTTGACTTTTACCCTATAAAAAGGTAAAAAGTGATTTAATTCTTATCATTTGCACATTTATCTCCTTGTGATTGTGACACGTGAGCTCTGATGAAAATGCTGGTTCCCTATGCTTCGCACCGATTCGAGCGCGTTCTTCGATATTGGAGGCCTGCCGCATATGGCGCACTTGTAAGTGATCTAAATTTTGCCACGTTTTCAATTGATTTTGCTTATTTTGATCACGTTTTTCATTTTTGTTTGAAAATTTACCATTTTAGCGCGTAGGGTCATTGTTATAGCGTATATGATAGGAAAGATAGCGCGTAGGGTTGCCCTAGTCAGGTTAGCGTTTAAGTTGCATTTTGCAACACGTAGGCAGGTTAGGGTAGCGCATCGAGTTCTTTAGCGCATAGGGTAGACAAGTTAGCACACAGGGTAGATAGAATAACGCGTATAGCAGAATAGCGCTTTGGGTTAGCAAGGTAGCGCATAGAGGGATTTAGTGGATAGAGTAAAGTTTATAGCGCATTGATGAAAAAATATAGCACATAAGTAGCAGCTTAGCACGTAGGAGGTCTGTTTTGGCGTGTAGGGTCCAAAAATAGGTGAAGAAGGCTTAGGAGAATGCGTTGAGGGTCGAATAGATTAGGTAGATGGCTTAGGGGTGAACAGGTGCCTGATGAGTGGTCTGAGAGGGGTCTTGAGCCAATGTTTTGCCTGCTGTGATGATGTCTGATTCTTGATATGATGATTTTTTTGAGTTTGTTGTTGAAATTGTTTTCTATATGGAGTGCTAAGCTGATTGATTGTTTGAATGAGGATCTTGATTTTCTTTTGATGTGGATCTGTGAGTTTTGCCTTGCGATATGAATTTGATGTCCAATAAGAGTGCCGATTCTGGATGCCCGATATGATTTTTTGATATGATGCTTGCGTTATGGGTCTTTGATTGATGTCTTGATATGGGTCAGATTTTTGATATGGTGCTTGCGTTATGGGTCTTGATTTTCGATATGATGGTTGCGTTATGGGTCTTGATTTTTGATATGATGCTTGCGTTATGGGTCTTTGATTGATGTCTTGATATGGGTCAAATTTTTGATATGGTCCTTGGATTCATTTCTCGATTATTGTGCTTTGATTTTGGATATGGATCTTGAATGTCGATATGGGTCTTGATTTGATGCTTCGTTGTTTCAAGTTGATTTTTCTTTTATTGGATATATTGGGTAGATGTGGGAACTGATGATGGACATTTGTTGTTTTGCAGGCACAACTTGGTGTACTCCAGTTGTGAGAGCGATTTTCAAGACCGTGGTCATTGATTCCGCGGTTATCACAGGCTGATAGGGATGTGATTGAGAGGTGTGGTTTATCCTCTTTACTAGACATGCCTTGGTATATCATTAACTGGGGTTTGTTGATGACTTTGGCGGAGAGGTGGCACAGTGACACGAACACCTTCCACTTGGCTATAGGCGAGATGACAGTCACACCAGAGGACTGTTGTGACTGTTATCGTATTTTACGGATTCCTTGTATTGGGGCCTTGTTGCCATATGAGCAGACTGAGGAGGGTGGGACAAAGGCTCTCCGTCACATCTTCCAGGATGATCAGATTAGCGGGTATGAGATCCCTTGGCAGAAGTTTGTGGATTTGGATTATGCTCCATTACCCTCGGTACTAGTAGTTTTTATTGGCGGATTTCTATGTCCCGATCGTAGGTCCAAGGGACTAGTTGTGGGATGGGGATTGGTGTTAGAGGATATGGTCACACGGGGACGTTGGTTCACATGGGGGTCCTGTATGTTAGCCCACCTTTATAGGGAACTTCACCAGGTGGTGTATCTGGGATACACGAGTTTATCAGCTGGGGTGACATTACTATAGGTGTGGACTCGGGAGCATATTCTTGTGGCGAGACCAATAATAAATAGGGATAGGCCAGTTGGTCGGGCATACGTTTGTGGTTACACAGGTGTAGTTGTCTAGCATAAGCTGGGCAAACTAGAGCACTGGCGGAGAGCGTTGGATGATATCGATATGATCATATGGAGACCATATATGGATTGTGAGGTGTGGGCTGAGGACAGGCTAGAGATGCCTTGTGTATATGTCGAGATATTTGATCAAGCGAACACCCTTCATCATTGAGCGATTCTTGCATAGCCGTGTTCAGCGACAATATGGTAGACAACAGGGGATGCCACAAGGAGCATATTTATATGCTCGTCAGAGACAGGATGTGCCAGAGTGGGAACCCACTGTAGATAGTGCAATGGCTGTAGAGGAGTATATGCTACTAGTAGGATAGATTTGGGATTACGGGTCCAGAGTGGTGGATGCAAGTATGAAAGAGGAGTTCTCGGTGTACTTCGTGGCACATGCAGTGGCACGTATATCAGATCCAACAAAGATGTTACCTGCCTTTGATGATGATGAGGATGAGCAGCTAGAGAGGTGAGGGGGAGTGAGGCAGAGAGATGAGGAGGGGGATGAGGTAGGAGATGGAGGTGGGGATGATGGAGGAGGTGGTGGAGGAGGTGGATGGAGAGGAGGAGATAGAGGAGGTGGTGGAGGAGATGGTGGAAGGAGTGGGCGAGGAGGAGAGGTTTGATTAGATAGAGGACAAGGAGGGGATGGAGGGAGAGGAGGAGGGCTGGTTCTTGGTGTAGGTGGGGTTGGTAGGGTAGGTGAGGTGCTAGCAGTGGTAGGTGGTGTAGAGGATTTTAGGCGGCCCGCCCAGAGGAGGAGATCTGATGTGTTACCTCCACTGGTGCTTAGGACAAGGACAGGTGTGGGTGGTGTCATGACACAGGTACCCGTTCAGATTAGGGTACCCACCCATCGACAAGACTCATAGATTAGAGCCCTATAGGTCACAATACATGAGTTGCAGGCACAAGTGTGAGCACAACAACGCCAGATTACACAGATTATGGTAGAGCGGGATACAGAGAGAGTGCTGGGGCCAGGCAAAGGATCTTGTTGAGAGATTGGAGAGAGCGACAGGTGGTGCCCCGATGCGGGACACGTTGAGGGAGATACGGTACATGACCAAGGAGGCCGAGTACTACAGGCGTTTATATGAGGAGCTGGTCCCTTAGAGAGCACAAAACTCCTAGCTACTCCCTGACGTGATCCACCTGGTGGAGATCCAGGAGTTGGGCCATCTACCGTGAGACTGTCAGCCTCAGGAGATAGTCATACCTGAGAGACTTGTCTCTGTTGTATTTTGGTCATTTTGTTGTATTTTGACAGACATGATATCCCTTGTACATTATGATCATTTTTGAGATATATATATAGCCTTGATTTCTCTGATCCACATGTGATGTGTTATGGATGATGATTTATGATATGCATTGATATGATGTTTCTATGGTGATGATGTAATGTTTTAGAAATAATGCTCTTGATTTTTGATTATGATGTATGATTCATGATGAAATGAGAATATGATGAGGCATTGCTACCTTGATTTCTTTGATGTATGATATGATAATGATGTGAGACGTATCTTGAAAATGAGATGTATGATAATGATAATGATGTGATACTAATGCAAGATTTAAAATGATATGCAACTAAATGCAAGATTTAAAATGATATGCAACTAAATGCAATATTTAAAATGATATGCAACTAAATGCAAGGTTTAAAATGATATGCAACTAAATGATCACCTTCATTCTGTCGTTATCATTCCTATTTAGTCACTTGTTTATGCTCTATTTGTGTTTGTCATCATTGAGCTTTTGATATGTTGGAATTTAATACAAGCATAATGGTATAATTGAACCATAATGACCCAAGTAACACTTACATGGATTTTGATATTGCAAGACGACACAAGCGTCGAGGTATAATTGAACTAAGACGACCTGAGTGTTGCTTGCATAAAATAGACACAAGTTAACCATTTGTATGTGCAAAGTGGAACAATGTCTTCAATGATATGTTTCCAACCATGTCTCAAGACAATATTTGCACCGTATGAGTGATCGCCTCACACACAAAAAACCAAAAAAATATCAGACTCCCCCATTGCTTCCTTTAGCTCGATGCATCGTCAAGAAACTTCGGAGATCTAATGATTAAAAAATTTAAGATACAAAATAGTTAAAACTTCATGCTAGATGTAAAGAAATTATAATCAGAAAATCCTCCATCATGTGTGTGTTAAAGTTGTATTTGGATAATGGTCTTGTTTTCTAGCCTGATGAGTAGTTGTTGACAGGGTTTTCTTAGTATGTTGCGATCCTTGCTGTTTGTTGTCAGAATGGTTAAAGTGAGAGGAATCCTTCCCCTAGCTACAAATATCTATTGATGTGGATACATATGGTGATCACGAAGCCATGGTGGGATATGATGATCTGATCTTCAGAGAATCAAGGACAATGACTACGCTGAGTATGTCCGAGATAATGTTGCATGAATAGTGTTGGGCGATGACCATTTGCTAAGATTTGGATGGATGAAAAGGATATGAGTATTGATAGATAGAGGAGCCGTTCTCTAAAAAATAACACCTATTGCCAGGTTTTCACTACTTGTTTTTATTGCACTTTTTTTTTCGAGTATTTTTCTGATTTTTTGATTTGATTTTTTTGTATTTTTCGCTTTTTCCGTGCATTAGATGGATCAAGTGTAGAATTTATTGAAATGGATGATGTTGGTTGGTTCGTCGAGCACATCTCCTTCTGAGGTTGTTAACTGATAGGCGCATGATGCGTAGGCTGATATGATGACATAGGAACCCAACCAATTAGGTTCAAACTTCCCCTTCTTTTATCGATCCTGTTGATTTCTAGGATTTTCTTTGAGTACAAGATCATTGACTTAAAAAACCCTAGGGATGACTTTGTGGTTGTAGCTTCTGCACATGCGCTGTTGGTATGCTTTGAGATGATCATAGACATGTTATCATTTTTCATCCAGAAGCTCTAGTTCATGCAATCTGTTACCCGATATTCCTCATCTGGTATGAGGTCTTTCAAAGATACTCTGAGTGAGGGAATTTCTACCTCAAGAGGTAAAATTGATTGTGATCCGTACACCAATGAATATGGCATAGCCCCTGTAGGTGTCCGAATGCTAGTCTTGTATTCCCAAAGTGCCAGATTGAGTTGTACGTGCCAATCCTTACCTACATCATTTACTGTTTTCTTGAGGATTTTGAAGATTATTTTATTTGATGCCTCTGCTTGACCATTCCCCTGTGGGTAGTAAGGTGTAGAGAAGCAATGTTGGATTTTGAATTGTTCACATAACTCTCACACATCTTGATTTTTGAAGGGATGCCCGTTGTCGGTGATAATGGAACTTGGAATGTCGTATCTGCAAATGAGATAATTGAGAATAAACAAGGCAATCTGTTTTCCAGTTATTGTGGTCATTGGGACTGATTCAATCCATTTTGTAAAATACTCTGTTGCAGTGATAATGAACTTGTGTCCATTTGAAGAGGAAGGGATGGATTTTTCCTACTAAATCAAGTCCCCACTAACAAAAAGGCCAAGATGTTGTAAGCGGTTGCAGCTCCTGTGCTGGTGCATGGATAAGATTGCCATGAATTTGGCATTTCAAACATTTCTTTGCAAATTGATAAGAGTCTTTCTCCATTGTCGGCCAATAATATCCCATTCTCTGAAGTTTTTTAGCGAGAGTAGGACCACTTGAATGCATGCCATAGATACCCTCATGAAGCTTGTGTAAAGTTGAGTCAAATTCATTTTGATCAAGGCAACAAAGAAGAGTACCATCTAGACCTTGATGGTAAAGTGTGTCAGCAGTTAAGGTATAACGAGCGGCTTGCTGGATAAAGTTGTGTTTTTGGCTACGAGATAGGTTGAGTGGTAGGGTATTGGTCTTAAGATATTCATAGATTGTCCCATATAGAGGGGAGTCTGAACCGGTTAAGGCATAAATTACGTGGGATGCATAATTGTCATAGGCTGGGGAAAACAATTGCTCTACCAAGAACTTATAACGACTCTGTTGCTCTGGAATTTGTAGCAATGAAGTGATAGTGGCCATTGCATCGGCCGTTATATTGTTTGCTTGAAGGTAATATGAACAAAGTACTGTTTGAAGTCATCCATCATTCTCTTATAGGGCATTAATTTATCATCCTTTGTCTGATATTCATCATTGATTTGATTGATAACTAAGTGAGAGTCCCCATAGACTCTTAAGTTCGTGATTCTCCATTCCACTGTCATTTTGATTCCTGTGACCAAGGCTTCATATTCAACGATGTTATTGGTGCATGGAAGCTTAGTGGTCTCCTTTTCAAGGTGATATTCTGATGACACTTCTTCTTTCGCAAGATGTGAAGAATGGTCATAAAATTTGTCTCTTTGTTGTTTTGCACTTTGTTTTTGGTACTTTTGGTTGTTTTTGAGAAATGTTGGATGAATACTTTGTTTTTGGGATTGATTTTCTGATTTTTCTTTGACAAGAAAACAAAGCAAGCACACAAACACAAAATTGTAGCCTCAAAGGCACAAATGAGTATGGGTCTAGATCAACCCAATCCTTGGACTTGTTTTTGACCCTTCCTTTAGATTTATTTTAAGGTGTATTTCCAAAGCCTGAAGTCGGCTCAATTTGCACTAGGTCTGTAAAACGAACACACTTCAAACACTTTTTATCCCTAAGGTCAAGTGGCCAGTTGTGATAAATTTAGCCCACATCTTGATATTTCTTCGACTTTGGTACTACATACCTTATGAATCCCGCCGTGGCAGGTAAGGATGTGATATACTAAGTCTTGCACGAGCATAACAAATAGATGATCCCTATGATGGGGGAGTCACCACTTTTATCAAGTCACAAGTGACCTTTCAAAAAGCTATGTTTCTACTCAAGGAAATATGTATGGTGAGTATCTTGGGAGCAAAACCATCTATGCTCTTGCACTAAATTATACCTCAAATATCCTCAATCAATAGAACGGGTGGGCTACTACTTAAAGGTGTTTAGTCATGTTCGATGTTTTTGGACATAAGTTCATTCTGCAGTGACTCACTTAAGAGCCTTGTAACTGGTGGTGGGGCCCATTTGTCCTTTCGGCCAGTTACACTGTAGGAACAGCTATACCCAAGGCTACAGCTTTCGCTCACACCTGATTTCTATAGCGGCTCGAAGGATTTACCGCTCAAGGTCGTTCCCAAGAGTGATGTGTCTCTTGGCAGGCCTCTCTTAAAAAGATAAAATTTTGAGTGTTACTAACACTTTTCTCTTGCACCTAGGACCACGAAAGCCAAGGGAGAGGATAGTGTGTGTTAGAAGTAGGACCACTCGACCAACTCTTTGCACAAGTGTGCCAAGCACGAAAAACACTTGTTCTTTTTAATCTGTCATTGCAATGTGATCTAACTATTTGGAGATGTTGCTCCAACAATCATGGTGTTCTTTTTAATTTTCAAAGGCAATTGTTTGAGTAAACTAGAATTTGAAATCCTGGTCAACTTAATGAAAAACACGTTTGCATGAAGTAAAATTGCTTTGAAAATGAGACAAGTTGATTGTGAATTTTATTTGCACCAAAAATGGAAGTGTGGATTGTGAGTTTTATCTTGATGCAAGAAATAAAATTTGCCTTGTTGATTTTAAGCACCAAAACGAAGTTTGTTTCCTAACTTGCAAAAAAAATAAAGTTGTTTTTGTATAAGTTTGTGGTTCTTTTTACCTTTGAACAATGAAATTCTTTTTAAGAGCCCCAAACAAATGTGTGATTCTTTTTTAAAAGCCCAAACTTGAAATGTGAAGTTAATTTTAAACCGAAATAAAAAGTGAATTCATTTTTAAAACCAACTTCAAAAACAAGTTAGTAAAAAATATAAATCTACTCTTTAATCTAATTTAAATCTGCACAAAAGAGAAAAATAGTTAGTAAAATCCGCCTATTTGGTGGGCTTCTACAAGCCTAAATTTTTTTTTTTTTTTTGGTTTTTTATTTTTTTTGGTTACAAAGTGATTTGTACAACGTTTTGTTACAATAGCGCTAGTCTGCGTTTGAACAGAGGCACTATTTAACACAAACGTATTAAAAGAAAGGGAAAGACAGAGAAGGGAAAAGCACTGAAACAGGGGGAATAGCGCCAAAATAATGCCAAACGCACCAAAACAGTGTCAAAATCGCAACCTGTGTGACATTTTCAACATTCAAACATGTTATTGGTTAAAAAAAAAAAAAATTGATCTTTTTGGTGTTTGGATTCACGTCGGGTTCACCAAATGATGCTCTGCAAAAAGGATTAGAAAATCTGTTTGATGGCAACACACACAAGAGCACAAGAAACAAACGTTAGTGTTAGCAACAAAAGATTATCCTAAACAGGCATATCAAGAGAGATATTAAGCATGAAATAGAAAGCATATAAACATAAAATGAAATAGCTAATCAAGATGCTCATAGTTGCTCCTCCCTTGTTCCTCTCCTCTCCAAGTCCCAAATGAGTGTAGCTCTCAGCAGCTTTTTGCACTATGGATGCTTATGGAGGATTGAGATTTAATACTAAGCTTCAAATATGAAATGAAAAGCTAAATACTATGCTAGAGTAGATAGTGATGCTATGAAAAAGCTCTATGCTAATGCCAGTATAACAACAATACTCTAAAATGCTTCTCTTTTGCTTGAGGAGAAGGGTTCTATTTATAGAAGAAATAGGGAAATGAAGGGTTAAGATTGAGCAATCTTAACAAGGGTTAGGATTGAAAGTTGGGGATCCATGTGCACAATTGGCACCAATAAAATGGTGACAAGTTTCAACATAGGATTGGGTTGAGAGAAGAGGTTGGAGGCATTAAAGGCCTGAGAAGACCTCATGGTTATCTAGAAGGTAAGGGTCAAGCCTAAATTAAGATTACCCATTGGATTAAGAGTTAATCCAAGGATAAACCTTTGTGCAAATGTTTAAGAGATAATCATGGTCAAAGCATTAATGGCCTGATGAGACCTTTGGGTTGGGTAGAGGTTGAGTCAAAACAAATGTTTTAACCATGTGGGAGGGTTGAATTAACCATTAATGGTTATTGGAGACTTTGGGGATTAAGTGGTTGAAGGTTGAAAGCTTTCAAAGGTTATCCAAGACTTTGAGCCATTTAGTGGTTGAAGGTTGGAAGCTTTCAAAGGTTATCCAAGACTTTGAGCCATTTAGTGGTTGAAGGTTGGAAGCTTTCAAAGGTTATCCAAGACTTTGAGGGTTAATTTGTTGAACACACAAAGCATTAATTGCTTTTCAAAGACTTTGGAGTCTTTGAGAAGTGACTCCAATTTGCTTAGGAATGTGACAATATTTAGGGGATGGATTAGGCTAATTAGGAAGGGTTTAGAAGAATTTAGAAGGGGTTTAGGCATACAAGTGGATTTTGTAGGAAAATGCAAGTGGGAGAAATTTTGGTATTTTCAATTAAAATAAAATCATTTATTTCAATTAAATGGTGTAATTTGCATTTGGATAAATATTCAAATAAATATTAATTTATTTAAATGAGAAAAATGAAGATAAAGCATTTAAAATGCTTGAAGACTTTGAGGGAAACCATTAAAGGCTTGAAGACTTTAAGGAAAACCATTAAAGTCTTTAAGAAGACTATAGAAGGAAGCCATCAAGTTTGAAGACTTTAAAGCCATCAAGTTTGAATACTTTAAGGGAAACCATTAAAGGTTTCAAGTGGGTGAGGATAAATAGGATTTTAAATAAATAATTTATTTAAAATAGTTGTGCAACTTGCTTTTGTAGGAAAATACAAGTGGGTGGAGGATAAAGGTGATTTAAATAAATGATTTATTTAAAATAATTGTGCAACTTGCATTTGTAGGAAAATGCAAGTGGGTGGAGGATAAAGGTGATTTAAATAAATGATTTATTTATTTAAATGTGAGAGGTGGGATTTTGGGGGATTTAAATAAATATTAATTTATTTAAATGTGAGAGAAGATTTAATTAAATAAATATGATTTATTTATTTAATTAATGGTCTGAATTTGGTTAAGTGAATTAAATCAAATAAATTGAATAATTTATTTAATTAATAGGAGAAGAGGGTTAAGATGAATTAATTAAATATATTAATTTAATTAATTATTAATTGATGGTTAAATAATCAAATAAATATTAAATATTCATTTAATTAAGTGGACAGATTTATGTGACTACATTTGCCCCTCTTTGAGACGGTGCGGTTTATCGCGTCGTTTCAAAGAAAGAAAAATAGGTGTGAAGAAATGCCCCATAAAATGTAAATTTAATGGGTGGTATGCCCCCTCGAGAGATGGGCCGAATGTTTTTTTTTTTTTTTTAAAAAAAATCGGGCGATCTCTCGAAAAAGAATGAAAAGCGGAGGGGAGGTAGAATAGAAGAAATTAGAACTAATGATGAAAGAATGGGAGAAAATGGAGTGAATATGAAGAAACAACAAGCCAACGAGTACCCTGAGGTCATGCAAGAGATACAACAGATGTAGTGTGGGGTTTGGATTGATGCTCTACAATTGATCAAAATTGGTTGGACAATCTGGTGCAATCGGTTTAATTGCCCCGGTCAAGTCAAAGCGTGACAGTTGATGTCAGTTGGTCGCTTGGACATGATAAAGTCTGAGTAAGTGAATCAAAGTGACCTGATGTGACTTAGACAATTGATGTAATTGCCCGATGAAGTCAAGGTATATGAAGCAAAATACTCGTTGAGACGTAGACAATTGATGTAATTGTCCAGTGGATTGTGTTTGATTGGCTAATCAATTGATAGTATGTGCGTGTGATGGATGGTTGTGGGGAATCATGGTAGCCCCGTTGAGACTAGGTCATTATGATAAATGCCTGATGTAGTCTAGGATTACCATAATCGATTACCTGTTGAGACCCGAAGATACTTGATCAGAGTATCTGTTGATAGTCTAGGTGTGTGGGAGTCGATGTATCTATGCAAATAGAGTAACTTTCTTGACTTATTGGATGACTTAGGATAGGAAACACAATCCCTCCTATTTAGAGATGGATGGTGATGAACATGGCTTGATTAGGTTGATTGGGACATGATGTAGGGTATGTGATGGTGATTGTTGAGATGGGGAGGGTGGGGGGGGTGCAATGTTAGATAGAAGAAATGGAGGACCTATTACATTCCTATGGAAGAAGAGGAAAAATAGAGTATCCATTGTCATTACTATGTATGAATGATATGCAGCTATTTATGAATGTATGGATGGATGGAATGCAACGGAATGCAATATATACAAATGAGATGGAATGATGATCCATGGTGCATTATTTTTCATCATTGAGCTTTAAAATGTTGTAAGAAAATACAAGCAACTTGACATAAAGATTCAAGATGACCAGAGTCTTTCTTACATGGATTTTGATATAGCAAGTTAATACAAGCAACTTGATATAATGGATCAAGTTGACCTGAGTATTGCTTGCGGAACAGATAAGGATTATCTCCTTTCATGCATGACTTGGAACATCCTCCTTGATCTTAGGCTGATCATATCCTGAGACAAGTGCATACCGTAATAAGAGATAAAACCTTTATCCAGTTTGGATGAGATAGGAGGAACCAAAGAAAGAGAATTGTACCTGCAAACAAACAATATATACATAAAGAATAAAGAATATGGATCCTTGGTAATGGTTCATGCCCATATGGTCGAGGTATACGCTGTAGTCAGCAAGCCATAGTGATCTATGACTGCATTTTGCATAAGATCACGTAGCTTGGTGAACTTCCCACGTAGACACCATTAGTACATGCCCCAGAACTTCATCGGAAATAATGCGCAAACGATACAAAACAATGTTGAAAAGATCCCGATACAGATAAACAAATGAATTACTCACAAATCAACCAAGTATTTGACAGCCTAACAGAATTTTCTTGTCAAAGAAAACATCATCTTGTCTTTGTTTTGGTAAGGAAGGATGCATCCTTGTTTTAAAGACAGTTTTGGATTGTTGATGTGGATTGTGTGGTTGTTTGGTAAATGGTCATTGTGTGAGTAGTTTGTCGCAATGTTTGTTTTGGTATCTGCATGGATGAGTATGTACAAGGTGTTGCCATGTTTTTGTGTGATTTTTCAATGGTTTTGTCGATGTTTTTGGATTTTGAATTGTTTTGAATGTTTTTGGTATTTTTGCGAGATATTTTTGAATGTTTTTGGATTTTTGATGATTGTTTGAATGAAGAACTTAATGAATCATAAGACAATGTAGAATCCACTTCCATCAATAGGTTAAAGGCATTGCCCCCAGTTTTAGACATGACTATGAAAAAGCGGGATGCAAGATGTATGGAGTACTATCATAATTGCAGAGGAATAACAAGCCATGGTTGATGGATGGATGGATGTATGTATGAAGTAGATGTGATCGCCACAAGTCTAAAAGATAATGGAGCCATAGCCTTTACGAGTGGCGCCTGTTTGCCAGGTTTTCACCATCGTTCTTACCCAAGGTGCCACCGGAGTGGTTGTTCACCGTTTGGATGCATGATTTTTCTTTACTTTTTTGAATGTTTTTATATTTTCTTCAGGACATTTTTCTGAATGTTTTTTGGTATTTTCTGATAGGCAAGGGAGCCTGATGCTCTGTACAGCTTATGTGTAAAACCGTTTGAGGTGCATGCTGTTGATTGGATCTGCGAGCGGTTCTCCGTCTGATGTAGCCAACTGATATGCCCCGGACCCAAATACAGCAGTGACAACATATGGGCCTAGCCAATTTGATTCAAACTTGCCTTGATGTTCTCTGTTTGGTTGGTTGCGAGGATTCGCTCGAAGAACAAGATCACCTACCTCAAATGTACGAGGTCTAACTCGGTGATTGTAGCTTCTACTCATGCGCTGCTGATAGGCTTTGAGATGGTTGTATGCAGCTTGTCGCTTCTCATCAAGTAACTCTAAGTCCTGAAGGCGTGAGACTCTGTATGCTTCATCATCAATGAGATTATGCAAGGAAACTCGTAATGATGGTATCTCAACCTCAATAGGTAAGATAGCTTCGGCACCATAGACCAATGAATAAGGAGTTGCACCTGTAGGGGTCCGAATGCTAGTTCGATATGCCCATAGCGCTGGATTCAATTGAACATGCCAATCACGACCGGCATCATTGACTGTCTTCTTTAGGATCCTCAATATGTTTTTATTGGATGCTTCGGCCTGACCATTGCCTTGTGGGTAATAGGGAGTGGAAAAGCGGTGTTGGATATGAAATTTCTCACAAAGCTCACGGACATCCTGATTTTTGAAAGGAAGACCGTTATCTGTGACAATGGACATGGGCACACCATACCGACAGATGATGTAATTGAGGATGAATGAGGCGATCTGCTTGCCGGTGACTTGGGTAAGTGGAACAGCTTCGATCCACTTGGTGAAATATTCGGTGGCGGTAATAATGAATTTATGGCCATTGGATGAAGATGGATGGATTTTACCCACAAGATCAAGACCCCATTGACAAAAAGGCCATGGTGTTGTGATTGGTTGCAGTTCTTGAGCTGGTGCATGTATTAGGTCGCCGTGAACTTGACATTTCTTGCACTTCCTGACAAAGTAGTAGGAATCCTTTTCCATAGAGGGCCAATAGTATCCAGCTCGCATGATCTTCTTGGCTAGTGATGGACCACTTGAGTGAGTCCCGCAAATTCCTTCATGTACCTCTTCCAAAGCCTTTGTTATCTCATCTTGTTCCAGACATCGAAGGAGAGTACCATCAAGACTACGTCGGTATAGGGTTTCAGCAATAATGGTATATCGAGCAGTTTGGCGAATGAAGGTTTTTCGTTGGTTATTTGATTGGTCGGGAGGAAGGGTGTGATCGCGGAGATAGGTGTAGAACTCACCATACCATGGGGATTCAGAACCGACAAGGTGACATATCATTTCAGATTTGGGGATATCATAAGCGGGAATCCAAAGCTGTTCTACCAAGAACTCGTAGCGTGTTGAATTCTGTGGAAGATCTAGGAGAGATGCGATAGTAGCCATAGCGTCAGCAGCTCGATTCTGATCTCTTGGTATCTGCTCAAAAGTGATAGTAGTAAATGATGTCTTTAGAGTGTCCACCATTTGCTTATATGGCATGAGTTTATCATCCTTGGTCTGATATTCATCGGTTGCTTGTCGAATTACTAGTTGGGAATCGCCATATACTTGCAGTTCTTGTAATTTCCATTGTATGGCTAGCCTGAGTCCTGTGATCAAGGCCTCATACTCTGCTATGTTGTTGGTGCATGGAAATGTGAGCCTGTAAGACTTCGGGATGCTATCACCCTGAGGTGTGATAAACAAAATGCCTGCCCCTGAGCCGTGCCTAGTGTATGAACCATCAAAATATAGTTTCCATGGTTGTACTTTTGTGATCATGAATATCTCTTCATCTGGAAAATTGGAAATGAGAGGATGATCGCCTATGAGTGGTGCATCGGCTAATTGATCTGTAATGACCTGACCTTTGATAGCTTTACGGTCCACATACTCGATGTCGAATTCACTTAGAATCATTACCCATTTAGCTAAGCGACCTGTCAATGCTGCTTTGTTAAGTAAATACTTGAGTGGATCAATCTTTGCAATGAGTTGCACCTTGTGTGTTAACAGATAGTGCCTCAGTTTAGTGGCTGCTAAGATTACTGCTAGGCAAGCTCGCTCAATAGGTGTGTAATTGAGTTCATAGCCCACAAGTGTGCGAGAGATGTAGTAAATAGCACACTCTTTTCCTTCTGCATTATGTTGTGCCAGTAGTACACCCAATGCTGTACTTGTTGCTGAGATATAGAGCAATAATGGTCTACTTGGATCTGGTGGCATCAACAATGGTGGATTCATGAGATAGTCTTTAAGCGCCTGAAATGCTTGCTGGCATCTGTCATCCCACTGAAAGCGGATGTTCTTGTGTAGCAGGTGTGTGAATGGGTGACACTTATCAGCCAATTGTGCAATGAATCTGCGGATAGATTGAAGCCGTCCTTGTAGTGTTCTTAGCTGACTGATATTCTTTGGAGGTGGCATGTCCATTATTTCCTTAACCTTTGCTGGATCGACCTCAATGCCTTTGCTTGAGACAATGTATCCTAGAAGCTTCCCGGAGGTCACTCCAAAGACACATTTCTTTGGGTTGAGTCGAACATGATATTGTTCCAGTCTATCAAAGATTTGATCTAAGATGTGGAGATGTCCTTCTCTAGTAAGTGATTTTGCTAGTAAGTCATCCACATAATCTTCCATCATAGTATGCATCATGTCATGGAAGATGGTGGTCATTGCTCTTTGATAGGTCGCTCCTGCATTCTTTAGACCAAAAGGCATTACATTCCAGCAATATGTGCCCCATGGACATGTGAAGGCTGTCTTATGTTGGTCCTCTGGTGCGATCTTTATTTGATTGTATCCTGAAAAGCCATCCATGAGTGAAAGCATGGCATGTCCTGCTGTCAAATCTACTATGATGTCGATATTTGGTAGGGGGAAGTCATCCTTAGGACATGCTTTATTTAGATCTCTGAAGTCTGTACAAATGCGGATGCCCCCTTTTGGTTTGCCAACTGGCACAATATTGGAGATCCATTCCGCATAATCAATTGGTCTAATGAAACCAACATCCAGGAGTTTCTTGAGTTCTGTTTTGACTAGCACGGCAATCTGAGGATGCATCTTACGAAGCTTCTGCTTGACAGGTTTGGCTCCTTTTGCTACTGTGAGATGATGCATGACTAAATCAGGATCAAGCCCAGGCATGTCTGCATATGACCATGCAAAGTTGATCTGACGCTGTTGGAAGAACTCTATAAATTGAGGCTGTTCCTCTGGAGTGAGAAGAGATGCCAGATGTATGATATGAGGGTTTTCAGGAGTCCCCACATTGTATTCTTTGGTTTCCTCGATAAGAATCGTTGATCGTTCCTGTTGTGTATTAGCAGGGAGAATGTCAAACCCTTCATCCTCAGGCGCCTCAGAGAGGTTTTCATCGTTGGATACGCTCTTTCTTTTTACTTTTGTTGGATCAAACAGTGCCACAGTGTGGTTTTCACTGGAAGATCCATGTTTTAATGTTATATTTTTGCAGCTGAAGGGTTTGGCATCCGCCCCGAAGTATGCTGCGCTATTAAGTTCAATGGCGAATCCAGCTTTGTGATCCCCGCTTGGTAGATTATCCCTTAATTCCAAAAAGTCAATGATAGCCTCATCGTTTTGGAAGAGGTCAAGACATGGGGGATTTGGTTGGTTCCATTCGATGAGTTCAGGGTGGATAATGGGCATTACTTCATCGATTAAGTTAAGTGTGGGAGATGTATCAGTGAGGGTTAAGACAGTGTGGTGAAGGTCGTTGATGGTACTCTCCCTGTTAGAATCAGGCGTAGGATGAGACGTAGGGTCTATGGAAGATGTTTCTAGCTCAGGTACCCAAGTGGTCTTTATCTGTGCTTCTCCGTAAACAGGAATGTCTTTGCGTGGCAGAGGTGGTGACATGTCTTCCTCATCTGAAGTGTTAAGCTGTACAGAATCAAATTCCCACTCATGTGAGTCGGTCTCTGAATCACTTTCCAGCATCCGATTGCTATACCATACTGGGATGTCGCTGGAGTTGAATACTGCAGGTGTGATTGGTTTATGTATCCTTGTAGTGATTGGTGTTGCAGGAATTGTGATGGGGTTTAATGGATTTGTCACTGGAAGTATCGGTAATGGTGACTCAGTGGCTTCTGCTGGAACTACTGGTGCCATAGATGCTGCTGCGGGTTCCAATATAGTTGCTGCTACAAATGGTGTTGCTGATAGGATTACTGGTTCGTTTGATGGGATGAGTGACATTGGTGATGGTGGAGTTGTGAGCCTTGAGGGGGCAGTGGGGATAGTGCTTGATGGTGCTTTGATTATGAAAGGTATCCTCTTTGCAGTAGGTGGGCAAAATGGTTTGCTAGGTTTTCCTTTAAATCTGAGTTTAGGAAGGATCTCTTTTTCAAAGCCTAGGCCTGTATTACCTTTGGGCTTGAACTCTGGCAGCAGCGGTTCGTGTCGTCCTTGTTTGCAGTATCCCAAAGCACTCTGACCATCATATCCCATTCTTTGCATAATGAGGAGGCCTTTGCCATATTGTTCCGTAGGAAGTGTAACTTGCGGTTTGTCAGTGGTGATGGGATCTTTATAGATCCAGTCCGCTAGGTCCTCATCTTGTGTTTCTTCCTCTTGACTCTTTCCAAGGATGAAAGGCGTTAAGGCACATGCTGGCGTGATTAGTGGTTGCTGGAGCAACTGCTGTGGTTTACCATGTGTTCTAGGAGAAGTGGGCATTTGTCCCACACAAAAGAGCTGACTCAAGTTATATTCTCCAGGACCTTCCTCTGCTACTTTCATCTTTAGCTTTTCTTGCTTGGGCATAGGGGTGTTTGAACTGGCAAGAGAGGCGGGATTTATATATGATGTGGAGGAAATGGCTTCTCTATTATTAGGAACGGTAATCTCTGGTTGATGGCTGATATTATGGCAAAATGCAAAGGGATTTGCATCGCCCAGGATTGTGATCTCGACCCCGTTATGTGGGAACTTGATACATTGATGGTAGGTAGATGGAACAGCTTGCATGGCATGTATCCAAGGTCTCCCTAATAATAGATTATATGGCAGAGGAAGGTCCAGAACCTGACAAATGATATGCTTTACCACAGGGCCCACTCGGATTGGTAGTACCACAGCTCCTTTGGATGAACGCTCTGCATCATCATAGGCTTTGATGGTGATCTTCTTACGAGGATCCACTGATTCTATTGCATATCCCAATGCTGTGACCAACTGTAGTGTGCAAATGTTTAGGCCTGCTCCATTATCGATCAAGACTCGCTTGATCCTGTGTTGGTTGACGAAGCCTTCAATGTGGAGTGAAGCATTATGAGGTTGTTGGAAAGAAGAGTTGTCACTTTCGGAAAAAGTGAGACAAGGTGATGACTTTAGATTTCCAACCATGGCTTGAAACTGGTCCGTATTCAAGTTTGCAGGGACTGACGCTTCTTGGAGTGCTTGATCCAAGATAGTTTTATGAGAGGGTGACAGACGCAAAAGCTCCAAAATGGATATAAGTGCAGGGGTTTTGTCTAATTGTTCCACAAGATTGTATTGCTTCGGGACAGAGGTGGTGCCCTGTGGAGCTGCCTTTATGGTAACTTTGCCGCGACATGTAACAACATTGCAATTTGAGGTGGGATTTTTGAAGGTTATAGTTGCAATTTGTTCACTGGCATCATATAGGTGATTTACAGTGTAGTTATACGCAGCCTGCGTATAGTCAGTGGTATCGGTGCCTCGCCTGGAAGTGGAAGGGCCCCTTTGATCTTGTGATGGAAGTGGATTCTTGAACATCAGGTGATCATTATTTGTCGTTTTTGGATCATGTCCTTCAATCTCAATTTCTCCTCGATCAATAAGATCTTGAATGAGATCTTTCAATCGGTGACAATTACTTGTCTTGTGTCCTCTTCCTTGATGGAACTCACAGTGTTCAGTATCTTTCCACCATGCTGGTTTGACTTGAGGCTCATAGTTTGATAGCTTAGGTAGAGTGACCAAATTTTGAGAGAGGAGTTGTCGCAACACTGTTTCAATGGGTTCCCCTAAGGGAGTGTATGTGCGTTTTTGTTTTTGTGGACGAGGTCTTGGTTCATCATGAGATGTGATGCGACCTTGATTAAGAGGAACATTTGTGTTATTTTGAGGTGGAGGATTTTGTCCTGCAAACCGAACCACAGGTTGTGCATTTTGGACAGTCCGAGCATCCACAACTCCATCGTTGACGATGTTCTTATTCTTGTTCCAGAAGTTCGGTTTATCACTATTGAAGCGCGGGCGAGGACCATCTTTGGGTTCATTAAAGATTTTGATGAGTCCTTTTTTGATGAGTGCCCTTTCACATTTTATACCCTTGGTGATCATATCGTTAAAAGAGTCTGTGTCTTTGACATCCAGGTGAAATTCCATTTCTTCGTTTAAGTTGGAAATGAAAATTTCCACTAGTTCTCGTTCAGGTAACTGAAGAGAACGTCTGCTAGACATTTGGCGCCATCGTTGCAGGAATACTGCGAATAATTCACCTGGTTTTTGTTTGGTGTTGCATAGATCAGCCATGGTGATGTCGCGTTCAATATTATAAGAGTAATGAGATAGGAACTTCTGGATGAGTTCCTCAAATGTTCTAATGCCACCTGGAAGTCGGGAAAACCATGATGTGGTTGTTCCGCCCAAGCTTTGGGGAAAAAGGCGCATTAGGTATGTGTCCTCATAAGCTACTTCAAGACAAGCAGAATGAAATTCTCGGACATGATCACGGGGATCCCCCTTTCCTCTATATTTTTCGAATTTTGGTGTTTCGAACCCGCGTGGAAAGGGTGGCATATAAAGATTCCTATCAAACGGATAGGGACAGATGTCGTTAAGTGAGAATTGATTGGTCCTAACACCACTATGAAGTTGTTGGGCGAGATTCTCGACTTGTTGCCGCAACATCTCCATTTCATTTGGAGGAGGAGGTGGTGGGTTACCTCGAGGGATGTTATATCTGATGTGATTTCTACCTCTTTCCTCCTCATGGCGACTTTGTCTTTCTGATGCTTGTCTTAATTGGGCAAGATCAAAGTCTGAGGGGAGTTTGGCTCCTTCTTGAGCAAGTCTTAAGAAGTGAGCATCTGCGTTGCTCCTTAGTATTTCATCAAATAATCTGTTAAAATGAGGGTTATGCTGAACCCTTTCGATTGTTGAAGGAGTGGGTGTACCTGGGTTTTCATCATTCCCAGTTCCTCCAAGTGCTTCTTGAAATTCATTGAGGTTGTCCTCTTCTTCCTCAATTTCTATTTCTCGCTGCCTTGATCGTGATCGGGTTTGAGCCATTTTGTTTGCAAGTTTGTTTTGAAGTTGATTGAAGATGATGATGAGTTGGTGATGAAAGATTGATGATTGGTGATTTGTGTTGTATGGGGATCTCTAGCACTTTTAAGGTAGATGTAACCGAAATTCCTTTCTTTGAATTGCTTGTTTGTTTGATAAGTTTGGATGTGATAAGGTGTAGAGAAATCTGAGATGTGTTACAGATTTTGACTACCTAGCAATGAGAGGATTCACTCATGAACTAGTTTTAACCTGCGTAGATGTGTCTCTTAGGATGAGCTTATCCTAGATGTAGAAACAATCTAAAAGTGATGTGATGTGTTTGATTTCAAGCAATATCTAAAAAGGAATCTTGGGACAAGAACCTCTTAATGTTTTGAGAGTTGGGATGGATTGATGATGAAGTGATGATGTATGAATGAGATGATGGATGTTTTGTTTTTCAACTTCAATAAAAACTTTGTGTTACAAATGGAACAAACTCTACCTCTTCCCTTTCAGGCGTTGGTGGCACTTCTCGAGCTGTGTTGTAGGTGATACAGACGTTTTGGGAAGAAGTTGGGATTAATCTTTCCTCCTTGATTTTTGTGATAACTCAGAGCCCTATATTGCATAAAAGCTCTGCGGTTCAATGATTCTGAATCAAACTCGTTTGTTTTTTTTTTTTCTTGAAGGTATAGACGCATGCGATGTAGATAGACTCTATGTGAGACAAAAAATTTGTCTATTGAGATAGAAGAATTTCCTCCTTTTGATCAAAGCCTTTGAGCTTAGTGGTCTCCTTTTCAAGGTGATATTCTGATGACACTTCTTCTTTCGCAAGATGTGAAGAATGGTCATAAAATTTGTCTCTTTGTTGTTTTGCACTTTGTTTTTGGTACTTTTGGTTGTTTTTGAGAAATGTTGGATGAATACTTTGTTTTTGGGATTGATTTTCTGATTTTTCTTTGACAAGAAAACAAAGCAAGCACACAAACACAAAATTGTAGCCTCAAAGGCACAAATGAGTATGGGTCTAGATCAACCCAATCCTTGGACTTGTTTTTGACCCTTCCTTTAGATTTATTTTAAGGTGTATTTCCAAAGCCTGAAGTCGGCTCAATTTGCACTAGGTCTGTAAAACGAACACACTTCAAACACTTTTTATCCCTAAGGTCAAGTGGCCAGTTGTGATAAATTTAGCCCACATCTTGATATTTCTTCGACTTTGGTACTACATACCTTATGAATCCCGCCGTGGCAGGTAAGGATGTGATATACTAAGTCTTGCACGAGCATAACAAATAGATGATCCCTATGATGGGGGAGTCACCACTTTTATCAAGTCACAAGTGACCTTTCAAAAAGCTATGTTTCTACTCAAGGAAATATGTATGGTGAGTATCTTGGGAGCAAAACCATCTATGCTCTTGCACTAAATTATACCTCAAATATCCTCAATCAATAGAACGGGTGGGCTACTACTTAAAGGTGTTTAGTCATGTTCGATGTTTTTGGACATAAGTTCATTCTGCAGTGACTCACTTAAGAGCCTTGTAACTGGTGGTGGGGCCCATTTGTCCTTTCGGCCAGTTACACTGTAGGAACAGCTATACCCAAGGCTACAGCTTTCGCTCACACCTGATTTCTATAGCGGCTCGAAGGATTTACCGCTCAAGGTCGTTCCCAAGAGTGATGTGTCTCTTGGCAGGCCTCTCTTAAAAAGATAAAATTTTGAGTGTTACTAACACTTTTCTCTTGCACCTAGGACCACGAAAGCCAAGGGAGAGGATAGTGTGTGTTAGAAGTAGGACCACTCGACCAACTCTTTGCACAAGTGTGCCAAGCACGAAAAACACTTGTTCTTTTTAATCTGTCATTGCAATGTGATCTAACTATTTGGAGATGTTGCTCCAACAATCATGGTGTTCTTTTTAATTTTCAAAGGCAATTGTTTGAGTAAACTAGAATTTGAAATCCTGGTCAACTTAATGAAAAACACGTTTGCATGAAGTAAAATTGCTTTGAAAATGAGACAAGTTGATTGTGAATTTTATTTGCACCAAAAATGGAAGTGTGGATTGTGAGTTTTATCTTGATGCAAGAAATAAAATTTGCCTTGTTGATTTTAAGCACCAAAACGAAGTTTGTTTCCTAACTTGCAAAAAAAATAAAGTTGTTTTTGTATAAGTTTGTGGTTCTTTTTACCTTTGAACAATGAAATTCTTTTTAAGAGCCCCAAACAAATGTGTGATTCTTTTTTAAAAGCCCAAACTTGAAATGTGAAGTTAATTTTAAACCGAAATAAAAAGTGAATTCATTTTTAAAACCAACTTCAAAAACAAGTTAGTAAAAAATATAAATCTACTCTTTAATCTAATTTAAATCTGCACAAAAGAGAAAAATAGTTAGTAAAATCCGCCTATTTGGTGGGCTTCTACAAGCCTAAATTTTTTTTTTTTTTTTGGTTTTTTATTTTTTTTGGTTACAAAGTGATTTGTACAACGTTTTGTTACAATAGCGCTAGTCTGCGTTTGAACAGAGGCACTATTTAACACAAACGTATTAAAAGAAAGGGAAAGACAGAGAAGGGAAAAGCACTGAAACAGGGGGAATAGCGCCAAAATAATGCCAAACGCACCAAAACAGTGTCAAAATCGCAACCTGTGTGACATTTTCAACATTCAAACATGTTATTGGTTAAAAAAAAAAAAAATTGATCTTTTTGGTGTTTGGATTCACGTCGGGTTCACCAAATGATGCTCTGCAAAAAGGATTAGAAAATCTGTTTGATGGCAACACACACAAGAGCACAAGAAACAAACGTTAGTGTTAGCAACAAAAGATTATCCTAAACAGGCATATCAAGAGAGATATTAAGCATGAAATAGAAAGCATATAAACATAAAATGAAATAGCTAATCAAGATGCTCATAGTTGCTCCTCCCTTGTTCCTCTCCTCTCCAAGTCCCAAATGAGTGTAGCTCTCAACAGCTTTTTGCACTATGGATGCTTATGGAGGATTGAGATTTAATACTAAGCTTCAAATATGAAATGAAAAGCTAAATACTATGCTAGAGTAGATAGTGATGCTATGAAAAAGCTCTATGCTAATGCCAGTATAACAACAATACTCTAAAATGCTTCTCTTTTGCTTGAGGAGAAGGGTTCTATTTATAGAAGAAATAGGGAAATGAAGGGTTAAGATTGAGCAATCTTAACAAGGGTTAGGATTGAAAGTTGGGGATCCATGTGCACAATTGGCACCAATAAAATGGTGACAAGTTTCAACATAGGATTGGGTTGAGAGAAGAGGTTGGAGGCATTAAAGGCCTGAGAAGACCTCATGGTTATCTAGAAGGTAAGGGTCAAGCCTAAATTAAGATTACCCATTGGATTAAGAGTTAATCCAAGGATAAACCTTTGTGCAAATGTTTAAGAGATAATCATGGTCAAAGCATTAATGGCCTGATGAGACCTTTGGGTTGGGTAGAGGTTGAGTCAAAACAAATGTTTTAACCATGTGGGAGGGTTGAATTAACCATTAATGGTTATTGGAGACTTTGGGGATTAAGTGGTTGAAGGTTGAAAGCTTTCAAAGGTTATCCAAGACTTTGAGCCATTTAGTGGTTGAAGGTTGGAAGCTTTCAAAGGTTATCCAAGACTTTGAGCCATTTAGTGGTTGAAGGTTGGAAGCTTTCAAAGGTTATCCAAGACTTTGAGGGTTAATTTGTTGAACACACAAAGCATTAATTGCTTTTCAAAGACTTTGGAGTCTTTGAGAAGTGACTCCAATTTGCTTAGGAATGTGACAATATTTAGGGGATGGATTAGGCTAATTAGGAAGGGTTTAGAAGAATTTAGAAGGGGTTTAGGCATACAAGTGGATTTTGTAGGAAAATGCAAGTGGGAGAAATTTTGGTATTTTCAATTAAAATAAAATCATTTATTTCAATTAAATGGTGTAATTTGCATTTGGATAAATATTCAAATAAATATTAATTTATTTAAATGAGAAAAATGAAGATAAAGCATTTAAAATGCTTGAAGACTTTGAGGGAAACCATTAAAGGCTTGAAGACTTTAAGGAAAACCATTAAAGTCTTTAAGAAGACTATAGAAGGAAGCCATCAAGTTTGAAGACTTTAAAGCCATCAAGTTTGAATACTTTAAGGGAAACCATTAAAGGTTTCAAGTGGGTGAGGATAAATAGGATTTTAAATAAATAATTTATTTAAAATAGTTGTGCAACTTGCTTTTGTAGGAAAATACAAGTGGGTGGAGGATAAAGGTGATTTAAATAAATGATTTATTTAAAATAATTGTGCAACTTGCATTTGTAGGAAAATGCAAGTGGGTGGAGGATAAAGGTGATTTAAATAAATGATTTATTTATTTAAATGTGAGAGGTGGGATTTTGGGGGATTTAAATAAATATTAATTTATTTAAATGTGAGAGAAGATTTAATTAAATAAATATGATTTATTTATTTAATTAATGGTCTGAATTTGGTTAAGTGAATTAAATCAAATAAATTGAATAATTTATTTAATTAATAGGAGAAGAGGGTTAAGATGAATTAATTAAATATATTAATTTAATTAATTATTAATTGATGGTTAAATAATCAAATAAATATTAAATATTCATTTAATTAAGTGGACAGATTTATGTGACTACAGTAGTATATAGCTCGTTCCTTGCCTTCCGGATCTTCTTGTGCTAGTAGTGCCCCCAATGATACTTTCGTTGTTGATATGTAGAGAATGAGCAGCTTCCCTGCTATTGGTGGTACCAAAACTGGTGGATTCATTAGATATTGTTTGAGTTGATATAATGATTCCACACACTTGGCTTCCCATCAGAAAGGTATGTTTTTATGTAGCAGATGATTGAATGGTAGACTTTTATCTGCTAGTTGGGCTATGAATCGCCTGATAGACTGTAATCGTCCTTGCAGAGATCTGAGTTGACTAATGTTCCTAGGAGGTGGCATCTCCATGATGGCTCGTACCTTCGCTGGATCTACTTCAATGCCATTTGTAGATACAATGTAGCGTAATAGTTTGCCTGATGTGACCCGGAAGACACACTTCTTAGGGTTTAGTCTGACTTTGAATTGCTCCAATCTTTGAAAGATTATCATCATCGCTCTTTGATAAGTTGCCCCAGCATTCTTCAAGCCAAAAGGCATGATGTTCCAACAATATGTTTCTCAAGGATAGGTGAACGCAGTTTTATCTTGATCCTCCGGGGCAATCTTGATTTGATTATAGCTAGAGAAACCGTCCATTAATGATAACATTGCATGGCCTTCTGTTAGATCCATAATTATGTCTATGCTGGACAAAGGACAATCATCTTTTGGATAGGATTTGTTGACATCTCTAAAATCTGTGCATATTTTGTTGCTTCCATCCGGTTTTGAAACTGGAACAATGTTTGAAATCCATTCATCATAGTCTATAGGTTGAATGAATCCAACGTCTAATAACTTCTTTAGTTCAACTTTGACCATTAATGCCACATGTAGATTCATCTTTCTTAATTTCTGCTTGACTGGCCTAGCTCCTGTAGCGATGGATAAATGATACATGATCAGGTTTGGATCTATTCCGGGCATATCAACATAGGACCAAGAAAAAATGATTTTCTTTTCTTTGAATAATCTGATAAACTCTGGTTGTTCCTCTTCTGTCAGGGATTCTACTAGGTGTATGTTTTTAGCTGCTGCTTCTGTATGGATGTTTATTGATTGAGTTGGCTCAATCAATATGGGTGACCTCTCTTGATAGTGTTTTGGAAGAGTGTCAAGTCTCCCATCCTTAGGTGCCTTAAAAAGGTTTTCACCTTGAGATGCGTCCTTTATTTTGACATTTTTGTGATCTAGTGCTTCCATTGACTGGTTTTCAGCATCAGATCTTTTATTTCTTTGATTTTTGCGACTCAAAGACTTGGCACTCCCCTAACTGTAGATATCATTATTTTCTTCGCTGGTTGAGCATGTTTTCGGGTTGACTGTACATAGATACTAGACAATGGATTTATCATCTAGGAAGATAGGTATATCATGGTGTTCAGGTTCTTCCCAGTCTATGAGATCAAGAAATACAAGCGGTAGAGAGTCATTTGGTGGGTTGAGATCGGTTGCGATAAGTGTCATGATAGAGGTATCATTATAGTTTTATGGGATGTTGGTTAGGTTAATGATATTGCCAAGGTCTTCGATGGTATCATCTTCAGTGTAGACTTGTTCGTAGTGCTGCTGCTCATCCTCCTTAGCCTCGTAGATATGTTGTGGTCTGAATTAAAGTAATCGAGACTCTGTGCCTTGTCCCTCCTGAGAAAGGGGTGTGTGTGAATGGATAGTACCCTCCTTGAGATCCTCGGTAATATTTGAACAACTACCCCATTCATAGTCATTATAATTAGTTTCAGAAGTACTGTCCCATAGTCTCTCAGTGTTGCTCATAGGTACGTTGTAAGGTAAGAAAAGATCTATGATAATTGATACTAGTCTTGTAGTTTTTTTTGATTCAAAATCAGAGCCTTCTTGTACCCTTTGCATTTGTTCATAAACTGTTTCTCCTTGGGGAGCAATGATTTCTTCGGGTGGTGACTCTTCCTTGTTTTGAGTAGGTTCCTGTACATGATGCACTTTCTTATAAGATGCTTCTTCCCTTTGAATGGCTAGTTCCTCTTGTCGTTTCTCTTTTTCTCGGTGTTCTCTCTCTTTCCTTGTTGTTTCTGCTGCTTGGTGTAGTACCTCTTGCCATGAGTTCTCATTGTATTTCTTCTTTGCTTTCCATTGAGGTTTGTGATACTTATTTTGTTTATGCTTAGGTGGTATGCCGTGTCCATATCCTAGTCCTATTTTGTCTCATGAAAATTGTGAAGGAGGTTCTAGCGGTTCTATAATGCCTTCTTGACGCTTGCCTATAGGTCCTTTGCTGTTGTATCCCATTCGTTGCATGATTAGGAATCCTTTTCCATATTATTGTGTTGGTATGGCCACCTCCAGAGTAGCATCTCTGACCTCTTCCTCATCCTTGTATAGCCAACTAAGGATGTCTTTCTCTTCTGATTCATTTGCTAGTGTGCCCAATTGGATAAATTTGCCATCAAAATTGGTGATGGGTTGTGTTGCTTGATGTGTCGATACAAAAGGTTGTCCATGAGATTTTGGTGATGTTGGCAATTTTGATAGACACATGGGTTCGAAAGAGTATTCTCCCATGCCTTGATCTTTGATTTTCGTCTTTTGTTTGAAGTCCATGGATAAAGACTTGAGTTTTTCTTGATGATGATCTAATGCTGAGGAAGCTGGAGCTTCCCTGTTGTGTGGAACCAGGCTGTCTTGAGCTACCCCATAGCATTGCAATGTTGAAGAGGATTATTATTGGCAGATATGGAAATTTACTATCCATTATACGGAAATTTGACACACTGATGGTATGTTGAAGGAACTGCTTGCATTTCATGTACCCAAGGACGACCCAATAGAATATTGTATGTTAAGTCTATGTCTAAGTCTTGGCACATAGTGTCTCTTTGTATTGGTCCTACCTGAATAGGTAGTATTATGGTTCCTTTGGATGACCTTTCTTCATCATCATAGGCCTTGATGGTGATCTTCTTGTTTGGATCAATAGACTGCTTAGAGAAGCCTAATGCACAGATAAGCTTTAAAGTATTGATATTGAGACCAACTCCTCCATCTATTAACACTCTTTTAACTCGATGTTTATAGACTAAGACTTTGATATGAAACAAAGTATTATGCGGATGACTCAAAGAGACATTATCATGTTCGGAAAAGGTGAGGTTATGAGGCCCTGTCATATGAGCCACCATGGCTTGGAATTTATCAATGTCCAGATCTTGAGGAATGTTTGTTTCAACTAGTGCTTGTTCTAAGATGTCCTTATGTTTTGGCGAGAGTTTTAGTAACTCAAGTATGGATATTTGAGCGGGAGTTCTCCTCAGTTGATCAATCAAATTATATTGAGTCTTGGGGATAGAGGTGGATGTTGATGTATGCCCTTTCAAGACGTATTTTTAAGCTCTAGTTGTCACATTGATTGACACATGGTCTTGTTTGTCCTTGATTTTTGTGAAATTTATTTGGTTATCATCTGTCAATATGTGATTGATGGTGTTGTTGTACATGTGATTTATACGAGCTTTGCCTGTATCGTTTGATGATGAAGCTCCTCCCTTGTTGTAATTTGGAAGAGGATTTTTAAAAGCATCATGGTCACTGTTTGTTTTGAGACCATCAACCGTTAAATCACCTCTATCGATCATATCTTGAACAATGTTTTTAAGCCTCATGCAATCATTCGTGTGATGTCCTTTGTTTTGATGAAAATCACAGAAATGTGAGTCATTCCACTAAGGTGATTTGACCTGGTGTTCAAAGTTGTTGATGGCCGATAATGTGATAATTTTGTTTGCCAGGAGTTTTTGAAACACTGATTCTAAGGTTTTCCCTAATTGTGTGTAGGTGCATCTATTCGGGAAAGTGTTGGTGTTACCTCTCTGGTTTGTATTATTCCCTCAATTAGCGTTGTTGCCTTGGGTATTGTTGTTGGTGTTTGAAATTGAAGGTCCTTGATTGGTATTTTGTGGATAAGTGTTAGTGACACCTTTTTGATTTTTGTTAGATTGTGGATTACCTGATAAAGCTAATATTGGTTGTTTGGACTTCATATCATTAGTATCAACTCCTCCATCATTAACAACATTTTTGTTTCTCGTCCAAATTCTGGATTTGTCTAAAGTGTTGTTGTTTTGGCTGTTAAATGGGTGAGTGTTTGGATGAGTTAGTTCCTTCCTTAAAGAACTTCAATGTTCCTTTCTTGATGCAGGCTTCCTCCACTTGGATTTCATTTTCTATCAACTTGGCAAAAGATGGTATGTATTGGAGCTTGAGTTGGTAACTCATCTCACTAGTTGGATTGTCGATAAAGATCTCCATCTTTTCCTTTTCAGGCACGTCTCGAGGATATCTTGAAACCATGCGTCTCCAACACTGAAGAAACGCCATGAATGTCTCATTGTTATTTTGTTTGGTGTTACATACATCCAACATGGTGATTGCGTGTTGAATATTATAGGAGTATTGTGTGATAAATTTGTTTACCAACTCATCAAATGATCTAATGGGAGGTGTAAGTTTAGACAACCACTCCATTGTTTTCCCTCCGAAACTTTGTTGGAATAGTCTCATCAAGTAAGTGTCATCGTGAGAAAACTCTAGACTTATGGTACAAAATTCCCGAACATGATCGCAGGGATCACTTTTACCATCGTATTTATCGTTGTAAATGTTATTTAAATTTATATTCAAATCTAAGTTGTAGGAGTTTTTATATTCTTTTAGTGTTATTGACTATTGCTTTTATGTTTCATATTGCTGTGGACAACATTGATTAATTTCTATATCATCTACATCACTTCACATAACATCTACTTATATGTGATGCCCACCGATCAAGGCATGCCTTGACCGGACATGTCTCTTGACATGTCTGATCAAGACATGTCTTGATCGGTTCATAAGCATTGCTTCAATGAAGTGCTTTACCGATAACTATCGGGTTTAAATCAAGTGCTATATATTGTTTAATAATCAATACCAATTAGGTTCACATTAAGTGCAATTAACAATATCAATAAATAACAGATCGGTTCATGACAAATTATATTACATTAACAACCGATAACTAATCGGTTCATGACAAATGTAATTATATTAACAACCGATAGCGAATCGGTATGATGAGATTAATAGGATAACTATTTATAGTTATCATAAATTCGATATGTTCTATTGCAATCACAACATATGAAATATGGTCATGACACAATTGATTAATGATGTTCACATATAGAACTGTGCAATCCAATGTTTGGATCGTGGAATGCATATAATCATGAAGTCTACCATTAACTTGTAGTTATATCGATAAGGTAGATGATTGAATGAGAGATAAATGAAGTCTCTCATTCAATCATTTATCTTACTGAAGCTACTTAGTTTCAACACTCCCTCTTAGCTAGGGAAGATAACTGGAGCCTTATGTAGTAAACATTGAAATAAGCATCACATTTCTCATAATAGGATGTATTACATGACCTCATAATATAAAGGATCATATCACATATACTTGTGACATGATGTATCACATAATAAGTGACACAGGAATATATCACATCATCTCGTGATATATATATCACATAACACGTGATATCAGTATAGAATAACACGCGATACCTTGGATATACAATATTGAGAATGTTGAATTTCCTTATATCCAGGTTATGGTATGTGCACTGATATTACGTCACATAATGTCTACCATAACATATCATGGCACATCCATGAGTCAAAATGATATCAAGTCAGCATGATATCAACATTACAAGATCGTCACCTTATAATATTTAGTACAAGTGTTCATTGTCTAAAAGATCGTCACCTTTTAGAAATGTACACAGGGGGTGGAGCCCATAAAGTCATATCACGACAAAAGAAGTTTACATTAAAAATCTCATATATTAGTACAAATTACAAAGCTAATTATAACTCAATCATACCAAGACCTTTTCTGAAGTGTTCAACTTTCATTCTGGATAGAGGCTTGGTCAATATGTCTGCTGTTTGTTTTCCTGTACTGATATACTGCAATTGAATCACATTCCTATCCACCATATCTCTCACATAGTGATAAGGAATCTCTATGTGTTTGGATCTATCATGAAATACAGGGTTCACAGAGAGTTTTATAAAAATCTGATTATCACAATGAATTATAGTAGGCTTCAGTGGTTCTACGAATAATCTTACAAGTAGTTTCTGTAGCCATACAACTTCTCGTGCAGCCATGGAAGCTACCATATATTTGGCCTTTGTAGAATGTTGAGCTGTTGAAGACTGTTTCTTGCTAATCCAAGATATCATGGCTGAACCCAAGCTGAAGCAGCACCCTGAGGTGCTTTTCCTGTAAGTCACACTTCTAGCCCAATCTGAATCAGTGAACCCGTGAAGATCCAAACCAATATTCTCATACTTGAGTCCATAGTTAAGAGTGCCTTGAAGGTATATCATGATATGTTTTACAACCATAAGATGAATCTCCTTAGGTTGACACATGAACTGTCTCAAGGCATTTATTGGATAACAGATATCAGGTCTAGTATTGACTAGGTACATTAATGATCCAATCATCTGTCTGTAGAGAGTGGGATCTACCAATGGGGAATCTGCTGCTGCCTTCTTTAGTTTGTGAAGATTAGTTTCCATAGGAGAAGTCATGGGTTTGCAGCTCATCATACCAAATCTCTTCAATATGTCTAAGGTGTATTTTCCTTGATTAAGTATAACACTATTAGAGTTTTTCCAAACTTCCAATCCAAGAAAGTAATGTAGAAGGCCTAAGTCCTTCATATCAAACTCTTTTTAAAGGTCTTTCTTACATTGACCAATAAGGTGATCTTCTCCTGTAATCAGAAGATCATCAACATATAAGATCAATATCAACATATCACCTTTGACTTTCTTGAAGTAAAGATTCAGATCTGCATCATTCTTTGAGAATCCCAATCTCTGGAGATAGCTGTCAATTCTTTTATACCAGGCCCTGGGAGCCTGTTTTAGACCATATAGAGCTTTCTTTAATCTGCACACATGTGTCTCTGCATTGTGGATCTCAAACCCTTCTGGTTGTTCTAAGTAGACTTCCTCCTCAAATTTACCATTCAAGAAAGCAATTTTAACATCCATCTGATGGACTCTCCAACCTTTGGCTGCTGCAATGGCCAGTACTGTTTTGATAAAGGTCTATCTAGCAATTGGAGCAAATGTCTCATCATAGTCTATTCCTTCTTTCTGTGAGAACCCCCAGACAACAAATCTGGCTTTATGTTTCTCTATGCTAGCATCTGCAGCATGTTTGATTTTGAATAGCCACTTGGATGAGACAATGGATTTCCCTTTTGGCCTAGGAACAATTTACCATACATCATTGTTTAGGATGGATTTATATTCTTCCGACATGGAATATTTCCAAACTTGATGTTTAAGAGCTTCTGGTACACTAGAGGGTTCTGATTTGGAGAGGTCATTCATTAGGGCTACATAGCTAGTGAATCTTCGGGGTCTCTTACTTTCTCTAAAAGTCCTTGAAGGAGCTGCAAAGTCCCTTGCATCTTCCATTGTTTTGTGAACCCATAGAGGTCTTTTCTTAGGGATTTCTTGGGGAGGAATTTGTACTTCATTTTCTTTTGAACACTCCCTCTGAATCTCAAGAGTGGTATCCTCTTTTATGTCTGAAGATGGAGCATATATTTCTGACTCAATAGAGTATTTAGCCCTTTCGAAGGCTATGTCCTCTTCAAATATTACATCTCTACTAAGTTCAATATTGCTATGTCAAGGCACAAATATTCTGTAGGCTTTAGAGGTTTCACTATATCCAACAAAAATTCCTTTTCTTCCAAAGGGTTCTAGTATTGTTCTATTTCTTTAGGTATATGAAAGTAGACAAGGTATCCAAATATCCTAAAGTGAGTGATATCCGGTTTTATCCCTGTGAAAACTTCTTCAGGATTTTTATATTCAATGTGGGAGTGAGGACATCTATTTTGTATGTATACAATAGTGTTGGCGGCTTCTGCCCAAAGATGGGTTTCTAAGTTTTGATCAAGAAGTATGGCTTTGGTTGCTTCTACAATGGTTCTATTTTTCCTCTCAGCCACCCCATTTTGTTGGGGGTTGTAAGGGACAGTGAACTCCCTCTTAATCCTAGCTTCTTTAAAAAATTCCCTAAAAAATGTCTGAGGTATATTCCCTCCCATTATCAGTCCTTAGGATTTTTATTTTCTTTTCGGAAGATTTTTCAGAGAGAGATTTGAATTCCTTAAATCTCTTGAGGATCTCTCCAGATTCTTTACATTTAAGAAAGTAGATCCAGGTCTTCCTGGAGAAGTCATCAATGAATATTACATAATAAACGAACCCTCCTAATGATGGTACAAACATTGGCCGACATAGGTCAGAGTGAACTAGTTCCAAAGCATTGCTTGTTTTCCTAGAACTATTCTGAAAGGAACTCTTAGTATATTTGCCTAGGGAACACCCCTTACATGTACCCTAATGGTATTGTTTTAACTTAGGCAAACCAATTACTATTTTTTCCATTGAACATAAAGCACAAAAGTTTAAATGACCTAATCTTCTATGCCAAATTTCATTAGAATCTGCAATCTCATGAAGTAGGGCTAGGTTAGATTTAGTACATACCTCGTACAGATAGCCTTTTCTATGTCCTAGGGTTATAGCCTTCTTGAGGGAAGAATTTTGTGGCCATACTAGAACTTTATCATTTATGAAGGTTATTCTGTACCCATCATCTTCAAGTGCAAGTACAAAGATTAAGTTCCTCTTGATGCCAGGAATGAATAGGACTCTGGTGAGTTGGAGAGACATGCCTGTCTTCAACTTAATGGTGTAGGTACCGACACCTTTCACTGGATGTGTAGAGTAATCACCAATACTTACTTCATCAATTTCTTCTAACATGGAATCCAATAATTCTCTATACCTAGTGATGTTTCTTGAAGACCCATTGTCAATGATCTAGGTGTTGGATTTATTCGATACTTGGCTAGAGAGGGCAGAGTAGAATACATGCTTCTCAGAGTCATATTCTTCCCTTTTTTTTTTGCAAATGTAGCTTGTTGTTTGATTCTATCCAGACATCTTGCTGCATAGTGTCCATATTGATCACACCTAAAGCACTGAATGTGAGAGTTGTCTTTCTTAGATGACCTTTTCTCATGTCGGTTCTTTCTCTTCTTGAAATGTTTCTTCTTGCTTTTCTTTTTGGAGTTGGTATTTAGAACATGGAGATATTCATCTATGTTATTTTGCTTGATCCCCTTTTTATTTAACCTTGACTCCTCTTGAAGACAATCTGCTCTTAGCCTATCAAATTTCAGATATTTAGCCCTTGCACTAATGCCTTGGATGAATGTTTCCCATGTACTAGGCAACCCATCTAGAGCAATGAGCGTTAGCTCTTTGCTTTGGATCTCATAGCCAAGCGTTGCCAGTTCATCCCTTAGAGATGATATCCACATAAAGTATGCATTGATTGACTCTCCTTTGTTCATACTTATATGATTTATTTCCCTTTTTAGAGCCAGGGTTCTACTTGCGTTGTTTATCTTGAATGCACTTTCAAGTGCTTTGAACATATGGTAGGCAGTCTCATGCTTTGTTATTATTGGCATAATGTGATTTCTCACTCCATCGACTATGATCTTCATGGATTTTTCATTTCCCTCAATCCATGTCGATTTGTCAGGTTCATTCTCCGGTTCTTTAGATTCAACTCTTACAAATGTTTCAACTTTATTTTCTTGTAGAATCATCTTAATTTTGAACTTCCATGCTAAGAAATTGTCGCCTCCTTCAACTCTGTCCTCAAATCTGATAGCATTAGCCATGGAAAATGTGATGTTTATATCTTTGATTTGAAGTTCTCAAATTTGAATGCCTTAGGTTCGATCAACATGGCTCTGATACCATGTAAATGTTATTCAAATTTATATTCAAATCTAAGTTGTAGGATTTTTTATATTCTTTTACTGTTATTGACTGTTTCTTTTATGTTTCAGATTGCTGTGGACAACATTGATTAATTTCTATATCATCTACAACATTTCACACGACATCTACTTATATGTGATGCCCACCGATCAAGGCATGCCTTGATTGGACATGTCTCTTGACATGTCCGATCAAGACATCGGTTCATAGGCATCGCTTCAATGAAGCGCTTTATCGATAACTATCGGGTTTAAAGCAAGTGCTATATAATGTTTTATAACCGATACCAATTTGGTTCACATTAAGTGCAATTAACAATATCAACCGATAATATATCGGTTCATGACAAATGCTATTACATTAACAACCAATAACTAATCGGTTCATGAAAAATGCAATTATATTAACAACTGATAGCAAATCGGTATGATGAGATTAATACGATAACTATTTATAGTTATCATAAATTCCATTTGTTCTATTGCAATCACAACATATGAAATATGGTCATGGAACGATCGATTAATGATGTTCACATATTGAACTGTGCAATCCGATGTTTGGATTATGGAATGCATATAATCATGAAGTCTATCATTAGCTTGTAGTTATATCAATAAGGTATATGATTGAATGAGAGATAAATGAAGTCTCTCATTCAATCATTTATCTTAACGAAGCTACTTAGTTTCAACAATCGTATTTTGGTATATTTGAATTCGGGGGAAAAGGTATCATGTTTAATGTCCTGTCAAAGGGATAAGGACAAATCTCGTCCAAGGAGTATCACACTGTGGTCCCTTGTTGCATTTCCTGCATTTGCCTTTGCAACATTTTGATTTGTTGTGTAAGAGAGACCATGGGTGCATTTGTACGTTGAGGAAGAGCTTTCTCCCTTTCATTAAGATTATCCTGAGTTCGGGCATGGTTGTGCTTAGGGGTGTTATTTTGTTCATGTATGATTTTTGGGTCATGTGTTTCTTCTTCTCTTTGTTGGTCTTGATAGGTGTAATTTATAGACCTTGTTCTAAAAATTCTTTCGTCGACATTCCTTAAGTTTTCGGTATCGAAATCTTTAGGAAGTCTAACTCCTTTGGTAGTTAGCATGAGTATATATTTTTCCTTGTCCGTTTCAATAAGTCTTTCCATGAGCCTTTGGAATGAGGGGTTCTCTTGACATTCTTGGAGAAGTTCCTCAGTCATCTCTGTATCTCTCAGATTAGTATACTCAAAAGGGTTGGACAATCTACGACCCATACTTGACTCTGGTTGTGATTCCTTTCGTTTGCTTTTCTGAGATCGAGTTTCAACAGGCATCTAGTAGATTTCTATGGGGAAAAATTCTTCGTTTTCGATTGGAGTTCGGGGTGGTGTTTGGTGGTTTAAGTGGATAGAATATGTTCCTTAATAAAAAATTTCTGTTACAAAAGGAGTTTCTTCTTCTTCTTCTCTCTCAGGGGTTGGTGGTTCAAGTCGAGCTTCGTTGTAGGTGATACAAATCTGTGGGAACAAGGTGGGGTTGATCTTCCTCCATGATTTAGGCGTTGGTTGAATGCCGCTTTCTGTATGTAAGCTCTATTTCTTAAAGGTTTTTTGTCAAACTCGTTTATTTTTCCTTGGAGATATAATCACATATGACGCAAGAATGCACAATGTGATACAAAGAGTTGACGATTAATATAGAGAAACTTATTCCTTTTTGCAAGTGTCTTAGAACTAGGTTATCTTTTCTTCAACTTAGTTTTGTGATGAAGACTTGTTCTTCTCAAAATATGAGGAGTGGTCATACACAAATGATCAATGGTTTCCTTTGATCATGGATTGTGATACTTTGTTTGAAAACTCAAGCTTACTTTATCAAGTAGAGGTTTAGTTAGATTCACCTCCACGACAAAGTGTGTCAAATGATATGGATAAAAGTCTCTTGATATGGAAACATGATTTGACAACTTAAGGATTAAACTTGGTATGTTGTTTGTGATAGGATCTGTTATATGGTGGAACGTTTGATCAATGTGATGGTACTGTCTGATTTTGGTTGGATGAAGTCTTATCTTGAGCTAGTTCAAGATTTGAAAATTTTTGTTCTAAGGATGCTTGTTTGATTTTGGAATTGTTTTCTCTGATAATTTGCTTCAAATTTTGATTGTTGTGTTTGACAGAAGACCTAAAAGAGTATTCAAAACTCGTGATAATTTTTTTTGAAAAGGTCTGATCAACTCTCTGTTTTTCTAGGTTTTGAATATGCGCTAATACAAAGACTAGATGCTCTAACGAATGGTCTAAATGCGCCACAGAAAGATCTCTATGCGCTTAGCTGCCTATCTTACACGCTAAACTTTGAGTGTTTAAAACTATCTTGGTTGGAAGAGTTATGCGCTAATACATCCTTGATACGAGCTACTGTTTAAGTTGAAAGCGCTAAGATATGCCTCTTACGTGCTAAGATGATGTGTAAATGTGCTAGGTTGGTGCTGAAAAGTGCCATTGAAAGTTTTACCAGTACTATACTGGTTATGCGCTAATGTGATTGCTGGAAGTGCTATGATTTAGTTGAGATTTTCTACAGAAAGGTTGACACGCGCTAGGAAGTTGCTCCTATGCGCTAAACTGCCCTGATTTCTTTATTTTCTACTGTTTTGGGATTTTTAACACTTGTGTTTTTGGTGGATGATTTTCTGAAAAATAAATTGCAAACACGACACACAAAAGAGAACAAATTTTGCCTATGCTAGACAAATAGTGTATGTTCTGTGAGGATGTGTTCAAATCCCCGATGTTTTCACCAGATTAGATAAAAAGTAATACAAATCAGATAGGCTCTTTAATCAAGGGTCATCAACAATATCATAGCCCACTAGTCTCAATACTCCGTTAGCTCAAACAACCTTGTCACCCCCTAGAGGGTGCCCATTTTTTTGCCTTTTGCCAGAAATTAATGCAAAGTGAATTGCTTCACAATTGAGTAGTTATCTTGGGAGATATATGGTGAGTGATCTTGGGGGTGGATTCTTCCCCACCTTTGCACTATGATATTGCAAATATTTGGATACTAACTCGGATCAAAGTTTCTAGTTCTAAGGTTTTTAAGCAGTCTTTCGTTCGGTCTTCAGTGATAAAATCCCTTGAGAGGCTTCCCAACCTTTAGAACAAAGGCTTTACGTAGCTTAAAGATACTGGGGAAGGATAATCACTGAATAAAACCGTTGAAGGGGACTTTCATCAATCTCCACTTTTGATTATAGTGGGTTGGAACACTTGGTGATAAAGCCATTTCCCACTTAGGTCATTCCCCTCTCACCGACCATTTAACTGGTGCTCTAAGAGAAACTCGAGAAGGTAGACCTACTAAAGGATTTAAATGCTTGAAATGAAGAAAGCATGAAAGAGTGGTTTGACTTTTTGGTCACCCAGTTAAGGGGAGAGAATATACCTTCCATTTTCGAGACAAGACACACAAGATTCTTTTTGTCCTTCAAGGAAATGATTTTCTAACTTCTATTTGCAGATGTTGCTCCAACAAGCATGGTATTATTTTTAACTCTTCATAGAAAATGTTTTCTATCTAAGAAAAGAAATCCTGGTCAACAAAGGAAATCACGATATTGGTCAACACAAAGGGAAGTCATGAAATGAAAAGTTTCTCTTTTGCTTAAAAACAAAGATGAGGTTCTTTTTACCCTTTGCGATAATGAAAATGAATCCTTTTATGCACCAAAGGAAGGTGAAGTTCTTTTTACTTGAAAAACAAATTTGCATGTTTTTTTTAGAACCCAAATGAAGTGTTTTCCTAACTTGCAGGAATGGAAGATTTTGCTTTGTTGTTCTTTTTAATCCTTTAATGAAGTTCCTTTTAAGCCCAAAGGAAAATGTGGTTGATTTTAAACCGAAAAAGACAAGTGAGATTCTTTCCAAATTTTTAGAAAAGTGAATTCTTTTTACTTTAACTAGAAAGTCAAAAGAACTAAAATTCCTATCTTAACTTAATCTAAACTTGCAAGAAAATAGTTATCTACCTGTAAGTAGAAAGTTAGTAAAACCAGAATCTAAAGTGGGCTTACACAAGCCTAAATTTATTTTTCCTTGGTTACAGTTTTGTTTTTTTTCCTATTACAATTATGTGCTAGTCTGCAGCACATATGCGCTACAGAAACATGCAGATGCACCACAAAAAGTTTCCCATGCGCTAAGCTGATTACCTAATGCGCTACTTTGTTTGCCGAATGTGCTATGATGATACAAAAGAAAGTGAAAATATTAGGCGCTAACAAAAAGCCTAAATGTGCTAAGGAATGAGTCTTATGTGCTAAACAATATACCAAAAGCGCTAATAAAGGGTTACTACATGCTAAAGAAAGGGTCCAATGCGCTAACTCAACTTTTCCGTGTGCTTGCAATATTGCTCTTGTATAAAAAATGATAAGATTAATGGGGTTGAGCCCCATGGTGGGTGCCAGAAATGTGTGCGAGAAATGTGGGGTAAGGAAACACAAAATTCAGTTCCAAAAGATCCACACACCAATGAGACTCTTGGTGCAAGTTATGGAATTATATTGAATAGCTCAATTTCTCAAGGGGTGTTCCATTGTTCTCTATCTCACAGGATCTGTCAAGTCAATGTCTTTGCTCTCAGATTACTGAGCAAAGTGACTTAGGAATGACAACTCCAAGAATGAGTGATGTTTGATTAATTTAGCATGAATGCATTCCTAGATATGTATGATATTGAATCTATGATGATTTAAACTAACATAAAGACGATGATAAGATAAAGGATTAGTAAACTTATCCTAGCATGATATACTAGTCTAACATGGATATGCTATGATATTTAAAATTACTTTTAAAATGCTATTAAGATGATTTTATATCAAAGAGAGGCTAAATGCTTAGTAAAATGACTATAGATTAGATGCATGAAATTTGGATCCTTTGTGAGAGAATGAGAGCTCTATTTATAGAAAAAATAGGGCAATGGATGGTCAAGATCGGACAATCTTAACAAGGGCCAGGATTGAAAGTTATCAATCCATGTTTACAATTCTCACCAATGAAATGGTGACAATTGTCAGCAAGAGACTGCTTGAGAGGAGATGTAAGAAGCATTAAATGATTGAGAAGACATGATGGTTACCCTAGGAGGTAAGGGTTAAGGTTAGACTAGGGTTAACCATTGGACAAAGCCTTTACCAAAGGGGTAAACTCTTGTGCAAGGGTTAAAGAAATAACCAAGGGTAAAGTCATGAATGCTTGATGAGACCCTTGGGTTAGATGAGGGTTGAGTTAGAGAGAAAGTCTCTAATCATGTAAGAAGGTTGAGTTAACCATTAATGGTTATGAAGACTTTGAAGGTTAACTTGTTGAGGACATAAAGCCTTTAATGGTTTTCAAAGACTTTGAGGGTTTGAGAAGTGACTTCCCTTTGCTTAGGGATGTGACAATATTTAGGAGATGGTTTAGGCTAAAATAGAAGTGATTAGAAAAATCTAGAAGGGGGTTAAGGAGGCAAGTGGGAGATGTAAGATTTTGCAAGTGGATGGAGGGGAATTTTAATTAAAATAAATTACTTTATTTCAACAAAAATAGATGCAACTTGCATAAATACAAGTGAGACATTTAAATAAATAAATTAGATTTATTTACTTGCAAGGATCATTTTGTTTAAATGCAAATTCAATTAAAGAGGGGAAAAGGGGAATTAATTAAATAAAGTTATTTATTTAATTAAAAGAGAAAAAAGGATTAGGTGAACTTAATTAAATAAATTGAGTAATTCATTTAATCAAATAGATGAATGTGAAGAATTTAATTAAATAGAGGAATGAGGCTAAAATGAATATTAAATATTCACTTATGGAAGTGGTTAGATGTATACGTCTACAAGTTTAAATTATATTGGTTGGAGTATTTATATTTATCTGTAATTTAATTACTTTTTATTGTTTATTTATTGTTGGCTTATCTATTTATTGGTTATTTATTTGTTATTATTTATTTACTTACCCCTTGTTTTGATTGACCTTTTTGGGAGTTGTGTTTGTGAGATAATATTATTTAATTGTTTATTTATTTATTTGTTTATTTGGTGGATTTAATTGAGTGTTTATGTTTATTTGTGCTTATGATTTTTTTAAATTTATTTATTGGTATTTGGTTTATTTTCACTATTTACCCCTTTTTATTTATTTATTTAATTATTTTTCCTTTCTACCTTCTTTTACTATTTGGTTGCTCTTATTATTTAATCTCTTTTTTGCCATTTGGATTATTAAATTATTATTTAGCCTGCCTACCCTATTTTATTATTAGTTGAGAGATTTGGGTAATTAACTAATATTAATTTGTATTTTCTTACCTCGATTTTGTGCATGGTTGGTAAGAAATATTATATTATTGATTATTTTGATTGGTGGAGATTATTGTATAGTTTTGAATGAAATATTATTTATATGACTTTTTGAGCTTTGTCATGGGTTGGCTTTCCTAGAGAATTTTCAGTATTGTTAAGAGTTTTGATTTGCTTGGAGCTTGGATTTTGGTTTGGCTGGATAGTGGATTGGATTGCTCTAATTCGAATTTCATTTCCATAACTTCAATTTCCAGGTTGGAGGAATTCTTCCTACTATTGTTTTTATTTCGAAAAGATTGTCTGTGAAAGCTTGTTTGTAGGGAAGGAAAAATAATATTTTCATTAGATTATTGATATGATTTCCTGATCATAATAATATTTGGGGAGCTATTGTCTTCTATGGATTTTATTTGCTGGTGTTTATTGTGTATGGATTTTGTGATTATTCTGTGTTGCCATGAAAGCTTTGGGTTCCTTTTGGTTGTACCATATGGGAGTGTGATTATTTTGGTTGTGTTTGTTTGGTGTATTCCCTTGTAATCCAATGTTTAGAAGATTTCATTGTGGTGCTTTGTAATTGGTTTTATTAAAGTACAATCGAGAGTCTTATCTATGGAATTATGGGGAGTATTTGTATAGATTGATTTACTCCTTGATATTTTATTAAGCTCTTGGTTTACTGTTGTTATTGCGTCCCTTCTTGGTTTGATTCCGACATTAATGATAGACTTATTGTTATTGTTGCTATAAATTATGTCTCATATTTACACTTTACTTAAGTTGACTTAAGGTAATGCATTTCATAGTAGTATGGATATGAGACACTTAGGGAAGTGTGCACATAGGGATGATGTATGTAGAAAAAATTCCACCTTTTGTGGTCTTATCTTGTTGTTACATTCCATTTTGGTGGGTGATCCACCTCTTGTGGAATATTTTATTATTTCTCCTACCTACCCCTACCTATCCTTGTATCTCATTGAGCCACATGTCATGATTGTGCGCTCACATATCCATATGGCCTTGCCTTTATAAGCAATCTCATTTACATTGTATGTAATTTTTGATGATCCAGTTGATCAATATTTTGCATCTTGATTAGAATACAGTTTATTCTTATCAAATCTATTTGTCTCTCTTTTGTGCCATTCAATGTGCTCTTGATCTTGGCTATCTTCAACAAATTCTTATAATTCTTCCCAAACTTGATTGTAATTCTTATCTCTATTTCTGAGTCGGATCTGTGAATGTGCTAAATCTCTGTATGAAAGAACTAAAACAATGGATGCGCTAATCTTTACTATATGTGCACCATTATTCTATGTGTATGTGTTGTTCTATGTTTTGTTTGCGATGCCAAATTAGGCATAAGCATTGTAGAACTGGTCATAAGCGTTGCAAGATCTAAAGAAGCGCTAAACTAGTGATTATATGCGTTGTAGTATTGTGTAAAAGTGCTATGTTAGATTTTAGATGTGCCACTTTGGTTAATAGAGGTGCTAGTATATGTTTTATATGCACTGTTCTATCTATCATATGCGCTGAAGTATTTGTTGAATGCGTTAGTCTGCTCTGTCTTTGTGTTTTGGTCTTTTGGGTTCCTTGTGTTGAGTTTTCTTGATCTGTTCTTGTACTAGAGGATATTTTTGGTATGCTTGTGACTTTCAGAGTTGTATATTATTCAAATTTGGATATTTGTTTATGTTTTAGCTCCGACAATATGAATTGTGCCTTGTTGTTGAGAATTATATTGCTTGGGCTCCAACAAGATTGTTTATTCCTTGTTGTGGAATATTGCTTTGTGATGGCTCTAGCGGGATCATGTGTGCCTTGTTATAGAGGGATGTTTTGATTTGGTTGAGCAAAAGGATAATGCCTTGCTGTTGTTTATTGACGAGGCTCTTGGTTATATGTTTGCATTATTACATTTCGGCTATCGTTTTATTGCATATGTGCATGTGGATATTTTATGGTGATTATTGTATGAGCCTCCTTGTTGATGTGATTGTTGTGTTACCCTAAGGTCTTGGAACATGGTTAGGGGGAGTAAGCTTCCATGTGATGACCGAGGTCATGTGAGAATAGGCTATTAAGAGGTTCCTTGAAGTATAGACCACTAGGAACACATTGGAAGTTTTCTTGATTTTAAATAAGTGATAACTATAATAATTAATTAGTTGGGTTGGGTGATTAGGACTCACCTAAACAAGATAATGAATGGATATTGGTGCCCCACATCATTGCCCTTGAGTGAAGACTCGAGATGATCTTGGGAAGGCCATGGAGACGGTAATTCAAACTCCCTTGACTCTCTCATAGATTGAGATGGCTCCACATGTCTATCAAGGTATGATATTGTTCCTTCTTTGTGACGATAACATGCAATGACATGTCTATTAGGGTGTGACATTATTACCTTCTATAGTGTCCTTGTCCTTATGCCATGGTTGTTGATATGCCTATGAGAGTTTTATGCTTTCAATTTAGCCATGTGTTGTGATTTGGATTATTTATTTATGTGGTTGTTTTCAGTTGTGGTTGTTGTCTTGTTAAGATCTCTTTGGATGTTAGGTGTCAGCCTAGGTCTAGAGTGTGTGTGAGACCTTGTGTCATCTCCTAGCACAAGGGGTGGTTCTTTATGGTTCCTCATGGTCAAGTGGTTTGATGCATTCTTCCATTGGGATGTTCTTTGTTGGATGCTCTTGTGCGTAGATGTGGAATCTTATTTCTTCAACTATTGAATGGACTTTTGGAGTAGATTGATGTATTATGATTAATGTGATATTCATGAGATAGTTGTATTTGTAGATTTAGTATCATATATATTGATGTAAGGAATATTGTATTCTTACGTAATGGAAATGATGTAGTAGGTTGAGATCATGGTATCTGTAATAGAATATGTTATCATAATCTTAGTTTATTCTATGTTGTATCTTGGATATTCTATATTTATGGAAATATAGATTTAGCTTCATGGTTAAATTAAAAGGGTTGCTATTGGCTTAGTGATATGGATGCTTAATGATGGAATGAGGATATTGGATTAGTCTTAATTGGTTTAGCGTATATGTCCTTAGTTGTAAATGAAGTTACTCCTTAATGCCCTTGTCTCTTGAATATGGTTTTGTAGGAGTATTATGTTGGATGTATATGTTTATTCTTAATGATGGAAATGAACTAGACATGTTGTAGGAGTTGGTTTAGTAATAGGTAATGATGGTATATTGAATGATTAAGATAATGGGATGTTATCGGTTAGTATTCATGTGTTTGTATGGTATTGAAATAAGGATTATATCCTAGCTGTGTGCAATGCATTAAGACATGGAGAGACTATTGATTATGTCTAAAAAGGATATTTAGTATGCATTATGTTTTGGAAGTAAAAGGAACTAAGAACATTTGAAATTGGTGCTTTAAAATGAACCCCTTAGGAAATAAATTGGTAACTGGATTTAATGGAATGTAAATATGATGACTTAATTAAAGAGATGGTCTTTTCTGTTATTGTAAGAGGTAAATGTTAGGATTTGGATTTAGATTCAAATGAAGATGTAGAATGTGATAAAATTCTATGATGTTAATTATGTTCATGTACTTAGTGTTATTTTAGGTAATGGCTTTGAGATACCCTAGGGAATGTTAATTAACAAGTTGATATTTATTCTGCTTGCATATTTGTTCATATGATTCTGTTAAGTTGATCACGTGCATGTTTAGTAGATGTATGATCAGTTGCATATATGTATTTGAGTTATAAGTGTTTCATTAGTTAAGTATTTAAATTTTTTTTATCTCTATTTGTTAGTTAGTTGGTTAACTTCTCTAGGGTATTTTAGTGGGTATTACATAACTCTACCCAATGCTTCTATTTATGGCTCAATGGAAGATCCTCTTTATCTCCCTTTGTCTTGATGGAACTCATACTTGGGGTAGATATTGTGTTTATTTTTTCTATTTTTTCTTTTACATACATGCTCCAAAAAGAGCTTTCACCTCATCCTCAACCTTTCAAGTCACCTATTTGCATACCACAACATTTTGAAAAAAATCCATGAAAAATGATATTACAATTTTTTTTTTCTCTTTTTATATTTTTTCCATAATACTTACATAAAAATATTCCTACCTTTATACATACTATAAAAAATTTGGAAGTAATTCCGCTAGACTTGATGTTAGTTCTCTTATTTATGTATGACTTTTTCTTTCTCCAAAATAGAAATAAACCCATCAGAAAAGAAATAATAGAAGAATAAAATAAAATCTTATAACTAAATTAAAAAATAAAATAGTTTTAACTAGTTCCTATACCCTAGTAGTAAATACCATCGTATAGTACACTGAGTCACCTTTCCAACAACTACAAGAAGTCAGAAATCCGACATCATATGCTTGAGTTATGCTCCATGAAAGAAAAACAACCCATTAGGCTTTATGAAAGCAAAAGTGAACTCAGACTCCCAAAATTTCACCAATCCACCTTATAGTCATTTTCATTTTCTCCCATATGCCTCATTTTCTAGTTTTAAAATTAACAATTTGGATTGGGGTCAGCCCAGACTCAACCCCACCCATTAATCCCAACATATAAAAAATATTTGGTCATCATTAAAAAATGCATTGGGCAACACAAAATTAAATATAATAATATTTAAAAACTTTATAAAAAGTAATTTATCAAAATTTAATTTAATTTATTAACACGAGCATATTTTTTATTACTTAATTGATTATTTTTTGTGTTTAAAAATAAATAGTAACCACTCCCATGGGGGACTATGGGGTATCCCCACAGTCCTGCATGAGTACACGAGAGTACACCCGCAAGAGTCTACAAGGAGTACAACCTCGGGGGTCGGGGGTGGTGACCTCGCCCCCATATAAAATTATAATTTTTTTAAATCTACTTTATAAAATAATTAAAGCTGACAAGTTTTTAGACAATGTAAGATGTTTTAATAATATTTTCTAATAATGGTACTACTGTATCGCCTAAATTTTAGTTTTTTTTGCATCTCAGGCCTCTGTCACCAAAATGGGTCAAATTTAATATTAAAATTCATCTCTCAAACTCCGTGAATGCAACCATGGGGTCCGTTGTGTTCCATTGGGGTAAAATATGAAACCTCACCCCCGAAAACTCCATAAAGTACATTCATGGAAACCCAATTTGAAATAAATTTTTATAAAATCAGATCTACAAACAACTCACAAATCTGCAACCCCACAACATGCAACAAAATCTCATATCTTGTGATGACTTTCATTCTTTTATGCATTACATGGATTGAACCTAGGGTTATAACACCATAAACCATAGCTTTGATACCGCTTGAAATGAAACTTGGAGCCATACATATGACAATTTCTACATAACCCAATTGAGATTTCAATCAAATAAACACATAGAATCTACATGCAAATGGTATACAACATACCCATAAAAAATGACACAAGTTATACATTAGAAAACCCTCATGAGGGAAAAAGCTATCCTCCAAAAGCATCTATCACCATGTATTATCAACGATGCACTATTAAAAATACAATCATGAAAGCTTTCAAAACTCCAGCCATCAACAAGCACTCCATGTGAATAATCATGTAAACACACATCCCATGCCACGCTTCCAACCTCCACAAATTCTAAACCTGACTCACCCAAACAACTACCCTTGTAGTTGGTTTTATAGACACAAGCTCCCACAAAACTACCAAATAGTATTACATCAAAACTATGTGCTACAAAACCATGTGCTAATACCATGGGCTAACTACCCCATTGACCCCACATCTAATATTGGGTACTTTATTAAATTACTTTCTCCAATATTAAATAATTACAATATATATGCCAATGTTACAATACAACTCATCAGGTGGCCCCAAGAATATTCCAAGGGAATCTCTACACTTTAACGTCCATGTGCAACTTACATAATAAAATAAAATATTACAATTATAATTTTTTTTGATAATTCACAACCGAAGCGGTATTTTTTAGCTTTTCCCTAGAGTTAAGAACTAGTCGAGTAGACTTGAACCCAAGACTTCCCATGTAGGAGGTTCACAGCTAACCCCTGCATTGTGGGTTTATGCTTACAATTATAAATATTATTATACAAAGTGTACAACACCTATTTCCCCAAGACTATTCACATTAAACTAGATAAATTATATACACCATTTCACACAAATAGTTTTCTTCGTTGCTAGAATATCCATCAATTCTAATATTTGATTTTTCTCTATAACATTAATTTAGTCATTCATAGATTTTACCTATTTGCTATTTAAAATCACATCTTCAATATAAATACAACCAAATTTAGAAAATAAATCAATATCAACAAACCAACACCTTCATTCTTATTTATAGTTAACTCATATATATCCTGTAAGTACATCAAGATTTCAACCAATTTTTTGTAGGGAGTAGAATCATCATTGCTTTATTTATCATCCTTCGATAAACTTCTATCCTATAGAAACAGGAGTGCAAATTGATTTTCTATTCTCCACTCTAAATATTAATAAAACATCTTTGAACTATTTACTTTGGGAAGTTTAAATTCCATCACTCATTTGATAAATGTCAATTTTTAGAAGACATCTCATCAAACCTAAGTAGGCCTTTAAAATATTTCCTTGCATTGAATTTTTGAATTAATTAGTTATTATTCCTAATATAAATAAAAAACCTAGATTTACACACAAGCTATTAAAATTGTTTAGCTTATTTATTTCTCTTGATGTGTATTGTGGGGTTATTACTTTTCTTGTTGAAGCGTTTACTTCAAAGTACAAATCTATGCTTCTATACCAAGCCTTAGGTGCATTCTTAAGCCCATATAAAGCCTTTTAAAACTTATAAACATTATTTTATTCATCCAGAATCTCATAACTATGTAGCTACTCAAAATAGACTTTTGCTACCAATATGCCATTAAGAAATGTAGAGTTAACGTCCTTTTTGTATACTTTTTTCTTAATTTTTTTGTTGATTTGCCAATGACAGGATCATTCTTGTTATGTCAATTATTTTTTCAATTGAATAAATTTCATTTATTTAGAACCAATATTTTACAAATACCCCTTTGAAACTAATATTGCTTTATATCATTTGGTATTGCCATTCACTTTACTATTTATCTTATACACTTGTTTCACATGGATAGATTTCTTCCTTGTTGGAAGATCCATCAATTACTATCATTTCTTTTTGTCTATAACATCAAGTTACTCATATATTTCTTTTAACCATTTACTACTTTTAATTTCATCTGGGAAATAAATATGACTATATTTAGAAAATAATATTTTTGATTAATAAAGCAACAAAACAAGGGTGTTGACCCTATACAAAGACAATCCAAATAGGCTACAAACAACTCGTGAAGAAGAAACCTTTGACAACAAAGGCCAAAAATCCCATTTGCAACACATTAGCAAGTAGCTAGTAACCCACATCAAATGTGGGTAGAAATTTCACTCACAACTTGGGCAAGAGTTTGGGAAGAAGAGGAAGAATGATCTTTCCTCCATCTATGAACAACAATCCATGAAACATTATCATTTGGAACACCAAAACACAAGGGAGCAATAGGAATCCACTTAGTAGGACTACTAGTACCAGGAGTAGGATGCTGACCAGAAGACAATCCAACACTAAAGATTGGAGCAGAATAAGAGCAACATGCAGGGAAGGGTCCATAGGTCCAGACGGGAGCACACCAATAGAACGAGGCGATGAGAAGGAGGATCCAAGGGGCTTGAAGAGGTTGTACTAGAAGCAGGAGACACACCATCATCCTATGAGGAATCATCACCATCTTGTGAAGAGTCATTAGAGGAAGAATCAGAAGCCAAGATAGTTAGGTGATCATCATGAGCATCCTTCCACCAAGTGGCAATGCATGTATGACATGAGAGAGAATAATCCAGAGCCAAGTGGTGAGTAGAAAAGAAATGACGGCAACAGAAGGGGAAGAACAACATCCCCAGGAAGAGGTATGGAGATGTCAATATCAATCATAATGTGTGTGAATGTAGAAAGACCCATGAAGGAAGCATTATCATTAACCTTCAAGAAGTGGTCGATAGAGTTACCAATGGCCTCAAAACAAGAATTATCCCTAAAACAAAGGGGAATATTGAGGAGATGAGCCCATATTGGATGCACATTGAGTGGTTTAGTAAGAGGGTTGAAGGAGGTTCTCCATGGATTGGTTGAGAAAGAATGAACACCCCAAGCCCACAACTTTCTCAACACCAAATCATGGTCAACAGAAGAAAAAAAAGAAGAAAAAAAAACAAAAAAACTCTTAGCACAAGAGAAAATCTCAATGTAACCAAGAATTGAAGGCTTCCAATAATGAATCACCCATTGATGAAGATTCGAGAGAGAAGGCCAAAACCCAACGAATCTACACAACAACATGCAATGTTGGTAGAAATCCACATTATCCACCACATCTTGGCCACAAATCACAATAGGGGAGGTCTTGTCACAAGCAAGAGGACAAGGTTTTTCCTCGTGAGGAAGGGAAATAGAAGATTAGGAAACATGGGAAAAAATCCATCCACCAATAGTAGAAGAAGACCCTGGAGGAGGGACCCCAATACCACTAGCCATAGCAACAAAAGAAAGCACAACACCTTTCCTTGAATAACTAGGAAGACCATCAACCACAATGGGAACAAGATGCACCTTGGGGAACTACTACAAAAGATCCCAACTTGGAGGGAATGCAAGGACCCCTCCCCCAACGAATTAGAAGCCTCTTGCAATTGTGTTCATAGACATTGTAGAAATTTACATTTAATCCTTAACTTTAATGAACTTATTTTTTTAATCACATTGATTTCTTCCTCCTTTGACTCTTATTGTGGTCCACAATCTTGAAATGTTGAGGTTGGTACCATTCATTACATTTCTCCCTAGACTCTTAGTGTAAACTTTCTTGTAAAGCTTGAAGAAATATTTTTTTATTGATGAGAGATGGATCTTCCTTCTTATAATCTTAAGTTTCCAAGAAAAACGACTATTTAGGAGGGGTATAACCATGCCTTATCTATGGTGACAACTATAAATATTAACCAATATTTTTTCTAAGATTTTCTTATCATATTGAGAAACTCAATTGAACACATATCATCCTTGAGAAATTCTTGATGGATATAATTGCATTGTCTATTTGATTTATAACAAAGGACATCTAACCCCTCCCTTAGAATCATAATCCTAGAATTGCAACAAAGATAATCTAAGCTCCCTATGGAAAAAGAAGTAAGGAGAAAATTACCAAGGTGATAGGGCTACCCCATTATAGTAATTGGGAGAGAAGGGAATACCTTAATTTTTTATTTATTTAATGAAAAGATAATGTCCCCTCCTAATGAATTTGAATCTCATTGGTCATATCCATATTCTTTTGGTTTCAACATTTTCAAGGTGTCTGCCATGATCAAAAGGTTCCTCATTTTTTTTTGGTCGATAATATTGAGTCGTTTAGATTAATAATAATATTGCAAAAAATACATCCATGACCATACTACCATCTAAGTCCAAATTTACACGTCCAAAGCAAGTATCATCTCATAAATACTAAACTACTACCCACCTGCAACCAAAAAACCATATCATCCTAGTCATCTAAACCTATCCTACAACTATCCATATACAAAAACCTTTAACATCAAATTACTAGGGCCATGATCCCATACTATAGCAAAGGTTTTCTTTTTAAAACAAATTTAAACAAAAAAAAATCTAAAAAATATGATATTTCTAAAGCTTCCTCATTGCTTTCAGCGGTCTGTAGATCTAGTAGTCTTTGAGCTTGAACCTTGGCTCTATGTTCTTCTTTTCCTCCGCAACCTTCTTCCCCTTCCTTCGCTCAAGGTCCACCCAAATGAAAAAATTGAGGGATTCCCACCTAATGTACGCTTCCGCCCTACGTTCATCTCGGTTCATTCCTTTCAACCACTAAATAAAGGCATCAATTGTTGTGGTGTCTCCTCCTTTGCACCCTGCTTGTCCTCTGTAGGAAGGAAGCTCACGCTCGCCATGGCCCGACCAAGCACTAACTTCAACCCATAAAACCACTCCTCCTCTATGCAACCTTTCACCACCCACTCCACTTCTTCCTTCTTCCCCACTTCGAGTCCTCATGGCACCAACATTGACACAATGTCGATGTTTGTTCTGTATGTATGCTTTCTATTCATGAATTATTTACAAAAAAGGATCTCCTAAATTTGCAGGAAATTTTGCTCATCGTGTTTGAACAAACCCCTCAACTGTTTCTCATAAATTTGCCTGATAGAAGCGAGTTGTTGTCGCGGGGTGATAAGAGAAAAGGTTGCCTCCATGAAAACTTTGTTTTCCACCCTTTGCTTCAATAGTTCGCCACCACTCGTAGTTTCAACTGAATGCCACTGCCGACAAAGAGAATTTAATCCCCCACATTAAACCCTTATGAAATCCAATTGCCACCTTGCCTTCTCATTAGGGATAACTTTAAGAAACCACCCCCCGAGCAAAAGTGTAAAATCATGGCGAATCAGACATTATTTTTTGGGGGAAATTTTCATATTGATGGCGATTTTTTTTTTCAAAGTAGGAAAAAAAATTATTTTGTATTGGCGATTTTTTCCTAGGGTACGAAAATTACATAAAATTCTGGTGAATAATACCTTGTTATGTGGGTAAAATATATATTGTAGGAGGCGAATATTTTTTGTTTAAAGGAACAAATATATAATTGTATAGGCGAAAATTTTTAGTTCGAAGGAAAAATTAATCAAGCGTATTGGCAATTTTTATCCACCGCTTGAAAATTATGTAATTTGTTTGTCTAATATTTTTTTATTTATGGAAAATATATATTTTATTGGCGATTTCATGAATTCATTGTCATTAATAGACAAGGCACATGATACATCACATCACATTGAGTCTGGACTCTGCACAACGTATCGATAAGTGCGTCCTCTTTGACATGTGAAGGGTGACACATACCTAAAATCCATCAATGATTTTAAACCGTTCGATGATCGTAGATCAATGGCTGAAGTTTTATTTCAGCCCAAATTTCTGAAGAGAAGGTAGTTCAAGAGAAAGTGACCAAAATGGAATTGGATTCAATAGATATGTATTAAATGTCTCAGTCGATAATGTTGGTCATTTAATATATGTCTAGTCACTAACTGCAATCCACTTTGTCCCCACGACTTCCAATGTCGTACTTGGTACTGGTTTATAAATTATAGCCATTTCCAATTTGGTACTGGTTTATAGCTGTTTCCAATTTGGTACTTGTGCATTTATTGGAAAGATTTGCAGATATATACGAAAGATTTATAAAAAATTAAAAGTAATTAATACGGTTAGAGAAGGTATTATTACAATCAAGAGCTTCAACTATTTATATACGATCTTTGCTTCTTTCATCTTCAATTAGCCTTTGGTAGATAAATCGTTGGAGGTCACGATATTTAAATTCCACCTCTGGTATAGGTCTATAGGCTCAAACTGTTTAATTTGGTAATCTGATTTCTCAAGATGGACAGTCCTATCTGCTTGAGAAGCATTTCCGCGGAGGACCAGAGGGCTTTTTTGGGCTCCGTTAGAGACCCAACCCTCCAATCAGTTTGCAAGGAGGTTGGGATGTTCACTAATGAGGCTGTGAGGATGATGCTGGGCAGAGACTTTCTGCGTAATGAAAATAGATACCGTGTTAACATAGACGTTACGTCCCGGTTCTTGGCGTCTCTTCTGGACCTCAGAGGAGACAAGGTGGATATGCTGATGTTGCTAAGGAAGGTGTTTAAAGAAGACTTCCTTGGAGATGACGTTACTGTTGTCGTCCTTGCAAAAGGAGGGGTGGGGATCCCTTGGACGAGTGATTTAACCAAGCTTCTCCTCCCTGACCAAACAGTGCCAGTGGCCAGGCAATCGTTTCTTTTGAACCTGAATGCAGAGCAGTTGACGCGTCATAGGAAATGGGTGCGGATTGGTAGGGACTTTCTCTGGAAATGGTTCCTCCTGGACGAATTTCCAAACTACAGTTGGCTTGAAGAATTCTCTCAGCTTATAATGTCTGAAGAATTCTACATGGAGGGAGGGCGTGATTCTTAGGGTAAACCATGAATGTGTCCACTACCTGTGCCCTAGCCCTGACCCTCTAGTAGTTTTGTTTTTTTGGCTATGTTCTCGTAACCTCACAGGCTCAGTGGCTCACTCATTTTGGCTTTAAAGTTTTTGAGGGACTCAAGTCTTAGACATGTAAAAATTATAAATTTATGAAACATAAATATTAATGATAATTTTGCAAATTCCAGTTCGTTTCAGTTTGCCTCTTATGGATATAAAAATGCTTTCTATTTCACTTTAGTAATGATAATTTTGCAAATGCCTTTTGTCTATGAGCTATGTTATTTCAATATTTTGTTAAACAATGGAAATAAATTTAATACTGTGATCTTTTTTATGTAATGCTTCTTCCTGTATATTTAATATATACAAAAAAAATCCAATTCGTTCCATTAATTATTTGTACATTGATTATTGTTGATTATAATTTTATAAATATAAAAAAAAGATGTTTCTCTTGCGAAAAACAAGTGAATTAAAAGTCCAACTTACTTGTTGAAGTTTTGAACTAGTGCATGTTGTTGGCAAATGCACACTCCAATGAGAAATTGTAGGTGATTGAAAGTATTGTCATTGATGGCAACCTTGCAATCATGTGATACTGGCGGGCATCGACACCGACAGACTCAACACCGGCACACAAATCATCGACACCAAAAAGATTGATTACCAGCACCATGGCCGACAGGAATTTTGTTTAAATGTATTTTGTATTTAATTGTAAAATCTTTTGTAAGCCGACTTGGTGGATTGTAACATGACTCATATAAGCATGAGATCATTGTAGATTATTTAGTAGTGTAATAGATGGAAGGATTAATGCAGACCTAATATGCGAATTGTAAGGCAGATATTGGATAAGGGTTTATGTATGTAGCAGAGCTTAAACCGGTACTGAATCTAGCATAGTAGATGCTGATCTGAAGTAGTACAAGACATTGGATTTGTATAATCCATTTTTGTAAGTCAGTGAGACTTCTTTTGTAACTGAGCAATGAGCTCTAGGCACTTGGCCTTCCTGCATGTGCAGGCCCCTATTGTAAACAGTAATATTCCCTTATTGGTCAGTAAGCGAATATTGTGGGTCACAAATCCCACCGAGGTTTTTCCCACACCGGGTTTCCTCGTTAAAAATACTGTGTTGTGGTGTGTCTCTTATGTTGTGGTTATTGCTCTTATTTACTGCATTATTTTGGTTTACCGGTACACAGTTTTGATATGCTTTTCATGTTATAATTCAAATAAATTCTTATACTGGCCAGATACTGATTCACCCCCCCTCTCAGTATCTTTGGGAATCCTAACACATGCGTGAGTTGGTGCATGCTATGATTTATAGTTACAATTTTGTCATTATGAAGAAATTTGAGATATTTATGAATGGTAGATGGGATCGCTTTCATGGAAGAGAATCAAGGATGACCCAAATTCACACAAAATTGATCTGATGTAGGAATGATAGCAAAAATGACATCTAAGCACTTAGTACCAACCTTAACAGGAAGAATAATATAACCTATAGTAGGACAAGAGAAACCATCAAAGATCTTAACCACTAAATCAAATTTATCATATGTTACTTCATGCAATTGTAAAGTATAAAGATATTCTTAAGTTATTACATTCACCATACATGTTGGATCAATGAGAACCCCTCATGAGAGTATGTCTTTGATCTTTGTAGTGATATATAGTGGGCCATTAGGTGTTTCAATAGTCTCACTAGGATCAAAGGTAATGTATATTGCATAGGTCCTTAGGAGGTGTAGGTTTCTCAATAAGATAGGTTTCTCAATAAGATTCACCACATTATTAGACTCAAGGCCAAGGTCATTTGAAGAAAATTCAAGATTCTAAGACTCAATTAGAGAACAAGATTAGACTCAATTATATCAACGACTTAGGGTGGATTTCGACCCAAATGTGGGAAGTAAACAAATTTGTGAGAACTTCGCCCGAAATTGAACATTTTACATTTAATTAACTTTAATTAAGTCTATAAAGCTCTATTTCGAGTGAAAGTTGAAAAGGATTAAAAAGACTTTAAAAACAGTCTGGAAAAGTGACTCGAGTCTGGTGACGTGTCCGAAAAATGGCAAAAGTCATGGGACCCACGATAACTGACAACATATACCATCGTCTGTTGGATGAGCACAGGTCAATGACTTAGGGTGGATTTCGGCTCGAATGTGGGAAGTAAACACATTTGTGAGAACTTCGCTCGAAATTGAACGTTTTATATTTAATTAACTATAATTAAGTCTATAAAGCTCTATTTCAGGCAGAAGTTGAAAATGATTAAAAAGACTTAAAAAATAGTTCGGAAAAGTGACTCAAGTGTGGTGACGTGCTTGAAAAATGACAAGTCATGGGACCCACATCAACTGACAACAGATACCATCATCCATTGGATGAGCACAGATCAACAACTTAGGGTGGATTTTAGCCCGAGTGTGGGAGGTAAACACAATTGTGAGAACTTCGCCCAGAATTGAACGTTTTACATTTAATTAAATATAATTAAGTCTATAAAGCTCTATTTTGGGCGGAAGTTGAAAATGATTAAAAAGACTTAAAAAATAGCCCAGAAAAGTGACTCAAGTGTGGTGACGTGCCCAAAAAATGGCAAAAGTCATGGGACCTACAAAAATTGACAACAAATACCATCGTCCGTTGGATGAGCACGGATCAATGACTTAGGGTGGATTTCGGCCCGAATGTGGGAAGTAAACACATTTTTGAGAACTTCACCCAGAATTGAACGTTTTACATTTAATTAAATATAATTAAGTCTATAAAGCTCTATTTCGGACGGAAGTTGAAGGATTAAAAAGACTTAAAAAATAGTCCAGAAAAGTGACTCGAGTGTGTTGACGTGCCCGAAAAATGGCAAAAGTCATGAGACCCACGAAAATAGATACCATCGTCCATTGGATGAGCACAAATCAATGAATTAGGGTGGATTTCAGCCCGAATGTGGGAAGTAAACACATTTTTGAAAACTTGACCCATAACTGAATGTTGTACATTTAATTATCTATAATTAAGCTCTATTTCGGGCGAAAGTTGAAAAGGATTAAAAAGACTTCAAAAATAGTCTGGAAAAGTGACTCGTCACTCAAGTCTGGTGACGTGTTCACTGTCCTCAGAATTTAGACTGAAGCAATGAATGTTTTTTCCTTTGGCGGCGAATAAATATTAATAATAATTAATAAAATTACAACAGGATTCTAGATATTTTGCCCTTTAGGTATTACTTTTGTACTTTCCAGTGTTTTCAAAATAAGTGACTCATAAATCATAATCGTATTTCATTTCATGGACAAACCATTAAATCGAGGGAGATTCAGAAATGACTACTAGATTGAGGAATGTAAGTTGCAATAGAGTCTGTCTGTGCCAATCTAGTGAAATAGAAATTTTGGGTAAAATCTAGAACACCTACATCCTGCGTTTTTTACTTTTTTTAATCTTGTGGTTCAATTTGAGGGTTAGCATTTTTAGGCTTGTATCTAGCATTATTTTAAATTATTAACAATAAAAGCAATGGGGAAAACGGGAAGCAGTAGTTCAACAGGAAGCCAAGTGAAAAAAAATGTACCTAACCGAACTGGTTAAAACACCAGGTTCCATTGATGAATACCATGATATTTATGACCCTGCTATCCATGGTGAAAAGTGTATCATAGATATTAGATATGCATTGTCTAATAAGGCGACAAATCCAAGCAGGGCAAAATTTACTGTTTTCAACACTATGTTAAAACAAAGAACAAATAAAATCGCATCGTGGGATGTTGGATTGGGAAGCATGGTGTTACTTGAAGTATTCCCTTGCTCTGATTTTGTCATGTTTTGCGTCAAAAATTATGATGAAGATAAAAAAGAAATTGTCAATAAAAATACAAAAGAGGGAATTCTATCCATAAACGTGGGAGAATGCTTGTTTGTTGAACCTAGGGTTTGAAGCACAAAACTCAAACGTCCACATTGACCTAGGAAAGCTGGTAGAGAATTATGAGAGTCTCGATCCAAGTCATAGAGATTCATTTATCAGAGCTCTAATAATGTGTGGTATTCCGTTGGATCCGAATCATAAGCCTCTTTATGATTCTAACATTTTTGTTCCATGGGTTCGGGATACTATTTCCTTGCTGACGTTTTGCTTGGGATTGGAAAATGATAGTTGCCTGGGATTGGAAAATGATAGGGAAGTGGGTGCTAGCCTTCTTGAAATGATTTTTAATATCCATTGTGTAACTCAGCCAGTAAGATATAATTTTGTTGAGCACGTTGTTCAATCCATGCAAAACAATTACTAATGATAAAAAAAGGTTCCTGTAAGACATTTAGGTTCTCATCCTACTTGTGCTATCTCCTTCTATCCAAGTATCGTGCAATATTCAAGACCAACAATATTCACATTGTGAACTATAAGATTGATGAGAAGACTCAAAACAGAACAGAGTGTCCAATATATGAATGGACACCAAAGATAAGGATGCATGATAACAGAAAGAACTACAACCATTTTGTAGACTTCTTTTTGGCACCAATGTATAATGAAATTACAAGCATTCCAATGCCTAGATTTCCTGTGTCTTGTAGAGATTGCATTCAACTCGGAATTCAAATACAATTGGCTGACTGGTTCTTCATGGAAGAATACACCATGTTAAGGTTTTACAGATCAACATTAAAACCCTATAGACTTCCAATACATGTGACAGAGAGGGTATTTGCATTGGAATATGTACGATAGTTGGACAACACAGATAGGCACTTCCATGGTCAACAAAAGAAGAGCATATTTCCTTCCTTGCCTTTCTCTTGTGGAGGGTTCACATTTGAGAGAAAAGCATTCAATGTGGCACACACTTTTTTGACAGTTTTTAGCTTTGGTGATGAGTGTCTCTGGTAGTATGATCCAATCGGTGTAGTTCAAGAAAGACTTAAGAAAAATGGGAACTCTTCAGTGTTATGTCAACATGAAAGTAAACCATTGCTAGAAAAGCTTAGAAACATGGACTCCTGGGATGAGGTAAAAAAAGAGATGGAGAAAATTGCCGCTGACAGTAACATTTCAACAGAAGAAATGTCATCACAAATTATGGCATTGCACACATAGAGGACAACAAAAGAGGGCATCCAAAATAGGAGGTCCTACAATTTCTACCAAAAATCTACTAATCCATCTAACAAATCTATTCCCAAAACAATTCTACAAGAATTTAAAGACAGTTATTGGACTCAAACCAAAATAAATGATTTTTGGACTATGAGGAAGAATCTCGGTGAACCAAAGACTAGTGCAGAATTTGAGTCCATCGACGAGGATGAAGAGTTTAACAAATAATGGAATATGGAGCATCCCGCAACAACATATGACAGGAGTGAAGATGAAAATGAGTATGAGGTTGAGCCCACTCCAACAACTACTACAGTCCCTAAAATATTTGGTGGAGTCAATGAGTCCATGAAAGAAAAATATAGCAAAGGGGCAAACATTGTGGAAAAAATGGGTTTTGAAGGTGGTGGTCTAGGTCCCAGAGGAGAAGGCATTTGGTATCCACTTGAGGTACAACTTCCATCAAATTCAAAATCAAAATCTCTTGTTAAACCAGTCACTGGACTTGATTCTTCAGATTCATCATAGAAAGGTACTACTCATTACCCTCAGGGTCCACCTGCATTTGTTTTAGGTTCAAATCCACAACCACCACCACATCATGGTATTCCCATTGGTGGTGAATCTGGGGATAGTATTCCTACCAGTGTTCAGTCAAGTGCCACTGCGATTGGTGGGGTTGGCATGGGTAATGCTACTGATACTAGTTGTCTTGGTGTTGGACAAGGGCAACAACAAAATATCTCTCGCAAGAGGCCACTTGTGGTAGATACTCATACTATTCAGAATCCTATATCAAGTGCCACTGACACTACAAATCTATCATTTGCAGCTTCAGATCAGACCCCTCAAAAGACTATAAAAAGTACACATGAAAGTGACAGTGGGATAGGATCAGGAATGGTTGCTAGTAATCCTCGTAATGCATTAGTTAAAACCATTGGCATAGGTGGAACTGGAGCCTCCGCTATTCCTATTTCATCTTTCAAACATTCAATTGCTTCAGCAAGCCCAAAATTTCAATTTCGTGATTACTATGAAAAATTTGAACACGCAACAAATGCAAATAAAGAAAAAAAGAGAGCATTTCATAGGGTTGCCCTGACTGAAGTTTTAGATGAACAACCTGCAAGGAAAAGGGTATTTCCAACATATGACCCACACAAAGATATGATGGAGTTCATGGTTGTTATGCCCCCAACTAAAGATAAAAATCCACCACACAGTCAGATAGATCCCTCTGAATTTCAAGTTAGCATCCTCTAAATGGATTTTTCCAAAGTACATAATGTGGACAAAATTAGTGTGTCAAAAAGGACTAACGAAGTGGTCTACACTTCACTGCTAAAGGTGGAGAGAGAAAAAAATAAATTGGAGAAACAAATAGAAAAGTTACAGGCAGACCCGGCAAACGAAAAAATCAAAGAGGAAAGCAACATATAACAAGTGCAATGATTGATAGAAAATGATAAAAAATTTGGGCTCTGCAGTAGAAATTGTAGAGCAGGAAAAGATGGATGTAGAATTGAAAGACCTCAGAGAAAAACTGGATAAAAGCAGTAAAAAAATTGATGAGGAAAGAACCAGTTTTCAAAAATTATACAAAAGTTATGAGTTTGCTGTTGTCAAAATAAGAATAATATAGGACCTATTGGATCATGAGAAGAAAAAAGAAAAACATTTGGATTACGAAGTAGAGGGAAAAAGAAAAAAATGTGCACAAATGAAAGAAGACCTGCACAATGCAAATGATAAAATTAAAACTTCAGAGGATAGATTGAAAGATAATATGAAAAATACAATGAAGTATATACAAGAAAACATTTGGGGGCAAATAATGCAGAGGAGTGACAAGTTGTGTGAATGGTTTGAATTGAATGAAAGTCTGATATTAATTTATATGAAAATCAAAGGGCACATTGAGAAGAGTATACATGTTTATTCAAAAGAGGATATGGCAAAACAAATTTTGCAAGTAGTCTACAGTACCAGTGACAACTATTTGGCATCCAAGGGAATTAACAACCGCATTGATGCCATAGTTAAGACATCATCTATCCTTCAAAAATGTCAGAAACTAAGCGAAACATCAGAAGTTGTGGATAAATGTGGCAAAAAGATATTGAAGCTGCAAGAAAAGACAACTACTTTGATTAAACTTGGTTTGCCTAAGACCGTTGAACCATCAAATAAATTCATTGGAAAAGAAGCTTAAAAAATAAGTATGGAGATAAAAATGAAGTCTGATTTAGACTTGCTTCTTAAGAACACAACTCCCCAAAGCTTTCTGAAATTCATCCAACCATTTACAACTCTGAATGCGGTATTGGGTGAAACAGTGATGTCAAATCACTCTTCTAAATATGGATTTTTGATGAAGTTGCTGTTGACTTTCCATAGTTTAAAGAATATTGAACTTCCATCAGACAAAGAGTAGAGCACCCTAAAAAAAATGGCACATAAATCTTATGAAACATAGTATGTATTGCACAATTTTATGCTTTCACTCTTAATTTCAAGGTTTTATGTTTTTTTTTGTTTGAAATTTGGCATCGCTTGAAATAACTCTGTTTTATGAGCAGGAAAAAACCAACGCTTGTTATTGCTAATCCAACCTATGAATCTATGATGCACAGTGCAAACCTTCAACCTGTAAATTTGTATTTTCAAATTCTCCCAAGTTTTAACATTTCTGCATTTCTCTATTTCTGATTACTAGGTTTTGGGCATTGCTATTATCTATATTTAATTTGTCATGGCTTGAATTAATATTTAATTTTGAACTCTGTTCTTTGAACAGGAGACATCAGACATGTAGCAGTTGTTAAATTGCTAATTTGACCTGTGATGGCCATGTAAATTTGTCCTGAGTTTGTGATTTTGATGTTGAGTCTTCACATGTTGCAAATCGATGTGAAGCTGTTGTTGCTCCCTTGTTTCTATAAAAGGGAATTCAGGGTTATTTACAAAGGGTTCTGGAACTTTGTATTGACTTTTGCATGGAGAATCACATAGAGTGGTGTATTGAAGAAATTGTATCATATGGCTATATTTTGAAAGAATTAATGAAAATCTAAGTTCTCAACATGTCTAAATAAAAATCTTAGAATCAGTAAACACATTATGGTATTTTATTATGCTATTTTAAATATGGAAATAGAAAGTTGAAAAATACAATTACAAATCAATATTAAATTCTAATTGCAAAAAGGTGATAGACTCATAAAATATCATCAAGTTATCAACCATAATAATATACTTTTGTAATATGAATCATGAGATACAACAATAAGATTAATAAATACCAATCTCTTACCATTTCCATTCATCCTCATCAAAATCAGAGCTTTTTTGATTCTTGTTTGTGTTTTCTTCACTCTGAGTCTGCATACCTTCATTGAATTGCATCTCAATGCTACCAGTAGGTCCAGTACATGAGTCAATAGTCCCACTGACACTTTGGTTTGAAGTATTTCCCAAACCTCTTCTTTCAGATTTGGACCTCCAGATTTGCAATTCCCTATCGTAAGGAAAAGTGTGGACATCATACCTAGATGTATAGAGCCTCAAGCAATTTTCCAAATTTTTGTCTAGTTTGTTTCTTAGCTTTGATTTTAGGAACCCCAAAGCACTGAAAAATCTCTCATCTTCAACTGAACCCAATATCATGGTAAGACATAAATCAACAAGCTTCGAATATTCTGGCATTGAATCATGCAACACTACGTTCTCAGCTATATATTTCCAAAGCCTTGTTACTGATCCCTCTTCGCGGGGCTCTCCATTGTGCCATATTGTTCCCTCATAGTGTATGCAAAATGAGATGATTTCTCTCTAAGACGAGTTTCGTCTAATATTCCATTTATAGTTACTCCATTCAATTCTCTGGATATGCAAAATTGTTTTATCAAAGTCAGTAGCTTACTTTGAAAATTAGCTGCACTGTTGAGGCTCCAATATTGAGGAAACACAATAGACATGGCTTCGAGTAGGTTGTTAGGAGGGAATCTTCTTCTAATTTGTGAGGAAAGATCATAGGCAATTTTCTTCACAGAAGTAGTTACAAACTCAACAATCTTGTCAAAATCTTCCCTTGTAACTCTTGCTAGTTGCTTCCTAGGGCGCTTTCCTAGTTCCTTGGGGTTGACCATGGCATAGAAGTGCATTGGTATCTCAACTCCCCATACATTGGCACATACCTCCCCGTTTGCATCGATTTATAAAAAGGTTATCAGGATTGTTCAAATCTATGAGTGTCCGCCACTTAACAATTTTTTCATCAGATAGTGCTGGTTGATTTCAATAGAGATTGTCGAGGGTCATGCATGTCATCTTACACAACATAGAATATTTTGCAATATACAGAGCTCTTTTTGGGCAGCCTTCATAATATTCCTCATTTCCTCTAGCATGGGTAGAAGAGCTGCTAAAGTTAAGAGTGTCTCTAGATTACTTAACCTCCAAAGATGGTCAGGAAATTTCGGTTGCTCTGATTCGTCGCGAGTTGTGTGAAATAGTCCAATCAAGGATGGATATTCTGAAAAAACTCGATGCGTTGGACCATCCAAAGAGATCCATCTAGTATCATTATACTTGAGAAGCTTGTTCCCACCAGTTATTCCATCAAAAAAGTGTTGAAATTCCATAAATCGCTTGGGACTTCGATAGAAGTGTGAGTAGAGCTCTTTGATTAAAATTTCAATTTTTTTTACCGAAGCATACTTGCTCACAATTCCAAAAGCTAGATTCATTTTGTGAGCCATGCAGTGAATTACAATGCAAATGAAGTTTCAATCTTTGTACAAAGACTGTTCTTGTGACCTTGCATTACTAAAGCTCCATCTGCTGCAACACACACCAATTTTTTGGCAACCGTCATGTCATCCATACCTCCATATTCAATTAAACTTCTCTTTGCTAGTTGAAATAAGTTTTCCGTTGTCACACTCTCCTTCATTTTAGCAACAGATAGTAGATGAGGTTGGCGGGCATGATTCTGTATAGTATAAAAATGCATGCATACCCATGAAGTATTGTCTACTACCATAACTTCATCTAAAGAAAATGCAATAAAGTTTGAATCTCATATTTTTTCCTTTACATCTTCTTTTTCAACCTCAGCAAGACAACTTGCCCATTCCCATCCACTGTTTACTGACCAGTGTCTATTAGGATAGTTAGGAACTTTCAAAAAGTGTAATAAACCACTAATTGATGGGAAATCTGTCATAGCACGCCCTCTGCTCAAAATATAAAAAACAACGCTTAACTGAACAACTTTTCCCAGTTGTTCTATTTGCATTGCTTTTCCAAAATTAGCTTCAATAGAACCTTTAACTTTAGCAGGCTTCGTTTGTATTCTCTCATGAAAATAATACTCTTCGGCATTCCTCACATGCTTACATTCCTCCTTTGTTTTCCATCTTATCACCGATTTTTCAACTCTGTCTATCATTTGTTTTTCATAAACTTTACCCATATACTTTTCTATGGTGTCAAATTTTAGTTGCAACCTAATTTCCTTGTTATATTTCCAAGTGCAAATCTTACACCTACATTCTATTGGAGGCTCGCCTTCAATTGGATTCTCCACTGGTTCAATGAATGGATACTTTGATGCCCAATTAATTTGAAAACTCCTCACTGACACATCCCACCCCCGATCCTTTTTTGATTGTTGTTGATTTTATTTTGATCTGGCTTTTCTTTTCCCCTTCCGTGGATTAAATCATCAATGGCATTATCACCCAAGTCGATTATATCATTGTGTCTAACTTGGGCATCTACTAGATAATCTTCTTCAAGATCATCCTGATCTGAGATATCAAGTTCGCCGTCATCTTCAACATGCGGTGTAGGTTGTGAATTTTGTACTTGTACTTGTGATGATGTACCTTCTTGATTTTCACCACAATCTTTTCCAAAGCCAAAGTACGAAGACAACGTTCTTCTTTTTGTTGGCCTCTCATGGCCTTCCCCACATTTAGGTTTCCTACCCTTCTTCCTGTTTGACATCTCCAACGAAATAAAGGCTACCAAAAAAATATCAATTTGTTGAAGAAGCAATAATAGACTACAAAGTACAATATATGTTTCACTGGCCCTACGACCTACAATCTAGATGTTTGAGGTCTGAATCTCTCGGCTGACCACTTGGCACTGATGGGTCCCCATTGAATAAGAATGAACTCAACAGTGCAAACAAATATAGATAAATTCAGAATAATATTATAACACTTCAAAAATATGATCTCTCACCTTTAGGTCACTAGAAGTCGTCAATGCAGTCAACAACAATGATTTTCCTTGGTCTGAAACTTCGCTATTGATCAGAATTCAGAGCATAGAACCCACCAGATTGTGTAGAGATAGATCTGATCTTTGAATGTATTTATACCAATCCTTATATGGCGAATTCCGCGAGAATTTTATATGGTATACAAATATTTGGCGAATCCTGCATAACTATAACACGACTTATGTAATTTTCGAGGCGATTATGGGTCGTCCAAATAATTGGCAAATACAATATAGTTGGCGAAAGTTGGGGTGAATGGAGACACGCGTCGGCAAATTGCCGAGTGAATTGGGTCCTCCTCGCTAACAAATCTTCATATGCCTATAGGTGAATTATGGTCGTCTATTAAGGCAACCTCGGAGAGTGTAGGCGAAAAAATTAAATTTACCGTGTGTCCATCGTATATTGTATTGGTGAAATCCTCACATAGAAACATTTAATTACATAAAACATATGGCGATTAGGCCGTGAATTTGACATAAATTGATAATGTTCTGGTGACATGACCACCCCTAGTCGATACAAAATATTCGCCATTTCCCAGGTCGTCGACATGAAAAATTCGCCATTGGCGAATATTCGCCACTAAAGTAATCTTTGAGTTCTCATAAATGCCCTCTACACCCGACGACGTACAACCATTAGGGGAGTTAATGACAACAATCGTGTGAGAGTACTCATTCGAGGGTGATATCATTTAAAACCTCAATAGTACTCAGTCCTTCATCATTAAAAGAAATCGCCCCATTAGACAATCGATTCACTAGCTCATTCCCTGGGCGAACCACGTGACTTACCTCATAGTCATCAAAAGTTTCCAAAATGGATTTGGCAAGGGTAATAAATTTGTTGAGTTTCCAAGCATGGATATCACCTTTGTTAATGACTTATAATTATTTGAGAATCCCCCTCAAGATGAATTTTATGCAACCCCAATGCTTTGGCCATTTTTAGAGATTCAATCGCAAATTGAGCTTTGGAATTATTGTTCGTTCCTTCCGCTAGCTTGGTCGCCCCAAGCGTGATAATATTTCCGTCCCAGTCTCATGCGACATACCCAGCCCCCAAAGGACCCAAATTGCCCTTAGAAGCCCCGTCAAAATTGATCTTAAACCATCCAGGCTTCGACTTTTGTCCAGTCCACTTTTATAGGATGATTCGAGATCAAATTAGTCTGATTAGGCCCATTAATAGGTCAAAGGTTCCTCCTCATTAAGATACACAAATATATTCAAATTTTCTATTGTAGGATTCAAGCTGATTCATGGCAATAGTTTAGGGGTTGTGTCTAGAGCTATGCCTAATAGGAAGATGAGATCTTCTAATATTTTTTGACATATTAAACCAAGTATATGTTTGATCAAAGACGTAGAAACACTTGATAATCAATACACACAAATTTTATATTTAAAAGAAAGGTGGGGAAAATATCTATTAGATCAAACCACAAGAGTTGAAAGAATTTTAACCGTAGAAAGCACTTGGTGGAATTAAAAAGTTAGGGTCCACAAAAAATGCAAGGAAACAAATACACCATACATTAATATAGAATCTAATTAGTCGCTATAAAATAACTGAAATAGAAATCAAACTTGAATGAAGAGTTGAGAGTGATCAATACAAATGCTAAAAAGAGGGATGGGATGCACTTAGCTCTATTTTAAACTCTTGGATATTTGACGGCTAATTTTTGATACATGTATTATGACTGATAAATGGATTTTAGAATTTTCTTATCGAGACAACATTGTGTACATTGTCATAGAGTTCTAGGAATGTTTGGGCTACTCTTGGACAATGTCACACCCAAATTATTATCCTTCTCACACAATTCTATTCTCGTGACATGGTTTTGCTCTACTCTTCAATACTTGTGAATATAAAGATGGATTGTTGAGGAGCATCTTTTAGAAAGTGTTAGTATGTGGAGTGAAAATAAAAAAATTCCTTAACAACTGATATGGTATTGGTGTGCGTGCGAGTATAATGAGACTTAAAAAAATGTAAGTTATACACTTTCTCTTCTACACAAATATATTAAACAATGTACATACAAAATTAGAAGAATTTGAAGCATTACAATTTGATTCAAAACTATAATGAATCCATTAGTATATTTGAAATGATTAGTCATCATGATTCAAACACTTAAAAATGATAATTGCAAATTCAAATAACTACAAAATAATCAAAATAATTAATTTTTTTAATTATGCTTAAACTTGATTTAAATTTCTTGAGAGAATAAAAGATATCTTATTCAAACTGAAAGATTTGCCAATCTCCCAATCACCTTATTCACATATAAAAGCTTGTTTCTTTTAAATTGAGCTTTAAGCCTTGAACAATTGAACTAAAAACCTTGAACAATTGAACTAATTGATATGGGAGATGACCCATAGTTGAGTACCCTACCTTTGCGCTTCTCAAAATCTTATATGAAAATTTCAGATCACACCCAATTTTTTACAGCAAATGACTTGATAAGTCTGGTCTTATAACTAAGGTTTTAGGGCCACATCATCAAATATGATGCCACATCAGCATGCTTTTTGTCGAGGTGTCCAAAAGAGTCCAAAAAAAAGTGAGACTGATACTTGTGCAAAAGAGACCGATATTTGTGCACTGATGTGGCACCACATGATTCATTGCTTTTTAGTGCTTAGGGATATATTTCATTCAATTATGGGTAGTCATCATCACAGCAACTTTTAAAGTCACAATTATTGGTACAATGCTGTCAAAAATATTGGACATTAAATCAAGAAGTGTGTGCATTAAATCAACAAATGTTATCACAACCATTGAAACACGCTCAACTACTGAATCCTTTCTTTGTCAAATCAATCTCTCATAAAAAAAAAAATATAAACTCCCATGCTATCAACTCTATATTTTCAACAACGGACGTAACAAATGAGAGGAGTGAAGAACTTTTAGCCATGTTGGTTTCCTACAGTGATTGTAATTCTAATCATGCAAGAAATTTGTAGAGACGTCTAGGATTCAAGTTGGGACTGTACAGACACTAAGAATGTGACCTCACGTTCTATCTATGTGAAATGAGCATACTTTCACCCGCTGATATGGATAGCACCTGAAACAATTGAGAATAGTGACAAAAAACTTTTAGTCATTTTTGGTTTTCTTTTGTGATAGTTTGGATGAACAATGTGAACAAAGGTTTGCAAAGACGTCTGGGATTAAGTTGGGGTCATAGTACAGACAACGAGAATTGATTTTTGGGTATGTCAATGGTGTGACAGTCGGTGATTGTTTGAAAATTTGAGTTACCCCATTGCACAGATCGCCGGTTGTGATCAAGAGTCTGGGCCACTTATCCGCCTATCCTCGTGGGTGTAAACCATTGGACCTTATTCTTTACCCATTGAATCACAAAGGTCGGTCCAAAAGTTGTTCATAAAATAAAACAATCCAATCCATTCTTTCTCGACAAAAAATTCAGAGATGGGTTTATGGGATATGTTTCCAACATGGCTTCCAATCGAGGTCCTCTGCATTTTCATGGCAGCAGCTGCAATGGTGTATATTGTGTTGGGTTCAGTGATTGTTTATGGCCCATTACTACTTTCAGCTCTAAGGCTGAAACTTACAGGCAATATGCCTCCACTTCCGCCAGGCAGAATGGGACTTCCATATTGGGGAGAATCTGTGGATTATATCAAATCGTGCAGTGATCCTCACAACCCAGATATGTGGTATGACAGGAGAAAGGCTGAGCATGGGCCAATTTTCAAAACCCATATTCTGGGCAGCCCAACTGTGGTGATTTTGGGCCATCAGGCTAATAAGTTCATTCTGATCAATGAAAACAAGCTTTTCCTTAACAGCTGGCCTAAGTCTGTTAGGGTTTTGGTTGGGGAGAATGCCATGGTAACTTCCCATGGTGCCCGCCACAAAAGGCTAAGGCAGATTATACTGTCTGTTTTGGGTCAACATACTCTGAGGATGGCCATTGGGAAGTTTGAGAGGCTTGTGGTGCAGCATCTCCAGTCTGAGTGGCATGCTGGTAGTATTGTACGCGCCCATGAGAAGCTTATGGACATGACAGACCCTGTCTGTGGCTGCTGAATTTTTAATGGGATTGCAGCCAGGGAAGGAATTTGAGAGTTTTAAGAGGCATTTCCATGAGTTGAGCGCAGGGATGCTGTCTCACCCTCTTGACCTTCCCTGGACTGCCTTTGGAAAGGCAAAAAGGGCACGGGCTGTCATTGTTGATTTGATTCGTTCAAAGATTGAGATGCATGGAAATTGTAAAGGGGGTGAAGGGAGCTTTATGGATTTGGTGTTGTCTGCAGGGGGTGAGGGAAGCTTGGGTGAGGAGGAGATTGCAGATAATTTGATTGGGCTTTTTGCTGGTGGCCATGACACAACCGCCTCTGCCTTGGCCACGTTGCTCAAGCAACTCGCCCTTGCGCCCCACGTGTTACAACGCCTTCGTACAGGTATTGGCCTTATTTTTTCATATTAGGATGCCGTTCTTGGTTTTTTAGATTGTTTGGTCTTTTGGATGTCATTAAAGTTTTTGTTTATGGATCTTAAAACAAGAATAAGCTTAAACAACACATTCTAAATTTTTAACTTGTTAAGGTGACTCATTTGAAATTACATAAACCATCTAAACAAATCAGTTCAAAACTCAAAACTGAAAGAGTTTTTTTTGCCAATTTTAGAACAATCTTCATAAATACAGATAAAATTATTGAATAAGCTTCTAACTAGATTGGTTGTGTTTAATTGGTATTTAACTGTTGCTAGTTTCTATGTATAAAAACCTCATATTGCTGAAAATTTCTGATTTCAATTTTATAAAATTTATTTTGAATAAAAACTAAGTTCAGATTTCCCTAGTCCATAATATTGACTGTAAGTAGTTTCTGGTTATTTTGCTTTAAAATTTATTTGATCTCTGGATTACATGTGTTCAACTGATTTGATTTTAAATTTTAATATTGAATTTTTGGTTTCTTACTTTTTGTTTAGTAACTTTCTTATCAAATTAGATTTCAATGTCATTATTCTTTATAATTATTTATTAATATTATTATGATATTGTTATTAGAATTAACTCTTTAATTTTTGAGTCAAATTAATTAACTATTCATTTTTATGAGAGATGAATTCTTGTTTCTCATGAGAATGAATGATGAAAAAATTGACCCAAAATTATGTAATAAGTTCATGTTTCATGTTTCATGAGAATGATCAACAAATTAGATTAAAAAATTATATAATTGAATTTTAATAAGAAAAATCTATTTTAGAATGGTGATTTCTGAATTTGATTCTGTGTTTAATTTTTCCATCAATGTTTTGGATCATACATTATTCATCCGTCAATGTTTCTGATCATTGAACATGATTTGAAACATTGATGGAAAAATTAAACACACAGTCAAGAAAGATTGATAGAAAAATTAAATATAGAATGAAATGAATGATAAATCATGGAATATGATACAAAAATGTTCATAAAAAAATTAAACACAATGAATAATGAATTAACCTTGATGAAAAAATTAAACACACAATCAAATCCAAAAATCACCATTTTAAAAGTATCATAATGACCCTTGAAAATTTGCATTCAAACTTCTACTTAACTAATAATTTCAATTTAACGCACACTTTGGATTCAATCAGATTGTCAAAAGCTTAGGGATGACAAGAAGGAAGGAGAGCCTCTAACCTGGAACGACATAAGTGGTCTGCACTACTTACGCAATGTAATATCAGAAGGACTGCGCATCGTGGCCCCCATTAATGGAGGTTTTAAGCAAGCCAAAACAGATATTGTCTACGGGGATTATACTATTCCCAAGGGATGGAAGGTGGGTATAAAGTATACACTATAATTATGTATTCTAATTAGTTTTCCAATGGTCATCTTTCATGCAGTGTTTGATAATTTCAGAGTGGATCTACTGCAGGTTCATTATTCCACAAGACAGACAAACAACAAAAAAGAATATTTTTGCAATCCAGAAAAGTTTGATCCTGATCGTTTCAATGAGCGTCATGAGCCATTTTCCTTTATCCCTTTTGGGCAGGGCAATCGAATCTGCCCAGGAAATGAGTTTGCCAAGCTAGAAATGCAAGTGTTTCTTTATCATTTAGTGCTGAGATATGATTGGGAGTTGGTGGAGGCAGATGAAAGGACTATCATGTTCTTCATCCCTTACCCTACTCATGGTTTGCCATTGCTACTTAAACCTGCACCTCCATCCTCTGCAAATACCTGAAAAACATTTTCACTAGAATCCTCTGCAATTTGGTCATGAACAAATTGTTTTCATGGGTTTTTAAATAAACGTTGAAAATATAGATTTAATGATAGAAATGATGGTGAGAAAGTATATAAGAAATATCCTGTGTTCTAGACAGCTTCAAAGTCTATATAAGTGCAGAATATATCTTGCTCTTCAGCTACGTCATGTAGTTCTTTCCAGGTTGGCAGGTTTTATATCTTATTTCAGTTTTGTTAGGGGTTAACTCTGTGATGGTCATTTTCTTTTGCTCTGACAGCTTGTATTGTACAGATTATTGTATTTTATTTACTTTAGTAATGGGATAGCCCCTGATAAACGTATTATCCCCTATAATCTGCAATGCATTCGGAAGCAATCATGTGAAATTTAAAAAAAATAAAAATTAAAGAATGTTAAATTTCTTTAATTGCTTTAAAATATAAACCTCTTTTTACTGTTGGTTTTACTGCAGTAGTTGTTTAATATTATCACACTTTTTAACTCACAAATATACATACCTTCATGACATCTATTTGTTGGTTTGAGGTCAATTAAATTTTCTTATGTTAGCTTCTTAATGTGGCAAATTTGTTGATAAATTTATATCTAACACTTGCACCCCAACTAGATGCAAGGGTTATATTGAAGGGTAGGCAAAAGTTGGAAGAAATAAACATTGCCTTTGTTAAGAGTAATTATTTAAAATATAATTGAGTTGATTTTGAAATGTGGGAAAAAATTAAATATGAATGGATGCAACTTATAATATAAACTACAAGCTATGCAATTTTTTTTACAATGCATGAAAATGATTGATTTAAGATATTGATTACATTGAGTAGACACCATTGTGTTATATTGCACTTAAGAAGACTTGTGCATCTTTACTTTAGGTACCTAGCTACCTTAGACAATATTTGCACACACCAATAAAAATACAAACTTTTGACATTATATGTCACACTTCAATAAGACTTGTGCATCTTTACTTTGGGTACCTAGCTACCTTAGACAATATTTGCACACACCAATAAAAATACAAACTCTTGACATTATATATTGCACTTCAATAAGACTTGTGCATCTTTACTTTGGGTACCTAGATACCTTAGACAATATTTGCACACACCAATAGTTGAGGTCCTCCTCATAAGTTCCCTAAGGTTTTGCATTGTACATTGTTACTTTTTTACAATATAAGAAAACAATTAACCATAATATAACAACACACATGAACTCTAACCATAATATTAACCTTAACCTTGGTACTAATTGAAAGCTAATCCTAACACTATTTCTAACCCTAATTAAAATCTTAGGAACACCAAATCCAATCCTACTTGAATTGTAATGCTGACCCTAACCCTAATTAAATTGTAACCCTAACTGCAAGATTTATCCTAGAATGCTAATTTTGTATTAACCCTAGTTGAGTTCTATTACCAACCCTAACCCTAACTCAAACTTTATCTTGGAATGGAAACTTTAATTTTAACGAACCCTTAACTCTAACTTTAACATTAAACCTAACTACAATTTACAAATGATACATATTATTTAATTTTGTTATATATTATTTACCATTTGAATTAGATTAAGGAATGAAAACCTTAATTTAAACCAACCCTAACTCTAACTACAATTAGATGATGGCACATATTATTTAATTTTGGTATATATTATTATAGGTTTACATTAAGGTGACGATTGTAATTCACTTTTTAAAAAATTGTAATCTAGATATTGTAAAACTAAATTTATAAATCTTCTAATCAATTTTTGTTGTAAAATCATTTTTAAAGCATTTAAATTTTCAATATTTTTAATAATTCTTTTTTAATCTTAATATAATAATAATAAAATTCAATTTAAATACATGTCTCTTATTATAATTATAATAATTGAATTGAACTTAAATAACATTAACTCTAATCCTAATTGAACTCTAAAATTAACTCTAACTCTAACCTAAGCTAAATAGGAATATCAAAAGAGAGTAAGAGAAAGAAAGATAGAGAAAAAGAAAGATAAAAGAAAGATAAAAGAAAGGTTAAAATTTAGTTTATTATTTAAATTAAAATAAAACAACAAAATATAAATTTTCTAACAACCAACTATTAACTCCACGTGAAGCCCATTGAAATAATGGTAGTGTAAGGTTAATGTTATAATACAATACTTATATCAAATTATTAGACCCCTAAACAAATTAAATATTGTAATATTTGTAGATGTATAAAAATGACCATAGCTTGCATCAAGAAGTCCTGTGTGTGTGTGTGGATTGGTATTTTACATATTTTTCACATTTTAAATTCTAACAACCCATTTTTCCCACATACAATATTAAAAATTATATAAAACAGATTAAGAAAAATAAATAAAATCATTTTAGTTTATTTAAATTTTTTTTATCAATATTGTAATACATTTGTAAAATTATTATAAAAGAAAACATTTAATTTAAATCTTAACTTATAATTAAAATAAAATAAAATAGCCTAGTTAAATTATATTATCTTTTTCTACAATTTGAATAATTTTACGAAAATAAATTGTTTCAATAGATTCATATGAACATGATTTAAAAATTTGAGAGAAGGAGCTCTGCTAAGGTTTGAGGTTGCGTATTACGTCTTGTTTGTTTCAAACCGCATTTACTACGAGATTTTTGTGTTTATTATGGCTCCGGCCAACTTTAGCCCAACAGTTGATGCTGGTGTTGGAGTTGCTGCAACAGACACTCATGGTGCTCCCGAGCAAACGCCCTCGCAAATTTGTTCCGAAAGTGTTTCACAAGGTATGTCCTTCCCTAATGTTGTACTTCCTGTTCAGGATTTTGACAATGCTTGTGACTGGCTTGAAAAATGTACTTTGATAGGTTATTTTGTGGGTAGGATCCCTCCTAAAAGCATGCTTCATGATTGGGTCGCCAAAGCCTGGTCTCCTCATGGAGTTAGGCTTGATGGCATCCAAAGTCTCATGAAAGGTTTTTTTTTGTTTCGCTTTTCAAACCCTTCCCATGTGCAGGCTATTCTCTCCCATGGTCCGTGGACTGTTAGGTCATCCCTTTTGGTTTTCTAGCATTGGTCTTGCGATTTTTCTATCTCAGATGACAAAAAATTGCAAGTTCCAGTCTGGGTTGAGTTCCCTGGTCTTCCTTTGCCTTGTTGGCCTTTCATGCAAACCATTGCTCAGTCTATTGGCAAAGTTGTTTGCCTCGAGCCAGACCATTTTTTTAATATTTGCCCTCAAAAGAGGGTATGTGTTGAAGTTGACCTTTCTCGCGACTTGAAAGAAACTGTTGATATTCAGGTGGGAGGTAACACCTTCACCCAGAAGGTGCTTTATTTGAACCTACCCAACACTTGTTATCGGTGCTAGTCAACATATCACAAGATCAAGGATTGTCCCTTGGCAGCTCCGAAATTAAAACCCCTTGTTAAGGAGTCTGGCTCTCGACCTGTGGAGGGATCCAAGAAGGATGAATGGACCACTATGGTTCGTAATGGTAAAACCCCTGTGGTTTTAGCCCAAAAGACTCCCATCAGTTCCAGTCCTCAACCGACGACGGATCCTCTTGTACATTCTCCGTCCTCTCAGGAGGCTTCTACTCCAGTTTCAAACCTTGCTCAACAGGGGAATGCTTCTTTTGAAGGTGCTGCTCGCCCTCCTTGGGTGCGCACTCCTCAGGCTGTGTCTGCGATTTCTGCTCCACACTCTTTATGTCTCTCTTGCAGCCCTTCAGGGCATGCTGAGATTGTAGATGGTGGTTCAGAAAAAACGACGAGTTATCTCCAGTGGGGACCTAATTTTTTGCGCAATAGCTTCTCCTCTCTTAGGGGCGAGGAAGATATGCTGGTTTTGTCATGAATTACATCTCATGGAATGTTCGAGGTCTCACAGACCTCACCATAAAATATTCAGTTTGAGATGTTCGTCAACGTATTGTAGGCCTGGATGTTCTTTGCCTCCAGGAAGTTAAAATTGCAGGTTTCATGCTCAATGCTACATGCCGTGTTATTTGGCCAGATAGCCTTGTTTTTGCTTCTCAACATGAAGCTGGTCAAGGTGGAGTTGTTACCCTCCTTTCACGTTGGTGGTGCTCTGTAGTTATTTCTCATGGGTTTGATCCCATGTAGTGCGTCATCTGGGTTTTTCTTTCAATTGATAATCATTCTGTTGGGATTGTTAATGTTTATGCTCCCAATGATTCGGTTGAAAGATCATACATCTGCAATGGATTGCGGATAATCTACCACCTGCCACTTGGGTCATGTGTGGGGACTTCAATATGGTTGAGGTGGCTTCCGATAAGGAAAGATTTTTGCCTTTCTATCTGACAGCTGGTGAACGGGAAGCCTGGTACTATATGCACAATAAATTGGGTCTTTTCAATCCCAACACCAACCCTCGCCATCCTAGTGCTCGGTGTGGCACACTTGGTCTAATTTCAAAGCTGGCTCTAACAGAATTCTTAAAAGGCTTGATCGTGCTATGATATCTGCGCAATCTTTTTTCTCTTTCTTTGAAGATCATGATCTGCCCGTCACTCCTCTTGTTGATGTGACACTGTCAGACCACTTCCCCATAAAGTTTAGCATTGAATGGCAGACAACTAGGCATCATCCTTACAAAATGCAGTTCTACCTCAATACATCTCTCCTACACCATCAGTCCACAATGACCCATGTTCAAAGAGTTTGGAATTTAGAGCTAAGGCCCTGTCATCACACTGGTTGGATTGTGTGGTGGCATGATGCCATTTCCCGCTCTGCGAGGTTTTTGTGCATTTATGGTAGGCAACTCGCCATCTATCGCATGCAGTCGTATGATGTGACCACCAAAGCTCTATGTGCTGCCACATAAGCTTTGGCCTTGAATCTCTTTGATTCTACCCTGCAACTCCGTTTAGCTCAGCTCCGCCATCAGAAACAAGTTGTTGATAATCGCTCTTCCAGAGGAGCTCAAATCAAAGCCAGATTGCACTGGCTCAAGGTGGGCGATAGGGCTTCTAAGGAATTATTCCTGGCTCTACGTGCCTGTCATACCTCTATAGGGATTAGGAAAATAAAAGAGGGATAGGCTCTTCTCACCAAATTGCCTGACATATTGCAAGCCTTTGTTTGTCATTATGAGAAGGTGTTCACAACACAGGGAGATTCTCCAGCCAGAACCCAAGCCTTGCAAGATTGCTTAGCCATTGTTCCCAAATGGCTCTCCGACTCACAACAGGCCTTTTGTGATCTCTTACTGACCATTGATGATCTCAAAGAAGCTGCATTTTCTATGGCATATGACAAAGCCTCGGGCTGTGATGGCTTCCCCTGTGAATTCTACAAAGCTCTTTGGCCTTGTGTTGGTCCTGATCTTCATAAGGTCTATCTGGAAGCTTTTCATTCCTGCTCCTTGGGAAAAATGATTAACCAGGGAAACATCAATTTTATCTCTAAGGCTGGGGACCTAGAGGACATTTGCAATTGGCAGCCTATTACCTTGCTTAATGTCTCTTATAAGATCATTGCGAAAGTTTTGGCCCTCAAGATTCGTCATCTGTTGTTGCTTATTGTTTGCCCAAAACAGACTAGATTTATTAAATCCAGGTTTATTCTGGACAATATTATTGTTGTTTGGGAAGGGATGGATTGGGCCAGACGCTCTCAACAATGGGCAATCTTTCTTAAGATTGACTTCGCTAAAGCGTATGATCGCATTGAGTGGCCTTTTATCTTGGCTATTCTCAAAGCCCTCGGCTTTGGTCCTTGATTCATCCAGCCTGTTTAGATGTTATTCGAAGATGCCTTGGCTTGCATCACCATTAATGGTCGCCAGTCTGAGGCTTTTGGCCTTTTCAGATCCGTTCGCCAGGGATGCCCTCTGGCTCCTACTTTATATATTCTTGCAGCGGAAGGGTTTAGTTACTTACTTACTTGGCTTGCATCACCATTAATGGTCGCCAGTCTGAGTCACCTTCCCAACTTGTCAATGGCCACTTTGCGGATGATTCCTTTCTCACTCTCATTGAGGACGAAGATAATGTGCAGACCGCTCTTCAGTGCCTAAACACTTTTTGCTTGGCTTCTGGTTCAACCATTCAATGGCACAAGACGAAATGTTATAGACAATCTTTTCTTCCCACTCTGCCTTGGATCCTTCAATATGACTGGAAGTGGCTTCAGCATGGTGAAATATTTCACTTTCTGGGCATTCCTTTTGCCTTCCAAGCTTCACCTTCAGATCTCTGGAAGGCGGTCTTAGCCAGAATCAAGAAAAAGCTTGCCTATTGGATCACCAAGCCTCTCTCTTTGGTTGGTAAATTCCAAGTTTGCTCCAAAGTGTTGGCCACCACCCATGTCTACTACTCCTCACGTTGGGCTCCTTGAAAGGCCTCTTACATGAAGTTGGAAAGACTTCTACGGGCCTTTCTCTGGGCCTCTGGGTCTGACCATCATGGTTTTCACAGGGTTGCTTGGGAATACTGCTGTCTCCCCAAGGAGTCCGGAGGGCTCGACCTTATTTCTACCCAGAACCAAGGGCTGACCTTATGTGCTAAATGGGTTATTAGAGCCTTATCTGGCGACGAAGCTTGGAAAATTCTTCTCTGACATTGCATTTCTTCAGGCTTTCCTTCCAAAAGGCCAGCTTGGAAGGGGATTGGCTTGCAAACCTTGCTCACCATGAAAGACCCTGTTTAGATACAGGGTTTTTTGTGGTAAAAAATATTTGGCGTGCTTGGGAAGCTATCAAGCCTTGGCTTCGATGGGCCGGCGATGGCTTTTGGGATGACTTATCCATGAATCAGCACAACCTTCGGTGGTCACCTCTTTTTTAGGTGCAAGGGTTACCTTTGGCCAAACTTGAGGGTGTTAGTGCTATGCGTTTTCACAAGCGTGACATTTGAACACCTAAGGATCTTTTTCCCAAATCTTTTATGAGCCTTCGGTCGTGGGAGGACCTTCGAGTCCAGTTTTGCTTGTCTTGGCCAGATCGACAGACTTATGCCCTTCTAGTCTCGGCCCTTCCCTCAAATTTACTTAATAAGCTCAGTATTTGGTCTATCAGACCTTGGTGGAAAGACTAGAAGTGGTATCCTTGGACTCCTTTCACCAACTACAAACCCAAGATGGGTTATCTCTGGTTGGTTCCTCATTTACCTACGGTTCATATTCTCAATCAGCGGTGGCACTTGCAGTCTTCTTAGACTTCTTGAAGATTCATGTTTTTGGCTGTCTGGTCCGCCATCACTGAACCTAAGATTGCACACTTTGCTTGGTGTGTTCTCTTTCAAGATTTGCCTTTGGGTTCTAGACTCAAGCATTTGGGAGTTCCTGATCCTCGATGTCCTTTTTGTGGTCACCCAGAAACTTTTATGCACATCTTTTGGTTCTATAGAAGAGTTCAGCAGCATTGAAGCTGGATTCATGACTTTTTTCGGCCTTTTTGACCTGAGCCATTTTCCTGGCACATGGCTCTTCTGGGTGATTCGCCTAGAATCCCTTATAAGTTCTCCCAGACATGGCATGATTTCAGAATGGAGATCCTTTACACTCTTTGGAAGGATAGAAATGCTATTATTTTTTCTCATAGCTGTTTGGATATTAATGTTTCGCTTTATGCTAAAGCTTGCATTTGTAACAATGTATTAATGTAGATTTAGGTACAAGATGGCAAGGTGGCCCACTTTTAGGAGCTCCTCCAACATTGGGGCAATGCCCCTTGTACGATTGCCCGAGTAGCATCGGACTTTGTCTCTGCCGACTGTACTCCGCCCCGTGGCTGCCGTCGCGGTCACAGCTCCTCTGCCCGCCGCTCTTAGACCCTGTGGTCCCAGCCTCCTCGCCACCCCTCGAGCGGGAGATATGATGCTTGGCAATGCCGCTCGGCTTCTCCGTTGCGGCGTGGCTCTACCTCGGGGTGGCCCTCTACTGCTCCAATGGCCTTTGCTCCTCCTGTTGTTGCTGATTCTAGGTGGCCCTCTGCCACCACTTCCAAGTTTCCTCGCCTGGCTTTGGCAATCTTGCCTCCCAGGCAGGAGGAAGGAGAAATTGAAAAAGATCTAGAAGATATGTGGTCTGTGCCAGACCCGACTTTTGGCCCTGCTGATGTATGGAGCAAAAAAGATGGCTCTTATCCTCCTCTCTCAACTGCCACTGCTTTGGCTGCCTGAGGAAGTTTTTTGATGAATAGCTTGTTTTTTTTGTTTCTGGCCGCTGACCAAGTGACTCTCGCGGGGTAATCTTGTATCCCCTCGCATTTTTTGTGAATATGTATTTTAATATTTTTAATTAATAGAGGAGGCCTAATCATCAAAAATAAAAATAAAAAATAGATTCATATATTTTTTTTCTTTCATATAAAACTTTTTTAAGAGCTATATTCTTTATAACTTTGGTAACTAGTTCATTATAATTTCAGGTGTGATCCACTTGTTCTTATCAAGTAGACCTCCCAAAGAATCACATCCTAGTGGACTTTGTTGACCTCAAACATTGCTTACATTACAATTTCTATCTTTCTCTCATTTCTATCTAGAGACTTTAAGAATACTCTTCTATGCAATTTTTCACTCTCTCTCAAAATAAGAATATTATTCATGCAAACTCCTCAAAACTTCTTACGTTCTACTGGACCAATTTCAAAATGGACAATAGTCACAACACAAAACATACTATGACATCTTCTAAATACTTTACATAGCACTTCAGTTTAATCAAAACAATTTTTGAACTTTTGAATTTTGTAACTTTTACACCTTTCACTCTCACTTATGATCTTCAGATCACTTTTTTGACACACAATCAAACATTTCCCAAACAAAAATAATAATCACTTTGTCTTTCTTTAGTGGTGGATCAATAGAGAGCTGCGGCTCTTTCCATGTTCTCCTTTCAAGATTTACTTTGGTTGGTGTATGTCCTCTATAGAGCAGTGGTGCCTTTAACAACTGAAGCTGTAACTTGGCAATGCCTTTCTTTGATTGCTACCACAGTTTTGACTCTTCATCTCTTTCTTTCATTGTTTCAATTTAAATCATTTTCTTTTCTTTGTTGCTGCTATGGGCTATTGTTGCGTCTGCTTAGACAAAATAATTTCGTTTCTTCAGACTTTGACAGTAAAACACCTCTGTTATCCTTCATTGTCTTATGTTTTGCATTCAGCAATTTATCCCCCTTAACATCAACTCTACAGAGTGGTAGAGCCCTAAACCCTTTGTTTTGCATCCCACTGGTTCTTCAGGATCCATGATGACCTTACTTTCTACAAACACCATCAATCTTCCAGATAAACCTGGCATCAGATTCTTCAGTGCTTTACATAGATTTCTTCCTTTCTCAAGTGGTGGCTTCCAGATTCAAATCGACAATTTATTCAAAGAACAAAGTCAAAACACCAATTTAAAAAACATGGTGAATTCTTTTACCTTTCAACTTGTCTGGCCACTTTTTAATTCAGTGATTTCTCCTTGGTTTGGCCGAAATTTCCTTTCTTAACAGCTACAGCTATGCAACCTTTGTTTTATGGTTTGTCAACTTGATCTCTTTTTTTTTCTGCAGTACTAATGGGGACTTAATCTCTTTTATCTTTGGCAGCGGCTCTTCAACATCTGCTACAGCTTTTCATACGCCCTTATAATTTCCTTTCTTTGAAACTGGCAACTTCAGCATACAAAAGAACCGTGATCTCAACTTTTCTTTGGTGACTTTTCTTTATCTTCCAAATAGTTGCAATGATTTTAATTCTTTGAATGAGCGTACTTCAGAAAACTGCAGTCTCTTTGTCTAACTAGGCAGATTCAATCAACAAACTGAGCTATGACTCTTAAACCCTCTTCAGGTTTTTGCAAGTTTCTAACATGGTTCCAATGACTGAAAGATTTCTCTCAATTTGGTTTCTTCTACAACCTCAGTTCTCATTAGATTTCCCTGGAATTAACTGGCTCTGATATCAAATCAAGGAATTGAAGGAGAGTAGATATAAAAATAGAAACAGTTTATATTAATAAAACCAAATTATTACAAGATCTATCATTTGAGCTTCTGCTCTGTCAAAGACAAACACAGCTACAGCTTACAATTTCTCATCTAGGAGTGATTACTATATACAGACTCGAATGTTATATAGCAAACTGAGCATCTATAGAGGAGAGAGAAAAGAAACAGAAAATAATATTTTCAAACCACCCACAAAACATGTGAGACTGCAGATGTGACGGACAGATGGTAGCGATCCATTCGAATGCAAAAAAGATCACTGTCTTCAATGCTTGCAAATATGACTGCTGAAAAAAGAATTCGGTGTTGACAGAAACAGATGGTATTGATGTTCATACGGAGGATGAACAATTGAATGTACTTGTTGAGGTAGTTGAGATTATAATCTTCAACAGAGAGGAGATCGTAACTGATGGAAATGGAAGAGGTGATTTAAAAAATGTTTTGTTGTATACTGATAACTTTCATGTTATATTATATTATAGTAGAGGATAGTGGCAGTATTTCTGTCTAGTCTGTCTAGTTCTGAAGTCTACAGTTTTTGTGTCCCCATAATAAAAAAAATTATCGGTCTTACAATAACGCAGTTTTTAAGCCCAATTAGACCCATCCCAGATGTTCGCCTCATCCCATTATTTCTTGTGGTTTTCTTACTTTAAAGCTGCCACAGGCATCTCAAATCTCATGTTTTTATAAGTATTATTCATTTGGGTATACATTGGAAAGATAGATTGCATTTTTCCAATGCATATGAATCGTGGTATAAAAAGAACTGGTCAAACATTGATTTTTGGCGGAGCATAGTGATGTCGAATTTCTTGTGTCTTTAATGCCCGAGGTTATAATCAGCATAACTCTACATCTTACCAGATCTTTCTTAAACAAACATTAGAATACTTTCACATTTTTCTTACCATCAGGAGTTGGAGAATGAAGATAACATTGGATTTAATCAGTAGAATAATGAATTGGAAAATAACAAATCAAATTTCTCTGTTGAGTTGAACCTGCAAATATTGAAAGAAAGAACAAATTTGAACTATCAAGATTGAAAAACAAGATCATATCTTTAAATAAAAGGGGGAATCCTTTCTATTTGGGAAAGATAATTTTATATAAATATTAGATTTTTTTATGGATCAAAATGTATAAAATGTTGATTGTTATGTATTCAAATAAAGGAGGGCTTAAAATTTATTCAAAGCAGAAGAATAACAAAGTAAGGGCATCAAACAACCATGTCAAGATCCACTAAGTGATCCAACTAATGAAACTAAGAGGCCCATCCAAGAGCACAAGCACGCTCCACAACAAATAAAATGGCAAGAGCTTCTTTCAAATTGTTAGTATAACAACCTTTATAAATAGAAAAGAGAAACTGAGTAGTCCCCAAGCTATCTCTATCAATGCCACCAATACCAGCAGGACCCTGAGAAGACCCCTCAGTGTTGTGGAGGAGGACACCACCTCCCCACCCAATTATCTTCGGAAAAAGGAAAAGAGTGTCTACATCTATTTCTCATATTCTTATTCTAACTATAATATTCAGATGTTTTGAGCACTTTTTTATTATTATTTATGTTTTTAAAATATAGATATTTTGAAATTTTTTTACATATAAGTTTTTAAAATATAGATATATTAGTTGAGATACCACCAAAACCAGTCAATATAAATAATATATATATTCTGCATTGGAAAAGAATAATACAATTATCACATATAAATCTCAAAAGTCCAAAAAATATGAAGAAAATAATCAAATAAAAGTAAATTACATTATCAAGTAAAATATATATAATCTTTCATATATTATATCTTTGTTTAATAAAATAGCTATTCAATGAATATGCATTAATACTTTACTTATATAAATAAATAGAAAATATCAATATAAAAAACATTAATCCTAATCTCCATTAAATATTCACTTATTTTAACCCTAATTTAACAATCCTAATCTTAATCATATCTGAATAGTAATCCTAATTGAACTCTAATTTTAATCCTTATTAAACCTAATCATAATTGTAATCCTCATCCAGCCATTGTCCAAATTGAAACCTAACCCTAACTTGAAATATTAATACTTTACTTATATAAATAAATAAAAAATATCAATATAAAAAACATTAATCCTAATCTCCATTAAATATTCACTTATTTTAACCCTAATTTAACAATCCTAATCTTAATCATATCTGAATAGTAATCCTAATTGAACTCTAATTAACCTAACCCTAACCTGAAATATATGGAGGGGGAAAGCTTAGAATTCTTTTTTAAATGTCCCTATTGGGAGTTGAACTTGGGTCTCCACCATGAGAACCCAGTGTTTTAACCAGTTAAGCTCAACCCCATGGACTAAATTTATTAATTTTTATTTTGGCACATACTTTTAAAAATAATTTCCTCCTTCAAAATTATTAAAATGTTTGTAGAGTTAACATGTATTTTAAAAATTATTTAATATCTAAATTATTTTTTACAAATAATCTTGTTATGTTTTATTTTATTTTATTATATTTTAATAAAACATAATATATTATTAAATAATTTATAATATATATAATTTTATAAATAAAAATTTAATTTAAAAAAATAAAATATTTAAGTGTTTATATTATTATTTTCATTTTTTAATTAATCTTTTATTTATATAATTGCAAACAAATTATGATAATTGTATTTTCATTTTTAAACTAAAAATTATTTAAAATTATTTAAAAGTGATTTATAATATTTTTCGTCTTTATTTTGATTATGTTTTGTATATTATAAACTTTAACTTGCATGCATCAAAGAGCTCGCTAGCAACAATAACAAGCTATTAACAACATCCAAAAGTCCAACCCAAAACTTATCAAAAAAAAATATAAGCCTTATAGTAACACAAGTTCGTAACAATATCCAAGTATAAAATGCTTAAACAAAAACTATTAAAAAGAGAAACCCCAAAGAGGTTAGGCAAACAGCTTGCCCGAGTCCTCAATAAGGAATTTGAAATATTCCTTGTAATTGTCTTCATCTTCAACATATTTTTCCAAGACCTTCTTTTGCAACAGTCATAGGGTAGGAGACAAGCTATGCATGAATTTGGAGCTGAACCTAGCAACATGGACCATTTTTTTTTCTCTAGGTCCATCACCTTCACTCTCAAAGCTTCTAGGTTTGTAGTAGTTGCATTACATTTTTCACAGGTATAATCCACCGACAATCCACCTTGGTAGAGTGGGTCTTCTCAATCAAGAGCTCATCCTTCGATGGGTGGGCAACTTTCATTAGATCCAGGGGCTCCAGGGGGTAAAAGCATAATGTTGTGTCACCCTTTTATAAAAGAAGCGGCCAACACAACTAAAATTGTTTAACTTTGACTGCATAAAAGTGAGATTTCTAAATTGAATTTCAAAATAATGTAAACTGATAAAGTATAGAAATATTAATGAAATTTATATTTGTTATTTTTTAATTTTTTTTTTTTAAATTGACATTTTTTTTTTTATATATATATTCAAAGAGAGAATTTTTATTGCTGAAAAATGTTGAAAATTAGGGGTTCTAGTCGGGGTCACAAAAAAAAATGAAAACGAACTTATTTTTTTTCTAATTTCCATTTTCCAAATAGAGGACATATATATGTCGTGCTAAAAAAAATAAATAAATTTTGATGTATATTTTTCTCGTAATAATATTTTAAAGTCCAACATAGCTAAATTTGGTAGTTTTCATTCGACGTCACCTTTTGTCTACTAAATTTATCATTATAAACAAAATAGTATACCCTTTTGGAGAAGATTCTCTCATCTAGTGAAAAATATTTTTAATATCATTTAATATATTTTTAAAATTTCAAATTAGCCTCTTTTTGAACTTATAAAACCTACTTGCAATGTTTAAAAAGTAAAAAAAATTAGAATTAATGAAAATATTAAAAAAATTATATGTTCATATTCCTGACTTCGAGCTCTACAAAAGGGTATATTTTGATTTCTGTAAAACAATATTTTGTCTGAAGAAAAATAGAGCAAAAGTGAAAAGTTTTAGAAATGCAGATCAAATGGTGATTTTGCTACCACATCACCTAACACATTAGCCAATTTGGCCGAACTATTTTGGATAAGTTCGACCGAACTTTTGGTGCCATCTAGGTGCCACGGCTGCACCAACAGGTGCCACCATGACAAGAAATTAGTTCGGTCGAATTTAGTCTGACCAAACTACGCTAGTTAACCTAAAGGGTGACACAACTTTGTGCTTTTGCCCCAGGGTACTCTATGAGTGGGCACTATCAGTCTTCTCTGAGTAGCTCGTGTCCTCCTATTCCTCCATCTCTTCCACCTCCTCAAGATCATCATCGTCTGTGTCCATGGCCTCCTTCCCTTTCTTCATGGTCTTGCTTGCCAACCTATTAGACCTACAACAATTAGTGTTTCCCACACCTTTATCATCTCCCTCACCATCGATTTCCTCAAAGCAAGGTTGAGCATGGAGCTTAGTCGTTTTGGTCGGCCGGGGGGGGGGGTAGGTTTGTATTTTTTATCATAGCTCAAGGGAGTAGTGAGGTATTTTAGCTCACATAGACTAGAAACAAAAAGGTTAGAAGTGGTAGGAGTAGTTTTAGACCCTTTAGGGGTGGCCAAGCTTGAATTAGGAGTAGAGAAGGGGATTTTTGTAGTAGCTTTAGCAACCTCAGGAATTCTAAGGCATTTCTTTTTGCTTTTGCTAGGAGAGTCTAGAATGGTCGTAGAATGCAACCTGGATTTAGAGTGTGCGTAGGGGAATCAATGACCACAATGGCTTGGGAGGACAGAGGGCAAGGTGAAACTGGTAAATCCAAAAGATGAGGCCTTGGTGTAACAAAACCAACTTCTAATTAGAGTTTTTATCTACTTCGAGGGTGTCCTTGATGGAATTATCAAGGGAGTTCAACATAAAGAAGGCAAAGAAAATTAAAGCTTAATGGTGGAAGTGGTAAAAATTATAGACCTTAAACCTACCTTCGAGAGTGAAAAATTTCATGATCATTAAGAATACTTGGTTCCAAGGAGAAGGGAGCCCCTCATGATCAAAACCACCATGCAACTTCAGGAATTTCTTGCCATCCTTGAAGAACATGACCAAGTTATTGTTGTTTGCAACACGACATTACTTCTTCCGATTCCTCCCCTTATTGGGAAGACCAATAGCCTTGGATATGCCATCCTCATAAACCTCAAAGGAAATACCCCCAATCCCAACCCTACAATTTTCCTAGTAAGTGGAGAACTTAATGGAAAGGTTTTCATCAAAACTATTGATACTCTCAATGAATAGAGAAACCCCACCCTTGGTATAAATGTGTCAAACAATCCCATTGTCTTTGAATTCAAAGTAAAAACTAGGCTCAATTCTAACCCTATTGCCCCCCATTTTCTCAATAGCTTTGTAGAAAGACTTAGCCCAGAAGATGTGTCAAAAAAGCCAAAGAGTCATTAGCAGAATAAGGAAATACTAGATAAACATGTAGTAATTAGTATGCGTGCCACTATAATAGAAATTATTACTAAGCATTCTTCGTTTGGGATGCCAAATGTTCCACTCGCCACTCATAGTACAAAAAAAAGAGGCTAGAAAGGGTGTCAATAAATTTGATGATAGCTAGTCTTGCATTAGGGGCATAATATAAGTGACAAGAAATTAATTTTTGGATTTGGATTAAGACCACAAAAGTACTCCTATCATAAATATAGGAATAAAAGATAGGGCCTCAAGTGGTATCCATCTTGGTAGACAAGCCATAAGGTGCCAAGTCATCGTATGGGGTCAACATCATTGAGGCCCAACACAAGCAAGGTGCCGCCAAAAGAAAGGGGTCCCACTGCCAAATTCACAATTAAAGTCATCTTGCCAAATCATTTTGAGGCAAAGACTCATCATCTATGTCCTCCACATGGTTGACACAATTTAAATTTGAAAAGTCCTACCAAAAGCTATCCCAATCATCTTCAATGGATATGGAGGCCCAAAGAGAACTATCCAACATGAGAGGTATCCCCTCATATAATTTCCAACCCATGAAGCCAGAATACCTTCCCATCGTAGAATTGTTTCGTCGAATAGACTCACTCATTGCACAATTGTTCCAACCGAGGCCAAAGAATAAATTCCAATAAAGGAGAGGAAGTAAAACAAGATCATTTAACTTCCCCATTAATATAGTTTTTGATTGTCCACTCCTTGGAAAGGAGGTTTTAGACCCTAGCAAGAACACATGAAAGTACGCCAACGCCATAAAGGAGTAGTTTCAAGACCCCAAGTAGCAAGAGCATCCACAACTTTGTTCCCCTCCCTATATATGTGTTGTATCATAAACATTTCTAGCCCTAACTAGAGTTGGTTGATATTAATAGTTATAGTTTCTAGGTTCCAACTGGGGTTAGTAGATCCTTTAACATCATTGATAATAATCTTGGAGTTCCCTCAATAATGTGATGTTTGATACCAATTGAAATGACAATGTTTATTCCCCACATAAGCATCATACCCTTAACATGATTATTGTAGTGGAACCAATGGGACATAGCCCTAAAAGATGTGAGCAAAATTGCAATGGAGTAGAATGTGGGGGATTGTTTCCTTGCTCTTCTTACAAATAACACATCTATTAGGGAGTTGAAATCCTTATTTGATGATATTTTCATGAACGCAAATTTTATTATGCATGGCATTCCACCAAAATAAATTGATCTTAGGCAGTTGGTGGGGATTCCAGACTTTTTGCCAAAACCCATTATTGTTGTCATCCTTCACCAACACACTGTAAGCCAATCTAATAGTGAAGTTCCCTTTAGAATTCATGATCCACACAAATTTTTCTTCTCTAGAGAAGAGGGAGAGCCTAGTATGTTGGAGATAAACTTGGAATAAAGAGGCAATACGAGTTACATGGGCCCGATTTTGACAACACATTGACATACACAACCAACTATTACCAGTTGAGAGAAAAAATTCAATATCTTATCTTTTAAGTTCCCTATAGATGTGATGTTCCGTCAGGAGTTGGTTGGTCAATTATTCATCCTCCTAGAACTGGATCAACTACCCATTTCCCACCTACCAGTTAAGTCCCATAGATATTAACCTACTAGGCATGATGATATTATTCCATATTTTTTACCTGCTAAGGAATCCAGTAGCAGATAGTACCTTGTAGCATTTTTCCTAGTTAAGGTATTTAGCTCCCATAATGGTACTTTGATCCTTATTGTTGAGGGTAAGATTCCATCCAATCATATCCATCAATGCTTTGTAAAAGGTGAACAATTTTCCTTATTCCAAGGCCTCTAAGGGTCTTGGGGAGGCAAATTTTGTCACAAATAACTAAGACAATTCTTTTTATTTCTTTAGTACTGACCCATAAGAAATTCCTTTGAATTTTCTCAAACTTCTCAGAAATTTTCATAGGGAGCTTGAAAAGAGAGAGGACGTAAAATAATATGCCTTGGAGGGAGGCCACAATAAGTTGAAGCCTCTAGACATTACTAAGGATTTTGGCTTTCCATCCTACCAACTTTTTTATATTCTTTCTAAGACAAAGTTCTAGGAAGTAGGAGTAACTTATTTAAAATTGAAGGGAGCTCCAAATAGACTCCCACTAAGGTGGCACATTGACAACCCAAGATATTATGAATTTTCCCTTGCAAACCATCAACAATATTGAAGAAATAGATGCCACTTTTATCATAGTTTATGTACTGACATGAGGCCATATAATGTTGATGCAAACATTGTTTCAACATTTAGCTTCCACCACTGAGGTGGATCCAAATAAGACAGAATAATCTACAAACTATTGGAGGACTAGGTCTGGAAGGGTGGACACCACTTTGATCCCATTGAGGTTTCCATCCAGTATGAGTTTGAGGAAGTTTCTACCTAGGACCTTAGCCAACATTATAAAAAGATAGGGGGACAAAGGTTCCCCTATTTGATTCCCCTTTTCACATTAAAGAAACCTCTTGGGACCTCGTTAACTAGGACTAAGTAACATACAATAGTTATGTAGTCTCTAATAATTATGATCAAATTATCATAAAACCCCAACTTCTTGAGGACTTTGAATAAAAAGTCCCATAAGACTCTATTGTAGGCCTTGAAAACATCAAGTTTCAAAGCCATCCCCATGAGATTACATTTATCCATAATGTGGAAAATCTCATGTGTGGTTATAGTAGCATCTAGGATTTGCCGCCTAGACACAAAGCCCTTTTGGTTGGTACTAATCATTCTATCAAGCATAGGTTGGATTCTATTGACAAGAAATTTAGAAAATATCTTATAAATTGTATTGACTTATCGAGGTTGACTAAACCAGATAACAATATTTGCAAAGAATGTCATGTTGGAAACCAGACAAAAGGAACATATAGAGGAAAGGAGAATTCGTCCACCAGATTGTTGGATTTAGTGCACATAGATCTATGTGGTCCTACTAGAACAAGGAATATACAAGGTGAGAAGTATTTCATGTTGTTGATTGATGATTATTCGAGAATGTCATGGGTTGCTTTTTTGAGAGAGAAGTCAGAAGTATTAGAAAAATTCAAGATAATCAAGGCTAGAGTTGAAAATTAAGTTGATAGAAAGATTAAGTGTTTGAGGTCTAAAAGAGGAGGAGTATTTACTTCTGATGAGTTTAGCAATTTATGTGAGAAACATGGTATTAGAAAACACTTATTTGCCCCGAGAACATGAAAACAGAATGGTGTAGTGGAAAGGATGAGTCAAACTATACAAGAGGCAGCTAGAACAATGATCAAAGGAGCATAACCACCAGACGTCTACTGGAGAGAAGCAATTAACACAACAATCTAACCTCTTAACAAAATTTTATACTGAAAGAGACATGGAAAGACATCATATGAACTATGGCATGGTAGAACTCTGACAATGAAATATTTTAAGGTATTTGGAAGTAAGTGTTATATCCAGAGAGATAAAGAAAATCTTGGAAAATTTGACAGCAAAGAAGATGAAGGCATATTCCTAGGTTATTCTACAAGGAGCAAGGCATACCAGTGTTACAACAAAAGACTAAACAATATTGAAAGTGAAAATGTGAAGGTTGATGAAGGCATTTCTAAAGACTTTGACAAATTGGTAGGTTATGAATCTGATGAATAAGTTGATAGAAAAAGGGAAGAAAAAATCAAAGAAGAAGAGAAAGAAAAGGAAACTCAGGATGCTCTGGTATCTACATATAAAACCCCAAGGTATGTACAAAAGATTCATTTAGTAGATCAGATTATTGGAGATAAGAACAAAGGAATTATCACAAGAAGCAAAGTAGATCAAGAACAAGTTTTGTTTTGTTTACTATCTAAGATTAAACCGAAATTTGTAGAAGAATCTTGCAATGATCAAAGTTGGATAAATGCAATGAGAGAAGAGATGGATCAGACTGAGAAGAACTAGACATGGGAACTAGTTCACATACTGGTAGATAAAAATGTAATTGGAACAAAGTGGGTATTCCAGAACAAGATGGGTGAATATGGAAAAGTTGTGAGAAATAAAGCAAGGTTGGTTTGAAAAGGTTACACATAGGTTGAAGGCATTGACTTTGAGGAGACATATGCACCTGTTGCTCTGATGGAGGCTATTAGGACGTTTTTTGACTTTTGTAGCCTTTAAGGATTTTAAGGTTTATCAGATGGATGCAAAGTCAACATTTTTGAATGAAGAACTGAAAGAAGAAGTCCACATTGAAGAACTAGAAGGATTTTAATTGAAAGACGATCCAAACATTGTTTGTTGATTGAAGAAGACCCTGCATGGATTGAAACAAGCTCCTAGAGCTTGGTATGGAAGGGTAGGTAAGTATTTGATTGATCAAGGTTTTCAGAAGGGATCCACTGACAACAATTTATATTTCAAAAATGGTTCAGGTAAAATCTTGTTTGTTGTAATATATGTTGATGACATAATATTTGGAGGAATGAAGGCATGTGCATAAAATTTGCTAATGAGAGACAAAAGGAATTTGAGATGTCCATGATCAGTAAGTTAAATTTTCTTTCTTGGTTTGCAAGTAAATCATAATAGCAAATGAATTTTCATTTCATAGTCTAAATACATTAAGGAATTATTGAAGAAGTTTGGGTTGGAGAATTCCAAACTGGTGTGTATGCCTATGATCACCAAATGCAAGTTAACAAAAGAGGATAAATCTCCTAAAGTTGATGTGAGTCAGTACAAATCAATGATCAGAGGAAGTTGTTATACTTGACTGCTACTAGATCGGATATCATGTATGCAGTTTGTTTGGCGGCTAGATTTCAACAAGAACTAAAAGAATCACATGTTGTGGCAGTAAAAAGAATCTCTAGATATTTAAAAGGAACAAAAGAGTTTGGTTTCTGGTATCCCAGAAATTCATATTTTACTTTGACAACTTATATAGATGCAGATTGGTCCGGAAGTGTTGATGATAGGAAAAGTACAAATGGTGGAGAATTCTTCCTTGGTTCCTAGTTGGTTGCTTGGTCAAGTAAGAAGCAAGATTCTGTGTCTTTATCTATAGCTAAAGCAAAATAATTGCAGCATATTCATGTTACACACAGATATTGTGGACGAAGCAGACTTTGAACCTGATATCGGTGTAATGTTCAATGAACCCATCTCAATTATGTGTGATAACAGTAGTGCAACAAACATTTCTAAGAATGCAGTACGACATTCTAGAACAAAGCATATATCTATTTGGTATCACTTCTTGAGGGAAAAGGTGTTGGATACTGAAGTAAAGTTGGAGTATGTACCTAGAAAATCTAGTAGATTGCGGATATCTTCACGAAGGCATTGTGTAAAGATAATTTTGAGTATCTCTAATAGAAGTTAGGGGTATTAGCCCTTCCTAATTTGAACTGATGTACATTTAGATGTGTACCGGTCCAATTAAAAAATTGAATATTCTTATCTGGACTAAGTGCTTCCTCTTAGGGGGAGCAAGAGTAAGTTTCATAGGGGAGTTATGCCTGCCTTTTTCCTTGATGTCAAAGTGGGAGAGATGTGTAGAGATGTACATATAATTATGTTGATTTGATGATGTAGAGAGAGTTTTGGGTTTGTTGTTGATGGATGTTGCCATCAATGACAAAGGGGGATATTTTTGCAAATGTGATGTTGATGGTTGTCATTGATGCCAACAGACGGTTTTGATATTGGTGATCTAAAAATTGCGTTCTCAAAATCTTTGATGATCTGGAAGATGTGTTTTAGTTAATATTTAGTGCAGATTGATTGAGTTGATGGTGATCCAGATTTGGATATGATATTTGATCGTTTGTATTCATGAATATCTAGGTTTCATTCTCATTTTTGTTAAGTTGGGTAGTGCTATTTTGGGTCCGGATTAAGTCTGGAATTGGAGGATGAGTAATGACATTTGTGTAGCGTTTGAGTCATGTTTTGGGTCTGGAATTTGTGATGAATGTAACGTGTTGATCTGACCAATGATGTGTGTTGTGGTATGGTCTACTTCTCATTCCTTCCCACCACCAGAATGTTTAGTGTTGACCTATTTCAAATCTCTGTCTTGGCTGACTTAGAAGATTGTTTCCCAGAGACAGTATAAATAAGAGGGTGAATTGAATGATGAACATATGGAAGAAGTGCAAGATTGAAAAGGAAAACTCTGATTGTGGATGATGTGTGAAATGTGTTGTTGCTGAGAAGGCACTAGAAGAAGTTTCAGTATTATAGATTGTGTATCAGTGGTGGATTCTCTTTTTCTTTTTTCTTCCCTTGGCAACGAGCTTTTTTTTGGGCAGTGAGCCCTCCTGCAGTGAGCATTCTAGCAATGAGCCACCCTTTGTAAAAATCACCTTAATCGGTGTTATATATTGAGAACTAACATTCTTCGTGGTTTTTCCCTTCTTGGGTTTTCCGTGTCATATTTGGTGTTCATTGTGTGATCTTCTTTGTGTATGTGTTTTTATATTATCTCTACTTTAATTAATTCCATTTGTTATTTAGGATGTGTGAATGTATTGAAGAAAAAGTTTAAGTTGTCAACTGATTCACCCCCCTCTTAGTTGCTCAGATATTTAACAATGCGATTATCACAAAAAATCTCTTCTTTATGGGAGGAGAGTTTAATGACCATCTCAATTTTATTTAGGAAAAATTGCATCAATCCCCCTAACTAATGCACAATCTTGTACAACTCCACTATTAACACAAGGCTAAGTACCCTTTGTTCATCCCGTTCCATGTCAATCACATTCCTAACATATTTGTATAGGAAATCAAAACACTTGCCAGAGTAGAAAAACAATCCATGATAGTAAGAAGGTGGTTTTTGGATGTTGCATTAGGAATAAATGTTACCCATGTTAAAAGATATGAAATCAATTATAATAAAACCCAAGGGATGTCAATTGCAATACATCAACATGATAATGTTTTGAGGGGAGACTACACTATTAATGAGGAATGGTGCTTGAGTAGCTGAGTGATTCTAAATGTCTTTGACAGGTGTAAGAAGTGGATAGATTCACATTGCAAAACTTTTTGGACTCTCTCGCACGATCCCTAATTATCATAGTCCTCTTTTGAACATTGAGGGCATTGCCATTTATGTTGGTGTAGGCCTTCTCATAAAAAGGTTCTAAATTTTCTATTTATCTCATTATTTAAGTCCTCTTAGTAGAATAATCTTCAAAATTGATCATTGGAAGAAAAATTCCATTTGTGACATTTTGGTTACTTCAACGTATGCTATGTTTTACTATTACTATACTCTGCCATCAAATGAATAGCTTTCATTCTTTGTATGTTATGCAAGAAGAGTTAATGAGATCAAATGACAATTATACAAACCAATGCATATATATTTGAAACCAATTAAAATTTAATGAACTTAGAATGTTTGCAAATTGTTTGATAGAATCCTCAAGGAGAAAATACAATAACGTTTGGTTGCATGAATTAGTGGGGGATTTTACAAAGTGGTTACTTTAGTGAAAATTCATATGGTTTATTTGATCTCAAATGAGTTTAGATCATATTTTAGATGCATCTTAAACTAGAAAATAAAAGTAAAAGAAAGAAAGATCTTCAACATGAATATAAATTATTTGGTAGGTGAAGAAGTTGAGATTAGAAGAGATTTTATATACTAAGAATTTATTATAAATAATATTATTTATTTGAATAACTTAATATTTATATTTAATGGAAATAAGAATTTTTTTCACACAACAGGGGTAAAATTTATTAAACACAAGAAAGAGTTACAAAGCAAGAATGCCCAATTACCCAACAAAGATTAGTGTATGAGTTGTAAGCATAATTTTCCCTATATTTTTGTAATTATATCAAAGAACATGTTAAGATATGGTTGGTATCCTAACATGTTGGCATTTGTAGTTACAAAAAGGTATTTATATGTATGTTGGTTTTAGAGTAAGAGGGCATGATTAGTTGGAGAGAGAATCTATAAACCTTCGTGATAATCCCCTACCTCATCAAGTTGATGTTAAAGAATAATAAGACCTCCATTGTTATGACTCTCAAGAGTTTATGGGTTGATAAATCTTGTTGCCATTTTGTAAAAGTGATATTAGAACTATTAGTTTTATTGATAGGGGATAGGAGCTCAAAATCATCTTAGCTTGGTTATGTGAAGAATAATGTTTGCATGAATATGTATTACCTTACATAGTTTGGGTTCAATTTAATTACTCTAGGCTTAACACTGGAATTATTCTAATTCAATCTATGCATGACAAGCCATCATTTGGCATCTAATAAGAAAGCTATGATGCATGGACAATTAAACAAGGAGTTGACTACTATTAGCTCTACAACTTTTGTTCATTAAACCTTATCTAGTGGGACATGATCTCAAGATATGGTGAATATTGATTTGTACTGTATAATAAGTGAAATCATAAAGTAAGGAGTATAATTATTGTTGAGGGTATATTTTCATGTGATGATCCCATTTGGATCCTTAAAGAATGTTCCCATTATTGTTTTGTTGTGACAATATTTGAATACCACTTTAAAAGGACAAACACTATTTACTAATATACTATTCTTAGATGGAATGAAGAATGTCAAACCACCTCATACCTATTTACTTAATTAGAGAAATGATGGATCACAACCCCATAATATTAAACCTAAGGGCATTCTTCATTCCTTTGAGCTAAGCAAATAAAATCTAACATGGCCTTGTATTAGAATATAATTTTAGGTAATTGTGATCCCAAAAATGTGTTATGTATCCACTACAGTATAGTGTCTTTCCATAGTGATAAGTATGGTTGGTACAAACAAAAATAATTTCTTGTTATGAAAGAAACCTAACCTCTACATCATGGAGATGAACTATAGGTTATTTAGGGATGATCACATGTGTTGAATTGGGAAAAATAAGGGTAGTGAGGTTCAATTGAGATCTCAACATCCTTGGATGAAAGTTTTATGGTATAGGTTTGCTAAATTGGAAATGGAGTTCACTTTTACTATGTATCGTTAAGAATTAATAATTATTGATTATTAGTAAAAGAACCCTATTGAGTATGAAATAGAAACCCGAGAAATTGGGGTTTGTGATTTACTCTATAAAGTTTGGAAATTAGTAAATAATTAATAGCTACATTCCTTTTTCTTAAACACTTGTAAGGTTTTCTTTTTATAGTATTTATCTTGCTTCACCCCTTCAAGTAACAACATTTGATTGATTATGAAATCTTGGGTATGAGAACCTAAGGGTATGATCATAAAGAGAGGCCATATGAGGAGAACTATGTGTGACTTTGATCCATTTGGAAGTGGATACATAGGTAGTCCTTGGGTGAAGGATGGCCTTGTGACAGGTCAGGTCCGTAGGAGAAGGGTCCAAGGGGGGGATAACTCAAGGTTTGACTGTGTTGTTCCTAACTTGTTGACCTTTCCTATTCAGTAGGCTTCAGATGAGGTTGAAGTGGGTAATAGATGGTCATAAAAGGGTTACAAAAACTTGATAACTTGTATTTAATACATAATGTTCTTTTGAATAACAAGATAAAGGAAGTTATTGGATTGACTACCTTATAATTGATATCTACTTAGGGGTACATGTTGAGTCAAAGTCATCTTGTGTTGGTTCTATTTAATTGTTATGTGTTTGTCAAATATAACCATGGACCTAAGGTCTCATAATTTGTTTGATTGTGATATACTTATCCCTTTGACTAGCACAATGAATCGTCTTATGTATGTCCCTTACAAGCATGAACTATTGAGATATTTATGCAGCGATAGGTAGTCATTAGACCATGCCAATGATCGATGTCTAGGCTACTACAAGGGATCCATCAACGTTCACCTAGTTCATGAAGGTGAAGTTTTCAATAGCTACCCTAGATTAAGATACAATAATAGTTAGAAGGTTTTCATTAGACCATGTCAATGGTGGATGCTTGGGCCTCTATTATAGCTTTTGGATTAGACAACATTCACCTAGTTCATCAAGGTGAAGGATTGCTAGGGGCTATCCACAATTTGATACAATAATAGTTGCATAGGCAGTTACCTTACCATGTAGGTAGCGGTAACCAAAACTGACTATTGTATGGAGGGTTGGCTGGTAGTCAACTATACCATAGAGATGATCGATGCCGAGTGTTACCTAGAATAGTGAAGAAGATAGTTGACAGTATCACTATGGTCACCAAGTGGTATATGCTAGAAGCTACTTCTTCTTGGTTGGATAGACTTGTTACTCGTGGCCTATAAGCGATTGAAGTTGAAATCCATGGGGTTAGGTTGGTTAATTGCTTGTGAAAATTCAGAGGATTGAGGATGTGTTGGAATCAAGGAACACTGAGAGGGGGGGTGAATCAATGTTTTGCAATTTTTAACTTTAGTGCATAAACACAAAGAAAAGATCAACAACACCATAACACCAAGATTTTTATGTGGAAACCCGGTTAATGGAAAAACCATGGTGGGATTCAAACCCACAATATTAATATACTCTGTTAGAAGTATAATAAAATTACATGAGGGGAATGCACATGCATTCAGACACACTGCCTAGAGCTCACTGCTCAATTACAAGTAAGGGCTACAACCCGAAAGGCTCACTACCTTACAAATGATTATAGATAATAATTGGAATGTCTGAACTGATAAGAAACATCTACAAATGCTAGAAACAGTTCCAGTTAAGCACAACATACTTTGTTGCAACACTGCTCTATTTTGATATTCTGCTGTATACCAGAGCACAAATCCTTCAATTACGCACAATTTCTCATACACCCTTCACACACAACCATTGCTATCTAAAATGATCAAATCAATTGGTCTAATATATCCGCAACATCAATTTAGGTTTATTTCATGTCGGCCCAAAACCGCATAACACACAAGTGAAACATATTACCCAAGTCAGCTCAATCCGATCCAAAACAACCATGCGGACCAAAACAAATTATCCATAGACTTCCTACATGATGGCTCACTAACCTCAAACACACAAACAATCGCCAAAATCACTCCGCACAATTCACACAAAGAATCTCCACACATTACTGCTGATAAGCACTATTCTAACAAAATACCTGTCTACCGGATCTTCCAACTCACTCAACACTCAACATCGGAGCACAAAAACATGGAATAAGGCAAATTACACGTCCACAATGCATCTTCGAGATCCGCAACATAGAATACTCAACACAAATGAATCGCCAACCACAACATTGTACACTCTGTCGGATGACCTGTTCTTCTCACTGGACCTCATCGGACCTCAATTAATCTTCCAGTATGAATGAATCATGAACTGCGGATTGAATATTTGACTCAAGTTGCCATCAATGACAACATGTAATCATTAATGCAATGTTAGGATGAACCTATGGTGTAGTATGGGATGCACAAAATCCTTTTCCTCATTTTGAGATAGTATACTTGACCCTATTGGGTTGAGGATTGACCCTTGAAGTAGTATGGGATACTTTGATTCTCTTCCTAATTATTCGCTAATGTAGAAGACTAGAGAAAGGAATGGGACCCACAATGTAGTGCACAATGCACCAACATTCATTTTCTCTTTGGGATGCACTAGGGATAGGAGATAGTTAGCATATATGAGCTAGTTGCTATTATCCTTATGATGCCTATATGGGCCAGTCACTATTTTAGCTGTGATGTCTAAATGTGCCAATGGCTATTGTCTTTGTGGTGCTTGTATGAGCAAGTGACTATTATCTTTGTGATGTACGTTGGAGCTACTCACTATGTATGTGATGTATGCCAAAGCTATTCAGATTGTGTACCTATGACATGTGTATGAGGTAGTCAGCTTGTGTACCTATGATGTATATGAGCTAGTAAGCTTGTTTACCTATGATGCGTATGAGCTAGTTATCTTGTGTACCTAGATGTGTATGAGCTAATTCATTGTGCATATGTGACCTGCTTGTGACAATCATTAGGTATGTGATATGTGATATGAGCCTTATGCATATGTGTATGTTTGAACAATAATGATTAGTAATGTTGAACATGAAATCGACACTTGATGGAAAAGGTTATCTTTTTATTGTGATGAGACTAAGTTAATAGATTCACTTAATTAATAGTTAGCGTTTAAATAAAGACAAAGATCTTGTGAAGATGAGAGAGTGAACTCCCTCTGAGTGCAAACTATGAAGCCTCTAACTTCCCACGAGAGGATACATAGGCATGGTCATTAGGAGTGAATCCTCAAGTCTTAGGTCTAGGGACAAACCTAATTATGGAAAATTAACCCTATAAAGTGTAAGCATGTATTATGACATCGAGTTGTTGCCACCATGGTGAACACAGGAGTTTGAAGTTCACCACTTCTAAATTAAATATGATATACTTGGTTGATTAAGTTAATAATTAATGTTGAGTTTGAAGTTCACCACTTCTAAATTAAATATGATATACTTGGTTGATTAAGTTAATAATTAATGTTAAGCAGGAAATTTTTTTTACAGTGGTTAGTGGTTATGGGACAGGGACAGATTTGATTGTTAATCCAATGAACTTCATAGATGCCATCACCTATCAAAATTCAATTATAATTATAATAAAGGTTAAGTTTCCCGTGATATCTCTTGGCATATTTTAAATGGATTTTTCAAAATATAGGTATTATAGTCAGTAAATTTGTCTTAAATTACACAAATAGATATTTTCTCATGTATAACCCCAACACGAATGAACTTTGTGCTCACATTTGCACGAATCTCCGCTCACATTTGCATGACTCTCCTTATGGCCACATGGGTAATTTTTTTTTTTTTTTTGGTTTCCATCATTTTCTAGGTTATGAACACTCATGGCTATGTACACCTATAGATCATTTTAAAAAAATAAAAAAAAATTATCTTACTTTTTTATGGCTTTTCAATTATAGAAAATATTCTATATCAAACTAATTCAAAGACAATTCCTATTTAATTAGACCTCTTGGTAGTATAGAGCATTATGGGTTGAGTGATCTTTATGTAGTCTTTAGTTCCTCTTAACCTTTTTATAAAATTTTGTACTTCCTTTTTTGGAGGATTGGAGATGACTATCATCTTGCCCCTTCATTATTAAAAAAAGTTGTGTAGTCTTTAGTTTGTCTTTCTTTTTATAAAATTTTGTACTTCCAAAAATATAATTTTTTCTCCCCTTCAATTATTTTTCACCCCATCACTTAATTAATTATGCATTTCTTCGAAAAAAGGTTACGCATTCTTTAGTTCCTCTTGATCTTTTTATAAAATTTTGAATTTTGTACTTTCAAAAGATAGTATTCTTTAGTATTCTTTAGTTCCTCTTGATCTTTTTATAAAATTTTGAATTCGTCTGACTCACGAATGAGTGGCCCCTTCCTCGTCTTAATCACAAGTGGAAATGCAAATTTAGCTTCAAAGTTTAAATCAAAATGAGTGGTCAAATATGTAAATCAAAAGCTAATTTTGATACTCAAATTTTGGCCTGGAAAATTTTACATTCCAAGCGACTTAAATTGGATTTAAATTGGAATGTTGCCTATTGAGAATATAAAAAGAATATAGAAACAATCTTTTGGACAACTCCGTTTGAAAATTTTCCAGCTATTTTCTACCGTTTGAAAATTTTCCAGCTGTTTTCTATTTTCTATCATGAACTGAATTGGAAAGAAACTAATTTTGATTTTGATATTTCTATTATACAAGTTATTTTAAAGCATATATAGAAAACTAGATTAAAGTTTTACTCTACATCTTTCTTCAAGTGGGCTTTTTGTTTTCACTTCATAGATCATGTTTTCACAGATCAGCCTCAGCATGACCTCAGCAAATGAAAGGGCAAGGGTCACAATTTAAAAATTCTTTCTTGTCAAAGTAAAATTCAGTTTATAGAAAGAGTCTTTGTATCATTCTTTCAGTCCCTTGCACTGAACGAGTCTTTGTATCATTCTCTCAGTCCCTTGCACTGAACGTTACGAATTGATAGCTTTCATTTTGTATCCGCTTTCTTCAATTATATATTATACCAAGATTCTTGACTTGAGAACAAACTTTGATTTTCTTCTTTCCATACATGTGAAAGACATTAAAAGGGCTTTAGGCCACCAAAGTGCGAGGGGATCAAATGCAGAATTAAATGTTAAAAGTGGTATGATTAACAGACCCTCCAGAACGCCACCATAATGTCAGAAGTAATTAAATTATTTTAATTACACCATGGCTTACTTTTCTTAATTGTCACTTAGTGATGAATGTTGTGCAAAAAGAAGTTGCAGATGCAAACATGAAAAATGGATTATAGCTCTATCAGAAATCCCTGGATAGAAAATTGATGACATAAATTTCAAGCCAAAGTGGATCATCTATTCAAATATTTGCCAATTCTTGTCCAAGATTTCCTAATTCTTAGCCCACTGTGTCCAAGCCAACAAGCCAACTGTAGGCAATGGGTATACATGTTCAAATAATGATATTATCAGTAAAACCTACCTCTAATATATACATTTGAATCAATCTTTAATATGCAAGAGATATCATATTGTTTCAAGCAACAAGCTTGTTTGACATTTAAATTATAGACTGGCAGTGCACAGATAGTTTTTGTACATTGAATATTGGATTAACAATCCTTGGGAAGTTTATGTACATATTTCTTTCTATAAAAAATTGCATTCTCGTTATCTAGCAAAGTCTCAGTTATAAGTTTTTACTGATAATTGTAGGAAGGACTTTCTCTAGGGTTTCTAATGTCTTTCAAATGCCATGGATGGAAGCTTCCATAAATATCTAATGGTGCAACTCAAAGGATCTCTTAAACCATCTGGTTTGTAGTGACCAAACCTCCAATCCTTTTTAACAAAGGACCTTACAACCCTTTTTTCCACAGCACCTGCATAACCAATGGTCCAATACACATTATACATAAAATAAGACAAAATGACAAAGCAAAGAAAAATACGTCGTTTCCTCATTTACATTGATTAAGCAATTCTTCTGCTTTTCACAATCAAATATGAATAATGAGATGAAGTGTGAAGTTCCTTTGATCCTAGAAGCCTAATAAACATGTTGAAAAGAAGCATTGCATATACAATCTAATGCAAATTAGAGAATTAGCATAAAGCAAAACACATTACACAATGTTTCACCTAGGAAAACTCTTACCAGTTAAAAACCAGCACAGTTAAATTAACCACATTGAAAGTGATTTTACAGATTACATAAATTATGAAAAAACATAAATATGAGTGCTTTAAAAGATGAGAAAAAATATAAAAAACCCAAAATAATGTCCAATTTTTTTCTGAAAAATGAGAATACCAGTTTAAGATGAAAAATATACAACACTTATCCAACATGTTGAATGATGGTTTTAGTTGTTAATTTGAAATTTATAGCGATTGATCACCTCAAGAAGGTTTGTTATCTAGAGATCTAGAATGATTAACCATACTTACAGCAATTCTGAAGCAACAGGAACCCCCAACAATGAAATTTGTCTATCTGACATTATATTTGCAACTCTCACTATGTTATAGAATGCTCTAGGTGCATCCTAATGTACTTCAATAAATCTGTAACTCTCCATACTGTGGAACTCATATAATGGGTGGACAAGTCCCCCAAAATTTACCATAATTTATTTCTTAGGAACATAGAGGGTGCATGAATTTTTTTGCCTTAGGACAGAAGTTTCAATAGTTTCTAGGCAGATTGTCCATGAAAATTTTGACATCTTTATTTGTATCCATCCTACAATATAATCATTGGGAGACTGGGAAACCAAGATTCAACAGAAATTATATTGCATTGGTTAGTTGAACAAGAAAATATGTTTGCAAGCCTTTACCAATTAATGGTCAAAAACAGTTGCCTGTTGAATCAACATAAAAAACTCTCTGCATCTACCTAGAGAGAGAGAGAGAGAGAGAGAGAGAGAGAGAGAGAGAGATGTACCTAGAGATGTGGTGCTTTGATCACCAATTCCCAGGTAAATGACGTGGATATTTTCTTGCATCACTGCATTTTGTAGTTGAGCCCAAGCTTTATCCCTTTGTTCTTTGGTTATTGACCCTGATTTAGCAACCTGCAAAAAACAGTTTGAATACGTAAAATTCCCTGCCATAAAAAATATCAGTACTTGCTTTTGTTTTCTCTATTTTACCAAAACTGATTCATATGACAGAGGCTATTTACAATGCAGCCTCGGGCTGGAGCTTCCAAGGATGAACACATGTCCAAAAGAAACCAAATGAATATAGAATACACAAATAGACATTTAGCAGTAAATTTTATCCATTTTAGTGTGACAATGAACAAGAAACCGGCATTTGCGAACACTGCATCAAATTAGATCAAATTTCTCTGTGTCAAGGTTTTTAGATCAAACCTTAAAATGTCCAAGGCAAGGTTCTCTGTGTGAAGGTTTTTGATCAATTTCTAGTCTTGGGTAGAATTTTGAGGTTCCTCTTCCTTGCATGCATTTCCTTGAAAGTACCTTTTTTCCATTTCTCTTCATTACAAGGTATGTGGGTTTCCCTTTTTAAAGGATTCCTCTTCCTTGCATGCATCTCTTTCAAAGTCCTCTTTTCCGATTTCCTTTCATTAGAAGGGTCTCCCTTTCCAGCATACCATTTTTGATTTTAGTGTTTTTTTCCCCAACATATCATCCATTCAAATCCTTGAAACACTGTATTTCAAGCTTTTGAGATTCTTTTACTTTCTTCTCCCTTTAGCATACAAATTCTTCCAGCTGTTCGAGCAAGAAACCCTATCTCTCTCCTTCCATGACACAGGTTCCATTTATGGTTTCAAATGGATGCGATCATAAAAAGGAATTCTTTCAAAGGCCTCTGTGTGGACCTCTCATAGACATGCTTTGTATACAAAGGAATATGGTTATTAATGCAAGGGGCATGGTTCAAACTTTCAAGTGCATGCTTATGTGAAGATGATGCACATGGGTGGTTTGTCCACTTGTGAATTACCATAGTTCTTCCCCCAAGATTGCTTGTTGATGTTGGAAAACATATATATGCATATTTTCAATTAAGAAAGAATAAGAAAAATACAGTTTCAGACCAAGACAGAAAGAGAAAGGGTTGCAGACTAATTAGGTGTTTTCCTATAATGGGTTTACCGGTTTAGGGTATTTTGATTGTAATTTTGTAGGTTTTCTCCTAGATTATGTAATATAATATTGTAATCGTTATGGAATGATTCAACATGCAATTTTTACATCTTTTGAATGTCTCCATGAATATTGCATGGATTTTCAATGGTCTTATTTTTCTCCCTCATCACATTTGCTGATTTGAATGTTATCTTTGACTAGTTTGTAAACTGAAAGGTAGTAAAATTCCTTGCAAATCTTTTGCAGGGCATCTTATCACATGAGGTTTGTTATAGAGTATGTTCAATTGGATGTTATGCAATTTTATTTACCTACTAATTTGCATGCTTAGACGGTTAGACCCTAGCTTATGTGTGGGACTGAGGAGTATGGTTGTGGTTGCTCCCTTCATTAAGGTATCATAAAGTGTGCTATATTCATGTTTCTGTTTCGCTTAGAAAGCTTAGAGTCCACTGCCCTCAGTAGATAATCTGATAAACACACCCATCTCACCAACATGTTCAAAATAATAAAAATCAGTCTTTGTTTTTATACTGTGTTGATGTTCCACCAACATTGCTCAACCTCTGTTATCTATATGAGCTTTATCTCAAAAACGAGGTGTGCTTTGATGTTTTTCTTTGCATCCATGTACAGGTGTGTACTATATCATTAGGGGTTATCAAAGAAACATCTTCAGATTCTTTTACATGGTTTCTTATTTACTTTATGAAGGTGTAAATCTGTATATTATCAACCCAACATATAGGCACTTGGTGGCAGTTAAATGGGAGTTGCCTATGTAATGGATATGGTTTATTGAAGGGTTTATTTTAATGTCAATCTCTATACTTATCTTTAATCTAGCACCTCAAAGAATACCCCCTTGGCCTAGCAAAGGCTAAAACAAATTAAGGAATTACCCAAATTGATCCAATTGATCTATTGTTGTCTTTACCTAATCATAAGTTGAAGGTCTTTTGCCTTGAATTTGGCACCCTCAGCGCTTAGAAATAGCCTGGCTTTAGGGATTAGGGAACCTACGACATTGAATACCAATAGGTGCATCCATAATGAAGATCCGTATTCAAATTCCCCATACGCATGTTACACAATTGATGTATATATTTGAATTTTGATTCAAATAAACTACCACATCCAATTCCAAGTGTTGGTTACAAATGAGTGATGTCATGTGAAAATTCTACATGAGTATGTTTGAACAAATACCCCTTGGTCGTGGCATCTAAGTCAAAGCACACCCTGCCAAGGATATTTACCTATCAAAAGAAATAAAATAAATAAATTCAGGATTAGCAGTCTAACAGGCATTACATGTTCCTGGAAGTTGAAAGAGTATGCTAAATTTCATTGTTCAACCATGAATTATATATATTTGTAAAAAGAAGATATTACTCATGCACTGCATTTTGAAATTAACAATTTTAAGTAACTGTTATAAGAAAGGGAACTAATCACCATTTATAACATAGATGTCATTATTGTTATATTACCTTGCTTGTTTTTGGACAGTTGCATATACTATACTTTATGAAGAAATTAATTACATCAATTTACAACAAGGTTACAAGAAAAATCTAATATTTCGTATTCCTTGTTCATATATACCTCAGACAGAAGATAATATGATGGACGTTGAACAAGCTTTGGGTTTCTTTCACAGTCAATAGAAGCAAGACCAAATTGGAGGCTATGTTCATTGGCCCGTTCCCAGTTGTCAGACAAGGCACAATAGCAGTAGCCTTTGACTGGAACACCCTGCAAATGACAGGATAGACATGTTATGAACATGTCTAGAAAAAGCTACAGCATAATATTTAAAACAGACAACAACTTATGAATAGAGCTTTTCTGTTTAGCATTTGCAATTAGATACAGACTACAGTAGCAACACCAAAATGAACACCTTATTCATGGCTGCTTTCACAGCAAGGAGGTGCTCCAAAATATATGGCCTTCGAAGGTAGTCGGTGGCATCAGCAACACCATTTTCAGTAACAATGAAAGGAACATTGAACTTCTTATAGCGGTTGTGGAGTTCAAGGAGCTCTCGATATAAACCATCTGGATATATGCCTTTTCCTGCTTCACTGTATTCCTCATTGTCAACTAGTTTCAATCCAAAAGATGATACGAATTCCTGGACAAAATTGAAGACAACATGTGTGAGATTTAAATTTCTTCTGCATGGAAAAGGAAATTCAAAAATTCTCCAGGCTTAAAATTAGAGGTGAAATTATACAATGAATCGGTGTGAAAGATTGCTTGCCATATATACCTGCCCATAGTAGTTTATCCCCAAGAAATCCAGCTTTTTGCAAACAATGTCTACATAGGTACAGTTTGTCATCCAATTGCTAAACTTGACTGTAGACATATCAAATAGACCATATGGCTGCATGAAAGAAGCACGATGTGCAATTCCAACATCCAATTTTCTTGATGACTTTTGTCTACAAAGAATATGACACCCACAAATACAACTTAATCAGAATGAATTTTATTTTTCATGACCTCAAATGTAAGACATTTGAAATACACTGTGTAAAGACAAGAAAAAATAAAAGAGACTCAGTGAATTCAAAACCAAGGTTTACTGTCCATATATACTAAGAAATTATTGGCTGCAGAACAGAGGATGTAATGTTTTTTTTTTTTTGATACGTCAGGGGTATCCCTGCGACCCAGCCCAGCGCCCAATCAAGGGGCGAGCTGAGGCGAGACTAATCCCCTGTGGGGAGCAAACCCACGGCCCAAGCCAACTCACCTACCCATGCAGGCTAACAGAGGATGTAATGTTTAAAATAAAACAATCGTAGCAGGACACGACTAGATCATATTAGATCATTAATACTCTGATTTGAAGCCCAAAAAAGAAACAATATATAAATATTTATTTGACAGTATTCCTGTACCTCCCTGAACATAATTTTACAACACCTTGTGTACATGCTACTTAACAACAAATTTATTAGACTAAATTATGGACAACTATCTGTATTATTACTGAGGAAACAATCCTGGACAAGGAGACCGTTCGCTTATTTAAGCAAAATAAATAATTTCCAGAAAACACATCAAGAAGATTGAACCATGAAAATAAGGTCCAAAATTCCTTTGTTCAAACCTTGCACCCAAAAAATACACACCAAGAAGCATAAAAAGGGATATACATCAAGAAGATCGAACCATGAAAATAAGGTCCAAAATTCTTTTGTTCAAACCTTGCACCCAAAAAATACACACCAAGAAGCATAAAAAGGGATACGTACATCATATATCTGTTGCAAATCCACCATGCTATAACTGTATGAGGGAAGACTTGCCATACTAGACTCTTGGTTTAGAACAAATGTTTACTCCCAAGAGACGAGGACAAATGAAAAATTGTCTCCCAGCTACATTGTATTTTAAAAAACATGGAACAGCATTTTAAACTTCAATGTAAATTCTGCTGACAATGTCAACTCCGATAGCTGATAAAGGAGCTTCTCTTTTACAGTTCATTTTTCCTTAAAAAATTCATCCAGAAACTGTAAATCTTTACTATTTGGACTTTGGCTATTCCATTGGTAACAAGGCTCTTGGAAACAAGCCAGAGTTGAACATGAAATTCGGATTGAGATCAAATTGCTATGGCAACGTGGGAAAAGAAGCTTAAACGGACTTGATAAATTGATAATGACAAAAAAAAAAAGGTGCACTGAAGCTCCAAATCAACAGCCAAGGCATTACAAGAAAGATTGGGATTTCAAGTTCTGTGACGATTTTGATAATTACCACAGGCTTCAGATTGACAAATTTGTGATGACAAGAAGATTCACACTTTATTTGCACGTCAACTCAAGTTAAGGTTAGAAACATCCACCTTATGTCATGAATAATATCATATGCCTTGATATGAGCTGTTGCCATTCTGTTTATAACATTCCTGAAAACCCTCCGAGATAAAACCGTTGCTGCGGCCTGGAATAGATTTGTCTGGCCACCAGTACAATACTCTGTCAAAGCAAACACATTTGGCTCGTTGAATGTTATCCAGAAGTCCACCAAGTCACATAACTTCTCAACTACCACCCTGCACATAATTTGCATTACAATTGTGAGTGTTCAAAACATTTCATTATTATTTTTTTATATAAATGGAAATAAGCATGAGAAAGGTAAAAGAAAGCTGTAAAATATTTTGAATTACTGATAAACTATGCTTTTGACAAATAGTGATTCTTTGTAATGGTTTATATATTTTTTCTATATAATTCAAGTTTGTGCAACCTAAATCTTATCTTCCAATTTCTAAGACTTAGAAGTTAAAACTAGGGATGTTGAAATGTTAGCTGCTCTGCAATCTTTATTGTATTCTAGGGTTTTGTGTTGTAGGTTTAGTTGTCACACAGCAGATTATCAATCTCCATGGGAATGTTTTTTTTTTTTCCAGCCCCTCATTCTTTGGGCAATGTAAATTTCTTTTTAATGGCCACGTACCCTTCACCAGCATTCTATTGATGCAGATGTGACTGGTGGAGATGCCAGTACCCATGGCCCCAAAGAAAGGCCACAATTTTATGGAAAATGTTTAGTACGAGATCATAAAATTTACCTTGAGGAAGTGTCTCCTAATGTGATTTTATAAATGCTTGAATTTGATTTTATTTGTAAATGTCTTGAAATTTTGACTTCTCTGGTTTATTTCATTGTCTGAAATCCTTTTAAAATGTTGTTCCTTTACCTACATGGATATCAATTGGAAGATATTTAATTCTTATTAGAGCTATAAATATAATCTTCGCTAAGGTAGTATCAAAAGTTCAATTCTTTGTGTGGAACAACATCATTCTTTGTATTCATGCAATTTATAATACCAACAGTTTTTACTATCTCCCTAATTATACCTATCAATTATCTATAGTATCTTCAGGTTGAAAAACAAAAAAATGTTACAGCATATCTGCTTGAATCTTCTTCCACTCCTTTTGAGCATCATTTAATATTCTTTGAGGGTTACACATAGGGTCTTTTCATGTGAATTATAAATACCTGAGGATCAAAACATATTCTTCTCAAACTTGAGCAACACAATGCCACATATTGCATCAGTCATAATTTGTTCCTTATTTTTGATAGCCTAGTACAAATACATTGAAGACTTTCTAGAGCCTCATGTCTAGAAGGAGACAATGACAACATAGAATCAATTAGTTTTCAAAATAAGTCCCAGCTAATATATTTATATTCTTGGCTTGAGGATGCATAACTTGGAAGAAATTGTTAAGCACATAGATATACTAGGAGTGGCAGGGAGGGGGCAGTGATATTGATTGAACATTAATTATCATTAATAACTTCTCAAAGCATCACAACTATCCTCAAACCCGAATTGACATTAGAGGCATTTAATAGTCTTTCTTTAATTATCAAGCAACTTATCAAATAATGAACATAAGCACACATTCACATAAATGAGCACCAAATTTATGTGGAAACTCAAAAGGAAAAAACCATGGCGAGAATAGCTGCTTGGATCTACTACCCAAATCTAGTCTCATAGGAATATAATAAGGCTACCAGAAACATCAATCTCGAATTACATTTGTAGGCACCAACCTATAGGAGACTCCAAACTCCTAATCCAATATCTAAGAACTAACTCAACATGTGAGACACCAACCTCAAAAAAAATATAAGAGATGTAATGCTGACCTTTCTCCTAATCCAATATCTAAGCACTAACTCAACATGTGAGACACCAACCTCAAACAAAATATAAGAGATTTAATGTGGACCTTCAACATTGAATACTTATGTTCTTCCTAATCTGATCAACTTTTAGAACATCCTCATGTTGTGCATAAGATCTTCAAAAGAAATTGCGCACAATGATTGAGATGATACTCATTCATCATCACCCATATACTCGCATATCAACCACACCTTTCACACAATCACTACAACAAAGACACTAGGAATAAACCTATATGAATGACATATATGCATTGCAATGATAATTCACAAGTCAGACTAGAACATGATTACAATATTTGCAAGTTGGCCACAAGAATGATCCTTAAACCAAAAGTGTAATAAGCCAAGTCCAAAAGCACACACGTTACTCTAAGAGTGGGAAAATGCTATGCCTTACCCAATAGACTCAACTAGCCCCAATGAACATCCACATGCTACCTTTGGCCAGTGCACATTACAATCCTCTAGTGCATCAATTAGGAACATCGGCATAGTGAACACTCTGTCACTTCTAACTTTTTGTCTACTAAAGCTCAACCTCTGAAACTCTAGAATATGATACTTTCTATGTAGTTTTACTTAACTTCCAAACTGCAATGCTATGCCTTATTGTTGATGTATTTTTATGCACATACGAACACGGAATAAAATATCAAGGTATCTTATCCTCTCTTGAACAAAGGCTCTCAAATGCTATGCTTCACGATCAAATGAGACAACTCCAAGGTTACGAAATGTCAGGTCTTGACATGTGGATAAGTTCAATGGTTTGATGTGATAATGCTGGAATCATAAGGGGACTTACATTGTACATGAATGCTCAATCTTATCATGGATTAGGATGGGTATGCCAATGACTTAGGATTTTGCATTGAAGCTCTGGACTTAATTCTAACAAGACTTTCTAAAAAGTGATAAAAGAGAATAGGGTTCAGGAAATCTATTCTAAGCCTAGGAATGTAGGAAATGATGAACAAATTTAGTGGAATCAAACTAGGCAAGGTCTCACCATCAAGTCGCACATATTTTGACACGAGCTTAGTGCAATCATCTAAGGTATACTTCATAGATTTTCAAACTATTACCATCAAGCATTGAGACCTTCCAAGTTGATGCATAACAATGGATATGTAATAATCGAAGTTAAGTTTGCATAAATTTCCCGTTGACCATGCAAGGCGCACTTACAATCAGCAAGAGGCTAGTGGTATGGATTAATAGATTCCACACAAATATACTCAACAATTCTTTCATTCAATCTAACAAACATGAACACAAATTCTAATCTAAAATTCTAATCGAACTTGGAGGAATTGAGAAACTTGAATGCAAAACAACACTTGAAAGACAAAATCACTATCAAGTCGAACAATGATTTATATTCAAAAGTTGCAGCATATACCAACAATTCTACAAAAACTCTCCTTTACAAATGAGAGGCAACGGGGTTTATATAGAGCCTCAAAACAAATGAATGGCTCAAATTGATTCAAGATCAATGGCCAAGATTACAAGATAAAACCCTAATTAGGGTTTGTACAACCACCATTACATTGGCCAATAAGAAACAAGGGTAGGTAAGATAAATAATATTTGATGTAGCGCCATGTGTCACCTATTCCCTCCTTGAATGAATGTTGACTTGGCACCCTTTGATTGGACGAATGGTGACCAGGATGCCACCTTAGCTTGGCCTTTACACTTAATCAATTTGCCTTGTACATTGCTCTTCTTCATAATGTTTGGAATTCCTTATGATACTTTGCATTCCATCCTTATGTTAAGGAATTCCCCATGAACTATTTCCTCAATGTTTGGAAAATTTTCCAATCTTGGAATCTTGAAATATTTCCTTCCTTGGAGCTCTTTGATATTGGAATTCCTTGATGTAGTTTCGGATTTCTTGATGTGAAATCCCTTGTGCTCATATCTTGAACTTGCTTTCCTTCTTTTGTTCATCATCAAGGTGAAGTTTTCTCTTCATGTTTGATCTAGTCCTCATCTTCGTCCTTGGAAATCTTAGTCCTGAAATCCTCATTCAATCTTTGAAGTGTTGATCTTCCTTATCCACATTGTGTGCATCCTCCTTCACCTCAAGCCTTGATCATCATGCTTCCTTTCCTCATAACAATCCTGCAAAAAAAACAATCATTGAATCAAACACCCATGTGATAAACCTGATTTCAACCTTGGTGGGAAATCCATCCGCATAGGGACGGTTTAGTCCTCAAAACCATCCGCATTATCCTTGTCCATTCTTTCACTTGGTGGAAATTTGATGTCTATCTAGACAACTTCCTTCCTTTGTAATTTCGCCCTTCAGTGGAAATCCGACCCTCATCCGGACTCATTGTCCTTGAAAATTTTGTGTTGCTCTGATCACCATTCGATGGAGAGGACATTGAGACACCATCAAGACTTTGTTCCTGACATTTGTCTCATCTTGTGATAGGTAGTCTTAGAAAATTGTAGCATCAATTCTGGAAAATATGAAGGTCTAGATGGAAATCTGGAAGATTTTCCTGAAGAAAACCTGATTTTCAGACTTAGGACAAGTTTGATCACAATTGCTAAGTCCGAAAACACCCATGTAAACTCAGAAAATCAAGTATTTGGAGCCCAAAAATGAATGTCTAGGTCTGAAAATATCACTTGGAGGTTTGAAAACACTCAGAAAGTGACCAATTTTTTCAATCAAATTTGTAATAAAAGTTTGATTTTTTGAGGACTGAGTTTGAATACGCCCTCCAATGTCTGAAAATACTCATAAAATGGTGTATTGAAGTCTAGTTTTCTGATTCTTAAGTTTGAATACACCCTCTGAAAGTCTGAAAATGGCTCCAAAAAGTCTGAAGACACACTGAAAATGATGAAAATCAATGGCTGGAAGTGGTCACAGCCATGTCACATGCTTACATTTGAATTATTTTGACCTTCAAAACTCAGAAATGGTCACATCTGGGCACTACTCTATGGCTGGAAATGAAGTTTCAGTCTGAAGACAACATGCAACTTCAATAAATCAGTCATTTAAACTTGTCACAGTCATAAGAAACACTTGTATTTGATAGATTTCACCTTCCCAAAGTGAAGTTTGTCAAATTTGGGCATAAACAAAGGGCTGGTAATGGATATCTAAGTCTGAAGAAAAATCTGAAAATGGAGTTTCAGACTTAGATCAGCAATGGAAGCTCCACCAAATGCCCAAAAAACTCATAAAGATGATGCACAAGTGAGATTTCTCTAGTGTAGAGGTGGCTAGAAATGAGAATAAGTCCGAAGACACACTGGAAATGGAGTTTCAGACTTCACACCAACAATGGTGTACTTGAAAATGCCACCAAAAACACTCCAAAATGACTTCCAAACAAAATCACCTTAGTGTGGAAAAGCTAGGCAATGAAGAATAATTCAAAAAAAGCTAAAAATGGAGTCCAAATAATCTTCAGTAATGGAGGAAAACTCAGGTCTGAAAATTATAACAGCAAGGAGCAACAATGGCAGCCCACAACTATGGAGGAAATGTACCAAAAATGGGGAAGAATGATCTCCCAAATAAAATCACCCCACTTGGAGAAGTGGCGCCACCTCCCAAATCTGAAAATTACTCTAAAAAACTTGCTTCAAGGCTGCCAAGAAATATCGCCCAGCTGGGAATAGGTAGAAAATGAACAACAAAACTAACTTTCAGCTCCAAATTTGTCAAGTAGACACTTCACCAAAATCGCCTAGCTGGAGAAAATCACCCAAATTAGCAACTTAGCAATCACACTCAGCAAATATAATGATATTTTAATGCTGGTCACCCCTCTTTTAAACATGTTTTCACCTTGAGTTTCCACCACACAAGCAATGTGGGATAAAACTTTTTCTCTTTTACACTTGTGAGAAAATCGACTTGCTTGAGAAATAATATTTTAAAATTTTTTAAAACATTGCAAGTCATTAAATAATTGTTTTTAATTTTTTAAATAATCGTCAACACGTTAAAAACAATTAAATTTTGGGTCAATTTACTAAAAATATTTCAAAATTTAGATCAAAATTAACCTCAAGGGAAAATTGCCCCCTTTTGGGATAAAAATCCCAATGAAAAATTATTAAAAATCATTAAAATGCCCTTGGGGGGAAAATCGCCCCATGTCTGGATAAAAATCTTGACAAAACTTCATCAAACTTGCACAAATTTGCCTCTAGGGGAAAATTGACCCCTATCTGGACAATTATCCGGACTCAAAATTGTCAAAATCATCACTTGTGGAATTCGCCTAAGGTCTGGAATCACTATCCGCATTAAAATCCATGAAATCTCATCATGAAAGCTCTGGTGGAAAATCGATTGTCATCAAGAATCCTCACTTAAGTCATCCGCAACTTCATCCACACTCCCTATGGGAAATTCGAAGGTAGTCAGGAAAATTCCAACACATAGACAAAAATTTAATCATCCTGGTGGAAAATCGCCCCCCGTTTGGATTTTGAATGGGGAAAAATAAGGCATATCTGGATTCCAAGGGAAATCCATGTCAAGTCTAGATTTTGAGTGGGGAAAATCATGGGTAGTTAGGAATATGAGGGGAAAAGCACCTCTAGTCTGGAATTTTGACCTTTTGACCCTTAGAAAATGGATTTTCATCCGGAATATGATGATTTTTCCACTCAAAACCACTAGGAAACTTGAAAACTCAATAAAACTCATCTTGAGCGAAAAACAAGGAAACCTATCAAGATAAAGTGCAAAATCAACTTGAATAACTTCTTAGGAGTGAGAAAACAACTCCTAAAGGTCCCGAAACACCTTGGCACTCAAAAATCACTGACGTGGACGTTCAAAAACACGCTAACGCTCAAATGTCAATGCAACACTTAGCAAGAATAAATCAAAACCCTAAGGAAACCCCTAGACTTAGGCAAAACTTAGGATCACTCTAACATTTTGACATTTTAAACACATGATCCTATTCAAAATTCAAAACCCTCTCATCGGCAAAGGTAAACACTAGGAAATTAGGCAAAACTTCTACTCTAAAAAGTGAAAGGTGGGGTCCCCATTTGCAATGGGGCGATGTGTGAAGACGTCACAACACTTACCCAACATAGATTCAACTAGCCCCAATGAACATCCACATACTACCTTTGGCAAGTGCACATTACAATCCTCTAGTGCATCAATTAGGAATATCAACACAGTCAACCAACTAGCACAATGAACACTTTGCCACTTCTAACTTTTTGTCTACTGAAGCTCAACTTCTAAAACTCTAGAATATGATACTTTATATGTAGTTTTACTTAACTTCCAAACCGCAAGCTATAACTCTCAATTGTGGTAGAATGTGGTGCTAAACACCGTGATAGTGCAATTGAGTGCACACACTATTTCTAAGAAAAAAATCTTAAAAACATAACACAAATACTTCCAATAACAACACATGTGATAGATACTCGAGATAGACAACAACACATGTGATAGATACTCGAGAACTGCTAAAACCAGAGCATAATGATAACAATAAGAGAGTTATCAAACACAACTTATCACAATCCTTTTGGAACTTGTTGTGACCTTTTCACACATTGCCCCATTGCAAATGTGGACCCCCTCTTTCCTGCTTTCCACGTCTAGTTAGTTTAAAGTTTTGGCAGTCAGGCAACAATTTTGAGCTTTCAGGTTCCTGAGTCTCGTTTTTGAAATGATCTTTCCTAGGGGCCTTCAATGTGCAAATTGGGTTTTGAGTTTTGAAGTCAATAGGATCATATGTTTAAATGCCCCAAATGTTTTCGTGATCCTAAATTTTGCCCAAGTCTGAGATTGCAACAAGTTGTGAATTGAGCATAAATATGTCTAAGTGTTGCGAGTTGGTGAGATTTTTGTGCTAGAGCGCCAAAGTGTCCTATAGGAGCCATTTTTTCGCTCCTAGGAGGTTAAGTTAGGTCAATTTGCACAAAATCTTGATGGACTCCTGTTTTCCCCCACTCAAATCCAGTTAAAATGATGAAAATCCCGATGTGAAATGATAAAATTTGATATGTATGGGAATTTATAGTGTGAAAAAAATCATAGTCCGGATGGGAAACATTTCTCCCCCATGAAAATAAGGCATAAAATTGAGTTGTCTAGATGGGAGGCATTTTTCCACCAAGTTTTGAAGGCAAATTGGACTCTGTCTCAATGCATTTGGATTTTCCACTGCAATTGTCCAGATGGACCGCGTTTTTCCACCAAGGGTAAAATGACTAAGTTAAGTGCTATAATTTGTCTAGATGAGGTTCGAATCACCACCAGAGGAAGAAAATGAGTGAGACAAAGTTAAGTGTGGACAAGATTATGTTGTCTAGATGAACCACGTTTTTCCACTAGGAAGAATTGATGAATTTTAATGAAATTTTATTGTCTAGATGGAAATTGATTTTCCCTGAGATCATTTTGACAAATTTTGACAAGTTGTTGAGTCCGGATGAAGGACAATTTTCCACTAGGATGTGCCTTTGCATGAATTGATGAATTTTAACAGTCCAGATGGCCATCAATTTTCTCCTAGGGGCCAATTTGTGGACAAATTGAGCAAAATGATTGAAATTTTTGTGTCCAAATGAAGGTCGTTTTCCCTCCAAGGCTTTATGTGATGAGTTAAGATGACTTTAAGTGAATTTATTTGTCCAAAAAGGGATTGATTTTCCCCAGGTGGCTAGAATTTAATGCAATGAAGGATTTTAAATTTTTAATGACAAGTGTGCCCTAAATTAATTAATTTTTGCCTTGTCACAATCATTTAATGATCAAGTGAAATTCATTTAATGTCAAGTTGTGTTATCCCAATGTGAATTGATTTTCCACCAAGCCCATATAAAGTGATTTTTTTTATTCCACAGTGCTTGTGTGGTGAACTCTCAAGGCAAAAACATGAATAAATACATTCAGCCAACATTATAATATTAGTATATTGCTATTGATTTGACAGATTGTGGCTGATTGAGAGCTCCATTGCTGGTTTGTAGGTTCAAATGTGCTCAAGTGTTCTAGTTCGCCATTTTTGGAGTTGATTTGCAAACACCTTTGGAGGGCGCCATTGCTGATTGAGACGATTTTTATGTTTGGTGCCACCATAGCTGGGAGCTGTGACTTTGTTCATTGCTGGTTCGAGGGTGACTAGTGAGCATTCTATTTGGTGCCATTGTTGGTGATAGCTGTGATTTTAATTAAGTGCTTGTTTGGTGCCATTGTTGGAAAGATTTGACATCACTGGAGGGCACCAATGGTGGTCCTTTCCAGGGACATTGAAGTTCCAGATCTGAAGTATTGTTTCCAGCCAAGGCAACTTTATTTTTGGCATTATTATTAAAGAGATATTTGTGAGGACACCATTGCTGTTGCAAGTCTAAAGCACCATTTTCAGAATTATTCTCAGAATGAAACTTCATTCCCAACCACTTGTTTGTGCCCAGGTGTGGCCATTTTGAACTTTTGGAAGGCATTTTCAGACTTTTGGAGGGCATATTCAGACTCAGTCCTCAGAAAATCAGACTTTGTTATCACTTTACTATAAAAAATCAGTCACTTTCTGAGTGAATTCAGACCTCCGAGTGACATTTTCAGACCTGGGTATACAATTTTGAGCTCCAAATTCTCCATTTTTTGAGTATACCGGGGTGTCTTCAGACTTATATTTCATGATCAGACCTTAAATAAGTCTGAAAATTAGGGTTTTGGAAGGGTTTTGTACCCCATTTTTTATTGAAAATCATGTTGTTCTCAGAATTTATGTTACTAATTGTTGAAATTTCTGATTTTGGACCTATAGATTTGACAAAATCATTAAAAATCAGAACTTAGGAAATTCTGAAAACAAATTATTCGAATTATTTTTCCATGATATTAACTTCAAGCTTCGTACAGGTACCATGTCTAAGGCGGGAATAGCAGGACGAAAGAACCAGTTGAAGATTGTACAAGAGGGCTTCTATCCGGAGTCACTGATATCGTCCTGATGGAAGAAGATCACAGATGTGAACATGGAGTATCTGGACATGAAGTGGATGAGACAAAGAATGTTTGGAATGAAGAATCATCTTCCTTCAACCCTATCGGCTAATATCATGAAGAGTAGAATCTAGCAAGCGGTTGGATTTCCACCATCTATCCAATGCAGTGAGCTTGTTATTGAGTGTGCCAAGCATTATGATCTGCGAACCATGATGATTAGATCACCTAAAGGGGACAATGCTTGTATACTTAGCCAAAGAATCAATCGCAGAAGTGTTTGGAATTCCCAGGTGTGTGGATATGCAAGAGAGGACTGAGGATGAGGCCTTAGAAAAATTTGTGAAGAGAGCAGATGCATGTATGACAATTGTCAATAGTGAGTGGGTTATTGAACCAATTGTCATTAGTGAGTGGGTTATTGAACCAAGGTGTTACCACTCTAGGTTACCCAAGAGAGGATCATATGTTCGGACTTCAAAGATGAATATAGTGACTTGATATTTTTACTCAATCGAGTGATGGGAGCACCTCAAGGGGCCCTATTTGAGAATTGGATGTACTATTTTATTGAAGAGATATCAAAGGGAACATTGATCAACTGGGACAAAATAATAAGTGATAACCTCAACTTCCAATTGAGAGGTTTGGAGAAAATGCGAACATTCAGTATGACCTCCTATCTTGTGTATGCACTAGCCAGATTTGTTGTGTACAAAGGACTGATATGCAAGGGCGAAGTTGGGAATGGGCCAGGACAATACAGAGTTTATGAGTTCTATCCACAACTCCACATGCACAAGATTGAACTTTATAGAAGGGTGAACGATGCTTTCACCATGTACATCACAAGACTGCTGCAAGGCGACATCCATAAATGGTTGTCCAAGGAGGCAATGAAGCTTATTGAGAGGTATGGATCATGGTATATACAGTTTCGTACCTTCACATACCTACGAATTCAGGGATTTTGATCCAAACCATACAAGCTTCCTAGGTATCCGACAAATAAGATGATTTTACTTGAGGTAGTGAGACAATTTTTGGAGTATGATTTCCTCCAAAATGAGGAGCATAGAACAAGGATAACTCTCCCAATTGCACTTGGGAAGACATTGGAGGTATGCCATACCGCGGCCACAACAAATTCAGTTATTGAAGAACTAGAGTTCTATCGCCTTATAACCTACAACAATAGGGATCGATTTGATCCATTTCAAAATATTGTAAAGGTCAAGGGAGGAAGATTCACACACATAATTGACATCGAAGACTACTGGGCTAATCTAAAGGATGAGAACTCAATTAGGAAGAGGATGTGGTCTTGTATGTCAGTGGACTTCATGAGGAAGTGCAATCTCTTCTCTATCCCAGATCAGGTTTAGTATGATGGTGATCATGTCCATCCATAGTACATAAATGAAAGGACAAGCCTATCTTGTTACCTAGTTGGGCGCAACCTCAGTTGGTGGATTTGAATGTGTTAATGAGAGAAGTGAATGATTACTCTAGGGAATAGGTGGACAAGTACGTCAATGAGTTAAGGAAGTTGAAAGTCACTTTTACCTATGAGAAGATGAGAAATGGGGAGTCCTCCCTCAATGGTGACGAAAGGACCATTAGTGATATAAGACCACATGATGATGAGGTGTAATATCCCTTGGCAATTCTGACCTCAAACTACTGATTAGAGGCTCAAGGAGTATCATCAACATTTTGCATACAACCTCTATGCTTACTGGATTTGTGTTTCAGTTTGTTTAAGCTTTCTTGGAATGATGTCAAATGTGATTGAAATGCTTGCAAATGATGTTTTTGAATGCTACTAGTGATGCATGATTTCTTAACAATATAATAGAAATGATATACTAATTGTTTTTGACCTTTCTCATACATATAAGTGACTGAAATCAACTTGCACAGCGAGTTGACATATTGTCAAACACTTTCCATGCATCCTAGTTAACCAAAATGCTCTTGCAGCAGATTGTCATTGTTGTGACGTATTCACACATCATCCCATCGCAAATGGGGACCCCCACTTTTTAAGCATAGTTGTAGAATAGGGTGTCTTAATTTAAAATTAGTCAAAAATTAAAAAATACAAAAAAAAAAAATTCCAAAATTTCAAAAAATTCAAAAAATTGATAAAATAAAAAAATATGAAAATCATGAAAATTTGGCTAAGGCATTGAAAACAAGCAGTGCCTCTTGATGTCACTACTGCTTTTTAAGTAGTGCACCTTAATGTCATTACCGCTTTTTAAGTAGTGCCCCTCAAGAGCAATACTGCTTTTTAATCAGTGCCCCTCAAGAGCATTACTTCTTTTTTAGCAGGGCCCCTTAATGTCATTACTGCTTTTTAAGCAGTGCCCCTCAAGAGCATTACTACTTTTAAGTAGTGCCTCTCAATGTCATTACTATTTTTTAAGCAATGCCCCTTAACGTCATTATTATTTTTAAGCATTGCCTTTCAATGGCATTGCTTTATTTAAGCATTGCTTCTCGAAAGCATTGCACTTTTCGTGCATTTCTCATCACTGCTTTTAAATTGCACTACTTCAATCACTCAAACACTTAAGAAATCTTTGGTAGATGTGCATTAAGCAAGGCGAACCTCATTGTCAATTGAGAAGCAATAAAAATGATTACATTCAATGAGGATGAAGTGTGGAGTGAGTGTTTAAAATTAATGCAATTGAGATGAGTTCAAGGATGAATTTAATTACTTGTGAAAGCATTCGATGTAAGCATGAGTGGTAACTTGACCAAGCACTCAGAGGGTGAGCTAAATTTGAATCATGCATTGGTGGTGATGTTCATGCAATTAAGTAATTCAAATCGATGCTTTGTGGAATGTTAAAGTCAATTTGGAGATCCAAAGCATGAATTCCAATTGATTGGAAGGCATTAAAAGAGGAGTGGTCGCACAAATGAATACAGTTAAAACTGATTGCCGCGATCTTGAAAGAGATCAATATCGACTTTAATTTTGATACAGTTGGCTGATTCTAGTCAATGCAAATTTCTAAGCTCAAAGCTTTGATAATGATAAGTGCGATGCATTTAATAAATGTTGTCTTACCTTTTGACAATCGATTGTGAGGAAGTAAGTTTAATTTCCCAAAAGCCTTGATTTAAAATGTGGAATGGATATCTGCCAAATATCAAATGAAGGTGGCCAACATATTTATCCTTGAAACCAATACACATTAAATAAAATCGCCAATGCTTGTGATGGAGTACCAAGTTTTAATGAGCGATTAAATTTGTGTGTTGATCATTACATTTGATCAACACACACACACAAGCGATTACTTTTATATGCAGCGATTTCACCCTACAGAGCGAACTTACCTTGTATTGTGGGTTTGGAGGACTGTATGCAGCAATTCTAACTTGTCTTCATTTCTAGCGATATTGGGATTATTGTTTTGACAACGAATTTATCTTTACAAGAGCGATTACATTTTTTCAAATCCCTGATCAGCAATTCACACCATTTGCGAATTGATTAAAAGATGATGGCACTGTGACTTTGAGGTTGGTGATTTGAGATCAGATGGCAGATGTACAAAGAAGGTTTTAAAGAATAGCGAGCAGTATGCCATCATTCTCCAACAACGACATTCACAGATAAAGCACATTATAAAGCGACATTCAGTGATGAAAGTTGTGAATAAATGAAGGCAGTTCTAATCATACACCACGATCTGATTCTAGACACATCGACTCACATTTGGCATTGCTTGGAGGTCATTATAAAGGCAGCGAACCTAGCTCTTATCATCAAATTTGCCCATACTTTGTCAGTCGAAATACCTTAGCAATCAGCGAATGTATCTTTCAGATATAGCGATAATGTTTGTTTTAGATAGGAATCATCTTGATCAGGTAATGAAAACCAATGATCGCATTTGAAAGACAATTGAATTAAAGCGACTGTGTCCATTAAGGTGGCGAATTTGTCACTGATTATCATTATACACACAACGATCTCATTCGAAGACTATGAATTCCTCTCCACACACAGCGAATTTGCCCAGCGATCTCTATTTGATCAGAAATTTCAACAACGACTTTCAGTTGGGAAGCGATTAAACTAGTACCTACAAACTTCACTGAATTGGAGGACAAATAGCGACTCTTGAAGGCGAATAGATTGATCATAGCCAACAACGAATACAATCTTTTCATATGCAATTACAAGTGGTCCAGTGCCTTATTCATTGTTTGTTTCAAGGTCTTGTTTGATATGTTGTGATATGGTGTATTTTGATCATCTCAGGGTGTTTTGTGGTGCAGATCGTCATCGTGAAAGATTATGATCTATTAGGAATCAGATTGACAAGCATTTTGAAGCTTACGTTTTGAAAGAATCGCCACTCTAATACAAGAGATGTTTTAACTTAGGCAATTAGCTTTTTCTTACAAACATTATTATCATGTCATTTTACAAAACTAATTTAGACCTTTCTCCCAGGTAGACTATGGAAAGAGCACGGTTGACCCTCATCAAACATTCAAGATGAAATTTTGACAAATCTTGAATTTCCTTCGGAAATCCAAGAATTATTGCTAGTATAGCTAGATGAAAGCTCGCGAATGCAGGTGATCAAGACGTGCGATAGTTTCAAAAGAGCTAATCAAAGTCAAAAGAACGATATTGAGCGGAGTCATCGTCACATCAAGTGCCTGATAAAGTTGAGTATCAAGAGATATGCCTCATTCACTCATTCAATTGCACACTCGTGATGAGTTATGAAGACCAAACTATTTGAGCTGGCGTCCAGTCATCATTACATCCAATCACATCACTTCATGAGCAAGCATCCAGATTTGATGAACCTGGCTCATCCATTAAAGGGAGATAACTATTACAAGGGCACAAAGTTTGAATTACCTACTCTCGTCACTTATTGGTTGAATTTTCTAAGGACATGTGTCCTATCTAATGTAATTGTATCATTGGTCAAGCATTAAATGCTTTGTAATGGGTGTAACAAACCCTAATTAGGGTCTCTATCTTGTAATCTTGGCCATTGATCTCAAATTGATCTGAGCCGCTGAATTGTAATGAGAGCACTATAAAAGGCCTCACTTCTTCATTTTTTTGGTTGATAGTTAATAGTTAGTAGTTGAAAAAGCCAAATAGATAGCAATTAGAGTAGAGTAGGAAGAGAAGGCATAAATTGTTGTCAAAGTTGTAAATAAACTTCCTTTTCATTGAAGTTATGGTGAAATGAGTTGTTTCTTCTACAATTGCATGGTTTTGTTGATGTGTCTTTTGTACACGACCAAAACAGAATAAAATACCTAAAGGTACCTTATCCTCTCTTGAATAAAGCTTCCCCGAATGCTGAAGATCTCGCAGAAGGATCAATCGGAGTAGCTCCAAGGTTCTGATTGTAGGTTCTCTACGTGTGGATAAGCTCTTGTGGTATGATGTGATTTTGCTGGAATCACAAGGGGACTTACATTCGATGACCTGAGCGTCTGATTTGCTTTGGATATCAAAGGAACATGGGTCTTTACTGATCCTTGATTTTTAAAAAAAGGGAAAAGGATAAGGGTTGGAGAAAGATCTAATTCTAACACTAAGAATGTAGGAGCAATGGATGACCTTTGATGAAACTCTAACTAAGTCTTGCTTTGACATGCTATGATCATCTCCACAAGGTTAGTGCAATCTTCTAAGGATAGCTTTATGATGTTTAGATTGTTGATGCATATCAATGAAGAAGCGATAATTGAAGTTAAGCTTAAGTTGAATGATTCTAGTTGACTACGCAAGGCAAGTTTGCAATCAACAAACCGCTAGTAGTATGGATATACAAATTTCACCATTGATCATACAACATTTCTTCCATTCATCTAATAACATGAAATTAAATTTGAGAAGTATAGAGACCATGCAAATTGTAGAATCGACACATAGAATTCACCATTCCTTCAATGAAGTTTACATGTCTTTTGCAACAATGTCTTGGCAACAATCTTTGCCTTCTCTTTCTACTCTACTCTAAAATGCTATCTACTATTGAGCTACTAATCATTAACTATCGGCCTTTTTTGCTAACTCCTAACTATTCTCTAACTATTAACCTTTACAAATGAGGAGCTAGGGCTTTATATAGAGAGCCCTTTACAAATAGATGGCTTTGATTGACTTAGAATCAATGGCTAGGATTAAAGGATAGAAACCCTAATTAGGGTTTGTTACAACAAACTTCCTTAGCCAATGAGAAAATTACATTCTAGGAGTGAGGACTAATAGGAAGCAGGGGTAGGTACACCAAAGTTTGTGTCGTCCCTGATAAATTCGGTACATTGAATCTGGACATGCTGAAGTGGACCAATCTGGCTAGAGGAGCAGTGACTGGGATGCCACCTTGTCTGATGTCTGTGTCTTGGTTGATCCTCCTCTGTCCTTTGACGTGATGAATGATGTACCTCTTTTACTCCCAAGTGCTTGATGAGGCTTTCTTATTGTCAAGTTTTCCTTCTCTGGTAGCATACTTCGCTTTTAAGTGTCATTCTTCTCTATCATCATGTGGTTTCTTCATGTGGTAGAATGAGGTCTTGAGGCTAGCTTGAAGCTCCTCGAACACTTGAAGTCTTCCAACGCTTCAAAATACCTTGAGTCCTCCTTTATGCATCTGGAACATCCTTGATGGTGATGGGCTTAGAATAGGTTGTTCTTGTCCTGGCCTAATTTTCTTCCACCTACAAAACAAGCCAAAAGATGATTAAGTACATATGATATATTTATCTCACATAGCATTTTCTACCTTAAATCATCAACAAAAAGGCATTAGAATGAAATTCGCTCAAGATCCTCCCTAGGGACAGGCCCTATAAGAATTTCGCTCTGGACCCTTTGGAAGGGTCAGGAGCGAAATTTGCTATTTTGCTCAATTTAGACCTCATTTCATCATTTCATAATCTTAGGCCTAGCCTTTCGCCTCCAAAATTGTAGGTTTTTCTCAAAGACCTAGGCAAAATATTAGACCTCCTAGGAATTTCGCTTTGACCCTTTGGAAGGGTCAGGAGCGAAATTTGCATTTTAGCTCAAATTTCATCATATCCTTGCCTTAAACTTCTCTTGACCTTTGAATCACTTTCTCCTGAAGAGATCATTGATTTGACCCCCAAAAAGACCAAAAAAGAGGATTTTGCTTTGGACCTTGGCCAAGGACATGACCTATAAGGAATTTCGCTCTGGACCCTTTGGAAGGGTCAAGAGCGAAATTTGCATTTTAGGACAAAATCTTCACATTTTGTGACCACAACTTGCTCAAATGCATGTCTAAGGATTCCTTTAATCTCAATCAACACTAGGTTTGATGCAAAATTGGAGCAAAATAGAGGTTTTAAGAATTTCGCTTTGGACCCTTTGGAAGGGTTAGGAGCGAAATTCTTCCTTAGGCTCAAATTCTATCATTTCTCTACTCCAAAATGCCTCCCAAGACAAGCAAATGCTATCCCTCTCTCCACCAAGGCCTGGGAATCCATCTCTTAATCTCAATCATGGGAAAACTAGGTGATTTTAGGAATTTTGCTCTGGACCCTTTGGAAGGGCCAAGAGCGAAATTCATCCTTTAGCTCAAAATCCTTACTTTTTGGACTCATAACCTATTCAAATACACCCTATGGCCATCTTTAAGTCCAATTCACCTTCATCAACGTTTGGCTTAACACAAATTTGGAAGAAAAAGGACATTTTGAGAATTTCGCTCTAGACCCTTTGGAAGGGTCAGGAGCGAAATTCAAGTTTTAGACTTGATCCTTCATTTCCTTCACTTCAATTCATCTTGCAAGGAAAAAATACATCACTCCACCTTCAACCACGCCATAGGAACCATTGTTTTGGCTTCACAAAAGGAGAAAATAGGTGGTTTGAGGAATTTCGCTCTGGACCCTTTGGAAGGGTCAGGAGCGAAATTCAAGATTTGCTTGTTTTCTCTTACTTAGCTCCATTCTTCTCACTTTTATTTCCTTTGACTCTCAACTCTGGATCCCCCTCTCACGAAGACAACACTTTTTTGACCTCAAAATGGCTTGGAAGGAGAATTTCGCTAAAAATAATGGCCAGGGACAGGACCTATTTAGGATTTCTCTTTGGACCCTTTGGAAGGGTCAGGAGCGAAATTCAAGTTCTAGCTTGGAATCTTCATCATTGGTGGCCACAAGTCATTCAAAGGCATGCCTAGGGGTATCTCAAAACTCATTTCACCTTGATCAAGGTTTGTCTTGACACAAAATTTGGAAGAAAGAATAGGTTTTAGGAATTTCGCTCTGGACCCTTTGGAAGGGTTAGGAGCGAAATTCTAGTTTTAGCTCAATTCCTTCACATTTGGTGATCACAAGAAACTCAAAGCCATGCTTAAGGAAATCTTCAATCTTAATTCACCCTGATCCATACTTGGCTTGACACAAAATTGAGAGATAAAGTTAGATTTTGGGAATTTCGCGCTGGACCCTTTGGAAGGGTCAGGAGCGAAATTCTAGTTTTAGGCTAAAATCCTTCAATTCTACACATTCCATCACTTCAAAAGGCAAATAAATGTTAATCCACTTCCAAATATGCCCAAGGAATGAGGTTGGTAGTCTAAGCAAGGAAGAAAATAGTGTTTATGAAGATTTTTGCTCTGGACCCTTTGCAAGGGTCAGGAGCGAAATTCTCATTCTAGGACAAAATCCTCACTTTTCAATGCTTTCATTCTCTTCCTAAGGAAAGAACATGCGAAAACCTTCCCAACATGCCTTAGAAACTAAGATATTGGTCTAATCAAGGAAGAAATGGGTGTCTTCTAAGAATTTCGCTCTAGACCCTTTGGAAGGGTTAGGAGCGAAATTTGCATTCTAGGCTTAATTCACCTTGAAATTGACTTGACTTTGCCTTAGACTTGATATTTTGATGCATTTCCTTCTATATCCTTGCAAATCAACCCAACCAACCAATGACTTAGGTGAAATCTTAGGTCTTTTGTGAAATTTCGCTCTGGACCCTTTGGAAGGGTCAGGACCGAAATTTGACATTTTAGCCTCTCCATCAAGATTCATATATGGAATATAACATTTAAGTAACTTTAAGTTATATTCCATATATACTGTCAGGACGTTTGAGAGTGGTTTCGGACCTCTAGGAGTTATAATACAAAATCTAGTTTTTGGAGGATTCTTCAGTTTTCCAGACTTAGTCAAATTTCAGGGTCAGGATGACATTCCAGACAGCCAAATTTCAGGACATTTGAAGATCAGGATGACATTCCAAACTTCTCAAGGTGAATTCGCTCTGCCCTTGATGTAAGGGATGGGACCTAGGAGGACATTATGCATTCAACCAAGGTTTGATTTAGCAACTTGAAGCGCTACCAGATAGTACACAAAAAACACCCTAGGAATGATCTAAATTACCCCTAATCACTGAATCGAACTGACCTCTTGAGGAGATCCACCTGACTCAAGTAGAGCCTGCTATCCTAATGAGCCCCTTGGCGACCCTTCAAATGCAAAAGGTCAATAGACAAGAACCTAAAAGACCTCAAAACTAACCCTAGAAAGCAAAAGGTAGGGGTCCCCATTTGCAATGGGGCGATGTATGAATACGTCATAACAAGTTTCTTGTTGGATCTTCATGTTAGATATTGATAATAGATGAATGGAAGACTTGTTTGATCAATGGTGAAATTTGTATATCCATACTACTAACACCTTGCTGATGGTAAAGTGCCTTGCATAGTCAGCTGGAGTCATTCAGCTTAAGCTTAACTTCAATTATCCCTTCTTCATTGATATGCATCAACTTGATGATGGTGTCTATGCTTGTAGCGGTGATTTGAACATCATAAAGATATCCTTATAAGATCGCACTAGCCTTGTGGAGATGTTCGTTGCATGTCGAAGCAAGACTTAGTTAGAGTTTCATCAAAGATCATCCACCACTCTTACATTCCTAGAGTTAGAATTAGATCTCTCTCAACCCTTATCTTTTTTCCTTTTTTAATCAAGTCAAGTGAAATCCCACGTTCCAGCATCATTCAAGCATTCAGGTGTTCAATGTAAGTCCCCTCGTAGGTACAACAAATCACATCAATACAACTGAGTCTATCCAACAAGTCAAGACCTGACATAAAAGAACCTTGAAGTCATCTCAAGTGATCCTTACGCTAATCTTCAGCATTTGAGAGTCTTTACTCAAGAGAGGATAGAGTATTCAATACTTTATTCTGTGTTTGATAGTGCATCAAAACACCATCAACAATCATTAACACAAACACTTGTCATACATGCATACATAATTCTGATAACAATAGTAAGTAGTTATTATCACCACTAATGTAGGACATATGCGATTTAATGAACCTGGGAATTGATAGCAGCATTACAATATGATTCGATGCTCCACAAGGACTGATTGTCTACACTTCCAAAATGCTATGGATGTCTTCTAGAATGTAAGAGGCTCCTCCAAAATATTTATTAGAATTTTTCCAGCACCTTTAGTCAAACTCGCCCTATACACAAGAGCGCCTAGCCTAGAGGAATGACGCCTTAGCTAAAATCTGGCATGACATGTTCAATCAGCAGCTGTACGACCTGTGTAATGGTTTCCCAATGCCTTGCAAAGTGCTTCTCTTATTCTGCTATCCAATTTGATCATAAGCCCTTACGAATTCTCACAAATTTAGCACAATGTTGACCTTTGGATGAAGCCAATCAATTAGCAATCTTCAGCTGATATTTCACAACCTCAGTATGCTGACAATGAAGAGTGAACGTTCTCCAAAGTCTGCAAAAGATTGAAAATCTGCAGAAACCTTTGGTCTCTCACAAATCCCAATGCTCCTGTGAAAAGACAAAGTAAAACTACTCAACAATAATGAATCGATTTTCCTCTTGGCAGCCTTATAAATCTTCATGAAGTCGAATTTCTCCAAAAAGCTCATTGAATTGCATTTATTATATTATGAGCTTGCACTTTAATAATTAATAAAAGGTCACCTCGGTCTAGGCGCTCAACAATTAATTAAAACATATGGCTCCATTTTAATGATGAATTGACCCCTCATTAAAGTGCAATTATAACCTTATTTTATAATGTGCCATTAATGAATAATTATTAATAAAGTATTACTTTATTAATAATTAAAATGACGTAACTCCATGAATACTCATTATTTCTCAATTTTGCAAACACCATAGGGTAGTGTTGTGAGGTATTCACACATCGTACCATTGCAAATGGGGACCCCCACTTTTTTCCTTCTTTCTTAGTTGTTAGTTATGTCCTTGCTATTAGCCTTTGCATTAGAGAGATATAGGTTCTTAAATGGCTAGGAGTCAGGTGTATAGTCTTGCATGATTGTGAAGTAGGTTCGCAAAGTCTAGATTTCATGAATGAAGAAGGATTAGGTCACTTCAAGTGCTACTTTTGGGGAACAAATTTCACTTCATGAACACTCCTCATGTAAAGAACTAAAATTTTCTCTAAGACTTCATGATGTCCATGTCATTATATATTGAAGTCAAGGATGTAAGTGGAAGTGAGCAAGGGAGAATTTAATTATGATTTGAGATCCACTTCATAAGCTCAACCTCGGGAGAGATTTCATCTTCAAAGCCTCAGGGGTGAATTTCAACTTCATGACTTCATGTTTTGGAGCGAAATTCATGACTTCAAGAATTGAGGCGAACTTCATGACTTGCCATCTTGGAGAGAACTTCAAGAGTTATACTTTTGGAGCAAACTTCATGACTTCACCTCTTGGAGCGAACTTGAACTTCATGCATTGGACTTTTGGAGTGAAATTCATGAATAAGGAGGTTGGAGCGAATTACATCTTCAAGCCTTCATGAGCCAAGTTGGGAATAAAGGAATGAAGCAAATTTGAGAACATGAACTTCATGAATTCAACCTTTGGAGAGAACTTCATGAGTTGCAAGTTTGGAGCGAACTTCATACTTCATGAGTTGCAAGTTTGGAGCGAACTTCATGACTTCATCTCTTGGAGCAAATTTTATCAATGAACACACATGAGCAAGCCTACATGAAGAAAAATTGAAAGAGAAGTGAAGGATGATTGATAGCATTTAGCTTTGAATAGATTCAATTTGAAAATAAACTTCATGAACTCAACATTTGGAGCGAAATTTCCAACTTCATGAGTTGCTTTCTTGGAGCGAAATTTCCTACTTCAAGAGTTGAGCATTTGGAGCAAAATTTCTTACTTCAAGAATTGAGGCTAACTTCATGAGTTGCCTTCTTGGAGCGAAATTTCCTACTTCATGAGTTGAGCAATTGGAGCAACATTTCCTACTTCATGAGTTGAGGAATTGGAGCGAATTTCCTACTTCATGACTTCCCAACTTGGAGTGAACTTCATGACTTCATGTTTTGGAGCGAATTTCATGTTTGAGAGATTCCAAGCGAGCTTCATGACTTCATGTTTTGGAGCGAGCTTCATGACTTCATGTTTTGGAGCGAACTTCATGACTTCATGTTTTGGAGCGAAATTCATGACTTCACCTTTTGGAGCAAACTTTATGTTTGGAAGAGACAAGCAAGCTTAGCAAGCAATGTGATTGAAATAAGACATCATGTGTACACCCCTTAGAGCGGATTTCAATTGCACTTCATGAGTTGCCTTCTTGGAGCGAAATTTCCAACTTCACAAGTTGCCTTCTTGGAGCGAAATTTCCAACTTCATGAGTTGCCTTCTTGGGTCGAAATTTCCAACTTCATGAGTTGCCTTCTTGGAGCAAAATTTCCAACTTCATGAGTTGCCTTCTTGGAGTGAAATTTCCAACTTCATGAGTTGCCTTCTTAAGCGAAATGGAAGATAAAGGAATGAAGCAAATTTGAGAAGCATAAATGCACTTCATGAGTTCAAAATTTGGATCGAACTTCATAAGTTTAAGGTTTGGAGAGAACTTCAGGAGTTGAAGATTTGGAGCGAATTTCTACAAAGGTGAACTTCATGACTTAGAAGATTGGAGCGAATTGATTAAAACAAGCTTCACGTGCACACCATCTAGAGAAATCTTCATCTTCAAATATACATAAGCGAATCTCAACTTCATGAGAAAATATCAACTTCATGAATCAGGTTACTTGAGTAAATTTTAACTTCATGTTTGAGATAAGCTAACTTCATGTAGGGGGCTTCAAGAGCAAGTTCAAAAGACAAGGGCAACTTAATGAACATCAAGGGTGGAATAAACTTCAAGAACTCCTCTCCATGGGCAAAACACAACTTCAAGTGTCGCTTCATGAGTGTGAATTCGCTTTATATGTTCTTATTAAATCTATATATCAAGTGTATTTGATACTCGCTTGTTTGTTGTGCAGGAGATGAAGCAAGATACAAAGAGGACCTCTTCAAGAAGATTCATCAGTAAATACAAGAACATCAAGGAAGAAAAGAGCTCAAAGTGTTTAAAGATTCTCACTGCCTCAATTGCGTGAAGAAGACTCAAAATGCTACCATGTTGAAAGACTTTAAATGTCCAAAAGCTGCAAGCAATAGGGAAGGACATCTTCAAGGTTCTCATTCTATCACATTGATATGGAAAGATCACAGGAGTGAAAAGGAGAAATCATCCAACTACCTCAAGGCACTAGAGTCAAGGAAGGATAACCTACATGATGGAAAGATGTTTTACAATCTTGAATTCCCTTCGAGAATCCTGTTGACGTATTTTTTAGGATAGCGTCTAACACAAAATAAAGTCACCAACGGTTACCTTATCCTCTCTTGATCAAAATTAGTCTGTATGCTAGGATTGCTTAAAGTTCAGACGGCTAATTCCAAGGTTCTTTCAGTGCACGGATGTGACTTAGATGTTTGATGGGTTTGCTGATAACCCAAGGGGCCTTACGTTCAATTGGAGAAGACTTATGCAAGCTCAAAGATTTCTATATGGATGATTTGTAAGGAAAGTTCTAGTTTTGGATCTTTTAGGTTTTCAATTATGCAGAAAGTAAATAGGAATAGAGTAGAGGAAAACTAGGCTAAGGCTAATTTAATCCTAAGAATAGGAGACAGGATCACTTGTACAGAATCAAACCACTCTTCACTTCGCCAATAGAGCACAACTACACGAAGGCGGTGCAATCTTCAAAGGGTGCGTGGAGGCTTTTCAGATCATCAATACAGACCATCAGATCGAACAATCTCTACTGATGACCAAAGTTAAACGCATACACATCAATAGGCTCAGGCTAACTTTGCACGGCATACAACAATCAGCTACACACCAAAAGTATGAGCTCGGATTTGGCAACAAGCTCTCCTATCAAATCCAGTTCTTCTAACAACACATAAACAAATCTAATCTAATCGAAGAGAGCAAGACCATGCAGATTGCCAAAGTAGAACAAGAATACACCATCAAAATTCGAAGAATGCATTAAGTTGGCTACTTCACAATCCTGTTGCAACAATCTTAAACAATAATCTCTCCTGTTACAAATGAGGGGGGTTCACCCCTTTATATAGGCCTCAAGCCATGCAAACCCTAATTAGGGTTAACCCTAGAAGATTCCCACTCAAGGTGCAACAAGGTGGGAATTGACAATAAATAACCCATTATGCCCATATACAATTAATTCAAGGAGCCTAAAATAGCGCTCAATAGCACATTAATGTGTCCCCATGATGTTGATTATGCTCAGAATATAGCGAACACCTTCATAAATGCCCATCATTCTCCCGACGATGGCGACATGCATGGAGAATTTGTCATAAAACCATAATGAGAAGGCGACATGCAAGAAGATTCCTTATCTAATGGTGAAATGCATTGACTGCACCCATGCTTAGTCAAAATTCTTTCAGCAATAAGTACGCCACTACTATTCAGCCAAAAGACTTTCATCCAAAAGTGGATGACCATTATCTCGTTCATTTATGGCGTACGCAATGAATCTGCCGACGACAGCCTCCAGTTCTCCGATGGAGACACTTGGCACATTTTCAATGTTAAATTCCATCAAGGCAATTTCTTCCTCGCTCTTGGAAAAGAAGCTTTCCCACTCCGCCATGACTTCCTGCATCTTCTTCATTATACCAAAGAATGAAGAAACATTTGCAAAATGTTCCTTAGGGAACGAACCTACGAAGAAGAAATCGTGCAACTGAGATTTCAGGGAGTTCACTGTTATTCCTTCATCATTGAGTTTCTTTGCAAATAATGCTTATATTGCACTAAGGATTTCCTCCTGTACCCCTCTGATAGACTCCTTTAAGGTGACAGAGTCAATGCTGAATTTGTCAAAGGTGTTCTTTCCTGAGCAGATGGCGTAGAACCATTGGGGAAAGTCATAAACTTCATTTTCTTGGATCACTTTCCCATCCACCAGAGTTTGCCTTGGAGTCTTCGTCAGAGCCCTGAGTTGTGGAATGGTTAAGTCTTGGTAAATGTCTACATCCTCCCATAATCCTTCTATTGTCTCCAATCTATTTAGGAGGGCCATGAACTTTGAATGAAGCTGAGCTAGATCCTCAATGAATTTTCCTGCCTCAGCATAAACGTCCTCTACCCATTCCTGGGAATTTTGTGCCATTGCTCTAATAAGCTCTGCATCATCAACCAATTCCTTGGTAAGGGAGGAAGGAGTGAATTATGGACCTAACTCCCTAAGGGGTCTTTTGAAACTCCTGACGTATTCGCATAGGACTCTATTTTCTTCCCTCAGCCACTTACATTTTGCCTTTGATTTCAGCAATTTCTCCTTCATGGCTAAGGAAGAATCTTCAAAGTCTCCCATTACTTGACCTATGGAAGCATGGCCAAGATCAATCTGTCTGATGACGTAATCCTCCTGCCCGATCTCACTTCTATCTTTATCCACTGCAGGCTCAGCAATGTGCAAGGTCTGGGATCCAGATTCTTCCCTGACAACCTCTGAAAATTTCCGAGGGGCCTTTTTTTCCACCGGCTGATCCATCCTCTTCAATAATTCTTCCAACTCCTGAGTAGGATTGGTTTCTCCTTCTGCTTCACTCCCCAGCCTGCCTATCAACCAGTCTGGAGTGGGGATGGAGTGGCTATGATCCTCTACATGCTCCTATTCCTGAAATCTTCCTCCATTTCACCAAGGATAGTCTCCACGAAGCTATCCTGGTGAGCTGCTTCCTGGTGCGAGGGACTTTCTTGCCTCTGACTTCTCGGTCGACGGTGTCCTTGTGAAGAATTGATGTTGAGTATATCGGGTGCTGGAACGCTCCCTAGAAGTGGACTTGTGGAATGTGGAAACATCTCTACTTCCTGCACGCTCGAGGAACTAACTGGTGAATGCTCCCTTTATATCCTTGCTCTCTTTTGTGGAGGTTCTTCTTGTTGGGCTTCCTGTTGAACTTCCTATGGGATTTCTTGTTGGATATCCTTCTTCCTTGTTGTCCTTGGTCTCTTTGGGGCATTTTTTCCTTTATCCATCTGGGCTTCCCTTCTTGCCTTCCTTGTTGTCCTTGGTCTCTTTGGGGCATTTTTTCCTTTATCCATCTGGGCTTCCCTTCTTGCCTGAACTTGTGAAGAGCTTTCAGTTGCCTCACTGTGGGAATCCAGACCTCCCATTAGTTGGTATGTTAGATGGACATTTTCTTCCTCCAACTTTCTTATCTGCCTATCAATCCAGTGCTTAGTGAATTTCAGCACTGGTCTAGCTAGGATATTCAAATCATCCATCTCGGGCTCTGACCAATCGGGCAACTGAATAGGTTGATCCTTTACTTTCTCGAATTCAGGTTGTATCAAATCTGCATTTTCCTTCACTTGATTTGGCACCTGATAAATTTCACTTATCCTGATGGTGTCAAGGGGCAATCTGGAATGCATTCTCTTTCGGACCTCAAGGTAATCCTTGGCGCTTGCCCAGTAATCCTCTAAGTGAAACCTGTGTATGAATTTGACGTCGGCAACCTTTCTGATTTGGCTGTAAGCATCATATTGGGCCCTAGATGTATAAAATGGCAGGCAATAGAATGCCAATTCCCCTACTGCACTTTCAGCGGCTTCCAAGCCTAGGCATGTTTCCATGAAGTGACCCAAAACAACTGGAAATTCAATTGATTGCTTTTTCTTCTTTTTCTGCAGCTGATCATAGGTCGTTAACTACCTCATGAGCTCTAGCAATACAAGCTTGTCTGATGGATATTTGGGCAACTTGTATGACTGGAAGGAGAATCCTTGCATCCTGATGTAGGTGAATTTAGGGAATTGTAAGAACATAACCCCATACCTCTGGACCAAGGCACTTGCTTGCGGTGACATCCTTACATGCAACTTCTTCTGCATAAGCCGCGTCAAGTACATGGTGAAGGTGTCATTCACCAACCTGTAAGAATTAACATTGTGGAGATGCAGCTGGGGATAACATTCATGCACTTTTAATTGAGCTGGTCCGCAACCCATGATTCCTCTTGCTTGCAACCCATCGAATCCTCCTCTTCGCGCAAGCATATAGAACAGGTAGGAGCTCATAAAAAAGGACTGGGATCTTTTCTCTTTTAGGTTCTTCAACTGCTCATGCAAGTAGTGACTGATCAATCTGGCCTAGTTAATCAACGTATTTGAATTCATGATCTCGCCTATGTAGAAGAACATCCAGGCCTCAAAGTTCATAGAATGTGGGCATCCCATTACTTTGCTTAGCATTTTTATCAGGTCTACATACTCCTTCTTGAACTTGAAGATGGTGAGAGTTTTGGGCATCTTGGAAACGTGCACTCTAGGCTTCAGCAACCACTGCTTATTGATCAAATCAGCACACCTGGTAGGACCTGCTTCATATACTGCCTGAGCTCCGCTGCTGGTCCTGTACGTCATGGAATAATGTGAAGGAATTCCGAAAGCTTCACCAATTGACTCTAGAGTCAATGTTGCTAGTAGCTTGCCATTTGGCGTTGAGATTGTTTTCACTCCAGATTATAATGTGTTGCACATTCCAAGACTAAGTCTGGGCATTGAATAGCGGGAGGAAAACTAGCTGCTGCAACTATTCCACTTTTGACAATTTTGACAGCTGTCGGGGATGGATTGTGCCCTGCTATTCCGAACATTCGGATCTTGAATGCAGTCAAGTTGAATGTGCCTAGGTTTTATCGCTGATTTGATCCCATCTTGAATTCAACCAAGAATGAGGAAGAAAACCTTTCACTTCCGTCTTGATCAATGCCTGCCTGGAGATAGTAGCTATATTGCTTGATTCTGCCATCCTGGAAGCACCTTGGAAATGATGAAAACAGAGACTAAGTATGACTATTCTTCACTTCTCCACTTCTTCTTTCCTAAATCTTGCACGTGAGAAATGAAATGCCTTTCCAAACTTATATAGAATTCTTAAGAGGCATTAAATTAGCAATTGCATTCATGATGTGTCATACTTTCCCCATGCCATGCAAAGGCAACTTCCCATGCGAATGAGTTCGAATTTAGAACTTTCCTTAAATTCTCCAAGTCATGCATCATACTTGGAAGATTCTCTTCGCCAACTCATTGATTTTCATTCTTTCCAATTTTGGAGGGAATTCGAAGGATTCTCTCGAGATTTGCTTGATTCCATTCTAACTTGTTGTCTCTTGCTTTTGAAGGAATTTCCATGTCTCTTTTCAACATCCCTTTTTTTTAGAGATCCTCCTAAAATTTAGGAGTCGGGTTCATTGGATGGTGAATTTTGCCACGATTCCAAATCTATAAAAATTTCCTCATTCCGGCGAGATTTGGTGTCTAAAAATAGCAAATTCAAAAATTTGCCCGAGGAGAATTTTACTTTCTATTCCTCCTTGACCCCTTGGATTCCATGCCTTAGGCAAAATTTCCACTTTTTAGCTTGGGCATTGAATTCACTATGCCTTGGAATTTTTCATTTTTTACACCTTCCATGGAATGCCCATTTTGGTGCCTAATCACTCCCTTGGGCGGAATTTTCACTGGGGGAAGGATTCATGGAATTTTTTGTGAATCCTTGAGACCTTCATTTTGGCGCCCAAGTCCACAGTTGGGCCGATTTTCACACCTGTGGAGGATTCATGAAATTTTTTCATTTATCCTTGCCTCCTCCATTCTAGCGCCCAATCACTTCCTGGGGCGGAATTTTCACTAGGGGAAGGAATTTCAACACTTTCAAAGATTTCTTGCACCCCCCACTTTGGCGCCTACCATAGGGCTAGGGTGCATTTTACACTTGGTCAAGGAATTCATCATTTGTCTTGTCTTCCATGGGTATACCATTTTGGTGCCCTCTTCAATGCCTAGGCGGAATCTTGCATAAGTCATGGAACTCATTGATTTCCATGCCATCCATGACCCCTTCTGTTTAGCGCCCAACTCCTTTCTAGGGCGAAATTTTGACTAGGAGAAGGATTCTTGCAATTGTCCTTCTCTCCTTGGGCATGCCACTTTGGTGCCTTCCCTCATGTTTGGGTGCAAATCACACTTAGCCAAGGATTTTTCATTTTTTTCATGTTATCCTTGCCCCCTTCCAGTTGGTGCCCTCCACAAGATTTGGGCGGAATTTCTCTATGAGCAAGGATTTCATCATTTTGTGTACTGTCCATGAGCACACCACTTTAGCACCCAACTGCATACCTGGGCGCTATTTCCACCCTGGCATGGATTCTTGGAATTCATAGTTCGATTTTCCAGACTTAGGAGGGCAATTTGACTCCTTTGCAATTTTGGAGTGACTTCCTGAACCTAGGTGAATTTTTGAGCTTTCCATTTCAGGCATGGGCTTCCATCTTTTAACAAATTTCTGGCCTTCTTTGTCCTCTGTTTGAGTTTCTGGAATTAGAAATATCTGCAAACATCTGATCTTTGTCGCCTTGCCTTATTGATCTTGCCAGTACTGACTTTCCAAAAATAGAAACCTTCTAAGTGTCAGCGTTAGACCCCTAAACAGGGTGACTTTCCAAAAATAGAAACCTTCTAAGTGTCAGCGTTAGACCCCTAAACAGGGTGCAGGAATGGCTTACTAAAAATAGAAACTTACTAAAAATAGAAATTACTAAAAATAGTAAGTTTGATTTTTGGCAAAATGACGACATTCTGGGACTCGAAAAATCCCTAAAAAATAGGGACTTTCTAAAAATAGAAACTTGCTCCGTTTGGGCTCAAATTTTACTGGGAGGCTCCTTGAAGGGTCTTGATTCCAGTTGTATGTTCAATTTTCCCAAAACCCTAACAGAAACCCCTAAAAACTAGGACAAAAGGCAGAAACCCTAAAAAGGGACAAAATAGGCCCTAGACTTCATAGAATTCGCTCGACAGAGAAGCAAATCAACTCTAATTGACCCCCGAACATCTGCAAAGCAAAGAGATTGAAGAGATTGCCACAAAAACACACAGAAAACAAGACCAAACGACCAAAAGCGGCTAAAAGCTAGGGGGTCCCTATCTGGGATGGGGTGATGTGTGATTAGGTCACAACAAATCCAAGAATCGAAGTCAGTACAATAAAGAGCTACATTCAACTAGTTGTATCATTTGTCAAGTATGTGAAAAAAAAATGGAGGATCAAACAAAGTCATCACAAGACCTACATCGAACATTATTGAAGAAGCAGATAGTTCAAAAGAGTTAATCAAAGTTTGCTTCTCATCATCATCATCACATTGAGCAACTGAAGACATATCTCAACATCCCTTCATGATAATGAATCAAATCAAGTCTACAAAGTGCAAGATTGAGGTTGCAGCCCAGTCATCCCTTCCACCAATCAGAGAGGTACACATCAACACGTCCTGATTTAATGAATCAACCTCATATATGAAGGCACAAACTCCAATGTAACTACCCTCAATATCTATTGGTCCACATTCTCTGAATGTAATTATCTCATTGGCTAAGAAGAGTTGGTTGTAACAAACCCTAGTTAGGGTTTCATTGTAAAATCTTGGCCATTGATCTCAAATTGATCTGAGCCATTGAATTGTATTGAGAGCACTATAAAAGGCTCAAGTCTCTCATCTATAAAGGTTAATAGCTAATAGTGGATAGTTAGTAGCAAAGAACTAGGAGAAGAATATAATAGCAATTAGAGTAGAGTAGGAGGAGAAGGCAAAAATTGTTGCTTAAGTTGTAAATGAACTCCGTTTTCATTGAAGTTATGGTGAAGTGTGTTGTTTCTTTACAATGTGCATGGTTTCTTGTTGGATCTTCATGTTAGATGATAAATAAATTAGATTGAATGGAGGAATTTGTTTAATGTATTCATGTGGAATCCGCCCAGTCCATACCACTAGCCTCTTACTGATTGTAAGCATGCCTTGTGTGGTCAACTGAAATGATATGAGCTTAACTTCGAATCGTTCTACATTCATTGCTTATGCATTAACTTGAATGGTGATCGATGTTTGATGGTATTGATTTGAATATCTTTGAAATATACTTAGAAGATTGCATTGAGCTTGTGTCAAATTGTTCAAGTTGATGGTGAGATCTCGCTCAGTAGGATTCCATCTAATCATTCACTCATCTTCCTACATTCTTAGGATTAGAATAGACTCTCTCAACTCCTCATCTTTTGCCATTTTTTTAAAACTCCAGCTAGTTTAGGATCAAAAGCATCACCATATTGTAACATTAGACGATCTAAGTTCCAACGAATCAAGCATTCAGGCATTCAAATGTAAGTCCCCTTGTGATTCCAACATATTCACATCAACCAACAGAGCTTATCCACACGTAGTGACCCTACATTCATGAACCTTGGAGTCTTCTCAAGTGATCCTTAAGCTAATCTTCAACATTTGAGAGATTTTGTTCAAGAGAGGATAAGATACCTTGGTATTTTATTCTGTGTTCGCATGTACATAAAAAACACATCAATAGGTAGCCCACTGCGTCCACTATTCATTTGGATGCATTACTAAAAATAGTAAGGGTCCCTCTCAATCATCCATTGACTTACTATAAATAGTAAGTCCCTCAAAATGGAACTGGAAACCTCTGAATAGCCTCAGAATAAACCAACCATTTGGAGAGGAAAACACTGCCATCTACCACCTAAGGAGCTCCATAACGCCCAAACTAGACCAATAAAGGCAAGGAGACTGTTAGCCAAGAGTCAAGGTAGAAAAAGCACAAGTCTAACACTCCTTTATCCACCATGAGGGGCACAAGTCTAACACTCCTTTATCCACCATGAGCTCCTCATCTATGAAGGAGAATAATACGATAGATAAGGATGATGAATCTAGATAGGATTCTGATATTGAAATCCTACCAGAGAATAATTAGGAGTTACATGCTATAGCACAATTGGCACCGCATTATGATGATGAAGAATAGTTGGGATCTCCTACAATCCAATTGGAGGTCAACTTGGGCAACAATGTGTTGGATTTAACTAAGGACAAGGATATGGATGATGATTCTATTTCAGCCTTGAGAGGACTTGATCAGGATATGAGCCTTGAAGATGGGATGGAAATCTCTACTATTCCCAATTGGTTGTTGTAGAGTATGGAGAAGAAGAAAATGATAGAGGTACAATCCATAGAGGATATTGATGATTTCTTAGCCAGGACTAGCAAAGAAAAGGAACAAAAGAAGGCTAACATGTTCTCTAAGATTACTAGAGACGAGGCAACTGTGCATATTGCACAAGTGGCTGTCCTGATGGGTGATAAGATTAGAGCTGCTATCACTCCTATGGATTATTAGGTTACCAAAATGGACCTTGGATTGACTACGCATAAGCAAGAGTTCCATGAGTTGAATGATACTGTCAAGGCAATTGAGGCATGATTGAACATAACTATTGAAAAGAAGGAGATGCTTGAAAATGAGAACATGAGACTCAAGGAATATATTGAAGGGATGAACTCCCAAACGTGTGAGGATCCTACTTTTGTCTCACCCATTTCTATTGATCGTGGATTCCCCTTTGACTCTGAGGAAATGAGGAATACACATCACGAGGTTGGAAAGTGGATTGAGGATATTTCGAAGCAAGCATATGATTTCCTAGCTCAGTTTGTTCAAGCATTTGACAAGACGTCAATGCTCATATTCAAAATAGAGTATTTGGAAGGAGTTTGGGATGATTTCCAACTAGTGTAGGAGAAGACAATTCCTCGCCTCAGAGTGTTGAAGCAAATCCCAATGCCTACATTGATCCAGGAGGGAGTTGTGCATGGAGGTGATGTTTATGATTTCTAGGGATGGTATTATTCTTTGGCTATGCAAAAGTTTTCTTATGATCATGCAAGACAAGATTGCACAAAGATGGAAGGATCGATACAAGAGATTCAATCTAAGATCCTTACATCTATTGATGAATTATTGTGAATGGATATTCATGCTTCCAACAGTTTACACTTAGAAGAATTGAAAGAAAAGATGAAGTTTGTTTACTTCAATCAATTAAAATCTTTGAAGAAGAGTCAGATAGATGATTTGGTTTCTCTCGTGGTTCACATCCACAATTTATAGAAGAATATGCCGGATTGGGAAAGTGTCTTTGATGCTTGCTCAAATGCCTTGGATGTGATTGATGCGCAACAGGATGCTTTACCAAGCATCACCATGGAGGAACTCAATTCAGTCTTAGCCAGATTCATGGAGTATGCAGCTAGAGAGAGGGATGCAAGACGAAATCTTCTAGAAGATTCCTTGTTTGATGAATAGGCATCATCCTATTGGACCTCATCTTTTTTGTTGCAAACCCTAATTAGGATTGTTTTAGGGTTGTGTTGGCAAGATCTTGGCCCTTGATTCTAAATGAATCTTGTCAATTCATTTCATTTGAGACTATATAAACCCATTTGCCTCTCATTTGTAAGAGAGATATTTTTGAGAATTGTTGTCTACATGTTGCAAGTTTGAATACAAATCATTAAAGTTTGGTGGTTTTGTTTAGATTTTGTATGCATTTGTGGTTCTTATTGCCTCTAAATTTAGATTAGAATTTGTTTCAAGTATTTTAGATTGAATGAAAGAAGTGCTGAATGCATTTGAATGAAATTCATATAATTGATACCACTAGCTTCTTGCTGATTGTAAGTTCACCTTGTGTGGTCAACTGGAATTGAATTGGACTTAACTTCAATTATTGCACGTCCATTGGTATGGACTGCCTTGATGGTATTGATGTTGATGGTGATAATTTGAGTATTTATAAATCTTCCTTAGATGATTGCAATAAGCATGTGTCGAATTGTTCTTTGATGGTGAAACCTTGCCTAGTTGAATTTCATTGGATCATTCACTACGTCTTGCATTCTAGGTTTTAGAATAGAACTCCTAAACCCTCATCTTTTTGCATTTTATTTGAAAATCTTTTGTTAGATTAGATCAAGAGCTATAATTGCAAAAATCATTCGAAGTCGTTGGCAACCTATCCTCACTCATGATAAGCTTGACAAATCCGAACAATTGCGTAAGTCCCCAAGTGAAAACAGAAAATCACATCAGCCATTGAGTTACCCACATGTCAAGAACTGATCGTAGAAACCTTGAAATCGTCTTAGTTGATCAGATATTTAGCATTTGAGGTGATTTTGTTCAAGAGAGGGTAAAATACTTTGGTATTTTATTCTGTGTTCAGTTGTGCCTACAACACACATCAACAAAACTCAAACGTTGAAACATGTCATCTTAGAAGAAATTAAAATTGCTATAGCTACTCGACACATAAGATCAAGTACAAGCACATTTAATTCTCACTGATCTTACTGACTCATTTGACATCAATGACAACACAATGTTCAACGGAATCAACATCAAAGTGAGTTTGCTGTTATTTTGGCTTTGTTTGTCCAGTGATCAATCACTTATATCCAAGTTATAACTTTTGAAATGGGATTTTCTAATTCCCATTTTGAGCTTAGATTGGGTTTAACCTTTCTTCTTTCCTACACCATTATTTCGGTATCCTTGAAATTGCTCAGATTACCACCATCACACAAAGAATCAAGTAATAGCCCTTTGATGCCCTGATTTTGTTGTTATTGTTCAAAGCAAGAATACTTTGATCAAAATCTCCTATGCCATTAATTTGCTTTCATTGAAATTATGCATGCCACCACCATTATTCAATGCATCAACTAATGAGACTTTATTTGGATGATTATGCTTCAAATATTTACCATTTTTAATGATTCCATGTCACCATTGTCTACAGATTGATCCTCTCTTCCTAAGCATCCATCACTAATGCATTTGATCCTCCTCCTCCTAAGCATCCATCACTTAATGCGTTTGATCCATACAATGAAGATTCTTCAATTTTTATAATGCCCTTACTTTCTTACCATTCTGCAAAGATTCTTCAATTTTTATAATGCCATTACTTTCTTACCATTCTGCAAAGATTCATCAATCGTGTAGCATCCATCACTTAATGCATCTGATCCGTACAATGAAGATTCTTCATTTTTAATAATGCCATTACTTTCTTACCATTTTGCAAAGATTAATCAATCGTGTAAACATTCATATCTCTAGAGTGTTGTTCAACTGTTTTCTAGCCTCATTATTCTTTGCCGAGATACTTAGCTGTTCAACTTTATATTCTTTGAAGCTGTTACATGATATCCATAAATTTATTACTATAATTTCAATATTGCTTACTTTATCATTTTTTCTCTTATTTTTCAAACAACTTTCTTTATTTATAGGTTAATTCATTTAATATTGTGCAACACAAGGATGACCATGCAAACATGAAAACAAATTATAGCTCCACAAGTAAACTCTAAGATACAAAATGAAGGAAATGAATTTGAATCCAATGCATTCATCTCATCAATTTTTTTGTGTTCAGATAACATGAAATTCTTTTATAATATATTTTGCCAAGTTTCCCTAGTCTTGATCCATTTTAACCAAGAAAACTGCATGATATCCATTCATGTGGGAATACCATTAATACAAGTCTTCACAAGAAATGTCATTGCCACATATCACCTAGCATTTACAAAAGGTTAGATACAGAAGACAATTTAACATCCTTGGCCTTAAATCAACCTCGCATACAGTTCTCACGATGCAACCCTTGCATACCATTTTAGTGAAGTCAGCCACATGTCCCTTCACAAAACACACACGACTGTATTTCTAAGCAAGGAAGTGATCAAGTGACAAGTATATCAAGATTGATTCTACTCTTCATGAAAACAGATGTAGTAAAACTATTTATTGAGTCCAAGTTTTGAACAGTTGCCAAGTCTGTTGGCTTCAGCTTGTTTGAATTGTTCACCAGTTTAGTTTACATGACTATGCTTCGTGGAGATCAAAATAAGCATATAACACTTATCACATAAGCAGATGCCATTTTATTCTTGTTGTATTAAACATTGAATTTTATATGCTTTTTTAAAGATAAAGTAGTTGAAACCTTCATAATTGGATCTTAGCCTTTTTTCTTACTTTAAAAATATCCTTCAATCATGACAGTATTCACATCACTGGAAGATCTATTTTTCATGAGAGCTTGAATATTTCATTGTGGATCAAATCCACCTTGAATTTGAATGCTTCGAAAGAAATTGAGAAATAAGTAATAACAATTATGGCGAAAGAATAACCTACCATATCACTTTCTATAGAAGAGGAAGAATACAAAGCTGCCACATTTGCAGCTTGCCAGATAGTATGGTTGAGAAGATTTATAAAGGATGTACACTAGATACACAATTGACCTACCTGAATGTATTGTGATTACCAATGTACTATACAGATGACAAAGAATCCAGTGTTTCATAGCCAGACTAAGCATATTGAGATTCAACATTACTACATCAAAGAATTGGTTCAGTAAGGACTAGTTGAGATTGTATACAATACAATTGAGATCGTATACTGCCCTAAAATGGATCTTATAGCAGATATATGAAGCCCTTAGTTCAGAACAGGTTTTTGAAACTTTGAGATTTGCTTCAAGTTTTTCCGTAGTGGTAATTATGGGCAAGAATGAAAGAATAATGCCCACTATACAGACTGAATGTATTGTTAAGTTTATTTAATCATCATATTGCATGTATCGTTAAGTTTAGTTGATCAGCACATTACATGTACTGTTAAGTTTAGTTAGTTAGAAGTTGTATGTAGTTTTCCATTCAGTTTACTCTTGATTTCTATTCCCCTCTCATAATATATAGATGTTGGTGCTTTCCATGTGTTGTGTATGATCTGTAGATCATTTTTCTCTGTTATTTGCATTGCTGCTCCTTTCCTTTGACTTTCTCATCTTACAAAAAATATGAAAAAAGAAGACACGAAATATATAGATTTACCTTGTATACTCAATGAAGTAATCAATAGTTTTGTCATTTTGCCAGCCACCATAAGCAGAAGCCCATGCAGGGAGAGAACTATGGAAAAGAGTCAGCATCACACGCAATCCATGAGTATGGACTCTTTCCGTGAACAATCTGTATTGATCCAATGCTTCTTGATTGATCTGCAAAGGCGTGATGAATAGGGCTTACTACAAGCTAAGCACAATTCTAAATGTCAATGTGGGGACAAATGCAAAAAAAAGCTGCTGTTATCCAATATACATCTGAAATTGCATCCAAGAAAATGAGATATTTTACAGGTCCATAGAAACTCACAGCCTCCTCAACACCATCAAGGGGCTCCTTTGGCATTATCCTGCTCCAATCAATGCCCATGCGAAGAACTGTTGCATTTGTCTCTTTAGCCATATGTAGCTCTTCATCAGGATTGTACCAGAAGCTAGGATTTTCTTCTCTGCAAGAATGATTAATTTTAATTAAGTCTACTTGAAATTTTCAATTTATAACCCTAAAAATTAAATGAAAACAAAAATGAAAGAGCAATTAATGTTTATAAAACTTACAGACAATGAACGTTTGCTTGAGGGACTGCCTCTTTATGCTCCTTTTTAAGGTTTTCAAATCCCTTAATCAAGCCTTCAAGAGTTGGATCCAATAACTTATCAGCCTTTCCTGCAGCACTACCATGAAGCTCAACATGCTGATCGCTCATTTTATATAGTTCTTTTCCATCACCCAAATCCATATTATCTACCTCTGATTCGCTATGGTCTGCAAGGGAAGGAAATCCAAAAATCTGTTCATGTGATTTCTGCTCTTTATCTGCCGTCTGCTCCATACTTAAAAGTTCCCACTCATCTAAAGAGGAGTCGTGACAATCCCTATGCTGACTGCAACCTTCCTCCTTTTTAGAGTTTTCTGATGTCTCATCTATATGTACTGTTGACACATTTCTTGAATTTTCACATAAATTTTTATCTTTGTTCTCTGTATCTTCACCCAACTTCTGCTCACCTGTGATTTTGTCCTTCAAATCAGTTTCAGACTCAAACAAATTCAATTGGCTACCATCTTGTGACCCAGTTTCCATGCCTTCTTTATGATCACTGTCGTCAACCTCCTTAGAAGTCACGTCTTCACTTTTAACTGGAAACATGGGCCATGCATCTTTCTCCAGAAGTGACGAATTTGTTGCAATGGCAAAAAAGAAGCCATCATCATCCACTGCCATACCCACAAAGTTTAAATTGGGAACAACTGTTTTTGGCTTGAAAGGGATTGTTCAGCATTAATATGTTTGACTAGCTGAAATTGATACTCATTTTTGCCTATAATAGCTCAGATCAGATAAAATCCTGTTCTCAAATTAACCAATAGGCAGCATCCATTATCAATGTCACTCTCGTTGTTTTCACATCCATCTACCATCTCATGTTCAAGCAATAGATGGATTCTGCTGATGCAAAAACATTGGTAGTGGTATCAGTGCATTGCCACTCCCAATGGTTTAACATCCATGTCATCCACCCATCTCCTGCTCAAGTATAAGGTGGATGATGTGCACAAATATAAGAGCAGCTTCTATTGGTGAATTTGAGAACTGAGCTTTTATCAGTCGGAACTATTAGCAATATTTCACCACTATTTAGTCAAAAGTGAAGAATCATAGCATTAGGTGAGTTTTAAAACAAGAGAGAAAATTGATTACCATCTCTGTCTATCGGAAACCTTGCTAGCAGCTCCTGTGACTCATCAATTGGATTCTCGAAAGGAGTCATTCTCTTTCTGCGAAATCTAATAAGGGCAAAGGTGTTGGCTGCAACAGCAATTATGCCTGCTACGCCAAATAGCTTGGATACATTCAGGAGCAAGACTGCCATCTCTAGTTATTTCGTTTGGCTCGAAGTTCAAGTTTGGGAATAAAAGGAATAACACATAAATTAGTAGGGAAACAATGGATGGTGCAGATATACTGCTCTGGGCTGATGAACAATGGATCTAGGTTTAGGTTATTTACAGAATTAACTCACTCAAATAAAGGCCACTCGAATCTGGATAATTTAATACCACTATTTAGCAAGAGATTCTGAACCTAAACTTGGTCCAAGTTTTTTTGAAAAATTTAAAGCAGAAGATGCAATTGAATTATCTGGAATGTCAGCGAATTGGAGAAAGATCTAAATAATGCTTGTCTGCAAATCTCTCGAGATATAATTTTAGGAGGATTCACTCTATTCCACTTTGTAGAATGTTATCAGTCCGGTACCCCTCAGAATCTTTGTAAAAAATTCTCCTGTAAATTACAAACCCTTTAGAGAAATGGATTTTTCATAAATGCAATACACTAAGAAAATTCTACATAAACTAGAATTCCAATAATAGGTCTGACATTGATTCATAAAAAATTCTTCTGCATGAATGAAACTGCCCTCAAAATATCATTTTTTTTAGATTGGTTAATTTTGATTTTTAGAATAACCTTTGACCTAGTTCCACAACCCATGGGTATGTCTTATGGCATTCGAAAATGAGGTCATGTTATGAATGCCCTGATAATTTCTGTTCCTTAATTTGAACCTTTGGCTCCACTATGGAAGTACAGATGCTTACACCACTTAAGTTCATCCCATTTAACAAAAATGTTAGGGTAAGCATTAAGGCAGAGGTCGTAGACACCCAATAGCCTCAAAATTTAAGTTTTGAATACGTGAAACACAAATTTAATTTCAACTGAAATGTACTTGTTTTGAATAAAAATTCCAAGCAAAGCTTCAATAAAGTCGAAACTTGGCTAATTTAAAACCTTTCTTTATCAGAAATAGGGGCAGAAATTCAATTGTATGTTTCTGACATACCTCTATATACCTTAAAGTTTATACAAAACCCCCGTTTCAAATATTTAGCAGGGCATTCAGCTTTGTATTTACAACTTCCAAGATCAGTTTTGCGTTCCCTGCAAAAGAATTCTTTAATTAAATCACAGAACTTTCATAGGTTGTTCAATTCGGAGGGAAAAATGAAAAATAAAAGTTTACAGCTATTAAGGAATTACTATTGAAATTGATACTGCCTATCGTCAATTTATCCTACATTGTCCTCACCCTGATTATCATATCAATCGCGATTTACAAATCTGATTACAGCTCGTCTACAGAAGCCTTTTGCTATCAACTATGGAATGTGGAAGTCTTAAGCTCTTGTGACGTTTCGTTCGAATTTAAGTTTTTCTTTGAAATCTTAGATCTGCAAATGCCAGTACTTTTTCTAGTCTTTAGCTAAAAGCCTGCAAAAAATCTAGAATTGTGATTTTCTAGATTTCAGACAATACCTGTACACGTATTTTTCCCTTAACTTCCTCTAGATTTTCACTGCAATTCCAGTCTTCTTTACAAAAGCATTATGTACAACCCCTCGTAACAAAACTTTGTTCAATGTTTACAAATTTACAGATGCTGCTTCAAACTTGATCAATATTTGCTCTAATTTGCGCGTTCTGATTCTAGGAAATATATTTTGTAAAAATACGCGGCCAATGGAACGGTGCCTGCTCCCTGACACAAAAGCTCATCCAATAAAACAAATATTAAAATCGCTTATCAAACTACCAATAGAATATAAGCTTAAACTTTTCATCCTCAAGATGTCATTACAAACTTTTCGACAATTTCTTGAATTTAATAAACGTTAAAGTTAAAATAATGAAAAATTCTCGACGTTTCTACAATTTTCCTCGAGTAAAAATTTCTGAAGCCCAAATTATAAAATTCTTTGCAAAATTTGGAGTATTTGAAAATCTTAAAGCTCATATTATGAAGTTATAAGTTAATTTTGTGAATTTATAAAATGCAGAAGTTTAATTATGAAGGTCTTCAATAGTATCCTGAAATATCTCGTAAATTTAACAACATATAAGCTTAAATCGTTAAGTGCTTCCACATTTTAAGGAATTTAAAACGCTGAAGCACAATTTAAGGAATCTAAACTGCTAAAAAGGTTTAAGAATAAGATTCTTTAAACAATTTTATCAATTTTATATTGGAAAAGTAAAAATATGAAGTGGCCCCTGGTCTACTGAGTAAAGTTGAATATCATTAAAACAAAATGGAAGAGGAAAAAACATTAAATAGCCTTTGGTCTATTGTGTAAAGTTGAATGATTCATTAAAAAACTGGAGTACAAGGCCCATAACTTGATATACTTCAACATTTCAGTTTTAACCAAAAGAGATCAATTAGTCATACAACTTTACTTAGTACTGTAAATACTTGGCACTACAAAATACAATATAAGGTTATTATAAAACCTCTCAACAGATAAATAAATAATAATAAAACTATTCTAATCATAATGAATATCTTCCACTATTTCGTGGATTTAAATACCGCTAAGCTTACTCCGACAGGTTTTCCGTTTTTAATACGACAAAAGCTTAAATTATGTGGGTTGTTGAGACTTCCGTGATTTTAAATTAAATTCGCCTGTTTGTGAAAAGAAGGGAAAGAGCACTTTAAGGCTTATATTCTGATGTTCATGAACAATTTTGTAGGGAAAACGTGCAAGCAAACTGGAAAAGAAAGGCTATTTATTCTTGGAAATCAGCAAAGTTTTAGAATCTCAACGTTTTTTGGTGATTTAAAATTTGTTAATCATTATTCCCGATCTTTCAGCAATGGATGTTAATCATTATTCCCGATCTTTCAGCAATGGATTCGCATCCTCGTGAAAAACAATTATTAAATTCAAAGCAAATCTTGATAAATTTTACAATTCGTTTATTAGTCAATAGCAAATTCTCGGTAGATTAAAGAGTTCTTTGAAAATTATAATCAATCTAAAAACAGAAAAAGCTCAAATAAATAAATTCCTTCATGATTCAGACAACTGCAAATTGTAAAAGCATCAATATTGAAATTCGTCAACTATTGTGACAATTTTTCAATTATTGTGACGGATTTAACTACGTTAAACCTCCAATATGGAAGTTCTTACAATTTTTGTACAGGAATTGCAAAAATTAAAAACTCAAACTGCAAAAGCTTAAATATGAAATTCTTCGATAATTGCAGTGAATTTGAAAAAGTTAAAAGCGTAAATCAAGAAAAATTCTTCCACAATTTCATGAATTCAAAACGGTAGAGACTTAAAGTAACAAAAGCCTTTCAGAAATTCATGAATTTAATAAACGGCGAATGCGTAAACAACAAAATTCATCGACAAATTCTTGAATTTAAAAATAGTAAAAGAGTAATTTACAAAAGTCTTCGGCACATTCGTGAACTTAAAAAATGGAATAAGCGTAAATATCAAAACGCTTCGGCAAATTAATGAATATTAAAACAGTTGAAAGCGTAAATAACAAAACACTTCTACGATTTGATGAATTTAAATAGGTCAGGGTTGAACTATGAAGTTCTTCGACAACTTCGAGAGGTAAACGCCAGGAATCAGAAAAAAGAAACAAAGTAATCCTCATGATCGCCCGAATGAACATGTAAGCGAAACAATCATCAAAATCAGCTAAATGAAATAGAAATATGTGAAATAACACCAAAACCAGGTAAACGAGGTAGCTGGGGGTAATGCAAAATAACCATGATCAAAAAAGAAAGAAACAGCAATAATAATAATAAAAATCACCTAAATTATTAAAAAGGAAACACAATTCACGAAATCAATTGCATGGCAAAAGAAAACTAGCACTACAATTCTCAAAATCAGCTTAATTTCATATTCACACAGAACTTACACGTCAATTTTACAGAACGTTTTAGTGTGAAATTTCGCCATACTGCTCTAGTTCTTTCCAACGCAAAGTAAATCGTTCTCAAATTTAACAATTCGACCATTCATGAACAGCAAAAAAATAAATTAAGTAGAATTCATACCTTACTGCAATTTGACGTCTTTTCGCAGCGAATTTTGTTAAAATTTCAGGCGTAGAATGCAATGATTTATCTTTAGACGGGCCAAGCGACTACCGGCTGAGGCGGTAGACGTGGCCCCTCGTAAGCCACTTTTCAGTGAGGAAACAATGCTAACCGGCTGAAGCCGGTCGCTCATTGTAGCAATACTTGGTTATTTGAGAAAGGGACATGTAAGAGGATTTGATGTTGACACGTAGCAGAACGTAGATTCGGCTAAAATAGAATTTTCAAAGCGTTTTTCAATCCCATTGTTTAAAAAAAATAAAAATAGTATATTCATCCAAAAGAAATAAATAAATACAAATAGTATATTTATTTTTTAATATTAAATTAGTTTTGCGTTATATATTGGATGCTTTTGCGATGGTGGACGGGATATTCTTTTATAAGGAAAAGCTATTGGAGTGGAGGACAAGGAATTAATTGGGCAACCTGATTATCCCTAGGGATTTGTCTTTATATGGGAGTGACACTAGTGGTTTTCATTGTGGGTCAAGGGAGGAGGTGGAGGAAGAAGCTCTCGCATCCATCCTCAGTTCTATAAACAAAAGAAAACTCAATCCAATGTGATTGTTGGGTCCTAAGAGTCTTTTTAAGGCTGGTTAGAATTTGGTACTATGTGGAGTTTGATAAGTTATGATTATAGTAAGTGTCATTATTGACTTTTATGACATGGATCCTTTAAGCATCCCAACAAAAAGAGAGGAGAATGAAGGGAAAGAATAATTTAAGACAAAATCTCCTTTACCTTCTGATTTAGATAGGAGTTAGAGGAGTTAGGTTGGGGTTTCAGAGGAAAGGGCAACCTTCAATAGTTTTTTTATTTTAATTAATCAATATGGGTTGAGGAGGATAATTGAATTTATAGTAAGATTAGATATTTAAAATTAATTTATTTTTAATATTTTTTTAAATTTTATTATAATAAATTATTTTTATTCTTTTAATAAGAGTTTTTTTAATATGAAATAGAGATTTAATAATGGGATCTTGTTAGCAATTAATTTGAGGATATAGATTAGACTTTTAAGTCTCAATGAGTTTATGATGTTGTAGTCTTATACCTTGGACTTAGTCCTATTAAGGAAGGCAAGGAATCAGATCTAGACAACTTGTTGTCTAGGTAACAAAATATAACGAACATACACAACGTATATGAATAATACCATTGAAATTATTTGTATTGATTATATTCATTTACTATATCATGTGCACCCTTATATCTCCTTATAGGTTCATATTATATATTTCCTTTTATATATTCTATCTTTCCTTATGTCTTCAATATCTCCCTATATTCACCTTACTACAAGTGAATGTATCTTACAATATATTTATAGCTGTAAGATGCAACATCACCATTCCATTGTACCCCTAGCCTATATAATATGTTCTAATCCTTGTGTTTTGTGGCCTTGATGTAGTGAGATGCAACATGATTCTTGGAGGTTTGTCTAGCTGTTCAATTCATGTCAACATCATCCTCCCTTCTAAACTTTAACTTGTCCTCAGTCAACCTTGTGTCACCAAAATGATATCCTTGTATATCTCCTAGATGCTCTTAACATTAGCTTCCCACTGAGTTGTGACCAACTATAGCTGGTGAATGTGGGTTTGGAGCTACAATAGGCATTCTTCTTTTGGAATGGTGGTAGGAATTTGTAAGGTCTGGGAGAAGTGTTGGGCATCCTAGATTAGGCTAATGATATGTGCTAGCTATAAATTAACAACTTCTCTTAATCAATAAAATTGGTGTCAAGTCTTATCCTTTTTCTCTTGTAAGTGTTGATATTGGCCATGTAAAATTTCTATATCTACTCGAGCCTTCCCATCTAGAACCTTAAGTGCATCATAGTCAGTGGATTTTGTGAGGATCTGAGCTCTAGGTTATGGTTAAGTGCACCAAGATGGGGGGTCTTAAGAAGCCACTTTTTTTTTAAATCAGTAAAGTCTGATCTTCGATGAGAAATTGAAGATACTTATGCTAAAAGTTTGAAGATGCAACAAGGAAAAGAGTTGTAGTGCTCTAAGTCTACTTTCTAAATAATTTTCTTTTTTTTTGAAAATGGTGGAATTTAAGGGTTTCAAAAAGGGGGCCACACAAATTGGTCATGTTTTTATCAAAAAAGCATAACATGGTATCTGGTATGCCCCCCTAAAATGTTAACTTTTTAGAATTTCAAAAATCACTTTAGTGAGAAATTAGCTAACACCATGTAGTTTATGCTAGATTTTTTTGCTAATTTTCTAATGAAAACCAAAAATTTGAGCATGCTCCCCCCTAAAGTTTTTGAAAACTAATCGAATTTTTTTTATAAAAAATATGTGTAGGATGGAGTCTAGTTTCTAAAATGTAATTTGTTTCAAATTTAAGGATTGCATAAAAAAATATATCCAAAATAGCACATGTTAGTTTTTAACAAAAAATGGACACACTGGTTTTTTTTCCCTCTCTCCCCTCTCTATTTTTCCCCTATCTCCCTTCCTACTTACCCCTTTCTCTCTTTGTGAACTTTTATCTCTCTTGTTCTTCTCTATCTTTATCTCTATCTCTCCCCTCTACAAGTCTCTCACTTGCTCCCTGTCTACCTTTCAATTACTCCCTCCTTATCCATCTCGTTCTCTTTGTTCTTCTCTCTCCTCTTCTCTCTCCCTCCCCTCTCTAGGTCATCACCTCTCCCTCCCTTGTACATGTTTTAGGGTTGAGGGTATATCTTATAGGGTTTATGGTATAGGGTTTACGGGTGATGATATTGGTATAGGGTTTAGGGTATATGGTTGATGGTATAGGGTTTAGAGTATAGGGTTTGTTGTTCACCAAAAGTGATAACCCAAGAACACCTACAAATCTTTTTATGAAATGGCCAATTTCAGTCTACAAAACACATCAAAGCTTGGACAACATAACATAGGACCCTAATTGATCCTCCTGCACTTCAGGTTCTGCTAGACCTAGGGGGGGACACCCTCTTGATGCACTAAATACAACAATTACAGACACGTAACTGCATCAACATTAAGCAGATAGATCATTTCACAAGCTCAACAGGTTAGGAAACATTACAGATTGGCTGGATTTGTACAAACAATAGGATGAAACAGAGCTTGGAAAGAATGGAACACACACCCCTAAACATAAAGGGAAATAGATTTGTCTTTTAAAATGTTGATCTGAAACCATCCCCAAATCTGTCAAAGACCAGTGCCTTGTTCATTGGGCAAGAGTCACACACACAAAACTACAAAATGTTAATCACAGCTGCAAATTGGTTTTCCTTACAACATATCCCTGCATTAATACCTTGTACTGATGCATTACTCAATCCATTCATAAAATTATCAGATCTGGGACACATTCCATTGTTTATGACTGATTATAGAATTTAAACTCTTCATTAAAGAATGCCTACAAACAGTCATACAATCTCCTTGAGATGACAAATTATAAGCCTCCTTGAGGATTCAATTCATAACAATTAAATGCATACACAGAGACAATATCATGGGAAATTTACTCATGCCTGACACAAGTAAGACCTGCAACTAGAAAACAATCTGTCATCCTGCAATGTAGCCTCTATACCCTGAATAGATCCATAGAACTTTACAAGTTTGGGTCAAGAATTTCAGAAAATGGAAGCCATGAAAACTGGAGCACTTCCTCACAGAATTCTGGAACCCCTACAACTGAGAAGAATTCAGAATTAAAAGAGAGAGGGAACCAAATCAAATCTGTAACTGAATTGCCAAGTGTCCCTTCTCTAACTGAATTTCGTTCCTGTGAAAAATGCATCCAAAATATCCCACATTTGCCAAAATTAACCTCATATTCAAATTCCTCACTCCGAGAGCTTTCCGAAAACATATAACACTTTATACTTCGGCAAAAAATTGAGCCCTGGGCGAATTAATCCTCAACATGGACCCATCATTTAAATTTTTTGAATTTCTCTATAGTTTAAACTATATCATTTAATCATTTTAAATTTGATTTTTGCCTCCATTTGTGCTCTGACGCCTTGCCACGTGGCGGCCTCTGATTGGTCGATGGGGTTGACCGGATGCCACCTGGGATGACACCTCATCATCGCCACGTCATCTGCTTCGTCACTGCCACTTGGCCACCACGTCATCGCCACTGGACTGCCACCTGTGCGCCAACTATGTGCCACCTCACCGGGACCCGCCTGCTGGACTGCCACCTATCACGACACGTGGACGGCTCTCATTCACTTTCGCTATTTCGCGGGGTTTAAACAACGTGCATCTTCCCTTCGCGAAATAGCGCGCACTGTTGATCTCTCTCGGACTTGCTCACTCGTTAACCCGACCTTCATCTGCAAAATTTCGCTTGTCTGCCTCGAGAAATGTGCCTACGTGGGGTCCACTTAGTCTTCATCCAGTCAACTCCTCCATTGCCTCGGGAAGCATGCTCGCGCATGGGCCCGCCTTGGGCGCCCATGGGCACCTTGTGTCAAAAGCCTTTAAGGCTTAGACATTATACTACCGTGTGTTTTTGCATATAAATACTAAAAGCTCCCAGTGCACAGCCAATGTGGGATAATGTGGTTTTGCCTGTAGCTCCATTTTTTGAAGGTTTTCAGCTGAGTGCATCCGCCTGGAAGTTTGAAACACCTTCCAAATACCATGCTAAGGAGGAAACGGGCAGAGGTTGTGGATTTCATGCTTTACACTTGCCATTTGCATTAGTTGGGAAAAAACATTATGCTGCTGTTTATACTCACCTTTATATTGACCAAGGATTTAATGTGGGGGAGGAAGTGGCTCTACAGCTAGCCAAATGCAATTATTTTTAGAAAACTTCTACCCTCTCACAACACCACGTCCAGCCAACAGTAATTTACTTGCTGTAGTTTTTGCCTTCCAAACAATACACACAACTTGAAGGAGAGAAAGGAGGGAATGTGAGAGAGGAGTTTAATTGTAATTGCCATTGCATCTTATTGACTTCCAAATAGCCACGTGATGGAGGAGAGACTGAAATTTTACATTGGCATTGTCATTTTCTCTATGTCTTAAATACTTTGAAAGTTTCCATACTCCTTCTCCTCCATCATCCACGAAGGGGAGAAACTAGTGCTTGCATCTGCTGTTTAAACTTCTTCAAAATTTCATTTTATTTATGCAACTCACCCACCACATGGACTTTGGGAAGATGGCTTTACAATAGCCAATTTGCATTTGTTTAAGACTTTAAAATAGTCTTCCACCATGCCACGTAGGTTGCAAACCTCCATTTGCTGCTAATATTTCATATTGTCTGCTGGTAATAACATATTGCCTGCTGTAACTGTTTTGCCATCCAAACAATACACATTCAACAAAGAGGGAAGACACAATCTAATTTGCATTTGCTATGAATGTTTTAATTGCTTCTTCATTCACCACTCCACCAAGAAGAACATTGGCTGCCAATATGCATTAATTTGAAAACACAAAACCCCACATACCACAGCAAGGAGGATATTTGGTCTCTATTTCTTACATAGCCATTCTTTGTGCCATTTAATGCTGAAGAATAGTCTTCCATCCATGAGGCATAATATTCACTTGGCAAGTGAGGACTAACTCCATCCAGTTTGAATTCATTTGCTAACTTAATGTCATCACAAGAAGATCTAGCTTTTATACAACCAGTCCCTCTACTTTTGAACTCCGCGTTGATAGTACATCTTCTCCTCCATTTCTCATATCTGGCATGTAAAATGCCTTGGTTGTTTTGACCATAAGAGGTATCTTCATTTTGCACTATCCTCTGGTGGGAAACATATAAGTATTCAACTCCAACCGTGGATGTCAACATTATTTTGGGAATGCTCATAAGGCCAAGTCGCCAATAAAAATAATAAGGCATAGGCATGAGCCAGGTCGGGCCCCAAAGTGGGTCCGACTAAATTTTTTTTTCGTTTTCAAGCTACTGGCCTCTGGAATATCTTCACGGACCTCAAACATACCTCTGGAAATGATCGGCACCATTTTCGGATCATAAAATTGCATTTTACATCCTTCAGGCAATTACGCCACAATTTTCGCATTTAATCGCGATGACGTAATTTTCAAACCTGTCAAAACACCTTTCTGGAGCTCGCCATCTGATAGGCGTGTACTTTAATATACAAGGATGACATCTACCAAACGGTTTCTCAAGATGAGTCCCGAGTGAAGAGATATTAATTTCCGAAAATGGCCAACTGGCTTTGTCGACACTGCGGACCTGATGAAGTCAATGTTCTGGCAACACATGATGCCTTTCTCAAAAATATCAAACGACCTCCGTAGGCTCTCAAATTCGGAACATAGGTACCTTTAAGTACATATTAAATCTTTGAATTCTCAGTTCAATCACCAGACTGATAGGAGGCAAACGGCGCGCTCACCAAAACAGCTACATTAATTGATCTAACATTGAAAGTGCGGATAATTGAATTTGATGGCAAAATGAGCTCTTTTGAAAACCGATCAAACGGATTGGTAGAGCCTTGAAATTTGAAATGTATCTCACCATTTATACCAAAATTAGCCCAGAACAAACATTCTGACATGACGCTCACCAGGACATTTTTACACTTGTGCAAACATCACAAACTACAAACGGATTGAGCTTTGAAAACTGAGCAAACGGATTCATAAGGACTTGAAATTTGAAACGTAGCTCACCATTTCTATTGACATCAATCTGGAAGAAACACTTTGGCATGATTCTTACTGAGGCAAGTTTTACAATTGTGCAAAACAGGGCTCCGACTAGCTGTCGAAACAGGGACTTGCCAAAACACACAAACTGCGAACGGATTCGGTTTTGAAAACTGAGCAAATGGATTCGTCAAGACCTGAAATTTAGCAGGGTGACTCACATTAATGCATACAATTGAATCCATTTTGAATTTTTTCATGACGATCAACAGGGCAAAAGATGTAATCATTCAAATAAGGCTACTCCATAAAATCTGCCTTTGTGCCTAAAATGCACTTCCAGCTCACCCCTCAAAATGGGTACCTCATAAACTTATCCAAAATGAATTCTGAAAGTTGCACATCACTGAATAGGCCAAATGAAAGGTGTGGGACATGAATCCCGAGCCTTACCCTCTGAAAATCAACTGGCTCCATTTTACCCCCTTGCTAACTAGGCCATTCAAACTGACTTATTTTAATCATTTGGAAATGCAGGGCAAAATTTTGAAATGGGCCTCTAAACTTGATTCAATTTTAATCAGTCCCAACAGGGTTGAGGGTATTTCCTATATTGATACTTCCCCCTCTCTCTCCCTCTCCCTCTCTTGTCTCTCACCTCTCTCCCCTCTCTCAATATATCCTCACCCTTCCTACCTACCTCCTCTATATCCACCTCCCTCCTTACTCCCATCTCTCCCTCTCTCTCCCTCCCTCCCTATCTCTTCCTCTTTCTCCCTCTCTTATTCTCTCTTCATTGCCTAGGTCATCACCTCTCCCTCCCACCCTCTCTCTATTTATCTCCTCTATCTAGGTTTCTTCATTCCCTTCTCTACCTCTCCATCCATGTCTCATTACCCACCTCTCTCTATCCCCCCTCTCTCTCCCTCTCTCAATCTAGGCCTATCACATCTATATATGTCACCTCTCTAGTTTTCTCCATCTCTCTCTCCCTCCCTCCTCCTCCTATCCCTTTGTGAACTCTCTCCTTCTCTTATCTCTTTCCTCTCACCTCTCTATCTCTCCTTTCCCTAGGTCTCTTACTCCCTTCATGTCTACCTCTCCCTTATCCCTTCTTACCGCTCACTCACTTTATTCTTTTGATTCTCCTCTTCTTTCTCCCTTCCCTCTCTAGGCTGTTACCTCTCCTTCCCATTTATAGGGTTTAGGGTATTGGGTGTCGATACTTCCCTCTCTTCCCCTCTCCCTTTCCCTCTTATCCATATTTGTCTCCCTCCCTCCTCTCTTATTTTTGTCTCTCTCTTATTCCCTCTCTCATTTATTCCCCTCTCTGGGTCTCTCCCTCCCTCCCTCCCTCCCTCTCTATCTATCCATCCATGTCTCATTACCCACCTCTTTTTATCCCCCTCTATCTATCTCACCTTTGTTTTATCTCTCTATCTCTGTCCCTCCCTCCCTCCCTCTCTTCACTTTCTCACCTCATTGTCTCTCCCCTCTTTAAGTCTTTCCCTCCCCCCCCTCTCTCGTTGTTCTCCTTTTACTACTCCTCAGGCTCCCACCCTCTCTAGGGTTGAGGGTGTAGGGTTTAAGTTTGAGGGTATAAGGTTTATGTTTGAGGGTATAAGGTATAGGGTTAATGGTTGAGGGTACATATCTATAGTGTTTAGGGTTGAGTTTATTGGTGTAGATTTTAGGATTTAGGGTTGATGGTATAGTGTATAAGGTTTGATGTATTGGACATATTGTTGAGGGTTGAGTATATTGGTTATGGGGTCAAGGGTACTGATATAGGGTTTAGGTTTTAGGTTATTTGATTTTTGGTTGAGGGCGTAAGGTATAATGTATAGGGTTGTGTGGTGGTGAAAATTAGGGTTTCACCAATTATGGTAATAAAACCACTAATTTTACTAGAGAGACTATCACATTGAAAGAGGGGTGAATCTAATAGATCTAGCCTCACAACTAAGGAGAGGGTTGAGATTTCTAATTAGATTCACTTGGTTAGGGTTTGGTTCCCTCTTTCTAATTTGAATTGTGAAAATTCTAAAATCAGCATAATATAGGTGATTATTGAAGGAATCAGACATAAACAGTGAGCTACAATCATCATATGGAGACACAACCTAGATTTGAGCAAAATAAGATGTTTTATATTTGTTCCCACAAGTTCGACTTGATTTTTCGAGACTAGGGCTCATCAATTCACCATGGTCCTCTAGATTTCTCATCATCAAAAGGTGAACCTATTTGTCTCTACTAATCCTTTTGATCATCTCGGACGCAGATATGTACTTGTTTCTTTCACACAAAAAGAAAGGGGAAATAGTTGGGAATAGGGGTTTGCCTAAGTCAAACACTGGTTTAGGAATTAACCTTGAATGAAATAATGCAAATACTGAAAGAAATGTTAGATAGATATACCTCAAATCCGCACTTGATGATGATGATGCTTTTCTCTTTGAATGTAATCACATATGTTGCATGAAATGGCATGAACATGACAAAACACTAATCACACACACATGCTCACATATGAATGATGTAATTTTTCTCCACAATGGATGAATGAGGAATATGTATCCTTGAAGATCTCTAAAAATGTCTGATTATGAATGCTTCATGGATGAGCAAGTGATAGGAATTGATTTTCTTGTAGATTGTTACAATGGATAGATGAAACTAGGTTGATAAAATATCTTTATATACCTGGGCTTCTAGGTAAATTACATATTAGGTTGACCTCTAATGATCATGCAGAGCCTTAAAGATCAAATCTTACCTCGAAACAAATCCCCAACCCCATTTCAAATTGGATCCTAATTAAGAGAGACCATGGCGCTTTGGGGTGCCATGGTCCAGACCAAGGTGCTCCACGCCCTGGTCCTGCCTCAATCAAGACCAAAACTCAACTGAAATAGGATGGGTATCTCATGGTAGGACCCACAAAAGGTTTCTCATGGTTTCAAAGCTGGAGAATTAGCATAAATGGACCAAAAAAGGTGATAGGGATGGGATACGTTAAAGTAGGGGCACAAACATGAGGTTTAGATTGGCCCAATGACAATTTATGATGCTACATTTAGCCCCCACTTTAATGGGAGTATGAGCCTATGCAAATACTCTTGGTAAAGTAGATGAAAGCTGAAAGAGATGAGTAATTAGGAGCATCATCACAAGGAGTATAAGACATCACTAATTTTGAGGAACCAAGCCCCCAATCTTAGGATCTTCACTCACATAATTGCATGCAAGGGCACACAAAACAAAACGAAAAACAAAAAGATATAAAAGATAAAAGACAAAAGACACACGAAACAAAAATCTAAAAACCAAAAACAAGACCTCGAGTCAACTAGTCGAAGAGACCTCAATATCAAAATGTCTCAACCACTAATATCATTCTTGAAAATGCCATCTCAAGAACATAAGTGATCACATAAAAAGAGAGCAAGAGCACACATCATCCATGAACTACAAATAGAAAAGTTATGAGCTCATGAGAAGAAAGGAGGAAACACGGATACACATTGTAATTGTGTTTTTTCTAGGTGATTCATGAGAAGAAGAATGAGAGAAGACATGGATACACATTCTAGTTGTGTTTTTCTAGGTGATCCATGTTGGGGAGGCGATCAATAGGAAAACTCTAGCTGTATTTTGCTGGTTCAACTCATCTTGTTGTGTGTGCAACTATCTAGTTTTAGGTGTTAAGCATCTTATATAAGAATTTGTCTTCTCTTGTTTTGAGCATGCAACAACCTATGTAAGACATGAAAATAAAATGCAAATGTGTGTTTGGTATCGAGAAAATCTCGTGTAAGTGTTGTTTTCTTTGTTTTCGAGAGTGTGTAACCATGTGTAAGGCAAATATATGTTTGGTTTCAAGGACATCTAGTGTAAGAGTTTGATTTCTTTGGTTTCAAGAATGTGCACCCCGTTTAAGTATATGAATGATGTGTTTGGTTTTGGGCATGAAGCGTCTCATGTAAGAGTTTGTTTGATTTGGTTTCGAGAATAAACACCCCATTTAAGACATGAAAAAATATAGTACAAAGAGGGAAATGTGTATGTGTTGGCATTGTGTTGTCATTGATGTCAACTGGTATGGGAGATTGATGAGTAGTGTTGTCATTGATGCATACTGGAAATGGCGCCATTGATGTCAACCGATATAGAAGGACTACCGGTATAGGAGATGTATGGGCAACACTGTCACGGATTCTTAAAGGATGAGATATCCTTGATATCACCTTGTGTTACAGTTTGTCACTGATAAGGAGAGCATATCAATTGGTAAGTGATGTGTTCACATGGAGAAGACAAATCAACCAAGTGAGTGGTTTTCAACCAGCAAGCTTATGAGAAGTGTACAATAAGGATGTATAGGTCACTGGTATGTTGTGTGGATGTAAAACAACAAGACTCCCATTGGATAGAGATGTAGATACCATGTGAAGATATGATTGACAGTAAATGTACCAACATCGGATCATAAGTGCATTGTAGGATGTAGATGACAAGGACTCACTCCCACTAGTAAGTGGAGCTTATCTCCTATTATGCATGAAATGCATCATAGTCCTCTGAGATAAGACAAGAGGTAAAGGAAAGTGTTTGAAGGCTCACACCGGATCTACCGGTGAATCAAAGGAATGCCTTAAGTGCATGAAATCAGGGATATGCACTAGATCGATAGAGAAGGCATGTTGTGTTGTCAGGATATATGAAGTGTGATGGGTTTGTCACTTTGACAAACCGGTTGAGATATAGTTTGGGCTAATGAAGAAGAAGGCAAGGCTGAGCAGATGGAGACAAAGGACAATGGCCAAATCGAAGATGGAGTCAGTTGAAGGTTGATGACATGGTGTCATCAAGGTTCTTACCGGTAAGTATGTCCACTAGTAATGCTGACAAAGTGAAGATGCAGAAGGATCCCATTTGGTGAAGGTGATCATGAGGTAGGCTAGCAAATGTGCTGACCAATTTTGGTGCTCCACTGGAAGAGAAGCAGAGTGCAAGGTTGAAGGCAGACCAGTTAGGGTATAACTGGTAGGGTCTGTGAACCGGTAGATGAACCTGGTTGTGTGGTTGGTTGGTGATCCTATTTGGACCAACATAGAAGACTTAGCAAAGGTGAATGTCGACAAAGGGGCCACGTGGAGGTGATGTGGCATGCATGCACAGGCCAGTGTGATGCGTTAGTGAGGTCTTTGGCGACTGGTCCAACATTTATGATGATTGCGAAGCTTGAGGAAGAAAAGTAGAGGATTATGGCTTGAGATAAAGGAAACAACAGAGATCCAGAGAAGACTGATCTTTCAGATCGAAGAGGGTAAAGGAAAATGCATCATGCACATGATTGATTAGAAAAAAGGCCAAAAAACATACTCAAATGACAAAAGAAATAAGACGTGTTTTCATAGGGTAGACAAATGGGTGATGCTCATTGATTGAGTGTTGAACATCGATCAAGGACATGATATCAAATTGGATTTGATATGTCATGATGATCAGAGATCAGATCGGATGTAGATTCAGCATATGGCGGAAACCCTAACGGTGCCAATGTTTAAACTCACGTCTTGGCAGGAAAAGATGGCTATAAGAATGCGAGCCAAAGATATTATTTTTGTTGTTGAAGAAGAGAGTGTTGATGCTGCATGTGAGAGAAAATCAGCCAAGTACTCAATGAGTATCTAAAAAGAGGCCGAGTGTGTGTGAGTGAGAATTAGGTTGAAAGGATCCATCGACAACAATGAAGAACTGGTAGTCTTCAAGTGAGTCTATGAGAGAAGTATACCGGTGGTGACAAAACCGGTAGAGAAGAGTTTCTAGAAAAGTGTAGAGTAGGCAAGAAGGAATTGGCAGAAGATAAAACTGATGGAGAACAACAGAGAAGTTGAGAGAAGAGACACCCTACAAAGAGAATCGACAAAGGGAGAGAACTGGTAGAGAATAAGAAAAGGCTAAATCGATAAGGTTGCAACAGTGAGAGGTTGTGAGAGAGAGAACCAACAGTGAACTGGATAGAAGATCCAGTAGAGAGTTTTGAATAAGAGTTACAAAATCCATTTGTAACAAGGCTATTAACTTGTAAATGATTATATTTTGTATTCACCAAGTTGGAGCTTGGTGTAGGGGTTGGTGCTCCTTGGGTTGGTGCCCTAAATCTTTATAATTCAGTGTTTCACTTGTTAGGTTGGATTGGAGTAGTAGACTCCAGCAACATTTCTCATTGAGATTTTTGCCATCTTGGGTTTTCCTCATATGTTGGTGTTATGTGATGCCCATTTTGTGTGAATGCATTTGTGATTAGTCTCCCTACTAATTGGCAAGCCTGCATTGAGTTAGATCTAATAATCGGTTTACACACATAGGATAATTAAAGGGAAAATATTGAGAGCCACTGATTCAGCCCCCACTCTCAGTGGTGCATTGTGTCTAACAGTATGCCCCCCCCCCCCCCCCTAAGATGTCAATATAGGTCTATGTTGATGTCTTAAGGAATCTAGAAATAAGGATACCCACCTTCAACATTGGGGAGATATCCTAGGAAACAATCTTCATAATCCAAGCTAAAGAGGCAATAATCTTAAAAGCAAGGACAAGATAGTTGAAAAAGTGATATCTTGAAACAAATGTAAAGAGGATCCTTGGAGGAGAAGAGATATTATATCAAAAGACATCTACCTCCAAGAGGATTTCTTGAACAAACATAACATCTTCTACCAAGAGAAGGGAAGGAGAACAAGAATGCCTACCTTCCTCCTATTGCTAGGTGAAAGGGATAATTGATGAAGGATGACACACTTTTGACCCAAAGTGAAGGGTTTATTTATAATAGACATACATTTCCAAGTGTAAAAGAGGTTTTAGTCAAGGATACACACCTCTTGAAGAGATAATCCTTGAGAAAACAAAAACTTCACACAAGGAAAGACATAAAATCATAAGGAAACACCACTCGACATTGAAAAGTGGATCCTTAGATAGGATGAGAAAGATCAATGCCCCCCCAAGTGTAGGGGCAATGAGAATAATTACACAACCTCTAAGGAGAGATTATACCTAAGACAATGCACTATTTGAAGCAAAGAAAGGCCCTAAACAAGGAACACACATGTACTCCCATGAAGGAATATCCAATGCAAGAAAAGACATTAAGATATGCAAAATGCAAATCTAAAGAAGAGTTAATCTTCAAAGAAGGAAATATTAAGATAAAGTATCACACACCCCTAAGGAGAGATTAATCATAATATACATACCATTCTATTTAAGAAAGGACATCAAAGTATACAAAATGCAAGCCCTAAAGGGAATAATGAAACCTTAACTAGAGAGAAGAGATAGGATAATATTCTTGCCCCACACACATGGAGGCAAGAATGAATTATGTTTCTCCCCCAAGATGATTGTAATTGAAATAGAATCACCTCTTATGACAAAGATCCCCCAATGAAATTAACTACTAGTGTCATAGGGTGAGGAGAAACAAGGAGGGTGAATGGAGTGCTAAGGCACCATCTCTTCACCACGGAGGAGTGTAAGATCAATTGTAAGAGATATGTGAGCCCTATCATATAGACCTTGAACAAATGTTTTAAATGCTTTAAATTTTCTAAGAGTATGAGAATAACTATGATGAAAAATATAATGTGCATCACCTTCCTTATGCTTAGAATTATGATTAATTTTAATGAAAGGAAAAACAACATTCTTATCATACTTCAATGCCCAAAAGATTCTAGTATCTAATTTCTCTCGGTCATCAATGGGAGTAGATCTTGTCTCTTGATATGTAGAACAAGGCTTGTTAGAAGAAGATGGATTTTAATCTATGATTATAATAGTTCTATTATCAACTAGTTTTTGCATACTATTTTTAAAAACTAGACAATCATTGGTATCATGATAATTAGTTTGATGATGTAAAAAAAAAGGAGTGTTTAAGGAAGAGGCACCTTTAGATGGGTGATAGAGTTTATGTCTTGTAAATTAATCCTTAAGCTTTTTAACTCTAATGAGATCATTCATAGGTGAATGGCGAGGATGTCCTAGACCTTCAACACTAGCTTATGTAGGAGGGTTTATAGGGACTTTGATTCCTTATTCAAATTTTCCAAGTCCTTGTCATCTATAACCTTATTTTGATATTATGTTATAGCCACTCCTATAAGAACTTTTTAGTTGAGAGGAAGGAGTATTATAATGAAACTCTTTAAAATTTGTAGTTGTGAGATTTTTCCAAGATCAAGGGCACAATGAAAAGCATAAAGAGAGACAATAGAATGACAAGAACAAACTGTATTCTCATCAATATACAAATGATCAATTGGATTAACCAATACAATGAATATGAGCCTCCTTATATAGGAAAGGCCATATGGATATACGAGCACACAATCATGACATGTGGCTCAATGAGAAACAAGGGTAGGTAGGAGAAATAATATAATATTCCATAAGAGGTGAATGACCCACCAAATGTGGAGTGTAACAACAAGATAAGACCACAAAGGTGGAATTTCTCCTAAAAGCTATATCCCTATGTGCACACTTCCCTAAGTGTCTCATATCCAAACTACGAAGTGATGCATTATCCTAAGTTAACTTAAGTAAAGTGTAATAATATCCATGATGAATATTTATTTACACCAACAGTACTGTAAGTACATTTAGTGGGAAGAGAGGGAGAAGTCGATGAAGAAGGAATATCTTGTGTAAGGAGATTCTCCTTTCTATAATCATGCATATCCTCTTTGATAGGTTGAGAAGGAAAATACGTATCTTCTAAGGCCTTATTTTTACTTAATGTTATGTGTGGAGATAGATCATGAATGAAATGCATAACATATTTTGATGGTTAAAATAGGCTCTAGGAGAATAAAGGGGGTCAAGAGAGATGGAAACACCAATATTTTGAACTTGGCCCCCATGCGCTAGGGTATGTTATGAGAAGGAGATGGTGCCATGTTTCTCTTCAATGATTTCTCTCCATTAGATAGATAATTAATAGGACTATTAGCTCTTTCCTATTTTGCATGAATACCCTAGGAGAGGTACAAGTGTTAGGTTTTTCATTAACATCTCTATGATTATAATATACAAAAGATTTTATGTGATCTATACATGTAATGCATTTTGCTAAAAATATCACCATAAAATAACATGCATCATGGATAAAAGCTTTAAGATTTAATTGATTATTAGGAAATATTTTTGAAATTCTAAAAATGCAATATGCCAAAGTGCTATCAATGAAAAGAAGCAATGTAAAGTGAAAGAAACCATTATCCAACATATGATTATGATAAGTATAAGTGAAAAGCAATGCAATCAAATGTGAAATGAAAAATAAATAAGTTCTATTAAGTACCATTATGAATGTCCAAGATCAGATCTGGAAACAAAAGTTACAAATTATGCAACCCACAAATCAAATTAACCAAAATAAATTAGGGCTTTCATGAATTTAACCTCTAAATTTATGTAATTTGATTAAAAATATAATCTATGAGTATAATTTTAAAAATTAAAATGCCCACAAATCAAATCTAAGAACATAAATCAAAAATAGTGGTGTAGGGCTCGTTAGATTCACCAAAATGTGGTGGTGAAAATTAGGATTTCACCAATTAAGGTAATAAAACAACTAATTTTACTTGAGAGACCACCACATTGAAAGAGGGGCAGATCCAATACATCTAGCCTCAAATCAACTAAGGAGAGCGTTGAGATGTTTTATTAGATTCACTTGGTTAGGGTTTGGTTCCCTCTTTCTAAGTTGAATTGTGAAAATGCTAAAATTCAGGTAAAATAGGCGATTATTCAAGGAATTGGGCATAAACAGTGAGCTACAGTAATCGTAGGGAGACACAACCTAGATTTGAGAAAAAGAAGATGTTTTAGATCTATTCCTTGAAGTTTGGCCTAATTTTTTGGGACTAGGGCTCATCAATTAGCCATGGTCCTTTGAGTTTCTCACCATCAAAAGGTGAACCTCTTCGTCTATGTGAATCATGTTGATCCTCTTGAATGCAACTTTGCACCTGTTTCCTACACATAGAAAGAAAGGGGAAATTGTTGGGAATAGGGTTTTGCCTAAGTAAAACCCCAGTTTAGGAATTAACCTTGAATGAAATAATGAAAATATTGAAAAAAATGCTAGATAGATGTACCTCAGGTTTGTACTTGATGATGATGATGCCTTTCTTTTTGAATTTAATCACATATGTTGCATGCAATGACATGCACATGACAAAACCATAATCACACACACATGCTTGCATAGGAAATGTAATATTTCCCCACAATGGATGAATGAGGAATATGCAACCTTGAATAAATATGAAAATGTCTAATTATGAATGCTTCATAGATGCACAAGTGATATGAATTTATTTTCTTGTAGATTGTTAGAATAGATAGACGAAATTAGGTTGATAAAATGTCTATATATAGGGGCTTCTAGGTAAATTACTAATTAGGTCGACCTCCAATGGTCAAATCTTATTGGTGAAACAAAGCCTCGACCCCATTTCAAATTAGGGCCTGATATAAGTGGGAGCATGGTTTTTTGGGGTGCCATGGTCTAGAGCAAGGCACTCCACACCCTGGTCCTGCCTCAATCAGGACCAAAAATCAGCTAAAATAGGGTGGGTGTCCTGTGGTAGGACCCACAAAAGGTTTTTCAAGGCCTCAAAGTTAGAGAATTAGCACAAATTGACCTAGAAAGGTGATAAGGATGGGACATGCAAAAGTAGGGGCATAAACATGAGGTGTAAATTGGCTTGATGACAATTTACAATGCTACAGGTTGAGACTTTAGCATATAGGGTTGTAGGGTCTAGGGTATTAATATGGGTTTATGGTTTAGGTTTTAGGATTGAGGGTTTAGGGTTGATGTTATTTCTTATATGGTTGAGGGCAATTGTATAGGGTATAAGTTTTTGGTTGAGGGTATAGTTTATGTGGTTTATAGTGATGGGTTTAGGGTTTAGGGTTTAGGATGTATGGTTAAGAGTTAAGGGCATTACTTATAGGGTTGGGGGTATTAGTATAAGGTTAAGGTGTAGGGTTTATGGTTGAGAGTATTTCTTATAAGGTCCGGGGTATTGATATAGGTTTTAGGGTTTTGGTTGAGGGTATAGATTATTTGGTTAAGGAGATAGGTTTAGGGTTGAGGGTGTTTGTTATAGGGTTAAGGGTATTATTTGTAGGGTTGTGAGTATTTGTATAGGGTTAGGGTTTTGGGTTGGGAGTATAGTTTATAAGGTTTAGGGTTCAGGGTGTTGATTATAGGGTTTAGGGTATTGGTTATAGGTTAAGAGTATAGGGTTTATGCTTGAGGTTATAATGTATAAGGTTTTAGTTTTGAGGGGATAAAATATAGGGTGTAGGGTATAGGTTTGGGGGTATAGGGTATTCATTTTATGGTTGAGGGTTTAGTATATAGGGTTATAGATTTAAGGGTATATATGGTTTAGGGTTTTGGGCTGAGGGTATAGAGTGTAGGTTTTAGGGTATTGGCTTTATGGTTTAAGGTATAATGCATAAGGTATAAGGTTGATGGCATACAAGGGTTAGAGGGTATATGTATTGGTATAGGGTATATAATTTAGGTTTTAGGGTTGATTGTAAGGGTTTAGAGTTTAGGTTTTAGGGTTGTGGGTATTAGTTATAGGGTTGACGGTTTAGCATATAGGTTTATAGGTTCGAGGGTATTGGTATGAGGTTTATGGTTTATGTTTTAGGGTTGAGGGTATAGTGTATACAATTTAGGGTGTAGGTTGTAAGGTTTGGGGTTGAGTGTATTGCTTATAGGGTCAAGGATATTGGTATAGGGTTTAGCATTTTGGTTGAGGGTATAGTTTATAGCATTTAGGGTGACAAGTTTAGGGTTGAGGGTGGTGGTTATAGGTTTCAGGGTATATGGTGTAGTTTTGAGGGTTAAAGGTTTTGCTTATAGGGTCAAGGATTTTGGTATAGGGTTTAGTGTTTCGGGTTGAGGGTATATTTTATAGTTTTTAGGGTGTATGAGGGTGATCCCACAATATTGGGTTACACTTTTTGGTACATTCTATTTTTTATGAAATCACATAATTTTTAGAAAATATAATGATTTAGGCCTTGATAGGTCCCAATTGAAGGATTTTATTGAAGATAGTTAGATCAAATCCTCTTAGATCAAACTCCATTTGTTAGAATCTCTCTACTCTTAAATCATACCTGCAATGGAGTCTCCTTCACACCTATCAAATTGCTAGCAACAAATTGCTTTTAAATTAGCTTTTGGGAGGTCAAATAAATCCATTTGGAAGTTTTGTTTAGTATGTAGTCCTTATTTTAATCTTTCCAAAAACTATAATTTTGAATATATTTAATTTCATATATATATATATATATATATATATATATATATATATATATATATATATATATATATATATATATATATATATATATATATATATATATATATATATATGTATATATGAATGAGGGTTTTTCATCAAACATTAATGTCTTTGTTTTCACACATGGAAAAATAGGAAAATAAAGAAAAAAAATGTAAAAAATATCTTTTCTCTAGGTATTGATATCCTCATTTCAACATAAAAAGAAGTTAAATCAAATGTGTATAAAAGAGTTATGCATGACATCATACAGCTCTGTCCAAATTACAATTACTTTGACTTCAAAAATTAACTAAAAAAAATATACAACACAAAATTATGAAAAATATCCATCACTATATTAGTATGACATTTATATAAATTTTAAAATTAAAATTTTATTCTTTCTATAAAAAATATTATGCATGACATAATAAACGTCAATTCTGAAAAATGTTGATTATTGTAAAAAATTAAGTTATTAAGAGTTATGCAAAAATATTGACAATTTATTTCTAATATATATTGGCATTATGGTTGAGGGTATAAGGTATAAGGTTAACATATAGGGTTTTAGGTTGGGGATATTGGTACATGGTTTAGGTTTTAAAGGTTTTAGGGTTGATGGTATATGGTATGGGGTTTAGGTTTTAGGGTGTAGGGTTTTGGGTTATTGGTATTCGTATAGGGTTTACAGTTCAAGTTTTAGGGTATATGATATAGGGTATAAGGTATTGGCTCTATATTGTAGTGTTTATTATTTAGGGTATTGTTTATAGGGTTGGGGCTATTTGTTATAGGTTACGAAGCTATAGGGTTTACATTTGAGATTATAAGGTATAGGGAAATAGGATTGAGGGGATAACATATAGGGTTTAGGGTATTTGAAGGTATAGGCTATAGGGTATTGGATTTATGGTTGAGGGTTTAACATATGATTTAGGGTTAAGGATATAGAGTATAAGTTTTAGGGAATTGGCTTTATGGTTTAAGGTATAAGGTATAAGATTGAGAATATAGCATATATGATGCTATACATGGCTATAAGGTCGACGTTATTGGTATAGGGTTTAGGGTTTAGGTTTTAGGGCTGAGGGTATAGGGCTTATGGTTTAGAGGGGTTGAGCGTATTGGTTATAGGGTCAAGAGTATTAGTTATAGGGTGGAGGGTTTAGGGTATTACCTTTATGGTTGAGGGTATAAGGTATAGGGTTGAGGGTTTAGTATGAAGGGTTATAGGGTATTGGTATAAGGTTTAGGGTTTTGTGTTTAGGTTGTAGGATTTAGATTGTTAGCTTTATGGTTGAGGATATACAATGTAAGGTATAGGGTTGAGGGTTTAGCATATAGGGTTTAGGTTTTAAGGTTGAGGCTATAAGGTTTAATGTTTTGGGTATAGATTGTAGGGTTGAGGGTATTGGTTATAGGTTCGAGGGTATTGATATAAGTTTTTGGGTTTTGTGTTTAGGTATATGGTATAGGATTTAGGGTATCGATTTTACGGTTGAGGGTATAAAGTATAAGGTTGAGGGTTTAAAATATATGTTTATAGGGTCAAGGGAATTAGTATAGGGTTTAGGGCATTGGGTTCAAGTTATAGCACATAATATTTAGAGTATTGGATTTATGGTTGAGGTTATAAGGTGTAAGGTATATGTAACATATAGGGTTATAGGGTCAAGGTTATTGGTATAGGGTATAGGGTTGAGGGCATAGGGTATAGGGTTTAGGGTTTAGGGTCAAGAGTATAGGGTATATGGTTTATGGTTTAGGGTGTAGGGTTGAGGGTATAAGGTATTGTTTTGAGGGTTTAACATATAGAGTTATACGTAGTGTCTCCTTGGGTTCTTAGTTGTTTTTTGTTGTTTTGCTATTTTTTTTGTTCGCTGGTTTTTTGGACCAGTCGCTTTGCATGTGGACTCTTTTTTCTCAGCTTTCTATTTTAACTATGGTGTAAAGGTTTCGGGTCCTTAAAACCTATTTTTCAATCAATCAGAACATATAGAGTTATAGGGTCAAGGATTCAAGTTTGAGGGTATAGGGTATAAGGTATAAGGTGTAGGGTTTAGGGTACTAGTTAAGAGGGTTGAGGTTATTGGAACTATGGTGGAGGATATAGGGTTTATGGATGATGGTATATGATAATGTTGGCAATTTATAATCATCAGATTCATTTTGTTATCATTGATGGCAACAAGATCAGATGGAAGTCATACACCGATAGACACCAACATTGGAGTATCCAGGATTACACAGGCACCGACACCAACACTAACACCGACATCATGTACTTCAAGGAAGTTTTATTTAGAAAATCATTTTGTAATTATTGTCGAGGCCAACATTGAATATCTTTTATAATGTATTATAAGCCGACATAAGGCATATTGTTTGTAATGTGTATATAGGTCAGTCTACTAGGTCATTTTATAGAATATGGGACATAGGAGAATATAGCAAAACTGTATAATGCGAAGTATATGTATGTAGATCATTTGTATGTGAATGTTATATCATGCAATGATCTATAGATAGTTTGGAAAACATTCTTGGAGGAGAAGAGATACCGGTAGTAGTGTTCAAGGTTTATGAACCAATACAGAGCAAAGCTAGAACCATAACTCTATTTGTCATAAAAGATGCATTTTTGAGTTCATTTCATTGTCTTACTTCAGAATAAGCTTGTAGTCAGTGAGACTCCTTAGTGATGAGCAGTGTGCCTTCCTACATGTGTAGACCCCCATTATATGTAATATCCTTTTCATATGGCTAGTGAACTAATATTGTGTGTCACAAATTCCACCATGATTTTTCCTCTTTGATATTTTCCACGTATAAACTCTGTGTACATTATGGTGTTCATTTATGTGGATGGTTTATTTGCTTCAAGTTATATGTTTATTTGTTTACCGGTTTATATGTGTATGGTATAAAAAGATAAAATCTTATCTTACCGACATAACACTGATTCACCCCCCCCCTCTTAGTGTTCTTGGATCCCAACAATATATAGGGTTTAGATGTAGCACTTAGAGCATTCAGTTTATGGTTGAGGGTATCAGTATAGACTTTAGGGTTTATGATTAAGGATATAGGTTTTATAATGATGGGTCTTTGTGTGTCTATTTATCATTCATTCCCTTTCCTTCTCTCTCTCTCTCTCTCTCTCTCTCTCTCTCTCTCTCTCTCTCTCTCTCTCTCTCTCTCTCTCTCTCTCTCTCTCTCTCTTCTCTTTCCCAATTTATCAAGGATTAAAAAATATCAATAGTAGATGTAATGCTAGTGTGTTATAACACTATATTACACTAAAAATGGTAACAAATTTTCTGTAATATAAGCACATTTTAACACACTCACATTATGGTTTGAATTGACCAAGACTATAGATTATTCAATCCAAGGCTAAGCATAAGTGCCTTATTTGTCTAGTGTTTTATAAGGCACTCGTTCTATTCTCTGGTGGGGGCCAAAAAGTAAAGCAAAAAATATTTTGGTACCACATCTCAGTGCACAAGTACCCTTATCCACCTTAGTTTTAAGTTGGACCACTACCATTGGCTATTGTAAGAAAAAACAGTATAGGTTATTCACTTCTCCTTCAATGTTTATCATTATGTTGATGTGATTTTACAATGTGAATTGTGTTAATGCACATTTCCACCTCTCTTCATCCATTCTGCCCTTGGTAAGCTTGGTAATCACATGTTGCCTCAAGGTATCCCTTTATACTATTGTATCATTGATTACTAATTTCATTAGGATTCTTAACTATATTGAAAGTGATTGTGATGGGTCCCCTTGCAGATGAGGGAACATAAGTTTAATATCCTTAATCATCTCTTCTGTTTGGTCCACATATTCCACATGTTATCTGAGAAGCTCTTCCCAAGTTGTTTGATCTAGGATATCTCCCAATTGGAACTTATAAACTAGTGGGATGTTCTTGAAATCCACTTGTGACCTAACCAAAGGCAATTAGAAGAGCTATGGAGGCACTACTAGTTATATTTTCTTTTGTTTAGCCAAAAATTCCTTAATGTTTTGTAATGGGGTTTGTGCAAAGGATGACAATGCACAATTAGGATTTGGGAGGCTGAGAAGATTGTTCAGAAGATGTAGCTTTATATTTTTCTTCTTCCTCACATAATATTTAATAAACCTTTGTAGCGGCTTCCTTTATATCTACCCTAACTATGTTTATGACCTCCAATTTTTATAGCATCAACCTATCCAACCTTTGTTTGGTGCATAGTTCTTTGGTTTGGATTTCAAGAATTTTTCTTTTGTGGAGGTGTAATGATCATGGCCACTTTGTTGATTGCTTGGGCTTTGGTTTTCTACTCTTTTTCTTTTTTCTCTTTTCTTTTAATGCTTCAATTAAGGATTTTATTCTAAGATGTGCATCAAATCCTCTAGTGTATTATTCGATGCCACATAGTGTTTGATTATTGAAATTTTAGTCATCACCTTATTATCTATGGTATACTCTAGGTAGATCGTGAGGGTATCTAACATCACCTTCTCATTAAATAACCAACTCTACAATGCATCCTTATTAATTAGTATTGATGGTACTAGAAGCAAGGTTTCTTTCAAGCCTTCTTTAGTTTCTTGGACTCAATATCCATTATTTGTGGGGACATTTTTCTTTATGCCTTCTCCTTTTTATTTTGGTTTCTTTTCCATACTCATTTGTAGAAGGGCTGCTGATGCTTTCTTTTCAATAAGATCTATTTCTTTCTCATGGGGGTAGGGTCCCTTGTAGTCTAAGAGATCTCCTAGGTGTAGAATACCTTGTTCTTCCATCTTTGCCTTAGACAATCCCCATTTAGCATGTCATTTTTCCCTTGTTTTCCCCATTTATTCCTCAACATTTTCTTTTATTACAGAATCCATGAATTATCAATACATGGGTTGTCTTTATTCTTTGAGGTCTTTCTAAAATGGAATCAACACTGTGAATATTATAAGGGAAGAAATGTGGAAGTCAATGTAAAGAGATTCATTTGTTTTAGATAGGGGGAGTTCCTAATCCTAATTTATTAGTTTGGTATTGATGTGCTAGTAGCATTTTGTTGTTTGCCATCAATAAAAAGGGGGGATTTTGTTGGACATATGTTGTAATTGATGTCAAAGGTGTGATAACAAAGGAGTGTTAAAGGAGGATTAGCAAGTTGTTGTCATTGATGTCAAGGTATTTGGAAAAATGCAATTACCTATCATGTCATATTAGACCTGTTTGTAGTGCATTTTGAGTTGTAGTTGTATAGTTTTCCATAAGATAAAATTAGTTGGATATATATATATATATATATATAATATCATGTTGTATCTATTCATGTTGATAGAAGTGATCTAAACTTTTGATCTAGAATAATTGAGGTAAGTTACCCAAAGAGTGAGCTTGTTCTGGTAACTTTTTGTGATCCACATTCCTTCATGTTTGACAATTATGTCATGTGGTTTGAAAGGAGATAATATCTACATATTTTCATTATAGTCTAGAGTTTCAAAAATTGATGTTTATCAGGTAGAAAGTTTGAAGTGACAAAAGGGTCACTATGTTGGTCAATTAACTAGGTTGTTGTTTAGACTTGATATAGTAGAGGCTTGTGATGTGTGCTCTCTAGAGGTAGCATGTGGATGACTGTTGGGACCAAAAGAGGCTACATTGGAAACCACATGGTGTGTTATATCTTTTGAATTAGTGTTAGGATTTAAATACCATCAACATTGTAGATTCTTTATATAATTGTTTCCTCATGTCTTTTTTAATTTACCCATAAGAGATTAAACCATTTCACCAATGGTGTTGAAAGAGACCATGTAAAGGCAAAGTTACTTTTACCATTTGTCCTTTGGGAAAAGGACAAAATAGCTAGGCATCCCCTTTTGGAATCTCCTATTTTGGAGTGATGGAATTCTTTTCATGAGTTATAAGAGAATATATAATGGTTATTGTAGTCATTATGAATCTCTATGATAAGCATTTATGATAGAGACTTCTATATTGGTCCAAGTGTGCCCAAACTAGCTAGATAAATAATATAGTTGTAAGAAGCATTTGTAAGAGGATATTTTGGGAGTTAGGTGTGAGTTTTTCTAGGTGGTTTTGTTGCTTGTTGTTTGGTGATACCACAATTATTTTCATCCTCACAAGTTTTTTTATAATTTGGGGCCTTGAGCTAGAGTTTTTTATCTAGTCTTGTTCATGTGCAGGGTAGCAAAGTGCTACTAGATTTTACAAGGGTTTTAAAAGAGAAGTGTATTATTGTTGTATTCTTCATTGGATTAGTAATATAGTCACCTCACTTTTTGTGGTGGTGTTTTTTTTTTTTTCTGAAAGGGTTTCTCTACATAAATCTAGTGTTTCATGTGCAATGGGTTTCTTATACTTATTTTGATTCTACAATCACATTATCAAGAGTCAATATTTAGTTTTATATTTTCAATAGTATTAATTTTATGTTCATCTTTCATGATTTCTTCACCTTATTTTACAACAAGTAGTGTGTGGGCTATTGGACTTGGCCTATTACACTTTTGGGCATGTTTTCTTAAGGAGTGTTTATATGTCTGACTTGCGGATATAATTTCTCTATTTTGGGATGACACGTGAATGTAATTGTAAATGCAATTCATCTATATAGATATCTAGGATTCATCCTAGGGTGTGTGTGTTGCTGGAATGCTATGTAATTAGGGATTTTGTACAAATATCAGAATGTGTGTAATGTGAGTTGCATTCCAATCATGTGCAAAATTATCATAAGATCATACTTTATGTACGAGAGTGTTTGATGGTTGATCAGATCAAGTGCAAGATGGATTATCAAAACTAAATGTTTGATGGTTGATCATATCAAGTGCAAGATAAATTATCATTTCTAAGGGTTTGATGGTTGATTAAATCAAGTGCAAGCTGAATTATTAGTTCTAAAGGTTTTCAAATCATATCTTTGTATTCTAGTAGGACTAGTGTCTTACCTACTAAGTTGGTGCTCATATCTTTATGTTGGGAATATGTGTCTCCAATAGGTTGGTGCCTACAAAGATGATAGGAGATTGGTGTATCTGGTAGGTTGGTGCCTACTTCATTTTGTAAGTGATTAATTTCTTTGTGAGGCTGGATTTGGATAAAAGATCCAAACAACAATTCTCATTGCGGTTTTTCCATCTTGGGTTTCCACACATATTTGGTGTTCATTGAGTGGATGTGTGTTCTTTCATGTTGTTTAATTTTTGCATCATTAAGCATATTGGATTAAGTTATTTTGATGCTTGGAGAAGTAATATTTGGTGATTATTGTTTAATTGAGTTAAAATTTGGATATACTGATTCATCAACCCCCCTCCCTCCCCTCTTAGTATATTGTGTGCCCTTCAAATTATGCATAATATACTAGCATGTGAAGTGCAATAAAAGTTAAAGTACAATATTTTTACATTTTAAAAAAAGAGTGTAGACATTTTTGCCATGTGTTACAAATGTGGTCATGACATATCTCCTTGTCATTTCAATTATTTCTTTTAAAATATTCATTGCATATTTTTATGAGCTCCTCTTGCCATTTTCATTGTTGTGATGCAAGTTCCTATTAATTGGACTCATTTTTAATTTTTAATTTTTATACAAAAGGGATGAACCCAGAAAAGTGTTACAAGTTCCTATCATTTGTGCTCCATGAAATCATTCAATATCTATCTCATATCCACCAAATTGAGAAGATGATTTATAGCTCTCGACTTTGACATTTTTAATATAGCCTTCCTATTCAATATATTCTTACACAACATCTAAAGTATCATAAAATAAATAAATAATAAGTAAGTTCCCTCCCTTGCACGAGTTTTCAATATTTTCCATTCTATGCTATTTTGAGAATGTATATTATTTATTGAATATAATCATTAAATTATAATTTATAAGACATGTAATTTTCAATGTGAGTACTAGTCTAGTCTTGAAACTCTCCCACTTGAAATTCACATTACAAGGAAAAATGGAAAACTAAAAAATAAATCAGGTGCTAGAAAAGGCAAGACCCATGACTTCTTTGTACACCAACTTAATTTCTCCATGCTCATTGACATAGTGCTAGAGAATACACAACATTAACTAAGGTTTAAATTTTTTGTATGATGACTATACCACCATCAATCTGTTGGTAATATGTTGGATTTGGTTAAGTATTGTCATTGATGTCAACAATGTATCCCGATTGGAGGTTATCCCGATTGGACCTATCCCAATTAGTCTTGGTGATAATCTTGGTTTGGGCTATGATCCTGATCCGATATGATCAGATCTTTGGAATCAGTTTTGGATGCATACTCTGGATGGTCATTTGTTTCCCATATTTTGTTGGTTCATGTTTTGGTGCTTCGGTAACTATCGCTTATGTTCCTAGTTGGTATTTCCTAGTATCGGTTAGCTTTACTAGTAAGTGATATTTGATGTTTTGGTCAGACGATTGGCCTGGCTCATGGAATCGATTTCTATCAGGCTGGAGGTGCTTCTTGATCTTATTCTGAGTGTTTGGTGACTTTGCAGTGGTTGGTGTGTTGTTATGGTGGTCCTATTTGGATCTAGTTAGACTTTCTGTGTTACTTCACTAAGGGTTTCTATCGGTTGGTGAAGTGTGTTGGATTTTGGTCTTAGCAGAATTTTCGGTGGATGGAATTGCTTGGTTATTTGATTTAGGTCCATGCTATGTAATGTAAATCATAATATTGGTCCAATGATAATATGTAATGTATTTTTTGTTATTATGGGTTTATGGGTTTAGGGTTTAGCTAACCTTGTCAATAAGGTTGATGATCTGTATTAATAGGTAACTTAATCATGTAATATGAATATCGATGGGATTGATAGTTATGTCTGCATTATTAGAGGAAGGTTTATGTGTGAACAAGTGATATATCATTCGGTGAAGGTTTTGTATTGTAGGTCAGACATTTGTTCTTAACCAGAACCGTATCAAGCATTAAGAGATGCTACTTTCACAGTTCATTCTTTTTGGATTGTAGTTCAATGTTTTGTAAGTCACCGAGACTTCTTTTTATGATGAGTAGTGAGCTCTAGGTGGTTGGCTTGATTGCAAGTGCAATCCCCATTGTAATTTCACATATTGTTGAAGAAGTATTATTTGATTGTGGGTAGGGTTTCCCACAATGGTTTTTCCCTTTATCAGGTTTTCCACGTCAAAATATTGGTGTTGTGTGTACTGTGGTTTCATGTTGATTTTTTATGGTAAACTGATTCACCCCCCCTCTCAATTTACTCCTGGTATTAGATTTGTCTAACACAATCATCTCATAAAAAAGTAATATTGAGAACTAACATGCTTTATATGAGTATATTACACCAAGTTCTTCACTAAATAAATGAAATCCTAAACATCACATTTGATCCTAACTTGTTTGCACTTAAAGATATACCTAAACACATATCTATAAAAATACTCTTCTTATAAACATTCATATCAACCATGTACTTAGATAATAGACAATACAACAATAGGTTATTGTTTACTTATCACCTTAACAATGCATCCAAGTAAACACATAACCACTAGTGGACATACTACTTAAATCACCCATTGGGGCTTCATTGGCTAGGTAATATTATATTACATGCATTCATATTGGGGGGTTTAATATCCTGAAAATCAATAATAATATATTGCCTATCTGGTGAAAATATGAGGGTTTTTAATTCAAGCTATGTATTGGGAGGGGGTGACACAAAATGATTTTAAGGCAATATTTTTTGAAAATAGGGGGATTCTTTAGTATACCATGAACACATGTGATATAACCTAGGTTCACTAAGTGAAGTCCCCTTGACATCACTAGCCTAATTTAAATCAACAAATCCTTGTAGATCAAGAAACTTTCCCACATCACTCTTCTCATTCAATAGAAAATATAATTACTACCTTTCTCAAATATATTTGATAATACTCTCACCTAAGTTCAATTTGCTTTACCCTAGTTAGACATAAATTTAATATTAACTCCCATTACTTTGGAATTGTCTAGTCTTGTACTAGTCATAACATACATCGGGCTACCGTGGTCACTAGTATATGAAACATTTAACATATCCTTAAATAATCATTTAACTTGGGAAAATAATTCAAATATCTTTGTATAAACTATAGTCGTATAAAAATGCCCCTAAATGAATATTTAATGTTCATTTTATTCGCATTCCTCTAGTTAGTTAAATCTAATTTAATTAAATCACCCACATTCTTCTATTTAATTAAATAAATTATTCAATTTATTTATTTAAATTCACGTTAGCCCTTTACATCATTTAATTGAATAAATCATTTTATTTAATTAAATCCCTTCTCTCTACTTTTTAATTAAATTACATTTAATTAAATATTTTACCCCAATTAAATAAATCTAATTTATTTAATTTCCCAACTTGCAACCAAATTGAAATAAATTAATTTTATTTTAATTAAATTCCATTTTCTCCACCCACTTGCATTTTCCTACATCTCCCACTTGCATCCTAACCCTCTTCCTAATTTCTTCTAGAATCCATCTAATCCTAATCAATTAGCCTAAACCCATCCATTATCCCCTTTCCTTAAATTTGAGGAGGTCACTTCTCAATTTTGGAGTAAAGTCTTCAAAAGGCATTAAAGCCTTTATGCTTAATGCCTTCAACAAGCTAACTTGTTGAATACCCCCAAATTTGGAAGGACTCTTACAAATTTGTCCCCAAAGTCTTCAAACCATTAATGGTTAACTAACCCATAGTGACATGGTTAGATACTTTTTTCCTAACTTAACCCTCATCTAACCCAGGGGTCTCATCAAGCATTCATTGCTTTGACCATGGTTATCCCTTTAACCTTTGCACAAGAGTTTATCCTTTGGGTAAAAGCTTTATCCATTGGATAACCCTAACCTAACCTTAACCCTTACCTTCTAAGGTAATCATGAGGTCTTCTCAAGCATTTAATGCTTCTTACCTCTCCTCTCAAGCAGTCTTATTTTGACAATTGTCACCATTTCATTGGTGAAAATTGTAAACATGGATTGATAACTTTCAATCCTAACCCTTGATTAAATCCTCCAATCTTGACCATCCATTGCCCTATTTTCCCTATAAATAGAGCTCTCATTCCTCCATTTCAAGATCATCCAAGCTTTTAGTATCTCATTTATACTCAATTGTATCAATACATCTAGCCTCTCTTTATAATAGGAATTAATCTAATAAACATTTTAGAGTATTTATGTTATCATTAGCTTAAATCATTAAATAGTATATCAAGTTAGGATAGTATTGCTACTAATCTTGTCATCTTATAATCTAGTTTAACTCATCTATAGAATCATGCATAAATAGGATGCATTTCATGTTAAAATCAATCTAAAGCATCCCTTATTCTTGCATTCGTCATCCCTAAGTCACTTTTCTCAGTGATCTGAGAGCAAAGGCATTGGCTTGAGGGACCTTGTGAGATAGAGAACCATGTAACCTACCTTGGGAAGTTGAGTCATTCTTCATGACTCCATAACTTGCACCAAGACGTTTTGTGGGTGTGTGTGGACAAGCCCTTTAAACACCATTTTTCACATTTTGAGTTTCATAGCCCCGCTTTTCCCGCATACACTTTTGGCGCCCACTGTGGGGCTCAACCCCATTAATCAAATCGGTTTTTGAATCTAACCACTTTAAGAGGTACGTAGGAAACAATAATCGGTGCATGGGGAAAATCCCTTAGCGCATCTGGTTAACATTCCAGTGCATCCGACTCACTATTTGGTGCATGGGACTCACTTCCTAGCGCGTACAGACCATCACTTAGTGCATAGACTTTTTAACTTTTTTCTTGTAGGTCTCAACGCAGGAACTTAACAGAGCAACACTTTCGGAAAAACATTTCAACGCATTGGGTCTTTCCAATAGTGCATCCCGGTTATCCCATAGCGTGTACAATCTTTTTTGTAGTGCATCATAGACAGAAGACAAAATAATTAAATTGTAACCACAAGTAAATATAGACTTGTAGAATTCCTCAAAAGCCAAGGTTTGTCTAACTGTTTTGAGTGGTATTTTGCAAGATTTCTAACAAAGTTTCTTGTAGGTGGAGCTTAGTTTTATCTTAAGAGTTATAATAGTTTAAATTTTTTTCTAACTTAACTAAGTTAGTTAAAATTTAAAGTCTTTAATTCTTGTTGGATAAAATTGAACTCATCTATATTTTGGACAAATAAAAAGAACAACAAAAAAACATTTTTCTTGCTTTCTTAGAAGAAAATTTTTCACTTTGGGCCCTAAAAAGAACAAGGTAATCCTTCTATTTTTGCAGAAAAAGGGCTTTAAAAATAACTTCACCATCCTTTGGTGCATAAAATGATCCACTTCAATTTTTGCAAAGTAAAAGAATCACACATGTCCAAATTCATTCAGAATTAAAGAGGGAAGATCTTCCCCTTTTAATCGATTTCTTTTGTTGACCAAACATCGAAGTTGCTTTTTTGACCAAGCTCTTTTCCTAGATCAAAAAATAATTGCTTTGAAGGGATAACCATGTTTTTGTGGAGCAACATCTCCATAAAGATTTTACCAAATCATTGCAATAAAAGTTAAAAAGAACACTTGTTTGCTTTGCTACGAAAGTGGAAGGAATATGCTCTCCCCTTAACTGGGTGATAAAAAAAAACCAGACCACTCTTACGCTTTCAGTGTTTATTACATTAAATCCTTTAGCAGGCCTGCCTTCCCGAGGGGTTGAAAAACCCTTAAATCCATTCTTTGGCTGGTGTGAAGGGAATGACCTAAGTGGGAAACGGCTTTGACGCTAAATGTTCCAACCCACTATAATCAAAAGTGAAAAGTGACGAAAGTCCTTTTCAACAGTTGCGCACAATGATTAGCCTTCCCCCAGTATCCTTGAGATGCGTAAAGCCTTTGTTCTAAAGGTTGGGAAGCCTCCCGAGAGATTTTATCACTGACGGTCGAATGGGAAGCCTGATTATGAACTTTATCAGAGAAACTTTGAGTCGAGTCAGTATCTAGACATTTGTAATATCATAGTGCAAGGGTGGGGAAGAATCCACCCCCAAGATTGCTCACCATATATCTTCCAAGATAACTACTCAATTGTGAAACAATTCACTTTGGGTTAATTTCTAGCAAAAGACAAAAAAATGGGTGCCCCCTAGGGGGTGACAAGGCTGTTTGAGCTGACGGAGTATCGAGACTAGTGGGCTATGATATTACTTATGACCCTTTAATAAAGAGTCTGACTGAATTGTATGTTGTTGTATCTAAACCTGTTAAAACATTGGGGATTTGAACACATCCTCGCAGAACATACACTCATTATTTAGACTAGGCAAAATGGTTGTTTCTTTTGTGATGTGCTTTCATTTATTACTTGAGAAGATCATCCATCATCATTGAAAACAAAGTTCCAAAAATTGCAGAAAAAACAACCAAGTCAAACTATCAGGGCTGTTTAGCGTGTAAGAGAAACTTCTTAGCACGTAGAAACCATCCTTTAGCGCACTTGAAATTCACTTTAGTGCATTCATTCTGAACTTTAGCACTTCATCAAAATCCAACACTAGCAGTTTAAACTTAGCGCTTTCTGAAAATATCCTGGCGCTTTGAAGCAACAACTTAGCATGTGGAGATCAATAATTAGCACGTAGAGACCAAAATTTAGTGCATTGGAAACCCATATTAGCGCATAACCTTTTAGACCAAAACAAATTCAAAGCAACCATTTAGCTCGTCACAAAGGGCAGCTTAGCACTTAGAATCTGTTTTATAGTGCATTGAGGAGATTTAGTAGCGCATTGCATTTATGTTTTAGCGCGTAGCAAAAATTGAGAAAATAGGGGGCAAAACAGAAGGTATTTTTGAAAAATCTAAAAACAATTAAGGAAGCTTTCTTTCCTCAGCTTGAACTACATCAAACAGAGAATCAAAATAGAGTATCAAAAACTATTCGCAAAGCAAGTTCTCCGTAAAACAAAGTTGTCAAAATCTGAAAACTAGTCACAAGATAAAACACATCTCTCCTATCAAAATCAGGAAACATCATCACAAGTATCAACAGGTCCTTCAATCAAAAGGATTTCTATCCAAAAACATACTTGTTTTAAACTCCAAGTTGTTAAATCGAGTTTCCATATCGGGAAAGATCTTATTCCATATCATTTGACACACTTTGTCATGAAGGAGCATCTAAACCTTCATTAAATAAAGTAAAACTTGAGTTTCCAAAGAAGATAACTAAATCCAAAATGAATAAAAGGAAACCATTGATCGCTTGTGCATGACTAATCCCCATATTCTAAGAAGAAAGAGTATTTATCATAACACTAAGTTGAGGAAACAACAACCCAGTTCTCTGAAACTTGCCAAACGGAATAAATTTTTATACATCAATCGCCAAATCTTCAAATCTCATCAAACATTCCTTCGTCATATCCGCTTGTATCTTCAAGACAAAACCAACAAATTTGACAAGGAACCATTGAGGAGTAGAGCATTCTATCAAAAATCAACATTCAGTCAATGCCTAAATCAAGGAGGAAAGATCAATCCGGCCTTATTCCCCAAAGTGTGCATCACTTACAACATACCGTGGTTTGAACTACCAACCCTTGAACAAAACATCGAAGAGGAGTTCATTCCCTTTGTCACAGAAATCTTCTACTAGATGCCCGCTGTCACTCGCTCTCAACGAAACAAACAAAGAGAAATGCAACTAGAGTCCAACATGGATCGAAGATTATCAAATCCTTTCGAGTGTCCCAATCTAGAAAATACCAAAATTTATGAGGAACTCCTCCAAGAGTGTCAAGAAAGCGCTTCATTTCAAAAACTTGTGGAAAGACTCATGGAAAATGACAAAGAAAAATATCTACTCATGCTCACAAGAAAAAGGGTTAAGCTCCCTAATGACTTTGACACTGACATATTTAGAACAAGATCTCGATATTATGACTATCAAGAACGACAAAGAGAGGAGGAAGCACATGACCCTTAACAAAACATACCTGAGAAAAATCTACCAGAACAAAATTTGTCCGAGCAAAAAAACCCTAAGCAAAACATACCCCACCACACACCATTTCAGCTTATAAATAATGCAAGGGAGAACTCTTCCCTCGGCAGGCAAATGCACCTTTGATTGCTCTCACTCAGCAAATGCAAATGTTGCAGAGACAAATGCAAGACATGCAACAAGGGACAACAGTACAATACTCCTTGACTGAAATTTGTTCTTATCCTTTTGACAGATGGTTAAACATGGTACCTTTTCCCCCAAACTTAGATATTCCCAAATTTGACAAATATGATGGGAAAAGCCACCCTCATGATCATGTTCGGGAATTTTGTACCATGAGTCTTGAATTTGCCCATGATGACACCTATTTGATGAGGTTATTCCCAAGAAGATTGGGAGGACAAACAATGGAATGGCTATCCAAAATCACGCCTCCTGTCAGATCATTCGATGAATTAGTCAACAAATTCATAACTCAATATTCCTACAACATTCAACATGCTATCACTATGCTAGATGTCTGTAATACCAAGCAGAAAAACAATGAAACATTCATGGTATTCCTTCAACGTTGGCGACGTATGGTTTTGAGATATCCTTGAGATGTGCCCGAAAAGGAAAAGATGGAAATTTTCATCGAAAACTTGAATAGTGAGATGAGTTACTTACTCAAACTTCAATGAATACCATCTTTTGCCAAATTAATTGAAAATGACATCCAGGTAGAGGAAGCATGTGTCAAGAAAGGAACATTGAAATTCTTCAAAGAAGGAACAAATTCATCCAACTACAACAAACCAAACAACAACTTAGACAAATCCAGATTCTAGACCAGAAACAAAAATACTGGAAATGAAGGAGGAAACGAATCAAATGATGCAAAATCCAAGCAACCAATGCTAGCGTTATCAGGTAATCCTCAAGCTACAAAGAGTCCAAAAGGTGCCAACCAAGGCACTAACACTTATGCACCAAATACCAATCAAGATCATCTCAATGCAAACAACGCCAACAATACCCAAAGAAATGACACTAATCGAGGACCTAATACAAACTCACGAGATAACACCAACAACTTTCCAAAATGCATTTACACACCACTAGGGAAATCCTCGAAGTCAGTATTCAGAGAACTCCTGGCAAACAAAATTATCTCCTTACCAGCGATCAACAAATTTGAACCACAAATCAAACCACCTTGGTGGAATGACTCACACTTTTGTGATTTTCATTGCAACAAAGGTCATCAAACAAATGATTGCATGAGACTAAAAAACATTATTCAAGACATGATTGATAGAGGTGATTTAACAGTCGATGGTCTCAAGACAAATGGTGACCATGGAGCCTTTAAGAATCCTCTTCCAAACTACAACAAGGATGGAGCTTCAACCTTAAATGATACACATGGAGCTCGTATCAATCATATATACAATAAAACCATCAATCATATATCAGCCAGGGACAATCAAGTAAACGTCATCACAATCAAAGACAAGCATGAACATGATTCCATCAATGTAACAACCAGAGCTCAAAAATATGTCTTGAAGGGTCATACGTCAACAAAAAACACCATACCCAAAATTCAATATGATCTAGTCAGTCAACTACGTAAAATTCCTACTCAAATATCTATACTGGAGTTGCTAAAACTTTCGCCAAAACACAAGGACATATTAGAACAAGCACTATTGGAAACAAATGTACCTCAAGATCTGGATGCTGACAAATTTTGAGCTATGGTAGCTCATATGACAGGGCCTCATCACCTTACCTTTTTTGAGCATGATAATATCTCATTGAGCCATCCGCACAATACTCCACTCCACATTGAAGTCTTGGTCTACAAGCATTGAGTCAAAAGAGTATTAATAGATGGAGGAGTTGGACTCAATATCTGTACCTTGAAACTTATCCGTGCATTCGGCTTCTCTGAGCAATCTATTGAGCCATGTAAAAAGATCACTATCAAAGCATATGATGATGAAGAAAGATCATCCAAATTAATAGTAATGTTACCAATTCAAGTAGGATGAATACAAAAGGACACTATGTGCCAAGTCTTAGACATAGACCTCACATATAATATCTTATTGGGTCGACCTTGGATACATGAAATGAAAGCAGTACCTTCTACTTATCATTAGTGTGTTAAGTTCCCTTGCAATGGACAGGAGATTTCTATATCAGCAGATCATAACCCTTTTCAACATTGTAATGCTATGGGGGCAGCCCAAGACAGCTTGGTTCCACATAATAGAGAAAAACAAAGTTCCTTAGCACCAACTATTTAGCAAGAAAAGTCTAAATCACTATCTATGGATTTCAAGAAGAAAATGAAAATCAAAGAGCAAGGCCTGGGAGAATACTCTTTGGAACCTTTGTGTTTAGCCAACTTACCAGCATTGCCTAAATCTCATGGATTACCTACAACATCAACACATCAAGCAACATAGCCCATCATCAAGTTTGATGGAAAATTTATCCAACTAGGCACTCTAGCACATGAATCAGAGGAAAAAGACATCCTTAGTTGGCTATATAAGGATGAAGTAGAAGACAGAGCGACTACTATGGAGGTAGCTATACCAACACACCTGTATGGAAAAGGTTACTTAATCATGCAACAAAATGGGAGACAATGGCAAAGGACCTATCGACAAACATCAGGAAGGCGTCACAAAACCATTGGATCCTCCTTCACAATTTAGTAAAGAAAAATAGGATTGGGCTATGAACACACTCTACTGCTAAAGAAGACACCAAACAAATACCAAAAAACTTAGTGGAAAGCAAAGAAGAAATACGAGGAGGACTCCTGGCAGGAGGCACTATTTGAGTCAGCAAAGACAATACACAAAGAACGTGAAAATAAAAAAAGAAAGCAACATCAAGAGAAGCCTATCAATCAAAAGAAGGAAGCATCTACTTCAAAAGTGCATCATGTTCAAGAACTAGTGGCTGACAAAGAGGAAACAAATCTTGATAACATCATTCCTCCCCGGGGAGAGATAGTATATGAACAAATGCAAAGAGTGGAAGCAAGATCTAACACAAAATCAGAGAAAACTATTAGACTTGTATCAATCATCAAAGACTTGTTTTCACCCTACAACATACCCATCCACAACACTGCCAGAATCTGGGATAATACCTCTGAGACTGATTCAAATCACTATGAATGGGGCAGCTATTCTAATGTCACTGAAGATATTGTTGCAAATGACAATCATACACCCATCTCTCAAGAAGAACACGACACACAACCTAGACTCCTTGAATTTTGTCCACATAATATCTATGATGCCAAAGAAAATGAGCAGTGACATTACGAGCAAGTCTACATAGAAGATGATACCATTGAAGACCTCGACAAAATCCTTAACTTATTTAATATCCCAGCCAACCACGATGATACCTCTGTCCTGACACTTACAAAAACTAAACTTGATCCACCTAATGACTCCTTACCACTTATCTTTCCCGACCTCATAGACTGGGATGAACCTAAAAATCATGACATACCAATTTTCCCAAATGATGAATCAGTTATCCATTACTTGTGTATTGTAAACCCGGAAACAAACTCTACTAGTGAATAGAGTAACAACATCTATAATCAGGGGAGTGCCAAGTTTCTCAGTCCCAAAAATGAACAAAATAAAAGATCTACTGCTGAAAACCAGTCAATGGCAACAATAGATCACAAAAAAGTAAAAATAAAGGACGCATCTGAGGGTGAAAACCTTTTTAAGGCACCTAAAGATGGGAGACTTGACACTCTTCCTGAACATTATCTGGAGCGATCACCTATATTGATTGAGCCTACTCAATCAATCAACATTGGTACAATAGAAGCAACCAAAAACATACACCTTGCAGAATCTTTGAGTGAGGAAAAAAAATTAGAGTTTATCCAATTTTTCAAAGAAAAGCAAATCAACTTTGCTTGGTCATATGCAGATATGCCTACGATTGATTCACAATTAATCATGCATCACTTGTCCATTACTCTAGGAGCTAAACCAGTCAAGCAAAAACTAAGAAAGATGAATCCACATGTAGCACTCATGGTCAAAGCTGAGTTGAAGAAACTATTAGATGTCGAATTTATTCAACCTATCGACTATGCTGAATGGATTTCCAACATCGTACCAGTATCTAAACCAGATGGCAGCATCCAGATTTGCACCGATTTTCGAGATGTCAATAAAGCCTGTCAAAAGGATGACTTTCCTTTGCCCAGTATTGACATAATTGTAGACGTCACAGTAGGCCATGCAATGCTATCCCTAATGGACGGTCTTTCAGGCTATAATAAAATCAAGATAGCCCCAGAGGATCAAGATAGAACAACATTCACCTGTCTTTGGGGAATGTACTGTTTGAATGTCATACCTTTTGGCCTAAAGAATGCAGGGGAAACTTATCAACGAGCAATGACAACAATATTTCATGACATGATGCATACCTTCATGGAGGACTATGTGGATGATTTACTAGCTAAATCATTTACTCAGGTAGAACATCTAAGCATCTTAGAAAATATTTTTGACAGATTGGAGAAATTCCAAGTCAGGCTCAACCCTAAGAAGTGTGTCTTCGAGGTAACATCAGGCAAATTACTATGCTACATAGTTTCAGCAAAGGGCATTGAAGTAGATCCAGCAAAGGTACAAGCCATAATGGAGATGCCACCACCAAAGAACATCAGCCAGCTCAGATCTCTATAAGGACGACTCCAGTCAATCAGGTGATTCATTGCTCAACTAGCAGATAAAAGTCTACCATTCAACCATTTGCTACATAAAAATGTACCATTCAGATGGGAAGCCAAATGTGCAGAATCATTCTATCAAATGAAGCAATATCTAATGAACCCACCAGTTCTAGTACCACCAATAGCAGGGAAGCCACTCATTCTCTACATTTCAATAACAAATATATCATTGGGGGAATTATTAGCACAAGAAGATTAACAAGGCAAGAAACAAACTATATATTACATCAACAGGACATTAAATGGATATGAACTCAATTATACATTCATTGAGAAAGCTTGTCTAACAGTGGTATTTGCTTCTCAAAAATTTCAGCATTACATGCTAGCTCACACAATCAAGCTAGTCGCAAAAATTGATCCTCTCAAATATTTGCTCAGCAAAGCAGCTCTTACAGGCAGATTGGCTAAATGGGTCATGATTCTCAGTGATTTTGATATTCACTACACAGAGTGATGAGCTATCAAGGGACAAGCAATTGCAGATCAACTAGCTAAAGCACCGCTACCTGGAAAACAACCAATGGAGATCAAATTTCCAAACAGAGATGTTCTTTCTATTTCCACCAAACAATGGACCCTATACTTTGATGGATCCTATACTCAACATGGCTTAGGTGCTAGAATTATGTTCATCACTCCTGACGGGCACACCATACCAAGATCTTATAGGCTCATGTTTCCATGCACAAATAATGTTGCTGAATATGAGGCACTGGTTATAGGCATCAAAATGGTCATGGAATGGAGAATCATAGAATTAAAAGTCTACGGAGATTCATAACTAGTCATCAATCAAATCAATAATGACTATCAGACAAAAGACAACAAGATGCTCCCATATAAATGAATGGTGGATGATTTCAAACAATATTTTGTACACATTGTTGGCATATGCACACTCTAATGAGACATTGTATTTGATTGAAGGTTTTTTCATCGATGGCAACCTTGCAATCCTATGGCACCGACAAAGACATTATACCGGCATCAGCAGATCACACTCTACACTGACACTCAGGACACCGACACTGGCACAAAAGAAAGGAAGTATACCGGCACAGAGGCCGACAGGATTTTGTTTTATTATATTTTGTTTATTATTGAAAAAATTTGTAAGCCGACTTAGCAAAATTGTAAAATGACTCTTATTTATAAAAGAGATCATTGTTGACATAAAATAAAGAGACATAAGTATAAGAAAAATATTAGGCAGACCTATTGTGTGAAATATAGGTTAAGGGGTATATATAAAGAACAGAGCAGGAATCGGTACTGAATCTAGCATTGAAGATGCTATTGTAAAGTAGTACAAGTTATTGGATTTGTATAATCCTCATTGTAAGTCAGTGAGACTTCCCATTGAGCAATAAGCTCTGGGCAGTTGGCCTTCCTGCATGTGCAAGCCCCTCTTGTAAGTAATATTCTCTTATTGGCCAGTGAGTGAATATTTTGGGTCACAAATCCCACCGAGGTTTTTCCCACACCGGGTTTCCTCGTTAAAATCTTGTGTTATGGTGTGCTTTTCATGTGGATGTTCTTGATTCTGTTTATTGCATTATTTCTTGCATACCAGTACACTGTTATATTATGTTCTGCATGTTTTAAGTTAAGAAATTCCATTAACTGGTTAGATATTGATTCACCCCCCCCTCTCAGTATCTGTGGGATTCCTAACACACATCACCTTCGAACAAATACCAAGGTTGGACAACAGAGTAGCCGATGCAATGGCTACTATCGCTTCACTACTGCAAATTCTAGAGCAACAGATTTGTTACGAGTTTCTGGTAGAGCAACTGTTCTCCCCAGCCTATGACCATTCCGATTCCCATGTTATCTATGCCTTACCGGTTTTGACTCTCTATTATATGGACCGATATACGACTATCTTAAAAGCAATATCCTACCCATTGACCTATCCTGAAACCAAAAATGCAACTTTATCCAGCAAGCCACCCGTTATACTCTCACTACTGATACTCTATACCATCGAGGTCTAGATGGTACTCTTCTTCGTTGCCTTGATTTTAATGAATCTGACTCCGCTTTACAAGAGCTTCATGAAGGTATCTATGGCACACATTCAAGTGGTCCTACTCTTGCTAAAAAACTTATGATAATGGGATATTACTTGCCAACGATGGAAAAAGATTCTTACCATTTTGCAAAGAAGTGTCCTAAATGCCAAATCCATGACAATCTTATACATGCACCAGCATAGGAACTGCAGCCATTCACAACATCCTGGCCCTTTTGCTAGTGGGGACTAGACTTAGTTGGCAAAATTCATCCTTCATCTTCAAATGGACACAAGGTCATTATAACGACAACATAATATTTTACCAAATGGATTGAAGCAGTCCCCATGACCACAGTGATTGGGAAACAAATGACCTCTTCTATCCTTAATTATCTAATCTATAGATATGGCATTCCAAGTTCTATCATCACATATAATGGACGACCTTTCAAGAACCAAGATGTGCGAGAACTATGTGAAAAATTCAAAATCCAACATCGTTTCTCTACACCTTACTACCCATAGGGGGATGGTCAGGGAGAAGCATCCAACAAAATAATATTGAAAATCCTAAAGAAAACAGTGAATGATGTAGGCAAAGATTGACATGTACAACTCAATCCAGCACTTTGGGAATACAGAACTAGCATCCACACACCTATGGGAGCTACACCATATTCATTGGTATATGGATCAGAAGCAATTTTATCCTGGGAGGTAGAAATTCCATCTCTCAGAGTCTCTTTGAAAGGCCTAATTCCAGATGAAGAGTATTGAGTTAACCGACTGCAAGAGCTAGAACATCTAGATGAAAGACACCAACATGCCTACACCCACCTCAAAGCATATCAACAACGCATGTGTAGAAGCTACAACCACAAGGTCATTCCCATAATTTATAAAATTGGTGATTTAGTTCTCAAGGAAAATCCTAGAAATCAACAAGATCGAGAAAAGAAAGGGAAATTTGAACCTAACTGGTTAGTGTTGGAGTTGAAAAAATACAACACCACAGGAGCCCAAATGTTCTCTACAAGCTGAAAAACCTATTACAAGGAGAAGCAAGGAAGCAAATCATAGAAGAAAGAAATACACAGAAAATATGCTCAAAAAGAGAGAGCTCAATATTCACAAAATGTAATGTAATAATCTTCCTTCTGTTACAAAGAAAAGAAAGAACTCAACCTTTAATAGTTCAAGAAGCCCTAAAAGGGAAAACCTAAGTTTGCACATAATAATTAATAAAAGAATTAATTATTATGCACCTAAAGTTAGCTTAAGTGTAAAAGAGATAAATGGAACTTAAATAATTAAACAAATATTGTTTAATTAATCAAGTAAATACTCGAATACTCTAACACCCCCCCTTAAGCTAGACTTAGGGAGAAGCTAAAACCTAGAACAACTACTGAAAGCAGGAAAGATGGGTCTCAGCAACAAGGCCTGATTAGGTACCCAAATACAATGAAATCTCTATGAACTGGAGAAATAGAAAAAACCACATAGGAACAAAACTCTACTCCAAAAAGAGATGGAAAAGAACACCACTCAAGCATGAAGAACCTACAAACATTATTGAAGAATAACTTCTGATCTGAAGAACCCCCACTGAAATAGAACATGACCAAGTAGAGAAGACTGTAATCTATATGAGTGCCCTCAAATGACACTACTCAAATCAGAAGGCAAATAAGGCAAACAAGTGAAATCAAAGATAAGATGACATGAAAAAACCAAAGCCTGAAGAGCTAATCAATCGAACCATGGAAGCATTGGAACCAACACAACAAACCTCCCCATAATGTTGAAGAGGGAGAGGGATAGGTACACTAAAAAAAATAGCTAACAAGAACTGCATGACAAAGAAACAAGAATATCAAAGGTGCTGAGACAATACACAGTGTCGTGGAAGGAACTCTCACTTGACACACAACATGAGGCAAATGTCGGGGAAAGAACACTCACTAGACAAAGGCAGATGACAAACAAGGCACACATCAACCCCCTCATGACACTTTATCAATAGTGCATGTAAACAATGCATGATGGCAGTTTATCTCAGTGCGTTTGCATAAATACAATGATAAAAATACTGGAAACAGAAATAACAGCAAAAATTGAGACATCCTACTCAGAGAAGAGATCCCAGGACCTGAAACAACCAAGATATCCACTAGAGTGCTGAAAAGCAAAAAACTAAATAAAATATGCATGGAGCAGAATCTAGAAATAAAACTCATATGGCTGGAAAGTACACAGCACACACTTTCCAAAAATATAATTTTTTCAAAAAATGGAGTTCGGATGCTCATTCTACATCCCCTGGAGTGCACAAAAAAGACCTCACTTTGACTGGAAAAAAATATAGTCAAACAACAAAATTGGAAAAAATTACCAACATCATGAGGTCTAGCTCAGAACTATCTTTTTGACGCTTATTTGTTTTTGAAAAAATGACTCCGGATGCCCAAGATATGACCAAAAAACCAAACCCCCCTTCAAAACAAGAGGAAGGGGTAGCCTGGTGGTTGTTTGGGCGGAGGTGGATAGTGAGCGGTGCACTAGTGGCAGGCTGGTGGTGCGTTGGTGGTTCCTTGGTGGTTGAGCGAATGTGTCTGGGTGGCAGTTTCCGGTGGGCGACAGGGTGGTCGCTGACGATGTGGTAGTGGGGGTTGGCGGCACCGGTGGGGAGCTGTGGTGATGGGGAGTTGTGGTAGGGAGGTAGTGGGGAGCTGCGACAGGGAGGCAGTGGGGAGCTTCGATAGGAAGGTAGTGGGGAGATGTGGTGGTGGCACCGAGGTAGAGTAGCATTCGGCAGTGCAGCGGCGGAGGTGGGGGCTACAAGGAGGCTGACAGGGGGCCAGAGGCCGGTGCCGGTGGGAGCCGAAAGGGTGTCGACGACAGAAGAAGTATGGTGAGGGGCCAGAGGCCAGGGATAGTAGGGATCTAGACTATCAGCGCCAGTACCCTACATAATCCCCAAAAACCCTAAAAAAACTTTTTAAAAAAACCTGTTTTTATGCCTTTTGATCTTTTGATTTTTTTCTTGCATGCCGGAAAAAAGAAAAAAAAATTAATTTTTTTTCGCAAACTGCATGCCAGGGCCATATGACCTGGATCTGGAGAAAAAATACTCCTAGAGGCTCTAATACTATGTTGGAGTTGAGAAAATACAACACCACAAGATTCCAAATGATCTCTGCAAGCTGAAAAACCAGTTACAAGGAGAAGCAAGGAAGCAAATCATAGAAGAAAGAAATACACAGAAAATATGCTCAAAAAGAGAGAGCTCAATATTCACACAATGTAATGTAATGATTATCCTTTTGTTACAAAGAAAAGAAATAACTTAACCTTTATTAGGTCAAGGAGCCCTAAAAGGGAAAACCTAGGTTTGCACATAATAATTAATAAAAGAATTAATTATTATGCACCTAAAGTTAGTTTAAGTATAAAAGAGATAAAGGGAACTTAAATAATTAAACAAATATTATTTAATTAATCAAGTAAATACCCGAATACTCTAAAACCCCCCCTTAAGCTAGACTTAGGGAGAACCTAAAACCTAGAGCAGCTACTGAAAGCAGGAAAGATGGGTCCCGACAACAAGGCCTAATCAGGGACCCAAATACAATGAAATCTCTATGAACTGGAGAAATAGAGAAAACCACATGGGAACAAAAATCTACTCCAAAAAGAGATGGAAAATAACACCACTGGAGCATGAAGAACCTGCAAACATTGTTGAAGAATAACTGCTGATCTGAAGAACCTCCACTGAAATAGAACATGACCGGGTAGAAAAGACTGTAATCTGTATGAGTGCCCTCAAATGACACTACTCGAATCAGAAGGCAAACAAGGCAAACAATTGAAATCAAAGATACAGATGACATGAAAAAAACAAAGCCTGAAGAGCTGATCAATCAAACCACGGAAGCATTAGAACCAACAGGACAAACCTCCCCATAATGTTGAAGAGGGAGAGGGACAGGTACACTAAAAAAAACAACCAACAAGAACTGCACAATGAAGAAACAAGAATATCAAAGGTGCTAAGACAGTACACAGTGTCGTGGAAGGAACACTCACTTGACACACAACATGAGGCGAATGTTGGGGAAAGAACACTCACTGGACAAAGGAAGATGGCAAACAAGACAAACATCAACCTCCTCATGGCACTTTATCAATAGTGCATGTACAATAAGGCACAAGATATGCAAGATCCCAAGTAAACAATGCATGATGCTAGTTTATCTCAGTGTGTTTGCATAAATACAATGCTACAATGATAAGAATACTGGAAATAGAAAGAACAACAAAAACTGACACATGCTACTCAGAGAAGAGATCCCAAGACCTAAAACAACCAAGATATCCACTAGAGTGTTGAAAAGCAAAAAATTGAATAAAATATGTATGGAGCAAAATTTGGAAATAAAACTCATATGGTTGGAAAGTACACAACACATGCTTTCCAAAAATATAAATTTTTCGAAAAACAGAGTTCGGATGCTCATTCTACATCCCCTGGAGTGCAAAAAACAGACCTCACTTTGACTGAAAAAAAAAATTAGTCAAACAAAAAACTTGGAAAATATTACCAACATCATGAGGTCCAACTCGGAACTAGCTTTCCGACGCCTATTTGTTTTCGAAAAAAATGACTCCGGATGCCCAAGATATGACCAAAAAACCAAACCCCCCTTCAAAACAAGAGGAAGGGGCTGTCTGGTGGCTGTTTAGGCGGAGGTGGCTAGTGAGCGGCGCACTAGTGGTGGGCTGGTGGTGCCCTGAAGGCTGAGCGACTGTGTCTGGGCGGCAGTTTCTGGCGGCGCGGTAGCGAGGGCCGGCCGCACCGGTGGGGAGCTCTGGGAGGGAGGCATCAAGGAGCTGTAGCGGTAGGGAACGATGACACAAACAGGGAGCTGCAACAGCAGGGAGGCAACGGGGAGGTGCGGCGGCACCGCCGAGATAGAGCAGCGGCTGGCAATGCAGCGACGGAGGCGGGGGCCGCAAGGAGGCCGATAGAGGGTCGGAGGCTGGTGCCGAGCCGACGGGAGCCAGAAGGGTGCCGACGGCGGCAGAAGTATGGTGAGGGGCCAGAGGCCAAGGCTGGCAGGGGGCTAGACTGTCAGCATTGGTACCCTGCGCAATCCCCAAAAACCCCAAAAAAACTTTTTAAAAAAAACCTATTTTTATGCCTTTTGATTTTTTGATTTTTTTTTAATTTTTTTCCAAAAAATCAAAATCCGACCTGCATGTAGTAAAAAGGAAAAAATATATTAATTTTTTTAAAAAAAATTTCTCGAACTATGTGCCAAGGCCGTATGGCCTAGATCTAGAGAAAAAATACTCCCAGAGGCTCTGATACCATGTCGGAGTTGAGAAAATACAACACCACAGGAGCCCAAATGATCTTTGCAAGCTAAAAAACCTGTTACAAGGAGAAGCAAGGAAGCAAATCACTGAAGAAAGAAATACACATAAAATATGCTAAAAAAGAGAGAGCTCAATATTCACAAAATGTAATGTAATAATCCTCCTTCTGTTACAAAGAAAAGAAAGAACTTAACCTTTAATAGGTCAAGAAGCCCTAAAAGGGAAAACCTAGGTTTGCACATAATAATTAATAAAAGAATTAATTATTATGCACCTAAAGTTAGCTTAAGTGTAAAAGAGATAAAGGGAACTTAAATAATTAAATAAATTTTGTTTAATTAATCAAGTAAATACCCGAATACTCTAACAGTTAGGTCCTTATGTTATCATATCAGCCTATGGATCATGTACTTATCAGCTAACAACTTTAGAAGGAGATGTGCTCGACGAACCAACTAACAACATCCATCTAAAGAAATACTACACTTGAGCAGTCTAATGCATAGAAAAGTCGAAAATATCAAAAAATTTTAAAAAATATCAAAAATCAAGAAAAAGCAAATAAAAAGGTACAATAAAAGCAATTGGTGAAAACCTGGCAATAGGCGCTATTGCGAGAGGACAAATCCTCTATCTATCTATCCTAACAAGCCATTATATCCACAATCAAACACTATCGGCCATCGCCCACCATTTTATCACATTATCCAAGACATACTTAGCATAGTCACTATCTTGGTTTATCCACATATCCTTTCACCGCATCTCACCATGGCTTGGTAATCACTATACATATCTGCATTACGAGGAAAACTCAGATAGGGGAAGCATTGATCAAAACTTGTAGTACATTCAGAACATCAAAAACTTGCAGCAAACTTAGAGCATCATATCCAGCAAACAAATCAACAATCACAAAAACAAACATTGATCACTTAAAAGGATTCACAAAACATGATGGATGATTTTCTGAAGTATCAAATGTATGCATCTTGCATGAAGTTTTGACTATTTTTTGCACTTAAACTTTTTGAACTATTGGATCCTCTACATTTTCTCAATGATGCATCGAGCTAGAGAAAGTCATGGGGACTCCAATATTTTTTTAGTTTTCTGTTTGTGAGGTGATCACTTGTAGTGTGCAAACACTTGTCTTGAGACGTGATTCAAACAAATCACTAAAGACATGATTCCACTTTGCGCATACAAATGGTTTAATCTTTTCTGTTTATATGCAAGCCGCACTCAGGTCGTCATTGTTCAATTATACCTTGATGCTTGTGCTATCTTGCAAAATAAAAAATCATGTAAATTTTCTCAGGTCAATATGGTTCAATTATACCATTATGCTTGTATAAATTTTCAACATATCCCAAACAAATCAATGCTCAATGATGGCACCTACAAAGAAAGCAAAAACATGTGACTATATAGAGATGACAAACGAAAGAATGAGGATGCTCAATTAGTTGCATATCATTTTATAATTAGTTGCATATCATATCAAGATACATCTCATTTTCAAGATACATCTCACAACATATCATATCATACATCTCATTTTCAAGATACATCGCACAACATATCATATCATACATCTCATAACATCATGCACTAACACATCATATTCATCACATATCAAATCACATACATCTAAGCATTGCATCATCATCATAGAAACATCAAAATCATATAGAAATAAGCATCCATAACACATCACATGAGGATCAAGGAAAATGGTGTCATATATATATCTCAAAAATGATTAATGTACAAAATATTTCATGTCTGTGCCAAAAACAACAAAATGATCAAAATATAATGGAGACAACGTCTCTCAGGTATACTATCTCTTGAGGGTGACGGTCTCGCAGCTGATGTCCCAGCACCTATATTTCCAGGTGGATCCTATCTAGTAGGCCCTGTCACGCCTCTTCTCTCTGTTCTCGAACCAGTCTCCCTGGATCGACTAGATCTCGAAGCTGTAAAACTTGGCACTCGGTGCTCCCTGGGCACCGCATCCTCGTAATGCCTCTAGTAGTACTCTGCCTCCTGGCTCTCAAAGCCACCTCTCTCAGGGTATCTCTCATCGAGCCATCCATTGCTTCTCTCTCCAAAGCCTCTACTCGAGCCTCAGATCTACCCAACCGCTCTAGAACTATATCCCACTCAGTGGTTAGCTATGTAATCTTTCGTTGATGCGCCAGTAGCTGTGTCTGCAAGTGTTGCACTGATAATTGCAACGACCTAATTTGTGCATCCTCCCGGTGCATTGAAATCTGCATCTGGATGGGTACTTGTGAAGTGGTACCCCCTATCCCTCTCCCTATCCTCGGTGCTAGTGGGGGTAACACATCAGACCTCCTCCTCTGAGCCAGCCATCTAAACTCGTTAGTCCCTCCCACCACTGCTATCACCTCTCCTACCCGCTCCTCTCTCCTAGCTCTGATAGCTAAACCTCCTCTCCCTCTATCCACCACAGCTCGTTGCACTTCTCTCTCCACCCGAATCCCTTTGTCACCCCCACCATCACCACCCCTATCTCCTCTCCTACCCCAATCTCCACCCCTATCTCATCTCCTCCCTCTATCCCCTCGCCGACCTCGGCCACCTCCTCTACCATCTCCACCATCATCACCTCCACCATCCCCACCTCTCTCATCCAGCTCCTCTCCATCCTCTCCCCATCTCCCTAGCCTCTCGGGCTGATCATCCTCATCACTGTCAAAAGCAAGAATAATCTCCGTTGGATCTGATATTCTAGCCATTGCATGTGCCACAAATAGTGTGGCAAACTCCTCTGTCATCCCTGCGTTCACTACCCCGTAGGCGTAGTCCCATATATGGCCAGCTAAGTAAAAGAACTCCTCAACTGCCACCACACTATCAATAGTGGGTCCCCACTCTGGTATATCCTATCTCCGTCGAGCATATAAGCATGCTCCCTATGGAACTCCCCGCTGATGACCATATTACCGCAACACTCAGCTATGCAGAAATCTCTCGATAACAAAGGGCGTCCGCCCTATCAAAAATTGGGACATGTAGACATAGGGCATCTCCATCCCATCCTCTTCCCATGCCTCACACTCCATGTACGGTCTCTAGACGACCGTATCAATATCATCTAAAACTCTCCTCCAATGCTCTAGTTTTCCTAACTTACGTTGGATAACTATCCCTCAATATCTGTATGCATAAGCACACCCAGCAAGCCCATCTCTGTCCGTAAATGGTCTGGTTGCGATAATATGCTCCCAAACCCATACCTGTAGCAGTGTCACTCCAGCGGATAGACTGTTGTACCCCAAGTAAACCACATGATGCAGATCCTTGTATAAGTGGGCTAGCATAGCCGACTCCCATGCGAATCGGTGACCATGTGTCACCATGTCCTCCAGGACCAACCCCCATCCTACTGCCAGTCCCTTCGACCTATGGTCAGGACATAAAAAACCACCTATGAATCCTACCAGCACTGATGGTAGAGGAGCGTAATCTAAATCAATGAACTCCTGCCAGGGGATCTCATATCTGCAAACCATATCATCCTATAGAATTTGGAAGTTTCTCTATCCCACCCTCCTCTATCTACTCATAAGGTAATAGTGCACCTACCACAGGAATCCGTAGAATCCATTAGCAATCCTCAGGTCACTGTGATCTCACCTGTCGCCAAATGGAAGGTGTTGGTGTCACCATGCCACCTCTCGGCCAACACTATCAATAAACCCTGGTTAATGATGAACCAAGGCATCTCTAACAAACAGGATAGGCCACACCTCTCAATGATATCCCTGTCAACCTATGTCAATCATGGTATCAATGACCATGGTCTCAGAAATCACTCTCGCGACTGAACAACCCTAATGTGCTCCTATCACAAACAAAACAAGTCCAATATCAGTTTCCTCATCAAATCAATTCATATCCAAATCAAATTCATATCAACTTGAAACATCAAAAATCTAATCAAGTTCCACATCATATCAAATCCATTTCCATATCAAATCATATCAACTTGTAAAACAACTCAAGTTCTACAATCATATCAACTTGTAAAACAACTTAAGTTCCACAATCATATCAACTTGTAAAATAACTCAAGTTCCACAATCATATCAACTTGTAATACAACTCAAGTTCCACATATATATCAACTTGAAACAAAGCATATCAAATCAAGTTCATATCAAAACATCCATATCAAAAACCACATCAACATCAGATCAACACCAACTTGACACATTGAAAATCAAATCAAGTTATCTATCCAAAAACCATATCGGAACTTATATTGGACAACTTATCAAAACAATGGCAGCAGACATGCAGATTGAAATTCGCACCCATCCCGGCAAAATTGGAAAAAGCCTACATATTTTTCTTCATCTAAAAATCCTACTTTACCCAAAATTTTCCGCTCATGTGCTAAACAATCTTATATATGCGCTAGCCTACACCTATGCGCTACCCTGTCCTATCAATGTGCTAGACCATTAACCCTACACGCTAGCCTACACCTATGCGTTACCCTGTCCTATCGACGTGCCACCTAAACTACCCTTTGCGCTACTTCTATGCTATTTGCTATCCTACTTGGTCCCTGCACTACGAACCTAACCCTACGCACTAGGTCATGCCTACGCACTATCCTACTCTACCCATGCGAGCCCCTACTAACCCTATGCGCTAGGTCTTTCCTACGTGCTAACCTTTTTCCCCTACATCCTACCTTGTGCCCCCGATGTGCTAACCTAGTTCTATGCGCTACCCCAACCCACCCCTAAGCTATCCTAATCTACCCAGACGCTACCCTACTTCATTAAACTCTATGCGCTACAAAACTTATCGTATGCGCTATGGTTTTTACCCGACATGCTAAACCGTTTAATCCACATGGAAAAATTTGAAAACATGCCTAAAATGAACAAAACAAAAATAAAAAAGGGGTAAAAAAGATGACTTACCGGTGGTCCATGCGTGGCGGGCCTCCGATACCTTCGAACACGCTCGAATCAATGAGAAGCAAAAGGAATCGACATTTTATCTTTTTCTCTAAGTGTCACTTTCTCCAAAGTCAACAAGCACAAATGAGACAAAATAAATCACTTTTTACCTTTTTATAGGGTAAATGAAAATTAGGGTTGCGTGGACGAACACGTAAATTGCTCGTGGTCTCATTTCTAACCCGCGCAAACATTATTATTGGGAGATGAATCAACTTATCGCATTCAAAATAGACAAATTTAAAATGCAATCAAATTTATCAAAACAAATCAAATTTTCAAATTTTTGATTCATCTCCCGAGGGGGCATTATCAACATCATTTATCAAATCTGGGGCATCGATTATCAAATCTGGGGCATGACATGAACATCTCGACACGATATCACATTGATCATAACCAAATCATGATGACACATCATTTTTTTTGAATCAACATGTGCACACACGTAACTTCAAAGAGGGACAAAATGTAGACGTATAAAAATGACCATATTCCTAAATGAATATTTAATGCTCATTTTATTCTCATTCCTCTATTTAGTTAAAACTAATTTAATTAAATCACCCACATTCTTCTATTTAATTAAATAAATTATTCAATTTATTTATTTAAATTCACGTCAGCCCTTTACATCATTTAATTGAATAAATCATTTTATTTAATTAAATCCCTTCTCTCTACTTTTTAATTAAATTGACATTTAATTAAATAGTTTACCCCAATTAAATAAATCTAATTTATTTAATTTCCCAACTTGCAACCATATTGAAATAAATTAATTTTATTTTAATTAAATTCCATTTTCCCCACCCACTTGCATTTTCCTACATCTCCCACTTGCATCCTAACCTTCTTCCTAATTTCTTCTAGAATCCAGCTAATCCTAATCAATTAGCCTAAACCCATCCATTATCCCCTTTCCCTAAATTTGAGGAGGTCACTTCTCAAATTTGGAGTAAAGTCTTCAAAAGGCATTAAAGCCTTTATGCCTTCAACAAGCTAACTTGTTGAATACCCCCAAATTTGGAAGGACTCTTACAAATTTGTCCCCAAAGTCTTCAAACCATTAATGGTTAACTAACCCTTAGTGGCATGGTTAGAGACTTTTTTCCTAACTTAACCCTCATCTAACCCAGGGGTCTCATCAAGCATTCATTGCTTTGACCATGGTTATCCCTTTAACCTTTGCACAAGAGTTTATCCTTTGGGTAAAAGTTTTATCCATTGGATAACCCTAACCTAACCTTAACCCTTACCTTCTAAGGTAACCATGAGGTCTTCTCAAGCATTTAATGCTTCTTACCTCTCCTCTCAAGCAATCTTATGTTGACAATTGTCACCATTTCACTGGTGAAAATTGTAAACATGGATTGATAACTTTCAATCCCAACCTTTGATTAACTCCTCCAATATTGACCATCCATTGCCCTATTTTCCCTATAAATAGAGCTCTCATTCCTCCATTTCAGGATCATCCAAGATTTTAGTATCTCATTTATGCTCAATTTTATCAATACATCTAGCCTCTCTTTATAATAGGAATTAATCTAATAAGCATTTTAGAGTATTTCTGTTATCATTAGCTTAAATCATTAACTAGTATATCATGTTAGGATAGTATTGCTACTAACCTTGTCATTTTATAATCTAGTTTAACTTATCTATAGAATCATGCATAAATAGGATGCATTTCATGTTAAAATCAATCTAAAGCATCCCTCATTTTTGCATTCGTCATCCCTAAGTCACTTTGCTTAGTGATTTGACAGCAATGGCATTGGCTTGAGGGAGCTTATGAGATAGAGAATCATGGAACCTACCTTGGGAAGTTGAGTCATTCTTCATGACTCCATAACTTGCACCAAGAAGTCTTGTGGGTGTGTGTGGACAAGCCCTTTGAACATCATTTTTCATATTTTGAGTTTCATAGCCCCACTTTTCCCGCATACATAAACATGTAACATCACACAACTTCTATAAAATAATCTAAACATACTATGACTAAGACAAAGATTTATTTCAACCACCCTACTAATCTCTATACCTAGGATGTCATTTGCAGCCCCTAAATCCTTCATGCTAAAGAACTAGATAACTAATTTTTGAGCTCCCTAATTACTCTCTTACTATTTCCAATTAATAATGTTCATGTCATCTACATAGAAGGTAATGATTTGCAAGTGACCATCAATATTTAGAATATACACAATGATCACATTAATTAGAAAAAACTCTAGATCTAATGTGAAAGCATCAAAATATTGATACCATATTCATGATGAGTAATTTAGACCATATGATGACCATTTCAACTTGCATATTGATTTCTCCTTCCCTTTTATTACACTAAACACATTCCTTATATGAAGTCAGTCCACTAATTTTTGTGATCGACGGTCCACATTTGTGGAGAGATTTACAAGATGATTGCAATGTCTAGAGCCATTAGATTATTTCAATAATAAATTTTTAAATTAATATTAAATATTGTAAATTAGTATGTATTTCTCTAATAAATGTGATAAAATGATGGAAAAACTTGTACACAAAACAAATCTTAAATTTACTATTAAATTAAAAATAGTTTCTATATTCATATTAAAATTGGATCATTTCAAAAGTAAGTTTCTAAATTGATATTAAAACATGGTCTAATATTTAAAATATTTTAAAGCAAAAAATATTATAATCTTAAATTGATGTGTTTCTCTAATAAATATGATAAAACAATATACACAAAAAATTTGCATGCAAAACCAAAATTCTTAAATTTACTATTAAATTAAAAATAATTCTCTTTATTGATATTTAAAATATTCTTAAAAAATCATTTACAATCTCATCTTTAAAAATATTTAACAACTATTATAAATTAAAATATTATATTACATTTACTTAAATTATTGTAAAAGTTTTACTAATAATATCATCTATAATATAATATTTATAAAATTATATTTGAAACATAACAAAATAAAATTATTAGATTTGACAAAAAAATTGTTATTAGTAAAGATTGGAAATGGACTAAATTATCATATCTTTTAAATTAAACTTTTATCTTTTGAGAGTCACAAATCTCTCTCATTGTATTTGTTTTGTTTTTAATTTTTTATTAAAAACTTAGAAAATTCATTTCTATTTTCCAATAAATTAGAAAGATTATAAAATTATATATGAAATATAATAACATAAATTTATTAGATTTGATAATTTTTTTGTTTTTACGAAAGATTGTAGATATGGTCTATAATTATCATATCTTTTAAATTAAACTTTTATTTTTGAGAGAGATAAATCTCTCTCGTATTTGTTTTGTTTTCGATTTCTTATTAAAAATTTTGAAAATTCATTTCTATTTTTCTATAAATTAGAAAATATTATCGTTGTGTTTTTAATTTTTGTTTGAGTAACTTTTTTAAAGTTGTCAATGACATAATATTTTTATTATTAGTTTTTTGTTCTTAAGGAGAGATCTCATATTTTTATTATTATTTATTGTAGTTTTAACTAAGTAATACTATTGTAATGAGCTTTTACTTAATTAAATACTGCTAATTAGATTTTAAACAAATTAGAAGTTCAAATTTTGTTTATTTATTTGAATTATTAGTACTTGACATAGACAATACTATTGCATTCACTAAAAGCTTTAATGAATTAGTTTGCACCAATCAAAAGTGATTATTAAAGAAATTTGGATTTTGTAAAGAGAATTTTATTTTTAATATTAAGATATTATAAAAATTATTATCTTGATTATGATTGGCATAATAAAATTGGTGTTATAGGAGCAAATTTTTTAGGAATAATAGATTTTTTAGTTTTTTTTTTAATATTTTGTTTCTTTCTTTTTTAAAAATTGAAATGTCTATTTTAAATATGTTTTTCATTTTTTATTATTTATAATATTGCAAATAAATAACTTTTTTTCTAAATAGACATTAATTTAAATAGTTCTTTTTTATCTAAAATTATAGATAATAAAACCAAATATAAGGACTTGATTTAGTTTAAATTAAATTAAATACAAATATTTCTATTAAAAAAATAATATAATTATTATATGTATTCTTATAACTATATTTTATGCATTTTTTGAAATCATTCTATTTTTAGTACTTTTTGAAAATCATAATTTTTTAAATCATTTTTATATATACAAAATAATTTAATAACTTTTAATCATAAATTTAAATACATTTCATTAAGTTATTCAAAAAATGTTTATTTTCACTTTTATAACTATTAATAGTTATTTAATTAAAACTAATTATAATTAATATTACATAAATATAAAAAATAATATAATATTACACTACAAATTAATAATTAGATTTGAGATTAATTTTATTATTACAATTATAATTATAGAATGTTTTAAAATTAAATTATGATTATACTTTTAAGAAAAATATATTCTTTCATTATAAAATGTGTATTATATTGTAATCATTATGCCAAAGCCGTTTCCCTATATGAAGTGAACCACCTACTTATTGAAATCAATGGTTCAAAATTGAGGAGATAGTCTTGCATTCCTCTCCTTAATTTGAACCATTGATTTCAATAAGTAGGTGGTTCAATTCATATAGGAATCTCCCATTCTCCCTCTTTTTGGACCTCTATATCCTTATCTGTTTTCCTCTCTATATCTATCTCTCCCTATCACTTCTGTCATCTATCCCTGTATCTCTATCTCCCTCTACCACTATATCTCTCTCTGTATCTATATCACTTCCTATCTTTATCTTTATCTTTCTATATCTTCATCTCTCTCCAACTATTTATTTTTCTTTTCTATCTCTCTCTCTCTCTCTCTCTCTCTCTCTCTCATATCTCTCTCTCTCTCCATTTTCATCCCTCCATTCTCCATCTCTATCTTCAACTCCATCTATATCTCCATCTTCTTCTATATCTATATATCTATCTCTTTACCCATCCCTCTCTGACTCTTACACCTCTATATATACCTCTTTCTAGCCCTATCTCAACCTCTCTTGAACGCTCACCCTATTGCAAACATAACATGAGTTTGCTTCTAATAAAACTTGATTATCTTCTCAATTCAAAGGTTTCATTTCAGTTATGAACTTGAGTCCTCATAAGTGGATGCATGGTTGATTTTAAGCTATCACCTCTCAATTAAGTCCTTTGTTGCACAAACAACATCATGGCCACATATTGACCTCATGAACTCCACAAATATATCCAAAAAATAGACCATTTTTTTCCAATTGACCTTCCACACCTCTTCAACATACCCATCACACACCAAAGTGCAATTGCTAGTTTATATTATTTTATTAAAATAAGAGTTGTAGTTAATATTACATAAATACAATTATTCTAATATAATTTTAAATAAAAAATGATTGAAAATTAAAACAAATATTTTTATTACAATTTAAAACTATAATAATTAAAAATTAGAATAAATATTTTTATTACAATACTATGACAACAAGTACTCACCACTGTGTGGCACTTATTTTAAATATTATTTATTAAGAATTTGATTTTCTATTTAGATTGTAAATTTTATTTATAACATTGTTATGCTTTTTTTTTAATATAACATAGTTTTTTAATATTGCTAAAATATTCACTCTTTAAAAATTTAAAAATAAATAAATTACTAAAATTATTTATATATATATAAAAGATGACCCCATAATAAAAAAAAATGAATTGCAATTGCATCATAGTAAAGAGGTCCAAAAATTCTACAAACTTATTATGCAAAATTTACATTATTAGAGTTAAAACAAAAATTAAAAGAAAAAAAATAAAATTTATACAATAAAATTAAGAAAATTGTTTAAATAAATATAATTAAAATTATGAAATTTTTATATGTATATAGATTTTTAGAAGGGAAGTGGACTTCTTAGAAATATAGCTAATTGGAAAAATCAAATAAGTAGGAAATTACACAATTTAATAATATTATTCTGAATTTTTTAATTTTATAGATTTTTTATTAAAAATAAAAAAGAATTTTGTTTTATAATTAATTAAATTATTTTATTTTATTTTAATTAATTTGAAAAAGTCTATTTGAAAGCTTTAATTTTTTTATGCAATTTAAAGATATAAATAAATGCTTTTTATTTTTAAAAATAATTTCATACATTTTTAGGAAGATATCTTTATCTAACAATTTATTATTTAATATTTTAAAGAAAGTTCCATTTTTTTGGAAATATATCTTTATGGATATCATTCTTATACACTTTTTTAATATACCATATTTTTAAAAATATTGATCAAATATTAGAAATTTAAAAATAAAAAATTTAATATCATTCTTAAGCAATGAGTAAAATTATTTAAATATAAAAAAATGGACGGTGTCAATTCAAATGACATGTTTTTATTGATAGAGGTTCTTCAATTCATGCTATGAGTGTAATATGCCTCTCATAATTACGATAAACTATGTCAAACTATGTTAATACAATTTGTCTGAAATCTAATATGCAAATTGACAAAACAAAATGGTCCAAGCTTTGCATATCTGTCACCTTGGATGATTACTATTCTAATGGAACTTTGTCATACATGTGAATAAAATAGGATTTTACATAAATACTAAATTAGGTAAGAAAAAATACCTTTCATTTCTAGTTTAATAATTTAGTTTTAAATTAATATGAACTTAGATTGATTAATTGAGTTTGAAATCAAATAATTTTGACAAAAGAATATATATTAAAAAATTGATTAAATTTGAATAGATTTACTTTTGACTTAATGTAATGTCAATGTTGATTATTTTGATGTTGACAAAGATTTAGAAACTCTTTCTCTCTCTCTCTCTCTCTCTCTCTCTCTCTCTCTCTCACCCCTTCCCCCTCCCTCTCTATCTCCTTACCTCTATTTACATCTCTCTCTCTCTCTCTCTCTCTCTCTCTCTCTCTCTCTCTCTCTCTCTCTCTCTCTCTCCCTCCCTATCCATCTATATCTCTATATATTCCTCTATCTCTCTCTCTCCCCCCCCTCTCTATATATTGAGCTATCTCTCCCTCTCTCCCTTTGTACCTATCTCTCTTCCCCTCCTCTAACTATATCTCTCCCTCTCCCCCCTCATCTCTCCCTCCATTTCTCGCTCCCTATCTATCTATCTATCTATCTATTTCTATAGGTTTGTTCCTTTTCTCTTCCCATATATCTCCATCTTTCTCTCTCTTTTTCTTCCCATATATCTCTATCTCTCCATCTCCCCCTCACTATCTCTATCTCTACTTCTCTTTGTTTGTCTATCTCTCTATTACTCTTCACTCTCCGCCTCTATATCTCCTTATGTCTTTATCTCTCTCACTCTTTATCTCACCAGCTATATATCTATCTCCCCCTCCCTCTTCCCATCTCTATCTAACTTTATCTCTCCCTTTACCCATTTATAGCTCGCTATCTGTTTGTCTCCCTCTTCTTCTCTCATTCTATCTGCATATCTACCTCTATCTTCCTCTCTAAATCCCACTATCTCTAGACATGTCTCCCTTTCTCTCTCTTTCACTCTTCCTAGACATCTATATCTATATCTCTTTTAATCTATCTCCATCTCTCCATCTTCATTTAATTCTCCCTCCATCTCTATCTCGTTACCTCTCTACTCTCTCTCTTATATCTCTCCATCTCTCTACTTCTACCTCTCCTCTCCATATCCCTCTCCTTCTCCATCTCTATCTTCCTCACTATCTCCATCTCTATCTCCTTACCCATCTCTCGCACTCCCCCCTCAACTCCCCTCTTCTATATCTCCATCTTTCTATCCCTCTCTCTCCCCTCTCTCTCTCCCTATCTCCCTATTGCAAACATAGCATGAGTCTATTGGTAATGGATCTTGATTATCTTCTTGATTTAGAGGTTTTGTTTCAGTTGTGTTTGGAGCCCTGTAAGTGGATGCAAAGTTGATTTGAAGCTATCACTTGGGTAAATGCACAAAGTTGGGTCCCAATCCCGCGGAAGTCTGCGGGTTGTGAAAAGAGCCCGCGACGCTCGATTTTACAAATCGGGCACCCGTTTTTCTTCGAGTGCCCGAGCCATTAAAAAACGGGCGCCTATTTAGCAACAGGTGCCTGAAGCTAAACGGACGCCCGTTTTTGGAATGTATTTTTTTAAATTTTTTTAAAACCATTTTCCATCATTTTCACTGTTTCAAAAATGCGTAGACGTTTTATAATTGGGTGCTCGTTTTTAAAAACGGACGCTCGTTTCGCTTTCAACGGTACAAAGCAAAACAAGCGCTCGTTTTTTAAAATTAGGGGCGAGAAACAACCCTTAGCATTATTTTTTGCTTCGGGATAGGCTTGGTCCCACCAAGCTTATGCTTGGACCTCCAAAAAAATGACTAAGGTAAAACGAAATCAAATTTCTACCTTAGCTTAATTTTTTGAGAGCCTTTCTGATTGAACTTTTTGACGAAACGAAAACCCATTAGAGTTTTCAGCGTCCTAATTTCATAAATATAAATTTCATAGTGATAAGATTATTTTTACTATTTTTGTTATTTATTAATCAAAAGTGGAACCTAAACCTAAAATACCAAGGTTCACTAAAACTTTAGTAACTTTTTTGTTTTTAGGATTTTAGAAAAACAAATTATATGACATCAATCTACATACAATTATTTTGAATATTAAAAAAAAAATTGAAAAATATGAAATTTTCATCAAATTATGGTGGTCGTACACCCGATGTTTTGAAAATTTACTTTATTGTCAGTTAAAAATTAATTTAAAAAAATATTCAATAAAAAAATAAGCAGAAATATTGTCATCAATATTTGGTGTCTTAGGTATCATTTCCTAGAAGGATTTGCAAAAATTCATTTATTTGCATCAAAAAAGGGTGGTATGGTATTGAAACAAACATTTTGAAAAATTGGTTTTTAAACATGCCCACTAAAAATGGATTTCTAGCAGGTGGGTATTAAAGTAAATTACATATTTGAAAAGTAGACTCGGAGCACTACATTTTCTATTGTTTTTTGAGATTCAATCTCTAAGTGCATCAAATTTTGACATCAATCGACATAAAATTTGAAAAACAGAGAAAACACTTCCACTTTTTGCCCAAAAGTGGGACTCAACTTCTTGTAGCCACCCACTTCTCCATTCAGACCCTTTTTGTATAAACAACATCATTTTCCAAATGACCTACTAATTGACAACTTCTTGCAGCCACCCACTTCTCCATTCAGACCTTTTTTGTATAAACAACATCATTTACCAAATGACCTACTAATTGACCTTATATACTACACAAATATATAAAAAAAATAACTAAATTTTCTTCGATTGATCTTTCACACCTCTTCGATGCATCTATTACACACCAGTTATTGAAAGCCAATTTCCCTTTAGTGCGAGAGCAACGCTAAACAGATAAAAGAAGAGAGCACACGGCTTAGAATAAGAGCCAACGTGGAAGAGGAGATTGCGCAACAGGAGTGAAAGAATGCGCTAAGCAAATGCTTAGTTTGAATTTACAAATAAGAATGCGTGGGGAGTAAGAAGTGTATGCATAGAAGAGAGTCCCCAAGAAAAGAAATAGAAAATACGCAAGAAGACAAAGATTTTGATTGCATATTTCAAAAGGATAGAAGATGGGGGAGCGTAGATAAGAAGAAATGGCATGGAAGATAGAAAGAGTTTTGCCTTTAAAGAAGTGTGTGGCACGTAAAGTGAAATGGGCGCATCTTATTGTGAATTGGGGTGCATGATCTTTTTTTAATAATGTAGACAGAAGGATATGCCGAGGAAAGAAACAAAAGAGTTGCAATAGCAGATTATAGAATAGATTCCAATTAGAGTATGTAGCGTAGAATATTGGAAAAGGATTTTAGAGCTAAGTGCAATATCTGAAGAAAAAGAGTTTGACGAGTATTTATGTAATTTGTTTTCATGTTATGATTTCAGTAGTTTGAGTATTTAATGATAGTTTTTTTTTTATTTGATTATTTGTTTGTTTTTATGCACGAATTTATGGGTGTCAAATCTAATATAAGTTATGTTTATAGAAGAGAGAATTTTACTAATGTCAACCTCTTCAATTTAAGTAATCTTTTGTCTTGTATCTTTTCGATTCTCAACATAATTATGTTAGCGAGTTCTAAGAGATTTATGGAATGTGATCAGAAACATTGATGCAAAAAATCTTATACACAATTGAATCCAGAAACAACGTTCTCTTGTTTATAATTACCTTATATATAGTAATGTAATGACATAATTTTTCTCTAACATATACCACATGTGAAAAAACTTTCTTTTAACTATCATATTTAATTATTTTCATTTGGTGTTAAATTCTTGCTAATATAATAGATTGCGTACATTCCATCTCCTCCTTTGCCCTGTAAAATTACTCTTATAGCCTCCTTAGAGTCATCTTTTTATAGGAAGGGTGTTACAAGTGCGGTTGTCGTTGCACCAAAAGATCGACCTGTTAATGCTTGATACAACCACTAGACTTATAGAATCCGCAAGAGGTGATTAAGCCATGCCACAAACTTGAGCACTGTGCTGCACAACACAGGGAGACCAACCTCTAATACCACTTTTTACAAGTGCGGTTGTCGTTGCACCAAAAGATCGACTTGCTAATGCCCGATACAACCACTAGACTTATAGAATCCACAGGAGGCAGTTAAGCCATGTCACAAACTTGAATGTTGTGCTGCACAACACAAGGAGACTAAGGGCACACACCTTGCAACAAAGGGAAAGATCCAATTAGGAACTATAAAAAATGGAGTAAAATTAAATTTTTATTTGATAATATCAAAGGTTTATTGACACTTTAATCCACAAGAACTAGATGTCTATATGAAGAAGAGAAAACATAGGCACTATTACTTTATTGAAGTTTTCTATAAAATGTTTATATTGTCTTGCACAATTAAGGAAGACCTTGACATCTCTTTGAATTTTAAGGGGATATTGTTGTGTTATAACCTTGATTTTTGTAGGATCCACTTTTATAGGTTTAATAGATATGTGGTGACCCATGACTATGCCTTGGTCAACCATTTGTAGGTGCCTTTATTGATTATGAATAATTAATGTTTCTCGCAATGTGTGAGTGCTTTTTCTAGATTATGAAGGGATTTGTCTACTCTCTTATCTTATAAAATGAATACTTGATCAAAATAGATAATGCAAATCAAATAGAGGAGTAAAATTATATCTTTATTTGAACATGAAGTTATTACGAAAGTAGATTAGATATAGTTATCCAAAGATCATAGACCATCTGACTACATCATGCTAATTTCATTGATGATACATAATCTATTTAAAGAACTTGATAGTTGCTAAGAGGAACACAACTATTGACTAACTAATTTTGACTACCTTTTATAATTACTTAAGAGCTAACAAACAATTAAAATATAGTCGGATAACCCATATTATCAAATATAATAATAGGCGTCATTACATTGAGTACAAATTATCCCCCCAGAAGATGAAGTCATCTTTTAGATAACATGTAAACATCAAGTAAAATTAGAGAAGACTTTTAAAATAAATCAAATCCATTTGGTGGGATCTAAGTGCAACACCCCTATCAAGGTCAAGGGGTACCATCCCTTTTGAGGGGCAACACACCCCATGAGGGTTGGTGGTAGTGTCTCTGGCATGTTCCCTATCATTATATAGAGGAGGGTCAAGGGATGTAAACATCGCGACGAAGCTTGAATTAAGACATTCAAAACCACACAAACCTTCATAGTGCACATCATTTTCATGAATTTTAAAGAGAAAAAATGATTATATATCTAAAAAGTAGAGCTTTTGAAGTGTTAAACCTATGGATGATAGTATGTTTCAAACTAACCAAACGATAGACTTCATATTTATTACACATTGAAAGTTAAGAGTATTGCACCTAATTTATTGTCCATGCACAACTACACATAATGCTAGATGCTATGGGAATGAGATATAGCTAATAATACACTATACAAAAAAGGAGCAATAAGCGGGGATAAATTGTATGGAGAGGAGACTATAGATAAGATTATGTAGACACCTAAAATTAATTAAATCAATATTTAATTAATTTAAGTCTGTCTACATAATTAATTGATTTAATTGTGTTATCCTTATTCTTCTCAGTATTAATTAAATCTAATTTAATTAATCCTCACTATTGTCCAATAATTAATTTATCAAATGAATTAATTATTTCCCTATTCTTCTAAAGTCCCTCCAATAATTATTTCTCCTAAACCCACTCAGTTAATTAATTTTAAGTAATTAACCTAATCATGTGATTTCTACAAATCACTTTTTCTTAATCTCCACTTAACCTAATTAATTCCTCTAGAATCTCTCATAATCTCACTTATCATTATTCTCCAATTTTAAATTCCTCCACTCATGTCACATCAATCTTGAACATCTCAAAGAAATTCAAATTTCTTTAAATCCCCCTATGCATCCTCACTTTGAAATTCAAATTTCTTTCCCCCCCTTTTTCACAAGGAATTTTATATTTCTTTTTTATTTCTTCAACGCATCCTTGATCCATGTCCACTATCTTGAATCAATCTTAGCCCTTCATAAGAAAATCAATCTTGGCCCTCCATTGGCTTCCTCCAATCTATAAATTGGAGCATCTTTCCTTCTCAAATCAATGAGTCTTCCATTCTTCTATCAGCATACTGCTTATTTCTCCTCTCATCTCCCTCTATCACATTTTTATCATTTTCTCATAGTCCTTTATCAAATTCTTGTTATCCATATCCATCTATCCTTGATCCAAATTCATATCCATATCCTTAATCTATCTATCTTGTTGAGCATTTGAGAGAAATCCACATCTACAATGAGCAAATCAAGTGGAGCATCAAAAGGGTGCCTTCACTTCATCAAGCTCAATCCGAGGGAGAAGACAAGTTTGTGAAGGTATACTTGGTTTTTGTGTTTTGAATTTTTTAATGCTTATTGTTTGATCATTTAACCATTTCATCCCCTCACTCACTTTTGTCCCATCTCTCCATTCTGGCACACTCGATGGGACCCACATCCCTAATTTAACAATTTTCTCAAAGTTCTTGTGAGTTTTTAGTTGCAAGTATCAGAATAGTGCGAGCGACTACAATTTGGCGTGAGTGATACGGGTTCAGTGCTGGCGACATGGTCTTCGGCGTGTGTGCACGCACTTCAATGCACGTGATTTAAATTCGAATTTATCTAACCCACCTTTTTGCAGGGGTGCTGATTAGCGCGAGTGTTGTGGGAACAACATGTCAGACTTTAACATTCCTCTATTCAATTTCCTATTTTGGTTTTTGCACATTCTATTTTCTATTCTATAATTAGTCATCTAAAAACACACATAAAAAGTAAAAAGATTAAAAATAAAATAAAAAATTAGTTAATCTTTTTAAACTAGTCTTTTCTATTTTAGAAACACTACTTTAGTGTGAGCGCTCTGTCAAGATCCCGCTTATTTTCAAAATTTTGAATTTTCAAATTTCTATTTAGCCACTAACCATTTTTTGTTTTTGGTGCGAGCAACAGCACGACTGCTCCAAGTATAATCTGTGTTTTTCTACAATTTTTCATATTTTTTTGTATTTTTTGTTTTCTATTTTCAGACCCCATTGCAACGCTTATGCAGGTACTGAAACACGATCATCTGCAAAACAACGTGAGCGTTGTTTGCAGAATTTTGTGTACTAATAAGATTTTTTGAGTTTTGCAGGTTCTACTCGATTGATCGAAGACATGATCTAAGACTACTAACCTGTGTTTTTGCAGAATGTTAGTCCAAGATATCACTTGTCAAAGAATTTATTGCTCAAACCATAGGACTACTAATTCGTTGTTTTTGTAGGTTGCCTAAGGAGATACAAGCAAACATTGTGTCTTTTTAATTGTTTTCTTAGGCACTTAAATATAATTGAGTAAAAGAACTATTTGTTTTATGTGTTTGAGGAAAGCATAGAGGTAGGAGAGTATGCTTTTGTCTATATAGACAATCATAAATCCAAACCCTTGAAACTTTTCTAGTTTGCTTGCATGCTTTTTACCCTTAGCGGGGCTGCCCTCCCGATTTGGCTGGCACACTCGCACAGACATTGGTGAGAGGGGAATGACCCAAGTGAGTACGGCTAAAACCCAAGCATTCCAACTCACTATAATAAATAGGCCTCTTGGGATGAAAATCTTGGAGGATGGAGCTATCTGAGAGTTTGCTCTCATATCAGGCATTTTATAGGTTCTTTAGGTCTCAATCATGCTTGCGTGACTACATCTTTCTTGGTACTTTTTTGGGCTATAGGCCTCAATCGCGCTTGCGCAACTACAAAGGGTAGTCTTCAAACAAAAACCCTTACTAAGAGATATAGGATTAGAGGCCACCTGGTTCACCTCCGAAAGGTGGATAATCTTTGTTCAAGGGAGATAGTAACTCCCCCAAGAGACTCACCATATCGTGCCCCCATTAGCATTTGGAGTCGGCTAATACAACGTTGAGAATCCATTGCATGAGACTCATCGGTCGTATTCTGATTAGCTATTGGGTGTGTAGCCGAGTCAGCAAGCAAAGGTTTTCTCCTCAGCCAACTTCCTAGGATAGTGCATTGTTCTTGGATTATCTATTTGCATCAGTGGCCAATGTGTATTCATTGCTTGATATCTCTTGCCAAGTCCATCCTTCCTTGAGCCAATCAGTCCTCCCTCTTTCCAAATTCCATATTGTCATCATCAAATCCCTAATCCATTTCAATCTATCCAAGCAATTCTCCAATCCCCAATCCACTTTCATCCATCCAAACAATCATCCTTCCTCAACAAACATTTTTGTCCAAATCATACATCCGAATTTGGGTAGCCTTCCACTTTCTTCTTCCTATTATCTATCCATTCTTCCATAATCATTCTCCTTCTAATCCAATCAAATGTCCAAAATTCCAATCAATCATTCAATCCATCTTTCTATCCAGTAATCCAATCACACATCAATCAATCATCCCCCAATCAATCAATCAACATTGTATATGGTGAAAATGGACAACAATAATAACAATATTGAAAGGCTAAATGAATTCCAACCACAAAACCCTAGCCTAACAATCAAAAAAGATCCACCATAACATATGAAGATTACCTAAGACAATGCAAATCACATGAAATCACAAAGATTATACCATCACATGTCCAATAGGGTTTTGATCTCCATTCTTCCTATCTCCATTGATCTTGCTTGATATATTTGCTCTCAGATTTTTATATGCACAAGAGCTCAACAAAGAACGGAATGTGGTTGCAAGTAGGATCGTAGTGTAGCCAAGTCTTCAAGATTAGTCATTAGGATGAGTGATTAGGCATTAGGGTTTGATAATGAAGAAGGCATCTTCTTAAATAGAAGACACAATATGAAATGGAGGGATAAGATTGAGAGGTGTAAAAAGAGAGGTCGGCTAGGATTAGAGGGTAGGTAAAAGAAATACCAAAATAATGAAAGAGGTAGGTAGTGTAGGAATTAAGAGATGAATGACATGTGTCATGTGTAGAAAAAGCTAATGAATTAATTAAATAAATAAAGATTTATTTAATTAATAGAGGAAATGGGATAATTAAATAAATAAAATATTTATTTAATTTAGGAAAAGGATAATTTAAATAAATAAATGTATTTATTTAAATGAGAACTAAGGCTAGAAGAGGATAAATGAATTAATTAAATAAATAAAAATTAATTTAATTAATAGAAGAATTAGGCTTAGATAATTAAAAAAATAAAATATTTATTTAATTAGACTGGACAATTTTGAGTGTCTACAAACATCATCCTAAGGTCGACACTTTGTCAAAGTTTAATTTGGACCTTTATCTTCTCAATCAATCAAATAGCTTTTGTGCTTGGGAAAGAATCTCCCCAAGTACCTTTGATTAATCATTTTGGGTTGATCAAAACCCTAATCCTTTTACCCTTTTTTGCTTAGGCACGTAAGGCTACCCTAAGTAGAAGAAGGTTTGATCAATTTCAAAGGTGTAAATTTTACCTAGTTTGGTTGTCACCTTGCTTGTGGTCCACATCATCAATTCCCATCTAAGTCCTAATCTAGGGGCTAAGGTGTCATCCTAATCCAAGGACCAATCCAATCAAATCAAACCTAATCCAATCAATGCAATCCAATCAAATCAAGTCCAATCCAAGAAAATCAAATCGAATCCAATCAATTCTTAATCCAACCTGAATTTACTAAGTTCCTTTCCTCATCTTCATCCAACATCACCACCTTTCTCACATGGCTACCCAAAATTCACATCCAAAATTAAAGGATTGGTATGAGTAGATGCTCATGGAATTTCACAAACCACCTCAACTTGCCTACCAAGTCAATCCCATAGCCTCTCATCCATCTATCATATCCCCATCCATTTCATCTCAACACACTATATCCAATCCCAATCTATATCACATCTCTTATCCTTCCTCTACCTTTGACAAGGGAAATCCATCTTATTCCCCATCTATATCTCCATATTATCCCTCATCCACATACCCCTCTAATCCAATATGTATACCTCTATCTATCCTCCCATCCACATCCCAATCCCCCTCTTTTTATAAAACCTTCATTACCTCTACTCCCCATCCAAATCCTTTACTCTATAGTCCTCCAAGCATTAATTCTATCTCTCCAATCTATTATCCCAACCCTCCATCCAATCCTTATCCCCCAATCCATAATCCCAATCCTTCATCTAATCCTAATAGTCCAAAATCCGTATTATCCACATCCTCCAAGTCCATCATTCGTGATCTTATCCAAGACATGCTAGCAAAGGAGACAAAATCCCTACCTTGAAACAAAGTTACCAAATCTACTCAAGTCCTCCATCCACCTCCATCACCTCCACCTCAAAAAAAATCCCAATCCCCCACACTTCATGATACCCCCATTCCTCCATCTACTCACATCGAAGCTCCCATATTCTCCTACATCATACAATCCCCACAACTCCAAACATGCCAAGAGCTTGTTCCAACACTTGCTAGCATAGATTTCTCTTCACCTCAAAGTCAAAGCATACATCCATCACATAATCCATTTCTACCCTCCACTCCAACTAATGATATCATCCCCTCCACTTCCTCTATTGATCATATGATCCCTCCATCTAATCCTCTCTCTCCATCGCATGGTCCCCTTCCATCTCAAGATCCAATCATCCCTCCCACTAAAACACATGTTTCCATCCAAAGTCAAGATCAAAATGTTCCTCTATCTCCAAGTCATGATCCCAATTCATCTAAACATCATAATCTCCCTTCCACATCCCATCTGACTCAAAATGGACTTGCATCTTGTTTCCAAAATAATGAGTATCCTATTGGGAAAATAAATGCTCAAGATGTTGGTACATCTCCTATTCCTCCTAAATCCAAAAGCCCTTCATATAAATCAAAATCCCACCATCTCCCGTCATCCACATCCATCTTAGGAACCTATGTTCCAAAGCAAAATCCTTCATTCCTTCCATCCATTTTGGGTCCTTACATCCCTCCATCCACCACTCCATCACCTCAAATAATCCCCAAGTGATATCAACAACAACATACATCCTTGAATCCCTTCCAATATTCTCCCTCCACCATCCCATCCATAAAATCCATCAACCCTTCATCCTCATACACCCATCCCATTTCTATTGGAAGCGATTTGGATGCCCAATCTAAAAAGCATAAAGCTCAAAATCCACAAAAAATCAAAGGATCAACATGTCCCCTCAAAATGACATGCTCAAAAGAAAAATATGACTCGAAAGAAAGGACAATCCAAAAGGCCACAAAGGACCCAAAAGAAAAACTAAAAAAATTGTGGATTCCTAAGATACTTCTAGAAGAAGAACAATCAAAATTGGCATCCAAACTTGCTAATCCAAATACCACCATCCCAACTCCATCATCCTCTTCTTCTATTTTGGGTCTTCATGTCCCAAAATCCACACTTTATCCTCCATCTAATTCAAAACCCTCTCCTCCAATACTCCACCACCCTTCAAGGTGTGTGCCAATGTTGATCTTCCATAATTTTTTCAAAACACCATCCATTATCCACCATCCATTTTTACAATCCCATTTTGTTAGTCTAATCTTTTGCAAATCCTTATCTTCCATCCCCTATCCATTTCATCTCCCCAATTATTTTTACCAACATCTATGAGCATACCTCTAGTTCAAATAAATACTACAGGATACTATCCATGGAAATGGATGCTTGAGTCATCCCTTCCTCCTTCACGCATCCATTATCCATCCAAACTATTCCAAAAATATGAAAATAAATGTAAAAAAAAATTAGAAAAACTAAAGAAAAATCATTTCATCCAATGGTAAAAACTACTTCTTGTGGTGCCTTGGGTAAATACCATGATGAAAACTTGGCAAACAAGTGTCATGTGCAATCCCCCCTCTTGCACTCTACACTTGGGGGCAAGCTTCATCCATGTTATCCTACCATCTTCATTATCCATATCTCTTATCCTTTATCCACCTCCTATATGCATCCATCCTTCTTTACTATCTTTGATCTTGACTAGCCTATCCATATCCTCCATCGCATATTCCCTCATCCTATCCAAATACATCATCCATTCCTACGTTTGATCCTAATCAATATAGAGGTCAAATAACATATGTGCATGCTTTGGAAAGTACAAGCCTTAAAACCTCTATCCACCCATATCGATTACACATTATCTTTCCACCTCATACATTATTATCCACCATATTTCCTATCCTTCATTCCACTACCCTTAGTGGGGCATTTTCCTCCTTAGCAACATAGTTCTTGGATCCCCCCTTACACATATTCTTCATCCCTATAGTCCTCCTTATCTATCCCCATTGGTTCCAGTCCATCTATCCTATATCCACCAATCTACCCCATCCTATCCAATTATATTTTAATCCAATCTTACCTCATCCAATCATATTCTCCATCTCTTCTAATTCAATCATTAATTCCATCCCCAATCCAATCTTACTCAATCATCTATCCCCCTTTTCATCCTATCCAATCCAGCAAACTGAGCTTTTCCCATCTACCTAAGCTTGCACTGACTTGTGCATAATCCAAACACCCATGCATACTATGCTAATCAAATCCAAGCAACAATCCTCTCATCTGCAAATCTTGCACATCCAACTTGCCTTTTGCTAATCATCAACCTGTATCCAAATCCATCACCTGCCCATAGGGATGCATCCTTCCCTAGTCCATCAGTTTATCCAAATCCATATCCTACTCTTAGAAAGAGATTTCAGTTGGTCATGTTGTTTGCATGGTTGATCTTTCTGCTTTGATTTTTATCTTGTGTCCCAGGACGATACTTGCTCATGGCTGCCTTGATCATCCTATATCTTGGTATGTCTCGGCTTGGGTATAAAGGGGCATCATCTTTGCAGTATGACGTGTTTGAGGGTCTTTCTTGTATGAACCTACAACCTTGTATCAGTGTTTCTCAATTCTTACATGGTTGTGTGCAAGAGATTCTTGTTTTTTTTGAGTGTCAGTCCATGCCTCGAATCTTCATATCATACTAGTTCTTATAATCAGTGGTGTAGACTATCCATGGCAATATCAAATTGAGGTTTTCTCTCTATATTTTCTCAACAAGAAATCCCATCCATTTATCATTTCTTTATCTCATTTCATTCACGAGACTCCAATCCATCCTCTTTCCCTCTTCATCACTCATTCTTTTATCACCTCGTCTTCTCATCCATTTTGAGAGAACACCCATGTTCTTCGAACCTGCTTGTCCTCTCGAGGGGGGCATACAACTACTTCCTCACCATCCTTCCTCCTCGTCATTCTTCCTCATCTTATGACAAGGGCATCATGCTACTAGTCCTTATCCTTTTCTTCCACTATGTTTTATTCTTCTTTGATATAACATCACTTCACGATGCTCTATCAAAGAGGGGCAAAATGCAGACACCTAAAATTAATTAAATTAATATTTAATTAATTTAATCCTATCAACATAATTAATTGATTTAATTGTGTTATCCTTATTCTTTTCAGTGTTAATTAAATCTAACTTAATTAATCCTATCACTATTGTCTAATAATTAATTTATCAAATAAATTAATTATTTTCCTATTCTTCTAAAGTCCCTCCAATAATTATTTCCCCTAAACCCACTCAGTTAATTAATTTTAATTAATTAACCTAATCATGTGGTTTCTACAAATCACTTTTTCCTAATCCCCACTCGGCCTTATTAGTTCTACTAGAATCTCTCATAATCCCACTTATCATTATTCTCCAATTTTAAATTCCCCCACTCATGTCACATCAACCTTGAACCTCTCAAAGAAATTCAAATTTCTTTGAATCCCCCTGTGTATCCTCACTTTGAAATTCAAATTTCTTTCCCCCCCTTTTTCTCAAGGAATTTTATATTCCTTTTTTATTTTTCCAATGCATTCTTCATCCATGTCCGCTATCTTGAATCAATCTTAGCCCTTCATAGAAAATCAATCTTGGCCCTCCATTGGCCTCCTCCAATCTATAAATCGGAGCAACTTTCCCTCTTAAATCAATTAGTCTTCCATTCTTCTATCATCATGTTGCTAATTTCTCCTCTCATCTCCCTCTATCATATTTTTATCATATTCTCATAGTCCTCTATCAAATTCTTGTTCTACATATCCATCTATCCTTGATCCAAATCCAAATCCTTAATCCATCTATCTTGTTGAGCATTCGAGAGAAATATACATCTTCAATGAGAAAAGAGAAAATCAAGTGGAGCATCAAAGGGTTGCCTTCACTTCATCAAGCTCAATCCGAGGGAGAAGACAATTTTGTGAAGCTATACTTGGTTTTTGTGTTTTGAATGCTTTTATGCTTATTGTTTGATCATCTAACCATTTCATCCCCTCACTCACTTTTGTCCCATCTCTCCAGATTCCACTATATAGTAAGGAGGTTTGAGGGGAAAAATAGTGTACAATGAATCATATGGTATAATTTCCAAGAAATAGATCAAGGGAATTAGGTTCATATGCTAGGACTTAAAGGATTGTATGGAAAAAGTGAATCATTTAATATAGTGAATAAAGACTAGTAGTTTTGGAAGTATGTGTTGTGGTTGTCATTAATCTCAAACTCGTTCTAGATTGGTGTTGGTTTGGAATATCTGTGGTACAAATATATCTTGTTGTGTTGGTGATGTAGTTGTTCAGGAAGTGTTCAGATCCAGAAAGTGTTGCTAATAGCATAATTGACAAAGAAGTTTATAATTGTGTTATTTTTCTCCTTAGATTTTGGATTTTTTATTATAATTAATGATTATTGTGTAATAGAATAAAGACCTAGAGGATGTGTAAGCAACTATGGGTAACTAAATTTGATGTTTGAGCTCATGGAAATAATCACACTACTTATGTCTGTTGGCAAAAATAATAAAGGAAAAATAACTTGTCCACCAGTTATCCTAACACTAACTCTCAAGAACACTTGACAACAACAATTCGGACTAGAAAGATAATTTGTAGAGCACCAAATCATGAACCATCTAAAATAAAGATACACAAAAATATCCAAAACACTCTCCCAAATCTGCAAGCAAAGATATAATCATACCATAGCATAACAGATCAAAATACCAAACTCTGCCAACCATTGAACACAGAAGAACAACCTTCATACCATAATCCACAACTCAACCAAATCACCACATAGCATCATGGAATCAATAAAGAATGAGGTATCTCTAGTTGATTCAACATACCAAACTGATAAGCCAACTAGATCAACTCAATGCAATCACTGAAATGCCAAACATAGGAATATGTTGACATTAATGACAACAACATATCCTAGTAGCAACAATATCCAACAATGTCCCTGTTGGTGTGGAAAATTAGGGTTTCACTAATTAAAATAATAAAACCACTCAACTTACCTATGATATCAACACATTGAAAGAGGGGTGAATTGGTGTAGGAGCACCCTTCCAAGCTCTCCCTCCTCCTTGTTTTTTTGGTGCTATGCTTCTTATGAAGCCATTGTATATAAAATAATGAGCCAAGTGCTCATAGGTCCTAGTTAGAATCCTAGAGGAGATCTTAGGGGTCACAAGTCAAGATTGAGATTTTCTTGAAAGTGGAGGGTATGTGTGTCTTTGTGGTGTTTAGGGGTCTTTCATAACATGGTGGTGTCCTTAGGTTGGCCCAATGTGGGTTTAGGAGTCATGAAAAGCAACATTGAGAAAGTTGCTCAAAAGTTGCAAAAGTTGCAAAAGTTGCATGACAACTTTTAAAAGTTGTCAAGCAACTTTTCCACCAGGAGGTCTAAATCCTTAGTTTGGCATGGACAACCCTAATATGGGCACACAAAATGAGGCAAAGGTGGTATAAGTATTTGCAAACCCTAAGTTAATGGGTTGGATGTCAGAGATTGTACGACTCAAGCAAACTGAATTAATTGTGATTGTTTTGTTGGTTACTAGTCAGTTTGAATGAAGCTACCGAGCAAGTTAATGGATTGATTTGCATGAAAAACTATGTGAAATGTCTTCTATGGTGTAAATACTTCCATTGTGAGTGATTATATTAGCTTTTTATTTACAAGTTGAGTGTGTTTGTAAATAGTTTGGAAACTGTCTTTTCTTTGTCCAGTTTTAGACTAGTTTGTGTAAATGGAGTCTTAACTCCATTCCCCATTATGGAATGAACATGAAACCATGGGGAATGGAAGTGAAGACCATGTACTATAGTCCCATGCAAGCAGGGCCCTTGGAAATGCAAGGAGTCCAAACAAAGACCCACTCCTAGGCGAGACTGGACAGTGCCTAGTTAGGAGAGGTCAAGTTGCAGAGGTCTTGAAGAGCAAGGTTGGTCAGAGGAGAGTGCACCCTTTGGAGAAGATGTAGAGGAGTGAGTGAAGCATCATTGGTGTGAAGGAAGAGCCTCCACCAATCCAAAAAAGGTGGCTAAAACTCAAAACACTCACTGTGACCCAAGCAGACCCTAAAAACCCTCACAAAAACCCTTGAAAACCTTAAAATCCACCTAGTTCAATGTACGAACACTTGGAGGCCTAAAACCTAGAAAATCCTTGAGTCCTTTCCAAATTAATGGTAGTCCATTTTGGGAGTTTGGGTAGTTTATGCATCTTTTGTGAGAGGAAGCCCTAAAGGACCGAGTAGGAGGCCTAATTGGTCCTAATCCTTGTAGCCCTATTTGAAGGCAAAAACCCAAATTAGTGAAATCAGTAAGGGGTTAGAATCTTGAAACCTCTTGGAGGCACATGAATGGGTGGAAAGACCATGAAATAGACTTGATACAACATTGCTAAGACCTTGGAAGGTGTGGAACAAGCCTAGCCCTTATTAGCCATAGTAAGGGGTTTTGAGTCTCATGAGTAGGTGAGACCTTAGGAGTAGCATTGCAACTCATTGGCGGGTGGATTAGGCAAGGTCAGGGGATTCCTCAAGCAAAGGAAGTCCTAGAGACCCTAGGGTGTGTAGAGAACACCAGGTGATCCAAGGAAAGGATCCAAGAGCATAGACTAGGCTAGTCTATCCCTAACCCCATCCCATCATGAATCAAATAAATCTAGCCACAATTCAAATATGAAAAGGACTAAAATTTTGATTAGATTCACTCATTTTTAGTTTGCCACCCTCTTTCTAGTTGGAATTTGGATATGAATTATGAAATTAGGGAAAGACAAGGGATAATTAAGGAGGAAAAATGAAATAAGATTGCTACAAATATCGAATAGAGCCACAAAAAAATTCACCTTGGTCCTTTGATTTTCGATCAGTCAAAAGTTGAACCTGTTCATCATTGTCAACTTTGTCAGAATATCTGAGTACAACTCTTGAGTCAATTCCTTGCACATAGAAAGAGAGAAAAAAGGGTTGTAGATAGAGGTTTTCCTTGGTTCTATTGGCATTTTGATGATGTTTGTACTTAGTTGTGATTGTCATTGATGGACACACACTTATTTGTTGTATGAGTTATTCTCAACTGGTAGTATGTGATGTATTATTCAAACTGGTATTATATGCCAATTTATGCATAGTATTTGTTTGTAGAAGACTATTGGTGTTTGCAGAAGGAGATTACCGGTCAAAGCATGATCGAGGACCTCAAGCGGTACGAGGACCTCAAGTGGTACGAGGACCCCAAGCGGCAGTCAATATTCTTAAGATCGAAACACTATGTTCCATTTTACCAGTCTTTGTTTGTAAACTAATAATCGGTATACTTTGTTTTGTTAACTGGCAAACATGTAAATTGTGATGAGTTATCATCCACTGACGCCGATGCGGTGATTCTATGTCATGTTACAAATCATGTCTAGATGCACTGTACCTAGGAAATTGTAATTTAATCTCATTGGACCGACATGAAATCAGATTCCTATATGAGGACATCATGTCTAGGGTTTTGAGAGTGTTGTGTAGGAAGATTAGGTCTTTGCAAAAAGTATCTTGCGACAAAGATTGAACGTACGAAGGACAGAAGACTGAAGTAATGCTGCAATGCATTAACAGAGAGAAATCAAGGATCTAACTAAGCATTTTGTGCTACTTTTTAGATCACTTACTTATTGATTACTAATCTCTTCGACAAGTCAAAAACCCTTAACCGAGTAGGTGTTGGTATTTTGATGATGATTGGTTGTGATTGTCATTGATGGACACACACTTATTTGATAAATGAATTATTCTCAACCGGAAGTTATTCTAACCAGTATTGTATGTATAGTCTTTATTTGTTGAAGACTATTGGTGTTTTGAAGAAGAAACTTACCGGTCGTAGTGGTATGAAGACCTCAAGAGGAACGAAGACCCCGAGCGGCAGTTAATCTTTTGATCAGATCGACTATGATCCAGTTTTCCAGTCTTCACTTATTAACTAGTGATTGGTATATGTAATTAATCGATATACATGTAATGTGTGATGAGTTATCATCCACCGACAGTTTTGCGGTGTTTCCGTGTCGTGTTACCAAATGTGTCTAGACGCACTGTACCTAGGAAATTGTAGTCTAATCCTATTGGACCGATATAAAATCAAGTTCCTATATAAGGACATCATTTCTAGGGTTTTAAAACATATAGAAGAGAAGTTGATATGTGCGAGTTTTTTTTTTAAAGGAGAAAAGGTATCCCGTGACTGAGATTGAGAGTGCAAAGTATAGAAGACTGTAGTAATGCTTGAATGCATTAACAAGGAGTTTTCAAGGATATAATCAAGCATTCTATGCTACTATCTAGATCATTCACTTGTTGATTACTAATATCTTCAACAAGTTTGAAACCCTTAACCAGGTAGGCCCAACCAAGACTATTGTAAATCCTCTAACAAGGTGGTTCACAGTTGTGGACCTGAAATCCTTTAACATGGTAGTCTCTAATAGGACTTAACTCCTAACAAAGATCTAGATTCCTAACAGGATCTATTCTGGTCAAGAACATTGTAAGGCCTTAATCGGTCTGACCTTAATCAATATGGTTACTATTATATAGATAGTTGACTTGTGAGTTTTACTCACCGTAGTTTTTCCCATTTGGGTTTCCATGTCAAAATATCTTGTGTTATGGCGATTGTGCTTATGTGGGTGAATGCTTTATTTGCTATTTGGCTTATTTATGTTTTAACCAGTTTGTTGTTTAAACTACTACACCGGTCTGTTGGAAAATTGTTTAAGAGTTTGGTTAAGTTCTTAGGCATACTAATTCACCCCCCCCTCTTAGTATTCATTAATTGGTATCAGAGCCAACCTTTCTATAAGTCTAACCTCTTGGTAAGATATACAGGAGAATACAACATGAGGGAACTCACTCACCATTTGGCTGAATCTAAAAGAGCCTATGATGAACTCAAGATCAAGTTCAAAGCCTCTTTAGCCAAGAGAAGAGAGCTTGCTGAGCAGTTGATGGAACTAACCGAAAACAACTCTTGTGATGAAGCAGATAGGATGCCCTGGTTGGAGAAGTGGAAAAATTAAATGAATCCAAAACTAACTTAAGGAGGGAGTTAGAAGGACTGACTATCAGGATGAGTCAGGAACTGGAAAACAAAAGAAAAGCTGAAGATTTGGTAAAAGATAAGGAGCATGCAATTTTTAAATTAAAGCAAGAAATCAGTATCATTACTGCTTATCTATATGAGGGTAAAGAAGAGAAAGAAGAAATGCAAGATGAACTGAATGCATCTATCTATCAAAATGAAACCTTGATGAAGACCAATGATGCTCTTTCCAAGGAACTTGCTGAGACAAAAGAAATACTTGCTAAGTTCAACCAAAGTGTTGTCAAGTTAGAACAAAAACTGGAATCGATAAACCCATTAAAGGATACCACTAGACTTGGTTTCTTTGGATATGAGGAAGGTGAGACCTCTGGAACCAAGAATGATCGACTGAAGAAGCAAACAACACCTAAGGACAACAGTGGAAGTAAAGGTAAGAAAAAGTTTAAACCTGTTTTCTTTAATTGTCTTAAGGAAGGACATACTGCCAATGTATGTAGGAGCAAACCTTATAATAATTTTCCTTATTTTCAAAACAATGTGGCTAGATTTGATAGATTTAATGGTCACTGTTACACATGCAACAAGTTTGGGCATAGAGCTTTTGAGTGCAGGTCGGTTATGAACAACTCTGGGAATTATCCACCAAGATTCAATGGAGCTATCCCTAAACCTCCTATGAATCGAAACCCAAACCAGTATAGAATCCATGACCACCAGTCAAATTATTGTGAAGCGGCAACTAGTTGGAGAGCAACCTGTCTAATCTGTCATGGTAGCGGTCACACTACTGCAACATGCAGAAGGAAGAATGGAAATGTGAACACTGGACCTTGGAGAGAACCTAGAATGGTATGCTATCACTGCAACAAACCAAGACACACCACCAGAGCATGTAGACTGAGAAAGAATCCATCGGGAGACATACTAATCAACATTGAATGGAAGATTGATGTTGAAAATGTTCAAGTAGATATGGACAAAACTTGGAAAAATAAATCTGAAGTGAAGCCACATGATGAGCCAATTTCCACACCAAGTATGGAAATCCCTGAATCAGTAAACTGAGCTTCAAAAAGCTTAGGTGGAACATATCAGTATAAATATTTAGAAACCCCCGAAGTGTATCAGTAAAACACTTTTATCGATAGTTGTTACCTATCAACTAACAGAAGAATTGAAGCCGTAAAAAATGAAATTAGGGTTTTGTTGGCATATGTGCAGAGTTTGATGACATGATGATATTGTATGTTGTCATTGATGTCAATATGCTGAAGTATGAACCGGTATACTGAAGTAAGCAAACTAGCAAGAGAACTAGTATGATGATGTGAACCGGTATATGTGAAAAGGTGAACCGGTATGTTGGAATGTGAACCGATATATGCAAAGTTTGTATCAGGGTTTCATTTCATATGACTACCGGTTGGTAGTCTCGGCTTCATTATTTTTGGTTGATGCATTCCAAGTCTGTGTGATTCAACCGATGACATCCTGTGATGAGTTAGCATTGAAATGAAGATCAGATCATGTTGCCATGTCAGCCTTGTGTGCGTGAAGGATTTCCTTGAGGATCTTGCATGAAGAAGATTGATTCTATCTACCTCAGGAATGTCCAAAGTCTTACTAAACAGTGGATAGTGTGTGATGGGTTATCAGCTTCCAGAAGTGGCAAAGAATGAATGATGGATAATGTCTTGAGATTTGTTCAAGATTGTTTTACCCTATGCAATGTGATTGAACGGTCAGGATTGGACCGACTGTATTGTTAACCTAGATGCTTAGGGTTTTAGGTTTTGGCTACTAACCTCATTGTTGTCTATAAGGTCGATGATGATTCTCATTTGAAGTTGTTGGAAAATGTATGTGTGTGAAGTAATTCTTGCCAGACCAGTGCAGTGAGTAGAGATTTGCAGTGTGTGATTGCAGATGTAAAGGAATTAAAGTGGATCCTCCTTGGCATTGAATGTTGTTATCAGATCAGTGTATTTCCTATTGACTTCTAACCATTTCAGCAGTTGGAAAATCCCTTTACCGGGTAGCTTTAACAGGCTTTTTGTAAATCCTTTAACAAGGTGACTCAAAATCATTGAGTTCTTTAAATCCTCTGACAAGGTAACCTTTAACAGGTTTTTAACCTCTAACCGGATATTTAGCCATCCCTTAAGTGGGTGATCCCTAGCAAGATTAGTTCCTAGCAGAACCTATTGTAAAGTCCTTAACCAAACTAGGCTCGTAATAGAGCGGAATTCAAAAGAGTTCAAGAACAACTTGTGGGTATTCATCCCCATGGTGGTTTTTCCCAATTGGGTTTCCACATGAAAAAGCAGTGTGTTATGTGTGATGCTTTTTCATATGATGTCTTAGTGTTTTATGTTAAGCAGTAAAGCATGTTGATCCAGTGGTCATTATATTTTTGATGTATTTCTTGTTTAAGCATATGGGTGAAGTGGAAATGAGATATTAGGTTTTGTGAAGATCTAAGTGTTATCGGTTTATGTCTTTCATAGTCATAATGTGTTTTACCGGTAGTGTCTTGATTTAGATCAGTGATGTTGTTTACCAGTTAGTGCAATCTTTGCAGTTTAAGTTATTACATAAGTTTTTGTCTATACTGATTCACCCTTCCCCCTCTCAATATCTGTTGAGTATTTACTATTCATCATTATTCATCAGGTTTGAACCCTAATAGTGATGCATTTATTATGGTAAGTGGGAGCATGTTTAAAAGTGACTTTTGTTGTCATTTCTACTTACCTAGTCTCCAAGTGTTGGTATTTTGGTATGGTTTTGTCATTGATGTCAACACCTACTAATACACCTACTTTGGAGATCTAGCAACATTCACCGGCAAGCAAGTAAATTGTCCAATAGTTACTGGTATATGGTTCACCGACAAGATATATTGTTCACAAGTACCTGGAATGATATGGAAGACACTTGGAAATGTCGAAGACATCATGTGGACACTTTATTTTGAAGAAATAATCATTGGTATATTCATATTTGCATATTTGCTTTTACCGACAAATAGGTCCAGGTTATCTAGGGTTACACCGACAGGTTTATCTTTTCTAGATCAGCATGGCACACTATGGAGATGATTTATTATTGTTGTAAATGCATTAAGCCGACATGTTCAATCGGTTATTGCATCGGATATTATATTGTTTGTAAATTGTTTTTATTGTAATATCTTGTAGAGCCGACCTACTAAAATTGGTCTTAGGGTATGGTATAAATGTAAGATCTTATTTGTAAGATCAAGTGTGGAATGCAAAAAGAATTAAGTGAAGGTATATTTGAGATCAAGCAGGGATATACACGAAGACATCATTTGAAGGTGAAGTTAGGTTTTTGTAGAAGCATATCAGCATTACACCGGTACTGAATCCAGCATATGAAGATGCTATTTTGAGCAGTACATTCTTATTGGATTTAACCATCCAACTGTAGTCAGTATGACTCCCATTTTGTGATTGAGCAATGAGCTCTAGGTTGTTGGCCTTTCTACATTGCAGACCCCATTTATGTACACATACTATCTATAGTAGTATCATCTGATTATGGGTAAGATTTCCCACCGTGGTTTTTCCCCTTATAGGGTTTCCATGTACAAATATTGGTGTCATGCATGTTGTGGATGACTTTATGTTTATGTTTCATGCATTAATCGTTACTGATATAGCAATTTATTGTTAACACTCTCTACTGACATACTTAACTGGTTTATCGGTATTAAGCATTAAGTTGGTTAATAAGTTTTTGGTTCAAATTTATTTGACAACTGATTCACCCCCCCCCCCCCCCCCCTCTCAGTTGTCTTCGGGACCTAAAACAAAACATGTTTGTATTAAACTAAATTTTCTAAGGGAAAAAGTCAAAGAAAAGGAGATAAAACTAGTTTATGTGAATACTAAAGAACAACTTGCAGATATTTTCACAAAACCTTTGCCTAACGAGACTTTTCAGTATCTCAGAGATCAACTTGGAGTCATACCTCCACCGGTAGAGACCTAGATAGTTGATGATTGTCATCAATCGACAGAATTAAAAGACAAATCTTTTATTCCGGTATTTGATGAGGAAGCTACTTCTCAGGGGGAGTAGTTGGTATATTGAATTGGTTGGTATTTTGTATGAACTTAACCTTTTATGACTTTGGCATTTGATGTCAAAGGGGGAGAGATATGTATGGAAAAACACATTATCTTTTTTTGGGAGAGATTTTGAAAAACACATTTGAGAGATTGGTATTGTTACTCCCAGGGGGAGAAATAGAGATTGTTGGTTTTTGTATTTGGCATCTCTGTTTTGGCACTTTGATGGTTTTTCCATCTTGTGTTGCCATCAATGCCAAAGGAGGAGATTGTTGGTATTTTGGTATGGTTTTTTCATTGATGTCAATACCTACTAATACACCTACTTTGGCGATCCAGCAACATTCACCGGCAAGCAAGTAAATTATGCAACAGTTACTGGTATATGGTTCACCGGCAGGATATATTGTTCACAAGTACCTGGAATGATATGGAAGACACTCGAGAATGTCGAAGACATCATGTAGACACTTTATTTTGAAGAAATAATCATTGGTATATTCATATTTGCATATTTGCTTTTATCGGCAAATAGGTCCAGGTTATCTAGGGTTACACCGGCAGGTTTATCTTTTCTAGATCAACATGGCACGCTATGGAGATGATTTATTATTGTTGTAAATGCATTAAGCCGACATGTTCGATCGGTTATTGCATCAGATATTATATTGTTTGTAAAATGTTTTTATTGTAATATCTTGTAGAGCCGACCTACTAAAATTGGTCTTAGGGTATGGTATAAATGTAAGATCTTATTTGTAAGATCAAGTGTGGAATGCGAAAAGAATTAAGTGAAGGTATATGCGAGATCAAGCAGGGATATACATGAAGACATCATTTGAAGGTGAAGTTAGGTTTTTGTAGAAGCATATCAGCATTACCCCGGTACTGAATCCAACATATGAAGATTCTATTTTGAGCAGTACATTCCTATTGGATTTAACCATCCAACTGTACTCAGTGTGACTCCCATTTTGTGATTGAGTAGTGAGCTCTAGGTTGTTGGCCTTTCTGCATGTGCAAACCCCATTTATGTACACATACTATCTGCAGTAGTATCATCTGATTGTGGGTAAGATTTCCCACCATGTTTTTTCCCCTTACAGGGTTTCCACGTACAAATATTGGTGTCATGTGTTGTGGATGACTTTATGTTTATGTTTCATGCATTAATCCTTACAGGTATAGCAATTTACTGTTAACACTGTCTACCGGCATACTTAACTGGTTTACCGGTATTAAGCATTAAGTTGGTTAATAAGTTTTTGGTTCAAATTTATTTGACAACTGATTCACCCTGCCCTCTCAGTTGTCTCCGAGACCTAACACCAAGAAACTTTGTTTAAGCTAAGAAGCACAACTAGAGCTATTCATCTTGTATTCAAACAGAATTTAGAAAGGAATCTTGCACAAAATCCTACAGCCACTTCATACTATTAGTGTGAAAGTCAAAGTGGTAATCAAACACTTGGAGAAGTGTGTTTTGCTCGTCATCGACAAACCCTAAGCTCGGAGAATAAAGGTATTTCTTGCTGAAACATTCTTATCATTTGGAAACCGTTTGATATGGCATCTGCATCTAATATCCCCTCTAGTTCTACTGAACCTGAGGACACACCTGAGCTTCTTAAGGTGAGATGTAATGCCTTATCCCAAATTCCAACCGGAGTCATTGTCCAAGGTGATGTTTCAGGATACATTGATTGCAAACTAGAAGACCTAGGGTCCCTAGTAATTCACTCCCAGTTGAGTCTGTTCTGTGGAGAGGATAAAAAGATTAAACCTGAATATAACATAATAGAGAAGAATAAATTGCACAATGCAGTATACTTTCTCAAAGAATTTACCGAGGAACACATTAGGATCATCCTCAATAGGGTTCACGGTGACAAGATGTACCTTGAATGAACTCATGTCATTACATCGGAGGCAATTCATGTCGTGACTGGGTTCTGCAATATTGGGGAAGTGCCCATTCTTTGAAAAATCCCCAAATCCAAAGTAACAGAGCTCACTAGTTCTGCAAGTGATCAACGAGCAATGACTGTGAACACTATTAGAGATGATTTGGTAAAATATGCATGTATGGTAATTGGATACATAATATTCTATGCTAGAAAAATAAATATTGTTCCTTCAACTGCAGTGCATGCTTCTTACAAAATGATAAAAGAAAATGAAGAATGTGACCTATGTACCTGTATGCAGAAACAAGTCATAGATAACCTAAAGTCAATCAAATCAAATAAAACTTAGAGGTTCGGGTTTGGTCAACTACTTATTGGTTTATTTTTCTACTTTCAAAGTTACTTTCCTGGAGTCGGTGATGTTCAATGGTCAATTGATTTGCGAGTTTCCAAACAAATAAAGGAGAGTCTGCAAGCAGTAGGAACTGCAGATCCGGAGACTTTGAACAGGCATTTTGATGAATTCAAACTAAAAATGAATCAGAGAATGAGAATATCTGGTGATTTAGTTAAGAAATATGAAGATGACATCTTCTAAGGAACCAGTTTCTTTTTAGCAAGTGACCTTTTGGTCACTTTGGGATTGGTAGCAGATGTAATCTTCTGAAGTGGAAAAAGACAACCATTTGAAAGTGAAAACTCTTGCCAACATGCAAAAAGTACATGAATCTAATCGGTTGGCTGAACAAGAACTTGATCTATCCAAAGCCAAACCCAATGTAGTCTTTGATAGTATGGGTGAAAGAATAACAAAACAAAATGACCCCATTGATGTTGATACACTAGAAATAGAAGATACCACTCTAGATAAGGGGCAAGCTGAAATAGAAAGATTAGAGAAAGAAAAGGAAGGGAAAACGAAAAATGAAAAACTTGAAAAAGAGAAAGCAGAGAAAGAAAAACAAGAGAAAGAGCAAGTGGAGAAAGTGTGACAAGAAAAGAAGAAACAGGAAGAATAGGAGAAGAAGAAAAAGGAAGAAGAGTAGAAGAAGAAAAAGGAAGAAGAGGAGAAGAAGAAAAAGGAAGAAGAAGAAAAGAGGAAAGAAATAGAGAAAAAGAAGGAAGAGGAGAAACAGAGAGAAGAAGAGAGGAAGAAACAAGAGGAGAAGGCTACCAAGATAGCTCAAGAAAGAGAAGAAGAGGAGAAGAGAAGACAAGTGGAGGTCTAGGCCAAAGAAGGAGAAAAAATTCCTAAGGCAACTGGAGATCACGCCAAGTAGCTTGATTCCACCAATTCCACTGATTTAACTCTTGCCTATTTGACCCAATCGGCTAATGAAACTGAGCTACTATGAAGCATTCATTTAGCTCAGGAGAGATTGGAAGCACTAAGGAAAAAGAAAGAGCAAGATGTCATTCAGTTTGTCGTTGACACCCTCTCCAATCTGATTCCTAGTACTAATCTCCCCAGTACCGACTCCTCACTGGCTAAGCTCAAACTACTTTGCATAGTAGTCGATGACCACGTACAATGTTTGGAAGATGTTTCCCAGGCCACTGCAAAGAAAAGCCATGAAAAGGTACTCACAGTTGCCTTATTACAACATGTGAATGATAACCAAGCAAAATTGCTTAAACATAAAGATGATATAAGTTTAGCTATGAGTGAAGGTCACCTACTCTTGAGTAAAATCTCTCAACCTCACCTATTTTATGAAGATGCTCTAAAACAAAAGACACTATTACAAACAGAGTTACATAATTACATCGACAACTTCAAACTACCCTATGATCTGTTCATAGCCTATGGACAAGTTGTTCATCATTTTCAGCATCAAATTGCCAAGCTTGACTCAGAGATTTGCAATCGGACTCGAGATTTGCAGGAGCTTCAATTGCTCCTATTGCCAAAATTGCAGGTTCTTCAACAATGATTTCTGAACTTAGAAGCTATCACTATGACTCAAGAGTTGAGCACCATAGATGCAATGGAAGAATTAGCCTTCCAATTGAAGACCGAGAGTGAAATTGCTGCCTCACTTCTTGAGTCATGGTCTTCAGAAATGAAGAATTTTCTGAAAAACTTTAAATCTCTTTTTGAGAAATTTTATTCTTTGTTGTCATAAACACATACTTTGTTTTTATGTTATGCAAACTGGCAAAATTTTGCATTTGCTTTGTCATTGTTGGCAAAGGGGGAGTAGTGTATCTATCTTCAAATTTTGACGAGTATTTTTGCACATACTTGTAATTTTTGCAAGGGGAGTAGTGTATATGCTTAGGGGGAGTTCTCATGACATTTTTTTTGTTTTGTTAGCACTTGGATGTCAAAACATTTCCTAAGTGTTGCCATCAATGCCAAAGGAGGAGAGTTTTGGTATTTTGATGATGATTAGTTATGATTGTCATTGATGGACATACACTTATTTGATAAATAAATTATTCTCAACTGGAAGTTGTTCTAACCGGTATTGTATGTATAGTCTTTATTTGTTGAAGACTATCGGTGTTTTAAAGAAGAAGCTTATCGGTTGTAGTGGTATGAAGACCTCAAGAGGAATGAAGACTCCGAGCGGTAGTTAATCTTTTGATCAAATCGACTATCATCCAGTTTTCCAGTCTTCACTTGTTAATCGGTAATTGGTATATGTAATTAACCGATATACATGTAATGTGTGATGAGTTATCATCCACCGACACTTTTGCGGTGTTTCTATGTTGTGTTACCAAATGTGTCTAGATGCACTGTACCTAGGAAATTGTAGTCTAATCCTATTGGACTGGCATGAAATCAAGTTCCTATGTAAGGACATCATGTCTAGGGTTTTAAAACATATAGAAGAGAAGTTGATATGTGCAAGTATTTGTTTTGAAAGGAGAAAAGGTATCTTGTGATTGAGATTGAGAGTGCAAAGCATAGAAGACTGAAGTAATGCTTGAATGCATTAACAAGGAGTTGTCAAGGATCGAATCAAGCATTTTGTGCTACTTTATAGATCATTCACTTGTTGATTACTAATATCTTCGACAAGTCTAAAACCCTTAACCGGGTAGGCCTAGCCAAGACTATTGTAAATCCTCTAACAAGGTGGTTCATAGTCATGGATCTGAAATCCTTTAACAAGGTAGTCTCTAACAAGACTTATCTCCTAACAAAGATCTAGATTCCTAACAAGATTTGTTCTGGTTAAGAACATTGTAAGGCCTTAACCGGTCTTGTTACTATTCTGTAGATAGTTGACTTGTGAGTTTTACTCACCGTGGTTTTTCCCATTTGGGTTTCCACGTCAAAATATTTTGTGTTATGGTGATTGTGCTTCTGTGGGTGAATGCTTTATTTACTATTTGGCTTATTTATGTTTTAACCAGTTTGTTGTTTAAACTACTACACCGGTCTGCTGGAAAATTGTTTAAGAGTTTTGTTAAGTTCTTAGGCATACTAATTCACCCCCCCTCTTAGTATTCCTCAATAGGCTCAGTTAAGGCTATTCTAAATCCTCTAACAAGGTGGTTCATAGTTGTGGATCTGAAATCCTTTAACAGGGTAGTCTTTATCTAGACTTATCTCCTAACAGAGATTAGGATTCCTAACAGGATCTGTTCTAGTGAAGAACATTGTAAGGCCTTAATCGGTCTGGTTGCTATTCTACAGATAGTAGACTTGTGAGTTTTACTCACCATGGTTTTTCACATTTGGGTTTCCATGTCAAAATATCTTGTGTTATGGTGATTGTGTTATTGTGGGTGAATGCTTTATTTTCTATTTGGCTTGTTTGCATATTAACTGGTTTGTTGTTTAAAAGGATATACCGGTCTATAGTAAAATTACTTAAGTGTTTGGTAAGGTTTTTGGGTATACTAATTCACTCCCCTCTTAGTATTCATCAATTGGTATCAGAGTCAACCATTCTTTAATTCTAAGAACTTGAAAGGAAATATGGGGGAATACAACATGAGGGAACTCACTCACTGTCTGGCTGAATCTGAGAGAGCATTTGATGAACTTAAGGTCAAGTATAAAGCCTCTTTAGCCAAAAGAAGAAAACTTGTTGAGCAAATGCTAGAAATTACTAAAAAAGAGCTCTTCTGATGAAGTAGACATGGATGCCCTAGATGAAGAAGTGGAGAAATTGAATGAGTCAAAAACTAGTCTTTGGAGGGAGCTGGAAGGACTCACCATAAGGATGAGTCAGGAACTGGAAAACCAAAGAAAAACTGAGGATCTAGTGAAGGACAAAGAGCACGAGATCTTTAAGTTGGATCAAGAAATTGGTACCATTACCGCTTATCTGCAAGAGGGTAAGGAAGAGAAAGAAGAAATGCAAGCATAACTCAATGCAACCATTTCTCATAATGAAACCCTAATGAAGACCAATGAAGCTCTTTCCAAAGAACTTGCTGAGATGAAGGAGATACTTGTGAAGTTCAACCTGAGCTCTACAAAATTGGACCAACAACTGGAATCAATGACGCCATCAAGGGATACCACTAGAATTGGTTTCTCTACACATGAGGAAGGTGAATCCTCTGGAACCAAGATTGGTGCACCAAAAGAGCAATTGGTACCTAAGAATAGGAGCGAAAGCAAAGTTATGTCAAAGTTCAAACTTGTATGCTTTAACTATCATAAGGAAGGACATACTGCCAATGTATGTCGGAGAAAGACTTATAATAATTTCTCTTATATGCAAAATAATTTATATAACCACAAGGCTAGAACTTATAGATTCAATAGTCATTGTTATGCATGCAACAAGTTTGGGCATAGATCTTTTGAGTGCAGATCGATTATGAACAACCATGGAGGTTATGTACCGAGATAAAAAAGAGTTGTCCAAGAACCTCTTATGAACCGGAACCCAAACTGGTATAGAACCTATGACCACTGGTCAAATAGTTATGGAGCGTCAAATGGTTGGCATGCAACCTCTGTGATCTATCGTGGTAGCGGTCAGACTGCTGAAACATGTAGGAGAAATAATGGAAATGTGAACAGTGGACCATGGAGAGCACCTGGTATGGTATGCTATCATTGTCACAAACTGGGACATCTTGCCAAATCATGTAGACTGAGACAGAATCCATTAGCAGATAGACTGGTCGACAAAGAAGGTAAAGGAAAGGTCGATGTTGAAACCATTTAGGCAGATATGAATAAAACTTGGAAAAAGAAATCTGAAGAGAAGCCACAAGATGTACCAGTTTCTGCACCCAGTGTGGAGACCCCTAAATCAGAAAATTGAGCTTTGAAAAGCTTAAGGGGGGACTTATTACTAACAATGTTTTGGACCCCTGAAGTATATCGGCATTGGTTACCTATCGACCGACAGAAGAAATGAAGCGGTAAAAGGTAAAATTAGGGTTTGTACCCTAACGGTGATGCATTTATTATGGTAGGTAGGAGCATGTATAAAGGTGAATCTTGTAGTCATTTTCACTTACCTATTTTTGAAGAAGCATTTGTCTAACTTGAGCAGCGCAAAAAAAGTGATCAAATCTTGCATTCGAAGAAATTAAGAAAGAAATCTTGTGCAAGACCCAACAGTCATTTCAAGCTATCCAAAGTGGAGGTCAGAGTGGTAAAGCAATCTTTTGGAGAAGTGTGTTGTACTAGACATCGGTGAACCCTAGTTTGGAGTGAAAAGGTATTTTTCATTGAATCACTCTTATCATTTAGAATTATTTAGGCATGGCTTCTACATCAAAAGTCTCTTCTAGTTCTTCCGCACCTATGGAGTCATACAAATCTCTTAGGAAGAAGTTGAATTATGATGCCCTATCTCAAATTCCCACCGGAGTCATTGTCAAATCGGATGTTTCTGGTTACATTGATTGTAGACTGGAAGACCCTGGGTCTCTAGTGATTCACTCCCTATTGAGATTGTTCTGTGGAGAAGATAGGAAGATTAAATGAGAGTACAACGTGATCAAGAAGAATAATTTCTACAATGCAGCATATTTTCTCGAGGAATTCATAGAGAATCATATAAGAATTATTCTTAGTAGGGTTCATGGTGACAAGATGTATCTTGAGCGAACCCCTGATATCACACCAAAGGCAATCCATGTCGTGACCAGTTTATGTAATATTGGAGAAGTCCCTGTTCTTCGTAAGATCACAAAAGACAAAGTGGAAGAACTCACTAGTTTTGTGAGAGACAAGCGAGCAATGACTATCAACACCATAAGAGATGACTTGGTGAAGTATGCGTGCATGGTGATCAGGTATAGAGTATTCTATGCCAGCAGGATGAATTTTGTTCCTATAGCTACGGTGCATGCTGCTTATCGAATGATCAAGGAAGATGCAGAGTATGACTTGTGTACCTGCATGCAAAAACAACTCATGGAGAATCTGAAATCCATCAAAGAGGAAAAGGCACTAAGGTTCAAGTTCGGTCAACTACTTGTCAGGTTGTTTTTCTACTTTCAAGGGTATTTTCTAGGAGTTCACGATGTTCAATGGTCAAGTGACCTACCAGTTACAAGACAAATCAAGGAGAGTCTGCAAGCAGTGGGATCTACTTATCCAGAGACTCTAAACAGGTATTTTGATGAGTTCAGATTGAAGATGAACTAGAGAACAAGGCTATTGAGTGATCTGGTTAAGAAGTATGAAGATGATATTTGTTTCACAATCAAAGTGGATCATTGCATAATGGAAGTGGTTGAGCCAAGAAAAAAGAAATTTGAGCCTATGGGGTATGAAGTGGTGAATGATATACTCATTGGGTATGTCTCTACCCTACTTGCTTCACCGCTTGATCCAAAGAAGAAGAGGAATTTGTTACCGCGTCATTTATTCTTCATGCCGAGAATGGGTCATATTTTCCTTTTTTATGATTGGAGTCCTAGTTCATACCATATACCTTGGTTCAAGTCTTTAGATGCGGCCTCAAGTCCTTTCTCTAGTCATTTTCATTCAAGATCGGACAATTCATTGTACTCCTTGAACGCGTTGAACCATTCTGAAATAGGTTCAAGATGTTCATTTAGGTTCAATAGGTTCCGAGGTGTTCAGAAAAGGTTCTTTGTACTAACATTTTCTCTAAGTTTTTGCAACGGCTCTTTAATAAAGTTTTTCTTGTTCGGTGATATAACATTTGTGTTGAACTTGTTGAATTGAGTTCAAAGAGTTCAAATATGTTCAACATGTTCAACACAGCAAAGTGGTCAATAGTTTGACGCAGCATACATCTTGAACTACTTGAACACTCAAGAAGTTGGTTCAGGATGTTCACACGGGTTCAATGCTGGTGGGTCCCACGGTTTCTAATGTTTCGAGAAGTGCATTTATTGCTAAATATGCAGAGGTAGAACCATATTGTAAAGTGATGTCATTCTTTGGTTTTTTCGAAGTAAGTGAACGTTTTGGGAACTGGCAGTTTCTTAAAGTACGCTGCCATGCATTCAATGCATGTGTGCGGGGGTCTAATCTATCAATTTGCTGCGTTCGGAATGAAATTGTGAAATCATTGCATTTAATGTGTCTATATTATTACCTTTCTCTATAAGGTATTAAAATTATTTGTGTTCTGCGTTAGCTTCTTGCTGCTGGATTTGTGTTTATATTGTCCCTGGATATGAGTTTTTCTTGCCACTAGCCGTCGTCCGATTATACAGCTGTGAAGGTGAGTCTTTCCTTATTTTCTCCACTGTTTTCCCTTGCATTTTCTCTCATACAGAAGGTTTCACTGCAATCAAGTTTGGGTTTCTTGTTTTGAAATCATGAAGTCCACCCTGCACTTGTTTGGAAACGTCTTTAGCATGGCGTCCACAGAAGCCATAGTTAGTGATACTGACCTGGAGGGTGAAAACCTTGAAGATTTGAAAGAAAGGGTGTTTAGGGGTGTTGATAAGTCTTTTTGTATAGAGATTTTGAGTAGTGGACTTTTAGAAGCTGCAGCCTTTCCTCGAACAATTCCTTGTCTATAGCTTGTTCGGGAGTGTATTGCCAGATATGACCCTGTATCTGAAACTATTAAAAGAGATAATGGTGAAACCCTTCTCGCCATTAACCGCGAAGTGATTGCTTGAGTGTTCAAAATACCAGATTATCAATTTTCTAATTTCTCCCCTGCTCAATCAATTACTGAGTTCAATGCAGATAGAGTCGGACACAGGAATAATGTGACAAAGTTCTGGTTGAAGGTCCCTCAGAGAGGTGGTTCTAGACTGCCTAAAAATCCTAACAAGAACCACATGTTGCCACATATCCACGATGTAATGCTTCTGTTGCATCGAGCCAGATGTTCTACCAAAGCTTATAGCTTTGATGATTGGATATATTGCTATGTACAATTAGTTTTGGAAGGAAAACAATATCTGGATTGGGTGGAGTTAATTGCTAATTCGATGAGAGAGTAGTTGAGTCTAGCCAAGCAATTTCAATAAAACTTCTTCATGTCCTTGTATCTTTTGTATTGTCTACCCTATGTTAAGGAGTTAACAGGTATACCCAAGCAGCCCACTGAGGAAGATGTTCCGGTGTATGAGTTTTATCCAATGCTACAAAAAGACAATGCCCTACAAGATTTCAGAAGGGTACATAATGCATTCCTGGGTGATATGTGTCATGAATTGAAAGGCACAAAAGCCAAGCAGGTTTCAGATGATGCACAGTCCTTGATTAAGAAGTTTGGAAGCTTTTACATCCAGTTCCCATGCTTTTTCTATATACGAGTGGGAGGTTTTGAAGAGGAACCCTTCAAGCTTCCGCATTTCTATTTTGATTGTTTTGTCCTAGCAAAAGTATGCAGACAACTGACTTCCATGGTCAAGAAGGCACAACCTAAGGACAAGTGGGAAGGTCATTTTTGAATACATTTGGGAGTGTTATCCTGTAATTCAATGTCTGATGCACAAAGTATAGGAGCAGACCTTAGAAATTTTAATTTCTCTCTGTATGCTAAAAGAAAAGGGTTTGACAACAAAGGATTTTCTCAGAGCCTTGGCTTAATGCCTTATCTTCCCACGCCACAGTTAGAAGATTTCTGGGAAGACTGTTCAGATGAACTTGAAGTCTTCAAAAGAGAAAATATGAGATTGGTGCTGGAACAGGTTATTTCTCTACAAATAAAGATAGATATTAAAGGGCTTGAAGAAGATTATCTTGAACTGTTTGAACTAGGGTATTTAGCCCATGCAGAGACTGAAATACCCCCAATTAATTGGGATGAGGAGGAAAATGATGACATTCGATTGAGAACAGAATGAGTTCTAGACAGAACCGTGGCATGGGTGGTCAAGAAGAAAGCAATGAAGCCAGACGCCAAGTCTCTTTCTACAAGAAGTATGTCTTCACCAAAATGTCCTTCTAATAATGCTCCTGTTCGTGCAGGTAAGGAAATCAAGTCGGCTCAACATAGATGTAGACCTAGCCCAACTCTGGATTTCAGTACCCCTCGGCATACTCGATCACGTAGTGTCGCCCAAAGGAGGATGGACCGGGTCAAGGATATGGGAGTCAAAGATGTCGTGCTTGAAGCTCAGATCTTTGAAATTGATGATTTGGATGGTGAGGTTGCTTGTGCTCTAGACTCCCAAACAGTGACTATGGCTATGACGCCACACCCAAAGATGATTGAAGGAACTTCTCATTCTGCTGCGACTCCTAAATGGTTAACAACCTCAGTGAACAAGAAAAGGAACATTCTTCCTGTGACCATTCCAATTCAGGAGATGGTTGCCAAGTACTCTGAGAAGAATCCAAGGCCAAAGAGGTTCAAGACCACCACGCACCTAAATAATGATGAAGAAACTGGTAAATTGACGATGAAAATTGCCTCTTACAAACTGAAAGATGAGAACAAAGAGGCTGGCTCTAATGATTTTGAAATCACAAAAGTAGAGTTGGGAAAAATGAGCAGGGATACAGATAACCATTTTTTTCAAGTGTCAGCGAAGAAGATGCTTACCCGGTCAGAGAAGGATGGACGGGAGAAAAGAGAACTTAAAAGACATATAAGTGTTTTGGCTCAATTCATCGATAGCATCGGTTGCCTTGGAGCAATGCCAATATCCCATGCCACTGAGAATTTTGACGTAACTTCTCCGGAAAACAAGAAGTTGATGAATCAAGTTCAATGGGCTAAGAGCATCGTTGAAGCGGTTGAAAAATGGATTGAACAAGTAATCAAAGATGGTGAAAAATACATTACCGACTCCCAAAAGTTGTGTGACGAGGTACAGGGCCTGATTTTCAAAATCCAAAATTAGCTTGTACCATGGGAGAAAGAAGAGCACAAATGGCAAAATGTCCTGCCTCTGTTTACCAAAATCGAAGAGTACGAAACTACTAGATTTCTGACATAAAATTCAATTAAGTTGGTATCTGATGAATGCCAACTTTTCATGCTAAAGAAAACTATCATGTGGCGGGTGCTCACCTTTCAGTCAGTAATTACAGATGCGAAAACCTCTGTCTATGAACTCCAGGATTTGTAGAGCAGTATTGTCAAAGATAATAAAGTGGTTAATCCTGATCATGGCTGGGAACTAGGAATCTGCGGGGCAAGTACACAGGAAGTAGTTAAGACATTTCGGTTGAACATGGAGAAGATCAGAGTTAGGCGTAGTTTCACGCCGGAGGATATAACCAAAGTGGCTAGGATAAAATCTATGGTTTTCATTGGGAATGATCAGCTGCTGAAGCACTCAGAGAAGATGGTGCAACACAGGTGGAATAAAGAGGTGGCAAAGGTGAAGCTTAATGCAATGAAAGTCCCAAGCCAATCAATGATCCAAGAACTCATGGCTGCTCATGATGCTCACGAAGATGGAGAAAAGGATGATGATGAAATATGACATAATGCATCCGCTTTGGGATAGTTTTCTTTATTTTTTTAAAAAGAAAACATTTTTCATAGTTATGCAAAAACTTCGGGACAACTGTCCCAAAATACTTTCTGTTGGTTTCGTAACTGTTTTATCGGGGAGTGGTCAAGTTTTTAGGGAGACCCCCCCCGTTTAGACTATAAATTAAGTAGAACCGATGGTGGAAGGGTTAGATTTTTAGTAATTGATTTTTAAAAAAAAATTGGAACGTGTGTTTGTTTTGGTATTTTTCTATTCCTAATAAAAGGAGGAATCAGATGGTTGAAATCTGTGGTGGAAAAAGATTAGCAGATGTATCATTATGTCTTGATTACATAAAGATATATATATGAAATCTGGTGATATTGTTTTTGGGGAGAAGAAAGATCTGTGTATTTTGAATCCGAATAGATAACATGTCTTTGCATATGTTCATCCGATCAAGAAACAGTATTTGATTATTTCATTGCAGGTTTTCATTATTCCTCTGATGTTCTTTCCTTTGAATGTGTTGTTTACTCTGGAATAGATTCATGTTTATGGGTACATTCATTTTCTTTGAATCTGTTCATCTTTATTTGAAAGAAGTATATTGAACTTTGTTTCAGTTACTGTAATTTCATACTTTGAAAATTAGGAAGATAGTTTCCATTATTTATGAGATATGAGGAAAGTTATAGCCTTTCATCCAAGAATGATATAGGTGGCCTTATATGCTTTCTGGTTAAAAGCTTTCATTTGGATATAAATATAAAAACAAAAATACACTTTATGAAAAATCTAGATAGGGCGTTGTACCTAGGCAAAAATTCAGAGGGAGGTGATTGAACAAACACCTACCCAACTGTTCAGTGAACCATTTGTTCTTAAAAGAAGGTAACAGAGTCCTAAAATTAATCATTTAAAAGCAAAGAGAAAAATCTATTCACTAACAAATTTTTGGCGACTCTGCTGGGGAAGCGAAACAAAGAGAAAACCAAATTTTTCAATAGACCAGTATGTCATAAACATGAGTCCAAAATAAGCAAAAGTGTTTGGAGTGTAGGAAGATTATTGAGATTGAGTCTTGTTTGAAGTAACCTGGTTTAATCATCTTGGATTCTCCTCCATATACTAGAGCACAAAGAAAAGAAGGAGTAATTGATAACTGTTTTGAAGAATTGAAAAATCTGTCATTTGCCCCAAGTTTTACTCCTAGAAGGAAGGCCAAAAGCAGACCTTCATCTCCTGATAGAGTTACTCCTATATCTTCTTCTTCCCCTTGGCAAGAACTAACACTTACTGGAATTCAAGCTCCACCTCTTGTAACCATTCATCCAGTATTCATTATGGCTCAACCCTGGGGTGCGGCTGTTGGACCTCTTGCTCTCGCAACCCATAATCCACTACCAAAAGGAGCAAAGGATGTTTTACCCAAATATAAAGGTGACGGGAAAGTTTCAGTTGAAGAGCATTTGAACTCTTTTAATGTAGCAATGGGAATCCTAGCAGTTCAATATGAGGACGTGGCTGTTAGGCTTTTTTCCCAAACCCTCACTGAAGGGGCAGCAGAATGGTTTAGCCAGTTGCAAGTAGGATCCCTAACTAACTGGCAAAAGATGAAAAGCGCTTTTGAAAAAAGATTCCATAGTGCTGATGATGAACACATGCTACTGGCTCAACTCACACAGATGAAGAAGGAAATTCATGAGCTGATGAGGGATTATGTAGCAAGATATAATAAGATTATTCACAAGATTCCTCAAGCCAAGAGACCAACTGCAGATAATCAGTGATGTTTCTTCGTAAATTCCATGCCACCTGATGTAGGATTTCACCTCAGAAGAAGTAGGTCGGCCGACCTAGAAACTGCACAAAATGAGGCTGTAGAGCTAGAAGCTATTCTGATAACAACTGGCAAATGGAGGAAAGATGTACAAATTCCTCAGGGACTATCTCAGGCTTCTACGTCCTCTACTGATCCAGTTGTTCAATGGCTTGTCAATGATACAATTGCTCTAAAGAGGCAAATACCTAAGCCTGGAAACTCTTATCCACAACCTTATCAGGATATAAGCAGGAGAACCTCAAATCAATATAACTATGGATGACCGTTGCAACTTCCTGCAGCTCCACAAAGATTACAGATAGAGGCACCTCCTGACAAAGGTGTCATGTGTTCATTTCATCTTACCACTGATCATGATGGGGTTTCATGTCCCGATATGATAAGACACGTTCAGATGCAAAACACAAAGGATGAATTAGGAGAGTTCACTGAAGCAGAAAGAATTCAAGAGGCACCTGGTGACTCTGGAACATTCTACCTCGAATATGAGTCAGATTCAGAAAAGGGTAGTAACATTTTGGCAACTCTTGAAGGTTCTTCATGTGTGATCCTAACAAGGAATCAACGAACCTCCCATCTTTCTTCCTTTGTGAATCCTTCTGGAAATAATTTCAAAAGCAAAGATCTCCCAGGTAATAGTTTTTCAAAGGTTCCTGAGGTTAAGATTTTGCAAAGGAACCATGAAGATCATAAGAGCTCTTCCTCTTCTTCCTCCTTTGATATCATTGAATTATGTAAGGCCTCAACCATTCAACTACCTACCACTAAGTATTTAAAGCTTAACCCAAAAGAGTTGGATAAACTGGTCAAATACGTTAAAGGGGATTCATTTTCAGAGTCTCAAATACACGGGTGTATGGAAAATAGTGATTTAGCTGCTGTCGAAGGGTCTTCATCTATCCCCTGCTCATTAGCTAATATGGTAGATCCCTATGCTTTTCATGACACAAGGTCTATGCATGAGGTCGAGATTCTGAAACCTGAACCTTTCTATATTCCCCTTCTCCTAAATGGCCAAAAGTTAAGTAATTGCATAATTGACTCAGGGGCTTCAGACAATATAATGCCTTCTTCTGTGGCTAAATCTTTAGGTTTAACCCTTACTAAAACGTTTGGAAGATGCTTTTCAATGGATGGAAAATAGGTTCCTCTTATTGGTCAGGTAAAGGACGTCCAGGCAGTGCTGGCAGCATGCCCAAACAAAAGAGTAAAATTAACTATACTGGTTGCTGATATTCTGGCGAGTTACGGAATGCTTCTGAGTAGGACGTTTTGCAAGGATCTTGGAGGTGAAATCAAAATGGACTAGTCTAAAGACGTTATTCCCCTTGGAAACTAGAAAATCAAGCTTGAACCTGAACCCAAGAATAAGTATACTGTATTTCCCTCAGATAACCCGAAAGCCCAGATTCTGTTTCAAGAGTGTGAGTTTGGAAACTATCTTGTCCTTGCACCTGGTGAAAAGAAAATGGATAAGATAGCTGATGAACTTGGTGGACTATGGCAGATGGAGTTTGATGGAAGCTACGCTAACTCCGATTCTGGAGCAGGAGTGGTTTTGCTGTCACCAACTGGTAATATTTTCCCCTTTTCCTTCAAGTTGGATTTTAAAAACACTAATAATACTGCTGAGTATGAGGCACTATTATTGGGATTAAGTGAGGCTAAATGTAAAGGAATTAAGTTGCTTAAAGTCAAAGGTGATGCAGAGTTAATTGTTAGGCAAGTGAGGAATGTTTATACGGTTAAGAATGACAGGTTGAGGCATTACAGGAATAGAGTTTGGGATGAGCTAGAATTATTTGATGCCTTCTTGATTGAAGCAATTTTGAGGGAACAAAATAGTAGGGCAGATTCATTGGCCGTGTCTGCCTCACTTTTATTACCACATCTGGATTTTAAAGATAACTCATATAGGATTGAAATGATCTATAGGCCCAGTGTTCCCGATAATGTAGAGCATTGGCAGGTTTTTGATGCAGACGCATAGATCAAAGATTTCCTAGAATGTGCTCAATCATTTTCTCAGTTATATTTTGAAGGCTCTGAGAGTGTTTGCAAAGAGTTCAGTCCAAACCCAGAGGTAGATCCTACAAATAGCTTTATTTACCTTAAAGGTAACTAAATTCCAAGGGGGTTGGTGACACTGGAGAGATTTTTCACCAGAGATGATGCATTCATAGGTAATAAGGTTCCCAAGGATGATGGGAAAGGAAATTGTGAGAAAATAAATTTGGGAGTTGAAGCTAATCCAAAAGAAGTGACAATCGGCAGGTGTTGTTCTGTAGAGGAAAACAGAGAACTTGGTACACTGCTTAGGGAGTACATTGATGTTTTTTCTTGGTCTTATGATGATTTGAAGGAGTTTAGAAATGGACATTTTCAACATCAGATTCCATTGAAGCCAGGCATCTCTCCTTTTAGGCAAAAATTAAGGAATTTTAATCCCATCATGGCGGATGCAATTTCTAAGGAAGTTGAGAAAATGCTTAAGGCCTGAATCATATATCCAATCCACCATTCCACCTAGGTAGCTAACATTGTGCCCGTAAGAAAGAAAAATGGGGAAATTCGTATTTGTGTTGATTTTTGAAATTTGAATAAAGCAAGCCTGAAAGATAACTATGCCTTACCAAATATGGATCACATTTTACAGACAGTGTCCGGGTCGGAGATGATGTCGATGTTGGATGGTTTTTCTAGTTATAACTAGATATCTGTAGCAGAACATGAGCAGCACAAGACAGCATTCATCACTCCATGGGGAAATTCGCATACAACCACATGCCTTTTGGTTTAATAAATGTTGGAGCCACTTTTCAAAGGGCTATGGATTCTTCTTTCAAGGATTTCTGAGACAAAATAATTGTAGTTTATCTGGATGACCTCATGGTGTTTTCAAAAAAAAGGACAGATCATTTTCGGGATTTGAGTGCAGTATTACAACGTTGTCATGAGCACAGGATTTCTCTGAATCCTAAGAAATCAATTTTTTGCGTCACGGAGGGCAAATTGTTAGGACATATTTGTAGACACCTAAAATTGTCCAGTCTAATTAAATAAATATTTTATTTATTTAATTATCTAAGCCTAATTCTTCTATTAATTAAATAAATCTTTATTTATTTAATTAATTCATTTATCCTCTTCTAGCCTTACTTCTCATTTAAATAAATACATTTATTTATTTAAATTATCATTTTCCTAAATTAAATAAATATTTTGTTTATTTAATTGATCCTATTTCTTCTATTAATTAAATAAATCTTTATTTATTTAATTAATTCATTAGCCTTTTCTACACATGACACATGTCATTCATCTCTTAATTCCTACACTACCTACCTCTTTCATTATTTTGGTATTTCTTTTACCAACCCTCTATTCCTAGCCGACCTCCTTTTTTACACCTCTCAATCTTATCCCTACATTTCATATTGTGTCTTCTATTTAAGGAGATGCCTTCTTCATTATCAAACCCTAATCACTCAGGCTAATGATCATTTTGACTACACTACGATCCTTCTTGCAACCACATTCCGTTCTTTGTTGAGCTCTTGTGCATATAAAAATCTGAGAGCAAATATATCAAGCAAGATCAATGGAGATCGAAAGAATGGAGATCAAAACCCTATTGGACATGTGATGGTATAATCTTTGTGATTTCATGTGATTTGCATTGTCTTAGGTAATCTTCATATGTTATGGTGGATCTTTGTTGATTGTTAGGCTAGGGTTTTGTGGTTGAATTCATTTAGCCTTTCAATATTGTTATTATTGTTATCCATTTTCACCATATACAATATTATCTCAAAAGAGGGAGTCAAGATTGATCCCGACAGAGTTAATGCAATTCAACGTCTCAATTTACCCTCTAGCCAGACTGGAGTAAGATCGTTCTTTGGTCAAGTGAATTTCCTGAGGAGATTTGTTCTAGAATTTGCTGAGACCACAAAACACATTGTTGGCTTGCTAAGTGAGCAACATCCTTTCAAGTGGACAGAAGAAGCCAAAAATGCTTTCGAGAAAATTAAAGGATCAGTTGCAAATGTGCCCACTCTTGTTAATCCAGATTTCATGAAGGATTTCATTCTGTATTGTTATGCATCAGACCATACTATGTCTGGAATTCTGTTGTAGTTGGATGAACATGGGGCTGAAATGTCTCTAGCGTTCATGAGTACTCCGCTCAAGAAGCATGAGCTCAAATATTCACCTATGGAGAAACATGCATATGCTGTTGTAAAAACCGTGAAACAGTTTCGATATTATATCCTGCATTCTCACTCTGTGGTTTTTGTTCTAGATTTAGTCATGAAAAGCATTTTGACTCAACAGGAGGTTGGACTAAATAAGCGAGCAACATGGGTGACGAAAATCCAGGAGTATGACTTAGATATTCACCCTACGAAGACAATTAAAGGGCAGGGCTTATGCAAGTTGATAGCAGAAAATGAGGTGGAAACTGAAGCGGAGTTACCATTAACTCTTTTTGTTGGATTGCGGGATACTTGGTTCTCTGATGTGGCCTACTATTTAACTTATGGTAGTTGCCCAAATCATCTGTCGGCTAAGGAACAAAGGAATTTAAAATTAAAAGCTGTAAAGTATGTAATTTGGCAGGATGTTCTATACAAAAAGGGGTTAGATGGAACATACCTAAGGTGTGTAGATAAACCTCAATAGCAAAAGCTCCTAGAAGCTTATCATGGAGAGGTTTGCGGTGGACACTTTTCATCATCTGTTACTGCTTTCAAAATTCTAAGAAATTGTTTTTATTGGCCTGACATGTTTCGGGATGCCTATATTCATGTAAAAGAATGCAAAAAATGTCAATTGTTTTCTAGAAAGCCACATTTAGCAGCACTACCTCTAAGGCCTCTAGTGATGGATGAACCTTTCACACAGTGGGGCATTGATTTCATAGGCCCAATAAACCCTCATTCCAGTGCGGGTCACATGTATATTTTGACAGCTATTGACTACTTTACAAAGTGGGTAGAAGCCATTCCTACCAAAAAGGCCAACTCAGAGATTGTGTGTAGTTTTCTCATGGATTACATCCTAGTTCATTTTGGGGTACCCCAAAAAATTGTGACAGATAATGCGTTATATTTCTCCTCTGAAGAGTTGACCGTGTTTTGCTATGATCATCAAATTTCACTCTCACATTCTTCTGATTATTTTCCACATGGCAATGGTTTGGCCAAATCTAGCAACAAGAATTTGATAGTCATCATGAAGAAGCTAGTTGATGAGAATGATAGGAATTGGCATAAGAAGTTATATGAGGCTTTATGGGCGGACAGAACCACACCCAAGAGGGCTATTGGAATGGCACCTTTTGAACTTGTGTATGGTGTAGGAGCGAAACTTTCTTTGCCGCTAGAGTTATTAGCAACCAAGCTGCAAACAATAGTGGAAGATTCCTTCTTTCAAAATGCTTTGGAGAAAAGAATCATGTATCTGACAAAGTTAGAAGTAGAGAGAGAATTGCTAGTGGATAGGATTTTAGAACATTAGAGCCGAGTAAAGAGGATTTTTGACATGTGAGCTCGACCAAGAGGTTTCCTAGTAGGAGATGAGGTGCTACTATGGGACAAAAGGAAAGCATCCAAAGGTGCTCACGACAAGTTTGATTCATTGTGGAAAGGTCCTTTCAGAATTTGTGAAGCAGTAGGACAAAATGCATTCAGACTCAGCTATGCTGATGGAATGATCATGCCTTATACCTACAATGGGCAAGATCTCAAGCTCTATAAATTGTAAGTCCAGTGTTTGAGTCACTTGTACATAGTAGTCTAGGTATTTTTGGTTGTGCTCTTTACCCTTTCCTCATTGTTTTATGTTTTGTGAAACCAGAGTCTGTGAGTTCTTTGCATTTTCCTTTGAAAAATACAATCCCCAATCAGAGCCAATGTTACCGCGTCATTTATTCTTCATGTCAAGAATGGGTCATATTTTCCTTTTTTATGATTGGAGTCCTAGTTCATACCATATACCTTGGTTCAAGTCTTTAGATGCGGCCTCAAGTCCTTTCTCTAGTCATTTTCGTTCAAGATCGGACAATTCATTGTACTCCTTGAACGCATTGAACCGTTCTAAACTAGGTTCAAGATGTTCATTTAGGTTAAATAGGTTCTGAGGTGTTCAGAAAAGGTTCTTCGTACTAACATTTTCTCTAAGTTTTTGCAGCGGCTCTTTAATAAAGTTTTTCTTGTTTGGTGATATAACATTTGTGTTGAACTTGTTGAACTGAGTTCAAAGAGTTCAAATATGTTCAACGTGTTCAACATGGCAAAGTGGTCAACAGTTTGATGCGGCGTACATCTTGAACTACTTGAACACTCAAGAACCTGGTTCAGGATGTTCACACGGGTTCAATGCTGGTGGGTCCCATGGTTTCTAATGTTTCGAGAAGTGCATTTATTGCTAAATATGGAGAGGCAGAACCATATTGTAAAGTGATGTCGTTCTTTGATTTTTTCAAAGTAAGTGAACATTTTGGGAACTGGCAGTTTCTTAAAGTATGCCGCCATGCATTCAATGCATGCGTGCGGGGGTCTAATCTATCAATTTGCCGCGTTCAGAATGAAATTGTGAAATCATTGCATTTAATGTGTCTGTATTATTACCTTTCTCTATAAGGTATGAAAATCATTTGTGTTCTACGTTTGCTTCTTGCTGCTGGATTTGTGGTTATATTGTCCCTAGATAGGAGTTTTTCTTGCCGCTAGCCGTCGTCCGATTATATAGCTGTGAAGGTGAGTCTTTCCTTATTTTCTCCAGTGTTTTCCCTTGCATTTTCTCTCATACAGAAGGTTTCACCGCAATCAAGTTTGGGTTTCTTGTTTTGAAATGATGAAGTCCACCCTACACTTGTTTGGAAACGTCTTTAGCATGGCGTCCACAGAAGCCATAGTTAGTGATACTGACCTGAAGGGTGAGAACCTTGAAGATTTGAAAGAAAGGGTGTTCAGGGGTGTTGATAAGTCTTTTTGTATAGATATTTTGAGTAGTGGACTTTTAGAAGCTGCAGCCTTTCCTCCAACAATTCCTTGTCCAGAGCTTGTTCGGGAGTGTATTGCTAGATATGACCCTGTATTTGAAACTATTAAAAGAGATAACGGAGAAACCCTTCTCACCATTAACTGCGAAGTGATTGCTTCAGTGTTCAAAATACCAAATTATCAATTTTCTAATTTCTCCCCTGCTCAGTCAATTAGTGAGTTCAATGCAGATAGAGCTGGATACAGGAATAATGTGGTGAAGTTCTAGTTGATGGTCCCTCAGAGAGGTGGTTCTAGACTGCCTAAAAATCCTAACAAGAACCACATGTTGCCACATATCCACGATGTAATGCTTCTGTTGCATCGAGCCAGAGGTTCTACCAAAGCTTATAGCTTTGATGATTGGATATATTGCTATGTACAATTAGTTTTGGAAGGAAAACAATATCTGGATTGGGTGGAGTTAATTGCTAATTCGATGAGAGAGTAGTTGAGTCTAGCCAAGCAATTTCAATAAAACTTCTTCATGTCCTTGTATCTTTTGTATTGTCTACCCTATGTTAAGGAGTTAACAGGTATACCCAAGCAGCCCACTGAGGAAGATGTTCCAGTGTATGAGTTTTATCCAATGCTACAAAAAGACAATGCCCTACAAGATTTCAGAAGGGTACATAATGCATTCCTGGGTGATATGTGTCATGAACTGAAAGGTACAAAAGCCAAGCAGATTTCAGATGATGCACAGTCCTTGATTAAGAAGTTTGAAAGCTTTTACATCCAGTTCCCACGCTTTTTCTATATACGAGTGGGAGGTTTTGAATAGGAACCCTTCAAGCTTCCGCATTTCTGTTTTGATTGTTTTGTCCTAGCAGAAGTATGCAGACAACTGACTTTTGTGGTCATGAAGGCACAACCTAAGGACAAGTGGGAAGGTCATTTTCCAATACATTTGGGAGTGTTATCCTATAATTCAATGTCTGATGCACTAAGTATAGGAGCAGACCTTAGAAATTTTAATTTCTCTCTGTATGCTGAAAGAAAAGGGTTTGACAACAAAAGATTTTCTCGGAGCCTTGGCTTAATGCCTTATCTTCCCACGCCACAGTTAGAAGATTTCTGGGAAGACTGTTCAGATGAACTTGAAGTCTTCAAAAGAGAAAATATGAGATTGGTGCTGGAACGGGTTATTTGTTTGCAAATAAAGATAGATATTAAAAGGCTTGAAGAAGATTATCTTGAACTGTTTGGACCAGGGTATTTAGCCCACGCAGAGACTGAAATGCCCCCAATTAATTGGGATGAGGAGGAAAATGATGACATTCAATTGAGAACCAAACGAGTTCTGGACAAAACCGTGGCATGGGTGGTCAAGAAGAAAGCAATGAAGCTAGACGCCAAGTCTCTTTCTATGAGAAGTATGTCTTCACCAAAATGTCCTTCTAATAGTGCTCCTGTTCGTGCAGGTAAGGAAATCAAGTCGACTCAGCCTAGACATAGACCTAGCCCAACTCTGGATTTCAGTACCCCTCAGCATACTCGATCACGTAGTGTCACCCAGAAGAGGATGGACCAGGTCAAGGATATGGGAGTCAAAGATGTCGTGCTTGAAGCTTAGATCTTTGAAATTTAAGATTTGGATGGTGAGGTTGCTTGTGCTCTAGACTCCCAAACGGTGACTATGGCTATGACGCCACCCCCAAAGATGATTGAAGGAACTTCTCATTCTGCTATGACTCCTAAATGGTTAACAACCTCAGTGAACAAGAAAAGGAACTTTCTTCTTGTGACCTTTCCAATTCAAGAGATGGTTGCCAAGTACTTTGAGAAGAATCCAAGGCCAAAGAGGTTCAAGACCACTGCGCACCTAAACAATGACGAGGAAACCGGTGACAACGGAAATTGCCTCTTACAAACTCAAAGATGAGAACAAAGAGGTTGGTTCTGATGATTTTGAAATCACAAAAGTAGAGTTAGGAAAAATGAGCAGGGATACAGATAACCATTTTTTTCAAGTGTCAGCGAAGAAGATGCTTACCCGGTCAGGGAAGGATGGACGGGAGAAAAGAGAACTTAAAAGACATATAAGTGTTTTGGCTCAGTTCATCGATAGCATCGGTTGCCTTGGAGCAATGCCAATATCCCATGTCACTAAGAATTTTCACCCAACTTCTCCGAAAAATAAGAAGTTGATGAATCAAGTTCAACGGGCTAAGAGCATCACTGAAGCGGTTGAAAAATGGATTGAAAAAGTAATCAAAGATGGTGAAAAATACATTACCGACTCCCGAAAGTTGTGTGATGAGGTACAGGGCCTGATTTTCGAAATCCAAAATCAGCTTGTACCATGGGAGAAAGAAGAGCACAAATGGCAAAATGTCCTGCCTCTGTTTACCAAAATCGAAGAGTACGATACTACCAGATTTCTGACAGAAAATTCAATTAAGCTGGTATCTGATGAATGCCAACTTTTTGTGCTAAATAAAACTATCATGCGGCGGGTGCTTACCTTTCAGTCAGTAATTACAGATGCGAAAACCTTTGTCTATGAACTCCAGGATTTGCAGAGCAGTATTGTCAAAGATAATAAAGTGGTTAATCCTAATCATGACTGGGAACTAGGAATCTATGGGGCAAGTACACAGGAAGCAGTCATGTCGTTCCAGTTGAACATGGAGAAGATCAGAGTTAGGAGTAGTTTCACGCTGGAGGATATAACCAAAGTGGCTAGGATCAAATCTATGGTTTTCATTGGGAATGATCAGCTGCCGAAGCACTCAGAGAAGATGGTGCGACACAGGTGGAATAAAGAGGTGGCAAAGGCAAAGCTTAATGCAATGAAAGTCCCAAGCCAATCAATGATCCAAGAACTCATGGCTGCTCATGATGCTCACGAAGATGGAGAAAAGGATGATGGTGAAATATGACATAATGCATCCGCTTTGGGCTAGTTTTCTTTATTTTTTAAAAAAGAAAACATTTTTCATAGTTATGCAAAAACTTCGGGACAATTGTCCCAAAATACTTTTTGTTGGTTTCGTAACTATTTTATCGGGGAGTGGTCGAGTTTTCAGGGAGACCCCCCCCCCCCCCGTTTAGACTATAAATTAAGTAGAACCGATGGTAGAAGGGTTATATTTTTAGTAATTGATTTAAAAAAAAAAATTGGAACGTGTGTTTGTTTTGGTATTTTTCTATTCCTAATCAAAGGAGGAATCAGATGGTTGAAATCTGTGGTGGAAAAAGATTAGCAGATGTATCATTATGTCTTTGATTACATAAAGATATATATATATGAAATCTGGTGATATTGTTTTGGGGGAGAAGAAAGATTTGTGTATTTTGAATCTGAATAGATAACATGTCTTTCCATATGTTCATCCAATCAAGAAACAGTATTTGATTATTTCATTGCATTTTTTCATTATTCCTTTGATGTTCTTTCCTTTGAATGTGTTGTTTACTCTAGAAAAGATTCATGTTTGCGGGTGCATTCATTTTCTCTGAATCTGTTCGTCTTTATTTGGAAGAAGTATATTGAACTTTGTTTCAGTTACTGTAATTTCATACTTTGAAAAGTAAGAAGATAGTTTCCGTTATTTATGAGATATGAGGAAAGTTATAGCCTTTCATCCAAGAATGATATAGGCGGCCTTATATGCTTTCTGGTTAAAAGCTTTCATTTGGATATAAATATAAAAACAAAAACACACTTTATGAAAAATCTAGATAGGGAGTTGTACCTAAGCAAAAATTCAGAGGGAGTTGATTGAACAAACGCCTACCCAACTATTTAGTGAACCATTTGTTCTTAAAATAAAGTAACAGAGTCCTAAACTTAATCATTTAAAAGCAAAGAGCAAAATCTGTTCACTAACAGAATCGTACCTACTCTGAGAGGGTCAATCTTATAGAAGTACCAAAGAAAAGGAAGAAGAAAGTTGTGCCATCAGTATTGGCACCAATTACATCTGCTGCCAGTCCAAAAGTGACCAAGAGGTCACCAGCAAAGAAGAAATCGGAGGCTATTCCACCAAAGGTATTTGAGAGGAAAAGGAAAACCAAGAACGGAGCACAGGATTTAGAAGACATTGAATCGGAAGATGAAACAAAGAAGATGAAGAAATCGTGTAAGAAGACCAAGCTAACCAGTAATGTGCATGTAACCTCTACACTAGTAAATATACACATTTCTTCTTACAAGCCTATGACACATTATCAAAGGACTATAAAGAATATTAGAAGGAAAATTCTTGATGATCTAAAACATTATTTTGATGATCTTAACAATACGAAAAAACAAGAGGTAGAGAAAGAACTCATTAAGTATTTATGTGATGATGATCAGTCTCCAATTAATATTAAACGTATAGTTTCTAACTCTTTGTATGATTCTTTGGACAGTAAATGGCGCATTGTCATTGAAAATGAGCAAACAATTAGTGAGCAAATTTTTGCTCAATATTTCCTAGATGCTTCCAATTCTGAATTATTTAAGATTCTTGATCGGTACAAATGCATTTTTTCATGAGAAAGAGAAGACTTCAGTTATTTGAAGGTAAAATCTCTAGAGTAGAAAAAGACACTCATCTGCAGGCTCAAGAAGTTATCAAGATGCAAAAGGTATCCGAAGCAAATCTACAGGCTGAGCAAGAGATTGACCTATCAAAATCAAAACTGGATGAAGCCTTCAATGATCAGGGAGAAAGAGTAGCTGAGAAAAATGATCCTATCGATGTGGGTCCATTAGATGATGAAGGTACTAAACTGGAGGAAGCTAAGAAGGAGAAAGTAGAGAAAGAGAAAGAGGAGAAGGAGAAAGCAAAGAAGGAGAAAATGGAGAAGGAAAAAGTAGAGAAGGACAAAGCAAAGAAAGATAAAGTGGAGAAGGAGAAAGTGGAGAAGGAGAAAGCAGAGAAGGAGAAAGAAAAGAAGGAGAAAGAAGAGAAAGAGAAAGCGGAGAAGGAGAAAGTAGACAAGGAGAAATTGGAGAAGGAGAAAGTGGAAAAAGAGGAGAACGAAAAGGCCGACAAGGAGGCCAAGGATAAAGAAGAGTAGGATAAGAAGAGACAACATGAGATCAAAGCAAAGGAAGGAGGATAGACTTCCGAGATTCCCAAGGCAACCGAAGATCAAGTTCAAGCTAAACAGGTTGATCCCACCGGTCACAGTGAATTGACTCTTGCCTATCTTAGAAAATATGTAGATGAAAATGAGCTACTTAGAAGTATTCAACTTGCTAAAGAAATATTGTAGGAAGTAAGAAAGAAGAAAGAAAAACATGTTATTCAATTTATTGTTGATACTCTTTCAAACTTAGTCCCCGATACTGATCTTTTCAGTACCGATTCCTCACTGGCTCAATTGAAGCTTCTATGCACAATAGTGGGTGATCAAGTGCAATCATTGGAAGATGTTGCATAGGCTACTAGAGATAAAAATAATGAAAAAGCACTAAAATTTGCATTTGTGAAGCAAATTGATGAAGACAGAGCCAACCTGACCCATCAGAGAGATGATATCAGTCTAGCAATGGCTGAAGGACCAAAACTTTTGAGCAAAATCTGCCAGCCTGATCTATTTTGTGTTGATGCTATGAAGAAGAAAGGTCAACTCCAATTGGAATTAAAGCAGTATATGGAGACCTTCGAAGTGCCATATGATTCCTTCACAGTGTATGGGCAGACTATACAGACTCACAAGCAACAGATTGCAAGGATTGATTCAGAGATCTACAAGTGGGCTCAAAATCTGCAGGAGCTTTAGTTGCTTTTGTTACCTAACTTGCAGATTCTTCAGAAGTGATTTCTGAATATGGAAGCCATTATTGTCACTCTAGAAATGAGCAATATGGATGCCATGGAGGAGTTAGCATTCTAGATGAAGACTCGGAGTGAAATTGCTGCCTCACTCCTAGATACTTGGTCTACAAACATGAAGGAATTTCTGAAAGATTTTAAATTCATTTTTGAGAAGTTTTACTCATTATTGTCATAAACATATACTCTATTTTCAGGTTATGCAATATATTTTTGGTAAATCTCTACAGCATATTCATTACTTTGTCATTGTTGGCAAAGGGGGAGAGGTATTGTGAAAATTTTATGCAAATGGAAGTAGTACATGGTTGTAATTTTGGCAAAGGGAGTAGTGTATATGCTTAGAGGGAGTAATTTTGATTATGGCATCATTTTCCTTTTGTAAGCACTTAGATGTCAAATTTTCTGAAGTGTTGCCATCAATGCCAAAGGGGGATATTGTTGGAATTTTGATGATGTTTGTATTTAGTTGTGATTGTCATTGATGGACACACACTTATCTGTTGTATTAGTTATTCACAACCAGTAGTATGTGATGTATTGTTCAAACCGGTGTTATATTCCAAAGTATGCATAGTCTTTATTTGTAGAAGACTATCAGTGTTTGCAGAAGGAGCTTACCGGTCAAAGCATGACCGAGGAACTCAAGTGGTATGAGGACCTCAAGCAGTACAAGGACCCCAAGCGGCAGTCAATATTTTTAAGATTGAAACACTATGTTCCAGTTTACCAATCTTTGTTTGTAAATCGGCAATCGATGTACTTTGTTTTTTTAATCGACAAACTTGTAAAGTGTGATGAGTTATCATCCACCGACACCGATGCGGTGATTCTATGTCGTGTTACAAATTGTGTCTAGATGCATTGTACCTAGGAAATTGTAATCTAATCTCATAGGACTGACATGAAATCAGATTCCTATATGAGAACATCATGTCTAGGGTTTTGAGAGTGTTGTGTAGGAATATTAGGTCTTTGCAAAAAGTATCTTGCGATGAAGATTGACCGTGCGAAGGACAAAAGACTGAAGTAATGTTGCAATGCATTAATAGAGAGAAATCAAGGATCTAACTAAGCATTTTGTGCTACTTTGTAGATCACTTACTTGTTGATTACTAATCTCTTCAACATGTCAGAAACCCTTAACTGGGTAGGCTCAGTTAAGCCTGTTCTAAATCCTCTAACAAAGTGGTTCACAGTTGTGGATCTGAAATCCTTTAACAAGGTAGTCTTTAACAGGACTTATCTCCTAACAAAGATCAGGATTCCTATCAGGATCTATTCTGGTGAAGAACATTGTAAGGCCTTAACCACTCCGACCTTAACTGGTCCGGTTGTTATTCTGCAGATAGTAGACTTGTGAGTTTTACTTACCATGGTTTTTCCCATTTGGGTTTCCACATCAAAATATCTTGTGTTATGGTGATTGTGTTATTGTGGGTGAATGCTTTATTTTCTATTTGGCTTGTTTGCATATTAACTGGTTTGTTATTTAAAGAGCTATACCAGTCTGTAGTAAAATTGCTTAAGTGTTTGGTAAGGTTTTGTTGGTATTTTGATGATGTTTAGTTGTGATTGTCATTGATGGACACACACTTATTTGATGTATGAGTTATTCTCAACCAGTAGTTGTCCCAACCAGTATTGTATTTCATTAAATGTATAGTCTTTATTTGTTGAATACTATTAGAGTTTTGCAGAAGATGCTTACCGGTCACAGCATGACCGAAGACCCCAAGTGGTATGAAGATCTCAAGCAGAATGAAGACCCCAAGCGGTATGAAGATCTCAAGCAGAATTAAGACTCCGAGCGGTAGTTAATCTTTTAATTGGAACACTACGCTCCAATTTTCCAGTCTTCATTTGTCAACCGGTAATCGGTATATTGTAGTAAACTAGTATAATTGTAATGTGTGATGAGTTATCATCCACTGACACTTTGGCGGTGTTTCTGTGTCGTGTTACCAAATGTGTCTAGATGCACTATACCTAGGAAATTGTAGTCTAATCTTATTGGATCGGCATGAAATCAGGTTCCTATATGAGGACATCATGTCTAGGGTTTTAAATAAGTTGTTGTGAGTGAACGTTGAAAAGAAGATTAGGTCTATGCGAGAAAAGGTCTCTCACAATAGAGATAGAGAGTGCAAAATATAGAAGACTGAAGTAATGCTGGAATGCATTAACAAGGAACTGTCAAGGATCTAATCAAGCATTTTGTGCTACTACCAAGATCATTCACTTGTTGATTACTAATATCTTCGACAAGTCTAAAACCCTTAATCGGGTAGGCCCAACCAAGCCTATTGTAAATCCTTTAACAAGGTGGTTCACAGTTGTGGATCTGAAATCCTCTAACAAAGTAGTATTTAGCAGGACTTATCTCCTAACAGAGATCTAGATTCCTAATAGAATTTGTTTTGGTGAAGAACATTGTAAGGCCTTAACCGGTCTGACCTTAACTGGTTGGGTTACTAGTCTGCAGATAGTTGACTTGTGAGTTTTACTCACCGTGGTTTTTCCCATTTGGGTTTCCACGTCAAAAAATCTTGTGTTATGGTGATTGTGCTTTTGTGGGTGAATGCTTTATTTTCTATTTGGCTTGTTTGTGTTTCAACCAGTTTATTGTTTAATCTACTACATCGGCCTACAATTAAACTGCTTAAGAGATTGTTTAAGTTTTTGGGTATACTAATTCACCCCCCTCTTAGTATTCATCAATTGGTATCAGAGTCTACCTTTCTATAAGCCTAATCACTTGGAAGGAGATATGGGGGAATACAGCATGAGGGAACTCACTCACCATCTTACTGAGTCTGAGAGAGCCTATGATGAACTCAAAATCAAGTATAAAGCCTCTTTAGCCAAGAGAAGAGAACTTGTTGAGAAATTGATGGAATTTACTGAAAATGACTCTTCTGATGAAGCAGACATGGAGGCCCTAGTCAGAGAAGTGGAAAAATTGAATGAATCCAAAACTAACCTAAGGAGGGAGTTGGAAGGACTAACTATCAGGATGAGTCGGGAGCTAGAAAATAGAAGAAAAGTTGAAGACTTGGTAAAGGACAAGGAGCATGAGATCTCTAAGTTGAAACAAGAAATTGATACCATTACCGCCTATCTGCAGGAGGGTAAAGAAGAGAAAGAAGAAATACAAGTTGAACTGAATATAGATATTTCTCATAATGAAACCTTGATGGAGACCAATGTTTCTCTTTCCAAGGAACTTGCTAAGACAAAGGAGATACTTGCTAAATTCAACCAGAGTGCTGCTAAGTTGGAACAAAAGCTGCAATCGGTGAAGCCATCAAAGGATACCACTGGACTTGGTTTCTCTGGATATGAGGAAGGTGAGACCTTTGGAGCCAAGAGTGATGCACTAAAGAAGAAATTGACACCTAAGAACAACAGCATAAGTAAACGTAAGAAAAAGTTTAAACCTGTTTGCTTTAACTGTCTTAAAGAAGGACATACTGCTAATGTATGTAGGAGCAAGGCTTACAACAACTTTCCTTACTTTCAAAATAATGTGGCTAGATCTGGTAGATTTAATGGTCACTGTTATGCATGCAACAAGTTTGGGCATAGAGCTTTTGAGTGCAGGTCGATTATGAACAACTCTAGAAGTTATCCACCAAGATCTACAGGAGTTGTCCCAGAACTTCCTATGAATCAGAACCGAAATTGGTACAGAACCTATGACCATCGGTCAAATGATTATGGAGCGGCAACCAGTTGGAGAGCAATGTGTTTGATCTGTCGTGGTAGCGGTCACACTACTACAACATGCAGAAGGAAGAATGAAAATGTGAACACCGAACCATGGAGAACACCTGGAATGATATGATATCATTGCAACAAACCGAGATACACTACCAGAGCATGCAGACTAAGAAAGAATACATTGGGAGACATATCGATCAACCCAGAAGGAAAGATTGATGTTGAAACCATTCAAGCGAACATGGATAAAACTTGGAAAAAGAAATCTGAAGAGAAGCCACAAGATGTACCAATTTTCGCACCCAGTGTAGAAATCCCTGAACCAACAAACTGAGCTTTGAAAATCTTAGGGGGAATATATTGATAAAATGTTTCAAACCCTAGAGTATATCAATAAAGTACCTTTATCGGTACTTGTTACCTGTCAACTGACAAAAGAAATGAAGTGATAAAAGGTAAAATTAGGGTTTGAGCCCTAATGATGATACATTTAATATGGTAGGTGGGAGCATGTTTAAAAGTGACTTTTGTCATCATTTTTACTTACCTATTTTTAGAGAGGAATTTTTTTAAGCTTGAGCAGTGCAACCAGAGCGATTCATCTTGCATTCGAAAGAATTTAGAAAGGAATCTTGCACAAGATTTTGGAACCACTGCAAGCTATCAGTGTGGAAGTCGAAGTGGTAAACAAGCTTCCAAAGAAGTGTGTTGTGCTCGACATTGGCAAACCCTAAGTTCGAAGTGTGAAGGTATTTCTTGTTGAAACATTTTTATCATTTGGAATCTTCTTGATATGGCTTTTGCATCTAAAATCCCCTCTAGTTCTACTGAACCTGAGGATGCCCCTAATTTTCTTAAAAAGAAGATGAAATATAATGCCCTATCTCAAATTCCTGTTGGAGTCATTGTCGAAGGTGATGTTTCAGAATATATTTATTGTAAACTAGAAGACCTAGGGTTCCTAGTGATTCACTCCCAGCTAAGTCTATTATGTGGAGACGATAAGAACATTAAACCTGAATACAACATAATAGAGAAGAAGAAATTACATAATGCAGTATACTTTCTCAAAGAATTTACATAAGAACACATCAGGATTATCCTTAGTAGGGTTCATGGTGATAAGATGTACCTTGAGCGAACCCATAATATTACACCAGAGGTAATTCATGTCGTGACCAGTTTTTGCAATGTTGGAGAAGTCTTCGTTCTTTGAAAGATCACCAAAACCAAAATGACAGAGCTCAACAGTTGTGTGAGTGACCAATGGGAAATGACTGTCAACACCATTAAAGATGATTTGGTGAAATATGCTTGCATGGTAATCGGGTATAGAATATTCTATGCTAGCAGAATGAATTATGTTCCTACAGCTGTGGTGCATGTCGCTTATAGTATGATCAATGAGAATGTAGAATGTGACTTATGTACCTGCATGCATAAACAACTCATAAATAACCTGAAGTTGATCAAATTGGACAAAACCCTGAGGTTTAAGTTTGGTCAAGTGCTTGTCGGTTTATTTTTCTACTTTCAAGGATATTTTCCTGGAGTCGGTGATGATCAATGGTCAACTGACCTACTGGTTTCTAGACAAATAAAGGAGAGTCTGCAAGTAGTGGAAACTGCATATTTGGAGACTCTGAACAGATATTTTGATGAGTTCAAACTAAAGATGAACCAGAGAATAAGAATATCTGGTGATCTAGTTAAGAAATATGAAGATGACATATGTTTTACAATCAAAACAGATCACTGCATAATTGAAGCAGTCAAACCTAGAAAAGATGTAGTTGAGCCTATGGGGTATGAAGTGGTAAATGATATACTAACAGGGTATGCCTCTACCCTACTTGCTTCACCACTAGATCCCAAGAAGAAGAGGACTGATACTTACTTAGAGAGGATCAAACCTATTGAGCTACCGAAGTAGAAAAAGAATAAAGCAGTACCATCGGCATCAGCACCGGTTACATCTGTTGCCAGTCCCAAAGTGACCAAAAGGTCACCAACAAAAAAGAAACTGGAGGCTATTTCGACAAAGGTATTTGAATGGAAGAGGAAAACCAGGAATAACTCACTGGATTCAGAAGTCACTAAACTGAAGGTAGAAATGAAGAAGACAAGGCAATCAAGCAAGAAGATGAAGTCAACTGGTAATGTACCAGCAACCTCTGCACCAGTAAATTTAGATATTTCCTATAGCGTCGTAAATTGTACGCACTCGCTAGGGTGGTACAATTTCACACCTAGTTTAGCACCCGCCTTAGTGCATTTTACACTTTGCATTGCATTTCTCCTTTAGCACTTAATTAATCAAATTAATTAGGTCTAAGGTCCTATTTCATCGTCCTCTACATCATAAAGTTGGGCCCTTTCGTTAAAGCGTGCCCTTTTCATTTTATTCCTCCAATACATCATTCAATCAAAAACCCTAATTAAGTCCTACTTTGAACTTGGGGGCTTGGTTTCAGGGTCAAAACATCTCGAAATCACCTGTAACTTCGGGATTCTCTCTAAAATCATCATATCCGATGGCCCTGAAAATTTGGTGAAAAGTTGTCGGGACCGTGGCGCCCGGAGTGCACATGGTCCCGGACATTTTTCCTGAAATTTTAGGAGCACAATCCAATCATAAAATAAAGCTTAACCCTAAGAAATTGGCAAGATATTCAATCTCTAGGTCGGCCAAAAGACAAAATTACAATCTAGGGTTTCCTACATAAGAGCTCTCTTTCTTCATTTGAAGGGATCCGATTTTTGTTTTCAGGAACCTCATATGCAGCGAAAGAGAAGATCTTTGAAGACTTCAACAACATTCAACATCCCTCTATCAAAAACTTATCAAATTCATTCATCCACTTAGGGCTTGGAAGGCATTGAAGAACAATAGGAGATTACCGACTGAAGATTGGCTTGTACTCCTCCCTTGAGGGTTGGGTATGATTTCATGTTGTTTTCATGTCTTTGCATAAGCTTCAATATATCCTTTATTCATGCTTTAGATCACTTTGCATCTTGATTTAGAGCATTTACATTGTCATTTACAAGCAATTAGGGTTTACTTTCTAGGTTGCTCTAGTTTGCTTTCTTGCATTTTAGGACCTTGCACACACACTAGGTCTGCACACACAATACATTTTACAAAACAACTTGGCTATTCGTGGAGGTGGAAATCACCGAAGCGGGGGTTTGACTAAGGCAAAACCCTATATAGCCGCCCACACACCCTTTTTAGATATCAGTGCAGGTTTCGGGACTCGGACGACGCCACAGGATATAGATCCGGAGAGAACAGGTCGAGACAGCACTCTGCATCAAATTGCAGAGCAGAAGACTGGGACAGGGGCACTGGGAACCCTGGTCCTGCCAGGACAGGGGCGCTGGGCGCCCTGGTCCCTGGGACAAAGGCGTTGGGCGCCCTGGTCCTCCAGACAGACAGCATTTCCGACAGTTTCCGACAGTGTTCCAGAGTGCAAAACAACAGTTTCTGGTGCAGTTTTCAGGACCGTGGTGCCCGCGCCCCCGTCCCGAACATTTCAGTCCGATTTTGACTCTGGGTACACATCTGCATTCTTATTTCATCCTTGTATTTACAGTTGTTCATTGTTTAATCTCAATTCTGCAATCTTGTTAGTAGTCCATACTTGCATCTTGGGATTAGGGTTTGAACTTGCATCATTTGATCTTCCAATTTCAACAAGAGAATAGAAATCCTAATAGCTATCTCGTGGCTCTCTCTTTCACAAAAAGAAGTAGCCAATTGTGTGATATCTCTAGGCTCTTTCATATTCCATAATGTGTGTCAAAAGGTAGGATTAGGGCATGTTAACCTAGTCTCGCTTTTTCCCCTACACATTTCCTCTTACAAACCTATGGTGCATTGTCAAAGGACCATAAAGAATATTAGAAAAAAAGTTCTTGATGATTTAAAAGAATATTTTGATTATTTCAATGATAGTGAAAAGGAGGATGTTGAACAAGAACTTATTAAATATTTATATATTATGATCGGTCACCTTCTGAAATTAAATTAGTTACTTCGAAATCTTTGTATGATTCTTTGGACAACAAATGGTGCATTGCCATTGAAAAAGAGCAAGACATCGGGGATAAAGTTTTTGCTCAATATTTTCTAGATGCCTCTAACTCGGAATTGTTTGAAATTATTGATAAGTACAAAGGCATTTTCTTCATGCGAAGAAGACTTCAGCTACTCGAAGGCAAAAATTCTGAAGTATAAAAAGACACCCATTTGCAGGTTAAAGCTATTGTCAAAATGCAACAAGTATGTGAAGCTAATCTATAGGCTTAGCAAGAGCCTGACCTATCCATAGCCAAACTAGATGAAGTCTTTGATAGTCTAGGTGAAAGAATAGCATAACAAAATGACCCCATTGATTTTGATGCACTGGATATTGAGGATAACACTCCAAACAATAAAAATCTGAAAAAGAGAGAATGGAGAAAGAAAAGGATGAGAAAGTGGAAAAAGAGAAATAGGAAAAAGAGAAAGAAGAGAAAGAAAAGCAAGAGAAAGAGAAAGAAGAGAAAGTGAGACAAGAAGAGAAGAAGAAGGAAGAAGAGAAGAAGAAGGAAGAAGAGAAGAGGAAGGAAGAAGAGAAAAAGAAGGAAGAAGAGAAGAAGAGGAAGGAAGAAGAGAAGAGGAAGGAAGAAGAGAAAAAGAAGGAAGAAGAGAAGAAGAAGGAAGAAGAGAAGAAGAGGAAGGAAGAAGAGAAGAATAAGGAGGAAGTAGAGAAGAACAAGGAAGAGGAGAAAAAGAAAGAAGAAGAGCAGAAGAAAGAAGAGGAGAAGAGGAGAGTGGAAGAGGAGAAAGTGAAGGCCGCAAAGGTAGCCCAAGAAAAATAAGAAGAGGAGGAGAAAAGACAAGTGGAGATCAAGGAAAAGGAAGGAGGACAAACTCCTAAGGCAATCGGATATCAAGCCAAGCAGGTTGATTCCACCAGTCCCACTGATATGACACTTGCCTGTCTAACTCAATCGGTTGATAGATTGAGCTACTGCAGAGCATTCAACTAGTGCATGAGAGATTGGAAGAAATAAGGAAGAAGAAGGAACATGATGTCATTCAATTTGTTGTTGACACCCTTTCTAATCTAATCCTTGGTACTAACCTCCCTAGTACCAATTCCTCGCTGACCAAGCTCAAACTTCTTTGCACATTAGTGGATGATCAGGTACAATGTTTGGAAGATGTTTCCTAGGCCACTACAAATAAAAACCATGAAAAGGCACTCAAAGTTGCCTTAGTAAAGAAAATGGATGAAGACAGGATACAACTGCTTAAACAAAAAGATGATATAAGTTCAACTATCGGTGAAGGTAACCTACTCTTGAGTAAAATCTGCCAACCTCACCTATTTTGTGAAGATGCTCTGAAACAGAAGACTCAACTCCAATCGGAGTTACAGAAATATATCGGCAACTTCAAACTTCCCTACGATCTGTTCACAGTGTATGGACAAACTGTTCATACTCACCAGCATCAGATTGCAAAGCTTGACTCAAAGATCTGCCGTTGGACTCGAGATCTGCAAGAGCTCCAGTTGCTCCTATTGCCAAAATTACGGGTTCTTCAGAAGTGCTTCTTGAACTTGGAGGCTATTACCGTGACACAGGAGATGAGCACCATTGATGCAATGGAAGAATTAGCCTTCCAGATGAAGACAGAGAGTGAAATTGTAGCCTCACTTCTTGAGTCATGGTCCTCAGACATGAAGAATTTTATGCAAAACTTTAAATCTCTTTTTGAGAAGTTTTACTCCTTATTGTAATGAACATATACTTTGTTTTCATATTATGCAAAAAAGGGAATATTTTGCATTACTTTGTCATTGTTGGTAAAGGGGGAGTAGTGTATTAAAATTTCGATGAGTATTAACATTTCATGCAAATACTTGTAATATTTGTAAAGGGAGTAGTGTATATGCTTAGGGGGAGTAATTTTGTTTATGGCATCTGTTTTTGTTTTGTAAGCACTTAGATGTCAAAATTTTCCTAAGTGTTTTCATCAATGCCAAAGGGGGAGATTGTTGGTATTTTGATGATGTTTAGTTGTGATTGTCATTGATGGACACACACTTATTTGATGTACGAGTTATTCTCAACTAGTAGTTGACCCAACTGGTATTGTATGTCATTAAATGTATAGTCTTTGTTTGTTGAATACTATAAGTGTTTTGCAAAAGATGCTTACCGGTCATAGCATGACCGAAGACCCCAAGTGGTATGAAGATCTCAAGCAAAATGAAGACCCCGAGTAGTAGTTAATCTTTTGATCAGAACACTACGCTCCAATTTTATAGTCTTCATTTGTCAACCGATAATCGGTATATTTTATTAAACTAGTATAAATGTAATGTGTGATGAGTTATCATCCACCGACACTTTGGCGGTGTTTTTGTGTCGTGTTACCAAATGTGTCTAGATGCACTGTACCTAGGAAATTGTAGTCTAATCTTATTGGACCGAAATGAAATCAGGTTCCTATATGAGGACATCATGTCTAGGGTTTTAAATAAGTTGTTGTGTGTGAATGTTGAAAAGAAGATTAGGTCTGTGCGAGAAAAGGTCTCTCACAATAGAGATAGAGAGTGCAAAATATAGAAGACTGAAGTAATGCTGGAATGCATTAACAGGGAATTATAAAGGATCTAATCAAGCATTTTGTGCTACTGTCTAGATCATTCCCTTGTTGATTACTAATATCTTCGATAAGTCTGAAACCCTTAACCAGGTAGGCCTAACCAAGCCTATTGTAAATCCTCTAACAAGGTGGTTCACAGTTGTGGATCTGAAATCCTCAAACAGGGTAGTTTTTAGCAAGACTTATCTCCTAACAGAGATCTGGATTCCTAGCAGAATCTGTTATGGTGAAGAACGTTGTAAGGCCTTAACCGGTCTGGTTACTATTTTGTAGATAGTTGACTTGTGAGTTTTACTCACCGTGGTTTTTCCCGTTTGGGTTTCCACATCAAAAAATTGTGTGTTATGATGATTGTGCTTTTGTGGGTGAATGCTTTATTTGTTATTTGGCTTGTTTATGTTTCAACCAGTTTATTGTTTAATCTGCTACACCAATCTGTAGTTAAACTACTTAAGAGATTGTTTAAGTTTTTGGGTATACTAATTCACCCCCCTCTTAGTATTCATCAGGGTCAAACTCTAGTTTTGGAATTAACCTTGAATTAAATAATGTAAATACTAAATTAAATGCTAGGAGATATACCTTAGATTTACAATGGTTGATAGAAAGATTGATGATGCAATGCTCTTTAGATATAATCACAAATGTTGGATGTAATAACATGACAAACACATGAACATGAAAGACCTAATCAAACACACTTGCTTGCATGAAGATTGATGTAACTTTTCTCCATAATGCTTGAAGGGTAAAATGTTGTCTTGAATGCTTGAGAATGTTGGATGATGAATGATTGATGGATGTATGAATGATGGGGTATGTTCATTGTGCTCAAATGAGTTGATAGGATGTCCTTATATAGGGTTCCCTAGGTAAATTACCGATTAGGCCAACTCCAATTGTCAAGTGTAGCCACAAGAACCAAATTCCATCGAGGAGGGAGAGAGCGCGCCTAGATTCAAATTGGGTCTTGTTTAAGGGGAATCAGGGTGGTGGGGGTCACCTTGGTCCAAGAACAAGGTTCTCCATGCCTTGGTCCTCCAAAAACAGGACCAACAATTCAAAAACTGGGGGAAGGCAACTCTAGGATGGGGCCCACTTAGGAATGCCAATAGGTGACATCAAAGTTGGAGTAAAAAGGACCAAAATAGACCTAGGGGGAATGAAAATAAGACATGTTAAAGTACGAGCACATACATGAGGTGTGAATTGTATAGGTTACAATTTACAACACTAAAATGTCATATTTAAGATATGTGATTATGCTCAAAATTTACAATTACATGTTATGTCTAAAACCTATAATTTCTTATTTTCTTGTGCAATATATTTGACATTGGAAATGTGGTGTTGATGAACACCTTAAGGATATTGATTTGAAAGGGTTAAAGTGCTCCACTTCCTTTAGTCTTGTTCAATTATTTATTAATATCTATTTAGAAAATTGAATACTTATATGATGCAAAATTCCTAGCATGAAGATGATGTAATATATGTTCTTTGATGCTCACACACAGGTTATACATGGTTTTTCTTAATTGATCAAAGTTGATTACAAAGAAAATAAACCTAGGTTATGCATGCTATGTTTCCTTTCTATTTTGGTTATATGTTGCAACATTCATGAGTTATTGGTCATCTCATCTAATATGGAACTAGAGTCCTATGACACGTCTTTAATTATGACTAATAGACGAACTCTCAATATCCTAGGAAGTTAAAACCACATATATTAACATGATGTAAATAAATAAAAAACTAAAATAAAATTTATGGAATACATATTTTCATAATCTATAATTTTTTTCAACATTTTCGTATACAAATATATATCATATATATATCAGACACCCATAAACACATCCACAATTGTTCAAAAGAGAATTTAAGATAGTTAACCTCAATTTGTTGTAAAGGAAATACCAAAGTTATAATATTTTATTCGTGTTTAATGTAAAAACATTACATTTGAAAGAATAATGTCCATCGTATAGTTCAGGTGTATTTATAAATTTAAATTGAATAAATTGTAAAACATAATTAGCCACTAGTTTCTATGTAATTTTAATTTTTTTACTTTTATACCAAAGACAAATTTCCATAACACAAAGAAGCTGAAACTTTACATATTTATATTAATTATTATTTGTAGATAATTATTCTTTATTATCTTGTTTCATTTGATATCAGAACTAGCTTAGTCTTCATAATATCAATTAAAAGATGTTGTATCTATCAATTAAAATATAAATAAGATGCTCTTTTTTATCCAAATTCTTGACCTTGTTGCCAAGGAAAAAATTAAAAGAAGTGAAAAATGTTTCTTTAATAAAACAAAACTAATTGATAGATGTTTACATATAATTGATTGTCATATTATAAAGCCCTAATATAATTGGTTAAAAATGGTTGTCTTGGGGTATCCTTGGGAATTGAAGTAGGAAAATGATATTTTGTCCCATTAAATAATAAATAATAATGAGGCGTTGTTTATAAGTTTGAAAAGGATGAGTCCACAATAATAGTGGTCCTCAACAAATATGGACTTTTACCATATGAACAAGACTTATCATTCACATAGTCAAATATTGTACCTAAGTTAGCAAATAGTCACCAATTAAATATGATAGACAAACTTGTCCATTAAAAGGTGAGAAAATGATATACAAAAGTAAAGACAAAAGTAAATTTGAATTCCTTTCTATAAAAGATCCTTTCAATAAACGTAACTATAGGCTAGTTAGGTGTCAAAATTCCTTGTTTTATTTCACAAGAAACCTATCAAAAAATATTTGGAGTATTGATTACATAAACTTCTAGTGGTCATTATTATGGGTGAATCATAAATTGGAAAAAAAAGAATGGCAAAGCAGATTTTTGTTTTACTAATGTTTTTATGTAAAAAGTATATGAAATGGGGAGTTATATTGATTGGTTGGTGTTAGTTATTTCTAGATATTTATAGTTTTAATAATGTAGTAGGTATGATTATTTGGGCCGAAGTTATTCTAGCTCCAAAATAGACCTTTCATATAGAATGAAAGCGACGTGTTAGTCAATCACAACCGTTTATTGTAAAATTGACGGTGTAAAACGCGTGACTAACACACGTGTTAGTCAATCCATACTGTCGTTTTGGAGCCAGAATAAGTGAATGGACTTCATTCATTAGACATTAGATTTTCTCTCGTATCAAAAATTAAAAATAAAAATTATATAAAAATGTGCACATGTGCTATAATATTGGGTTCTTAAGTTTTGTAATGTCAGTAAAAATTCCGTCTCTTACAATGAAAAACAAGAAATATGTAGTATAAATATACTTTCAACAAATCCAAAAGAAAATAAAAATAAGAAGAGTGCACTATTTTTCAAAAAGATTTTATTAGTAATTTGAATCATAGTGATCAAATTTGTCTTTCTTGTGAGTGTTTATTATATAATGAACACTCATATTTGTCTTTTAATGGTTTCTCTCTATTTTGTAAGCATTGTTGATCTTGGTATGAAAAGTGAAGTTATCAATAAATTTGACTTGCATGAAATTATATAAAATTGTGTCAATTTTCTTTTGCTACACAAGGCAAATAATCTAGTAGTTGAGCGAACTTCAATTATTGTCAATGTATCGAGGGGTTATTTTAAAGGATTTGATTTTGTTTTCCATGTTAAGGTAAAGAAACTTTTTAATGCGAGTTCAAAAGAAAATCTTTAATGTCATCAAAATATAAATATTTTTACATATTCAGTTTCTTCTTGAAAATTTATGTAATTTTGAAAGAAAGGCATCATTTTAAGCTTACATGTAAAAAATGTGGCTTTCAAAATATGGAGGACTATTACAAGTGTAAACACCTAAATTTCACAACCTTCTTTCACTAATTTAATTTAACATCACCACATTTATTCATTAATTAATTTGATTATATCGTATTATCGTATTCTATTAGCTAATTAATTATCATTAATTAGTTATTTAAATTTTATTTCTTAATTAATTATTTTCATCTTTCCACTAATATCTTTATAATGAATTCATAATTATCATTAATTATAATGCCAAAGTCATTTCCTATATGAAGTAAACCACCTACTTCTTGAAATCTATTAGTACCCTCAAAATTTCTCAAGATTGAGAAATTTTGATGCCGATAAGGAAATCAAAATTATGTCCCAACAAAAATTCAGATGTCCTTTTGGCGGGCATGTTTTATTTCATTAGTGACCTCCTGTCTCGATTACCCATGACTTGAGTTGTGTTTTTATGGGTTTCTCATTGTCTAAAACCGGTCCCATCACATGTTCCTAAAAGACCATTATTAGTTGGTTAAGTTTCTCTCTAGGAACCAATCTTGTTCTCTTATGTTTAAAATATATGGCACCTCAACCTTTTATTATGTCTACATTTACTCATGTGGTCAAATTTATACTCTATAAGCTTGACCCATTTCCCCATGGTATTCTTTTATTTCCTTAGCATTAGTGTACGAGTATGTAGAGAGAAAGAAACAGAAAGCATAGTGACCTCGCAACCTTGCAAAGTGACAACATGTTGTTAGGGAAAGAGTATGGGTATGCAAGAGGAGAGATAAAGGAGGGACCGAGTGAATGGGTAAATCTACATTATCGTGATGGTTGTGCAAAGTGGGTACAGCAATCTGTGAGTGAATGTGGTCAAAATGGATGGAGTTTGAAGTGGTGCCTACCTAGGAACATGTCACTTGTGCAAATTACAAGCAGGGTCAGTTTTGAATACTGATGTGGATTAGTTGGGATTGTCTGTGGTTGCTTGCTAAAGAAGGAAGATTGATAGATGGAGTTTATAATGAGATGCAAGTTCCCCATGAAAAGGTCTCAATAACCAATGCAAACCAACATCATTAGCCATGTCGTCAAAATTGCAAGAATGTCCTAAAGAATTTGTAAAAGTCCAAAATTGTCAGTGTGAGAAATATTGTAGCTACTAAGTCATGAACGAATGTCTGAAAATGAATGTCATTATGATAATTTCACGCAATTTTTCTAATGCAGAAAGGTAAAAAAGAATGATTTGTGCATATCAATACAATGTGTTGATTAGATCAAATGTGTGAGCCTGATAGTTGGTCGCCACCACTGCGTGTTTCAAGCAATGTGTTCAATCAAAATAGTGTGATAAGGTTATATATGCATAGCAATTGGAGAATAAACATATTATTATCAAGTTGTGCTCAAAAGGTTGCAAGATGAAGAATGTGGGTGTTTCAATTACACTTTGACCCATGAAAGCATGTCTGAAATGGACTGTGTTGCAAAGAATATGTAGAAGTATTGAAGAGAAGCACATCAAGAGTTTACCTTTTAGCCAAAGAGGTATTGAAAGTGCTTGCGATTACCAAAGAAGTATGAGAAAATTAAAGTGTAGTTGCACGACTTTCTTGTGGTTTGCAGATAATTTTGATCTCTCTGGAAACCAACATTTTCCCTCAAAACCAGAGAACTATGGAGACAATTAAGGGTACGAACGCTGAAGGTGTGGTTTTGGAGCCATACAATCCCCATTGTTAGGAACTCTCAAAGTTCTCCCCTACCAGGAATTACTTATCTTGGTCTTCTCTGCATCAATCACACTGGCTAGCTAATTTCTCTTCAAGACAAAATAGAGGCAATCGGTTCTATTGGGTCATATCTTTTGTAAATGGGTTAATTAGGTAAAAATGGGACATATGTAAAATAGCCTGAAGCTTATTACATTCCTAGCTATTATAAAAAGGAATACTAAGGCTATGATTAGGGGATTTTGAAATTTCTATATTCTAGGTGGTAGAAGCAAGGCTATGCCTATCTAGGGTTTTGAGTAGTGTCATAGAGAAGGAGGATTTTCTTCCATTTTATAAATAGATGGAATATTTAAGTGTTGCAGAGATTGTCTCCCTTTGTATTTTTAGAACTCATATGAATTAAGATATTAAGGATATTTTGATTTGTCCTAGTATTTCTTTATTAGTGTGTGATTGTGCTTATGGGTTTCCTTTTGGCAACAACAATGAAGGAAAACTGAGAGTGGGGGGTGAATCAATTTTCACCATATCAACAAACTTAACCAAAAATAGATCTGATAAACTGTAGCAATAACAAAGATAATTAAATAAACAACACAACACACAACACCAAGATATTGACATGGAAAACCCAGTTAAGGGAAAAACCACGATGGGAACCTACCCACAATAAGATGATACTCTGCAATAGTATGCGTACATATTACAATGAGGAATGCACATGCATTCAAGCACACTGCCTAGAGCTCATTGCTCAAAAGATAATGACCCAAAAGGTTACAACCCTCAGGGAAGTCTCACTGACTTACAAATGGATTCAGACTATAATTCAGAAGAAATGAACTAAAAGAATAGCATCTCCAAATGCTTGATCACAATTTTGGTTAAGCACAATGTCTGCTCCACAATACCAATATATTCTCAATATATTATATTGAAAGATGAATCCTTATTCGCACATATACCACTCTCTGATAATGCAGACACGACCTGTATCTCTAAATTACATGATAATTGTAGACACCTAAAATTGTCATGTCTAATTAAATAAATATTTTATTTATTTAATTATCTAAGCCTAATTCTTCTATTAATTAAATAAATCTTTATTTATTTAATTAATTCATTTATCCTCTTCTAGCCTTATTTCTCATTTAAATAAATACATTTATTTATTTAAATTATCCTTTTCCTAATTAAATAAATATTTTATTTATTTAATTATCCCATTTCTTCTATTAATTAAATAAATCTTTATTTATTTAATTATCCCATTTCTTCTATTAATTAAATAAATCTTTATTTATTTAATTAATTAATTAGCTTTTTCTACACATGACACATGTCATTCATCTCTTAATTCCTACACTACCTACCTCTTTCATTATTTTATTATTTCTTCTACCTACCCTCTAATCCTAGCCGACCTCCTTTTTACACCTCTCAATCTTATCCCTCCATTTCATATTGTGTCTTCTATTTAAGGAGATGCTTCCTTCATTATCAAACCCTAATGACTAATCTTAAGGACTTGGCTACACTACGATCCTACTTGCAACCACATTCCATTCTTTGTTGAGCTCTTGTGCACATAAAATCTGAGAGCAAATATATCAAGCAAGATCAATGGAGATAGGAAGAATGGAGATCAAAAAACCCTATTGGACATGTGATGGTATCATTTTTGTGATTTTGTTTTATTTACATTGTCTTAGGTAATCTTCATATGTTATGGTGGATCTTTGTTGTTGTTAGGCTAGGGTTTGGTGGTTGAATTCATTTAGCCTTTCAATTTTGTTAATATTGTTATCCATTTTCACCATAAACATTTTGGCACGCCCGGTGAGACTCTTGTATCTTTGCATTTAACCTCCTTGTTGCAGATTTTGCATTTTTGAAGTTGCAGATCGGACATTTTCGACAGCATTTTAAGTTTTCCCGCGTCTGCGCACTTTCGGATCGCGTCTTTGATTTTATGGCGCGTCTTCGGAATCTGGAATCGTGTCTGTGATCTCGACAAATTTTATTTTGCAGGTTTCAGAAAAAAGGGTATGTGTTGCAGAAACGCATCTGTGTTATTTCTATCAGCATCTGTGTCTGGAAGGAGCGTCTGTGATTTTTAACCGCGTCTGTGTTAAGGGTAACAGCGTCTGTGTATCTTCTGTTTCAAAATTTTGAAGTTTTCATTGATTTAGATTTTCGGATTTTGCACTTAGGGTTTCAGATCTAGTATATTTGCACTAACACTCTCCGATCTAGCTAACAAAATGGGTGCAGCTTGTCTTGGAAGCAAAACGTTTTGTTGAAGGCCCCTATTTCACAAAGTCTTTTTGGGTTTTTAAAATTTACCTAACTTGTGTGTTTGCAGGAAGGGGTGATTATGGCAAACAACCCAAACTACTAACAACTTTTGTTGCAGGTCCTTGGCAAGGGTTTTTTATTTTTATTGTGTGCCTTGTTTTCATAAGATTAGCAAACACTTCCATTGGTGCACTAAAATTGAATCATTGTCTTTTGTGTCTTGAGCAATAGGCTCTTTTTGTTTAATCTTTAGAGGGCTTGTCTTCCCGTGTGGTCATTAGGACTACTAGTGAGAAGAGAACGACCCAAGTGGTAGCAAGGAAAACCCACCTCTTCCGAACCACTATAATCAAATGTATTCATGGTGAAAACTATGAATAACGTGTGTTGATTAGTTCATACCGACACTATGTCTCCCCATAAACCCGTTTGATCAAATTTATTTGATCATTTGTAGGGCGTAACCCCTACCGACTGGGAGCCTTTTGTATTTACAGAGCTGAAACTGCCACATGTATGGCCACACGAGCGGATGCCCTTACTAGCACCTTTTTCTTTTAGAAGCCCAAAACCTTCTAGTTGTTGGGGCAGGAGGTCGGACCTTTGGTGGCGGCCCACACACATACGATTCTTAGTAGAGATACAAAGTTCGCCATGGGAAGTTTTCATGGGGATTGATGCTTGGCTGACCCGAGAAGTGAGTGTCGAGGGTGGAGCTAGTGAGGTCAAGCATCTAAGTATCCGCTCTGAATAGCGTAGCCTCAAGGGTAAAACCCTATGTGGGATCAACAACTATTGTCTTGGCCAGCCATAAGAATTGTGCTTGACTTATTTTAAACATTCAAACAATCAAGACCAAACAGCAAAACATTGTGTCTTTTGTGTCTTCAAGTGTATGCAAAACATTTTTACATCAAACAACACACTTTTCTTGGAAAGTTTAAACACTTGCAAACATTGAGTCCTCATCAACATTGTGTCCTCTCGTCACGAAAAACAGTCAAACATTCAGATTTGGTCACAACAAAACGACTTCACAAATTGGAAAAAATTGCACAAAGTTTACAGAAACGCGTCTGTGTCTATTTTAACCATGTCTGAGTAATCTAAACGCGTCTGTGAAGGGCATAATAGCGTATGTGTGTCTAGCAGCGTCTGTGTCAAACAGAGACACGTATGTGTCTCTGAATCACGTCTGTGAAGTATACAGGTGCATCTGTGTCCAGAATTGAGAAATTTCACAGTCCAACAAACAAAAGAAATCAGTTTCAGAATACTTGAGCTTCCTAGGTTGTTTCTTCAGGTTTCATCTAGCATTCAGCGTGTCTTTGGGTCCCATACAGTCCATCATTGCTTCACATCTCATTTTACATTCATACTTGTCTAAACTTGAGTCAAAAGGTCACTTGCTTGTCCTCATCATACTTTGTCAACACACTACATACAACAACACTTTGCTAAGTGGTCGCTCATCAAGGTTTCTTACCTTTGGGTCTCATTTGGTCTTACTTAGAGTCAAGGTCAGCTTACCTCATCAAGAGAAACTATCCTCTCTTTGGAAGTCACACCTACTCTACTACATACATACTTGGTCTTACACTTTGGACATTGCAAGAACACCTCAGATTCATTTACATTCCATCCAACTCGTGGTCTTCCATACTTTTCCATTTTCATCTAGTCTCACACATCTTGGTCAATACCTAGTTCATGGTTGAAACCCGTCTTCAAAAATTTAGGAGAGAAACTAAAGAGGCTCAAGAGTCTGCAAACATGAGTTCTTATGAGTATGACAACGATTTATTTTTCAATACTGATCACACTACATTGCCTGACATGGATACCTATAGAAACACTCCAAATGTGGAAAACACAGACACTATAAACAACAATGCTACACACAATGACAATGTGGACAACTTTTCAATACATTCAGCAGATGTGGAAGAATCCATTATGAATCCCCATTTCAATAAATTGGTTGAGGAAATAATGAGGAGGGATAGACAATACTTCTTACACATGATGGCACAAAGTGGAGCCAAGATACCTCATGATTTTGACATGTCTCAACTTATGGAAAACCGACCTTTGCAACAAACTCACTCCAACATGGATCAAAGGAGACCTAATAGTGGAGGAAATAGAGGACCACATATGGTACCTGAATCACCATCAGCTTTGCTTCAAAAACCAGAAGTCCCACATACACATGGTCAAACATATGATACTTACCTTTGTAGACCATTATGGAAGTCTTATGCAGATAGATATGCTCAAGCTATGGATCAACCAAAACAATTGGATATTCAAAGGCATGCTCAAAATTTGGACACAAGGAAACCCCGTGTCAAATTTGGGGGCAACATAATAGAACATGACATGCCTGTAGAATATGGTATACATGCGCAAAATAGATATGGTGTTCCTCAACATGAATCTATACCAAGTGCTCCATATATGCCGCATCAATATAGACCTCCTCCATATGAACATGTGTATGATCAATATCACCCATATATGCAATATGCTCCTCCTCCAATTGGTGCCTCAAACATGGGGTATGTTTCAAGAAGTCGATCTCCACCTAAAAGCAATTTGGAGCAACAAATCAGGGACCTACAAAAGAAAATGGAGGACATAAATACACCAAAGCCAACATACACAATGAGAGACATATGTCCTTATCCATTCGACAAGAGTATTCCAATGCCTCCTTTTCCTACACACTTTGTGACACCTAAATTTGATAAGTATAGAGGAAAAGGGGATCCTAAGGCACACATAAGACAATTTTTCACAGCTTGCATTGAAGTAGCAGCAGAAGAGACATATTTGATGAGATTATTCCTACAAAGCTTAGGTGATCAAGCTATGGAATGGTTCTCCCAACAACCACCTGGTATTAAGTCATGGGGTGACTTAGCAGAGACATTTATTCAACATTTCTCCTACAATATAGAGACAGACATATCAATCACTACTTTATGCAACACTAAGCAAAAAGAGGGAGAGTCTTTTGCATCATTTTTACAAAGATGGAGGAATCTAGCTAGCAGATGCTCTTGTGAAATTCCACAAAAACAAATGGTAGAAATGTTCACCCAAAACGTTAACAACAAATTGCTGGAGGCAAGGAAAAGGCCATATACTATATCAGTCGCACATTGGTGGGATATGAGCTAAACTACACACCAATTGAGCGTGCATGTCTCGTCGTGGTCTTTGCTTCACAGAAATTACGACATTACATGCTCACTCATAAGACTAAGTTGATTGCAAGAATTGATCCGTTGAAATACCTCCTCAATAAAGCAACACTTATTGGGCGGCTGGCCAAATGGGTAATGATCCTTAGTGAATTCGACATCGAGTATGTGGACAGAAAAGCAATAAAAGGACAAGCCATCGTGGATCAATTAGCAGATGCCCCCATGATTGATGATGCTCCTCTAAATTCAGAATTTCCAGATGAATCCATTTTAACAATATCACATGCAAAGCCATGGCAACTATACTTTGATGGCTCATACACACAGCATGGGGCAGGAGCAAGCATCCTCTTCATAACTCCTCAAGGCGACTCTATACCAAAGTCATACCGCTTATCATTTCCTTGCACTAACAATATAGCATAATATGAGGCATTAACAACTGGATTACGAATTGCAATTCAGTGGAAGATCCAGGAACTTCATGTTTTTGGGGATTCCCAACTTGTCATCCGTCAAGCAACTGATGATTACCAAATAAAAGATGAAAAATTAATGCCTTATAAGCAAATGGTGGATGATTTGAAACAACACCTCACAAAGATAGATTTTGAGCAGATACCAAGAGAGCAAAATCGTGCTGCAGATGCCATGGCTACAATTGCTTCATTGATTGTTCTACCTCAAAATGAGACCTGCTATGAGTTCTTGGTGGACAACCTATTGGTTCCTTCATATGAGATCACTCCTACTGAAATGATATGCATTGTTGGTCCCGAATCCCAGTTATATGGTTCCATCTTCACATACCTTCGCGACAATACCCTACCTCCTAATCTATCAAATAATCAATGTCGCACTTTCATTCACCAATCCTCTCGATATGTCATTCTAGCTGATATCCTATATCGGCGAGGTCTAGATGGCACTCTTCTTAGATGTCTAGAAAGCAACGAAGCTCAGATTGCGTTACGTGAAGTGCATGAAGGGATATGTGGTCCGCATGCTAGTGGTCCTACCTTGGCCAAGAAACTCATCAGGATGGGATATTATTGGCCCAATATGGAAAAAGACTCATATCAATTTGTCAAGAAATGTAAGCAATGTCAAATTCATGGAGACCTCATACATGCGCCAGCACAAGAACTACAACCACTTGCGTCTCCTTGGCCCTTTTGTCAGTGGGGACTTGATCTCATAGGCAAGATTCACCCTCCTTCTTCTAATGGTCATAAATTCATTATCACAGCCACAGAATATTTCACAAAGTGGATTGAAGTCGTGCCTCTCACACAAGTCACTGGAAAATAGATTGCTACCTTCATCCTTAACTATATCATTTGCCGATATGGTATTCCTGTTTCCATTGTTACTGATAACGGGCGTCCCTTCAAAAATCAGGATGTTCGTGAACTCTATGACCGCTTCCATATTTCCCATCATTTCTCCACACCATATTACCTCCAAGGTAATGGCCAAGATGAGGTTTCTAATAAAACAATCCTTAAAATCCTCAAGAAGACAGTCGACGACGCTGGCCGTAATTGGCACATCCAACTCAATCCTGCACTTTGGGCCTATCGCACAAGTGTCCGCACACCTACAAGAGCTACACCATATTCACTTGTCTATGGCGTTGAAGCCATCTTGCCTATTGAGGTCGAGTTACCCTCTTTATGGGTCTCTTTGCAAAACATCATCACTAATGAAGATTACAGGGTCTCTCGCTTACAAGAACTAGAACTGCTGGATGAACGGAGACAAACTTCTTTTAATCATCTCAAGGCTTACCAACAACGAATGAGTCGTAGCTACAATCACAAGGTCAAGCCTCACACATTTGAGGTAGGTGACTTGGTTCTTAGAGAAAACCCCAAGAATCAGCAAGACAAAGAGAAGAACGGCAAGTTTGAACCAAATTGGCTTGGTCCTTACATCATTGCAGCAGTATATGGATCTGGTGCATATCAGCTCTCAACTATAGAAGGTGAACCTTTGGAGGATCCTATCAACAGCATGCACCTTCGTAGGTTCTACACATAGCTCTTCGGAATATCCTAATTCAAAAATACAAAAAAATAAAAAAATTCAAAAATACAAAAAAATCAAAAAAATTCAAAAATACAAAAAAAATTATAAAACAAAAAAATTGTTACTTGGTGAAAACCTAGCAAACAGGCGCCTTGACACAAAAACATTGAAAAATCAAAAAGGTAAAGAGAAATCATTTCGTCCAACGGTGAAAACCACTTCAGTGGTGCCCTGGGCAAGTACCATGGTGAAAACTGGGTCACCAGTGCCATGCATAGAGACATTGCTCCTTCCTCCTTCAGGATTCTCTTTCATCCTTTCACTTTGCACACACTCACAACCAATTCATTCATAATAAACTTACCCATTCCCATCATGGCTTGTTATTGTTCTACCCAAGATTGGTTAGCCATTCATAATAAACCTCACTTTCCATCCATAATAAATCAAATCCTATCTATGGCTATGGCAAATCCTATGTCTAGTGATGGGTGTGGAACTAAGAACATCACATGTTTCGAGGAGTGCAGTTTCTTTTGGCTTCCTTCAGTCTATCTACGCACAATCCGCAATAAAGCAACATTTGCTTCACAAATCCGCAATAAAGTTTCATCTTCTCCACAATAAAGTATCAGCTTCATGGATTCAGTCAGTTTCAGATGAGACAGCAGCAACAATGAGTTTCAACAAATTAAATCTTTCAACAGACTCAGACAACATATGGTTCAGTGCTATCTATCCTTTTTGTGAAAGTAAACATTGTGACCACAATCAAATAAGATTTATACAAGTGACAAGAGACACTAAACTTGAGGACTACAGTGGATGTTGGTGTCGAGTCTTGGTTTTCTTTCGATTTTATCTTTTTGGTGACATGTCTTTTAGCTCTTCCAGGATGTCTTTGACTAGAGAATTTATCTCTAGGATGTCTTTGACTAGAAAGGCGAGGATGGGGTATCGTCACCTATTTGCATTTGCTATCTGTGGATTGTCTTTTAGTAATGCTATGACTTGTCCAAGGATATGAGGACACTGTGAGTCTAGTATGAACTGGGGCATTCCTTGTTTGTGACTGTCTTATCTCCATGCAAATAGGTACAATGACTTTTTGGGTCGAATATATGCCTCGATTGTCATAACCTACTTGCCATAATAAAGCTCAATGATGATAACACACAAGAAGCTCTTTCACTTTCATATCTTCTGTCTTCCATCCCCCTTTCTTGATTGACTTCCATCATCCTTCTTGAGTCCGTGTAGCTTGCTATCACATGACTGAGTATAATGACACACCAAAAACATTTGCATTTCATATAGTTTGCACCTGCATTACCACATATAAGCATTTCATACATACATATAGATATCAAAACTGCATCACATCCTGCACACAACACCTATTAGCACAATTTACATTTGCATTATCATATTCATCTGCATTACATACATTCACATTTGCATCTTGCATACACATATAAAACATAAAAATATTGCATTACATCATGTACATATTTGCATCCATAACATAAAACATACATCATAAGAGCATCTCATCACATAGGTACACATGCATATAGCTGCTGCAAAAATGAATCATCTCATATATATAATCAAAAGTGTCATGATACAATGATGTCAAAAAAATACATATGGCTACAAAATCACCCGCAGGTGTCTACAATACAAAAATGGTACAATACTGATACATAGGGATCCCTCTAAGGCTATGATGAACTCCCTCCCTCGGAGCCGCCTGGCCTCGACGGAATCTGAGCCCTAGAAGGACCTGCCCTAGGATCATCCCTCTTGTGCCCTCTATCTGGTGGTGGTGGAGGACCCATGACCCCACCACTCGATGCCTGTCTCCTCCGGCTCCCTCCCGTAGCTGTCACTATCCGCGATAGTCTATGGAAGCTCCTCGCCCGCTGGTCTGCTGGCACTGCACCATAATAGAGGTCCCGCCAGTAGGCAATCTCCTCTCCTGCCCACAGGACATATGCATAGCCTGCCCCTGTGTCCTCCATCGCCTGTCTCCCTGCCCTCAGCGCTGTTTCAGCCTCTGTGTACCACTGAATCGCCTGATCTCTCTCCCGCTCAGTATCCCTGAGCCTCATCCTGAGCCGGTCTCTCTCCCTCTCTAGATCCTATATCTCATTTGCCTGGCCCTGGTAGATCTCCCTGAGCTCAATCAGCTCATCCTCCTCTAGATCCCCCCCTCTGTCTCTGCCTGTGGCTCTCCCTCTGTGGGTGCCTGCCCCTGTACCTGTACTGATGCCTATACAGGTACCTATCTCTGTACATGCCTCTATGCCTATACCTGTCTCCGTCCCTGCTCCTGTGCCTGTACTGGCACCCATCCCTGTACCTATCCCTGTCTATGTCCCTGTGCTCTCGAACCCTGTGCTGCTAGTACCTGTAGGGGCAATCCACCGCGACCCCTCACCACCTGAGCCTGTCCCTCCTATCCACCCTCTCTCCAAGGTGCAACTCTCCTCTCCCCAACTACTCCCCTCCGCCTCCGTCGGCCTCTGCCCCCATCACCTCCACCATCATCATCATCGTCCCCACCTCCATCTCCCTCCAGTAGCTCTCTTGGATCTGTCAATCGGGGGAATGGATGCTTTGCCCAATATGCTGTATACTCTGCATCCATCCTGGCATCCTCAATCTCCGGCCACATATCTCAGGGTAGGGGCACCATCTTCGCCAGCTGTGTAAGCGCCTAATCATATGACAGTAGCGGTCCAAACTGCGCCTGATCCCTAACTGTGCGGGCATACATGCCTGAGCCTCGTGGCATCCTTTAGATCCTGCCATACTGTCTGCACACCCTGTCCACGAGCTGTCTCTCTAATACATAGGGCATCCGCCCAATCAGGTACCTGCTCTGGAAGGTGTAGGGCAGCTCCACTGCGTCATCCTCCCACTCCTCGCATCCCAAATATGGTCTCCAGATGACCACATTAATGTCATCTATCACTCACCGCCAATGCTCCAACCTGCCAATCCGTGGCTGTGATGTGATCATGTCATATAGATGAACAAAGCTGCGTCCATGACCTCTACCCTTGAAGTGTATTGGTCGGGTAATCGGCAGATGCTCATAGGCCCAAACCTGCAGCAGTGTCACTCCACAGCCCAATCCCACTAACCCGTGATAGACAAATTGGTGAAGCTCGTAATATAAATGGGCCAGCACACATGGTCCCCAAGCATATCTAGTGTGCTATGTCACTAGTGTCTCCAGTGCTCCCCCCCAGCCCACAGCCAATCCCCGTGTCGCCCTGTCTGGACATAAGAACCCATTGATAGCTCCTCCGATCACAGTCGGCAATGCTAACCCTATGGCGGTCATGGTGTCCCATGCCACATGCCCTGCCCTCATCTCTAATCCAGGATCCTGGAACACCCATCTCAATGCCTCCTGATCTCCATCATGATCGTATGGAATCAGATCTCCATCAATCGGCACCCGCAGAATCCTGTAGACATCCTCCAGGGTGACGGTCATCTCACCCATTGGCAAATGGAAAGTGCACGTCTCAGAGTGCCATTTCTCCGCTAGCGCAGTCAGCAAACCCATGTTTGCTCGAAACTCAGGCACATACAATACATGTCTCAGACCCATCTCCTCGATACCAGCTCGCTCCTTGGCTGTCAGCTCAGGTCACAACCTCTATGTCGATGGGAATCTCTCCCGTGACTCAGCATAGGCAAATACTCCTGCAGTCAAACAAATCAATCATGTCAATCATGGTGGCATTCACTGTTCATCACAAAATGCTATCTAAATGCATATGGCTATCTACTCTAGTGACACTCACTGTTCATCACAAAGTGTTGCTATTTATCTTTTTGGTACTCCCTGTTCATCACAAAGTACTACGTGCGTGACACTCACTGTTCATCACAAAGTGTTATTCACATTTGCATTCCCTGTTCATCACAAAGTGCTGCTCATACTTTGGGTACTCCCTATTCATCACAAAGTACTCTATCTTGGTACTCACTGTTCATCACAAAGTGCCTTGATCTATCCTAGTCTTCCTAAAGGACCTGCTTGAGTGTATCCTCTCAGCAACTTATCCAATTGACAGCGTATGTTCATCACAGAACTGCCGATTTGACCTAGAAGACAAAACTTTGCATTTTTGGACATAAACGCGCTTACATGACACAAACACTTTTTAAGACTGCACAGATGCGCCTGTCTGACACAGACGTGCCTGTCAGACGCAGATGTGCCAATGGACTGCATAGACGTTCTTATTTGACACAGACGTGCCTTCTTGGCACAAACGCGCCTGAACATCACAGACGCGGCCACATTTGACATAGACGCAGTTCCAGACACAGACGTGCTTGGCACAAACACAAACGCGCCTAGCCAACATAGACACACCTGGCACCAACGCAGACGCGCCTGGACGGTTTTTGACATTTTTTAGCCCTACTTCTAAGCACATTTATTGCTCTAACTAGCATGCATTAATGACAAAAGTAAATACGTCAAAGTACGAGGAGGTTTTGTGGTACTTACCGACTCTCCTGCCTCTGCTGGCCTCTGAAATCAGTGAACGCGATCGAATCTGTGAACGAAGGCCATCGCTGCTGACTGCTGCTGCTCTTTTCTCGCTCTGCACTTTGATCTCGTGAAGGTGTGGATGACAATGATGATGTATTTTGCCCGTGGTCTATCTTATAGCCTACCCTAGCCTTAGCCTTCATTTCCCGAGTCAATCTTTTTCATCCTGTGACTTTGTCACTTTATCCAGTCAGTCCATTCTATCCCGTCTTTCTTATCGAGAGATTGTCTAAAATCTTTTCAGACATTTTCATCCAATCTCTCGAGGGGGCATATCATTCCCATTCTGGGGCAACTCTGTATCAGTTCATCTTATCTTCTTTGAAACAACGCGACAAGCCACATTGTCTCAAAGAGGGGCAAAATGTAGACACCTAAAATTGTCATGTCTAATTAAATAAATATTTTATTTATTTAATTATCTAAGCCTAATTCTTCTATTAATTAAATAAATCTTTATTTATTTAATTAATTCATTTATCCTCTTCTAGCCTTATTTCTCATTTAAATAAATACATTTATTTATTTAAATTATCCTTTTCCTAATTAAATAAATATTTTATTTATTTAATTATCCCATTTCTTCTATTAATTAAATAAATCTTTATTTATTTAATTATCCCATTTCTTCTATTAATTAAATAAATCTTTATTTATTTAATTAATTCATTAGCTTTTTCTACACATGACACATGTCATTCATCTCTTAATTCCTACACTACCTACCTCTTTCATTATTTTATTATTTCTTCTACCTACCCTCTAATCCTAGCCGACCTCCTTTTTACACCTCTCAATCTTATCCCTCCATTTCATATTGTGTCTTCTATTTAAGGAGATGCTTCCTTCATTATCAAACCCTAATGACTAATCTTAAGGACTTGGCTACACTACGATCCTACTTGCAACCACATTCCATTCTTTGTTGAGCTCTTGTGCACATAAAATCTGAGAGCAAATATATCAAGCAAGATCAATGGAGATAGGAAGAATGGAGATCAAAAAACCCTATTGGACATGTGATGGTATCATTTTTGTGATTTTGTTTTATTTACATTGTCTTAGGTAATCTTCATATGTTATGGTGGATCTTTGTTGTTTTTAGGCTAGGGTTTGGTGGTTGAATTCATTTAGCCTTTCAATTTTGTTAATATTGTTATCCATTTTCACCATAAACAATAATATCACCTATTTATACAAATCATCAACCTTGACAACAAGGTTGGCTAAACCCTCAACTCACAATTACAAAATTATATCACACTATACAAAGATCAACCACCAGACCAATATAATAATTTACATGATATAACATGGACCTAATTCAAATTCCCAAACACTCAAATCCACTGGAAATCATGCCAAGATCAACCACAACATGCTACACCATCAAGAAAACCACATAACATGAAGAACATCATCGGTTCAATAAATTCACCAAAAAATCACACAACAATCAATACAAATTATCATAACAAATACAACACAATTAGGAAACACTAGCAAGCACGTTAGAATCATCGGTAACAACTACACCAACACCACTTATCAAATCTTCATCGATCAACATCTGAAACTCAAGAATACTCAACCAGCAGCAACTGTCACGAAGAAAAGATAACTTGCAAAGCACCAAATCACGAACCATCTAAAATAAAGATACACATGACCGTCCCAAACAATATCCAAAAATATCATCTTAATATCTGAGCACGCCAAAATATATCGAAGGAAATATTGAACTTTGCAAAGCTTTGATTAGATAAACAAATTGCATAACCGGATCATCTGATATTATCAATTAAGCTTATTGGAACACAAAAACCAATATAGAAGAATATAATGATACTATAAATATTCCATACACCAAACCATGATCCCAATAAACCAATCTACAATCATCAAAGCATGAATATGTTGACATTGATGAATACTAAGAGGGAGGGGGTGAATTAGTATGCCAAACATTACTGTACTTAAACACTATACTAGTCTAGCAGTAAACCGGTAAAATAGTTTAGCAAATAAACCGGTTAGCACATTTGCAAACCAAATAGAAAATAATGCATTCACCCACAGAAACACAATCACCATAACACAAGAGATTTTGACATGGAAACCCAAATGGGAAAAACCACGGTGAGATGAAACTCACAAGTTACTATCTGCAGAATATAAACCAAACCGGTTAAGGTCATACAATGTTCTTTACCAAAACAGATCCTGTTAGGAATCTCAATCTTTGTTAGGAGATAAGTCTGATTAAAGACTACCTTATGAGATGATTTAAGATCCATGGATGTGAACCACCTTGTTAGAGGATTTACAAAGGCTTTGCCAAACCTACCTGGTTAAGGGTTTTCAGACTTGTCGAAGATGTAAGTAATCAACAAGTGAGTGATCTAGATACTAGCACAGTATGCTTGGTTAGATCTATTAAAGCTCATTGTTAATGCATTTTGCATTACTTCAGTCTTCAGGCACTTCACACTCTATTACTTCACACAGACTCCCTCTTCTCTCCTATGATCGCTCATACAAAACTCATGTAATTAAAAACCCCTAACCAGCCCTAAAACCCTATACATGATGTCCTTAAAAAGGAAACTGATTTCATGCCGTCCAATAGGATTATATTGCAAGTTTCTAGTTCTATGCATCTAGACATATTTGGTAACATGACACAAAAGCACCACCAGAGTGTCGGCACCGCCAAACAATCGGTGGATGGAAACTCATCACAGAGTATTACCGGTTGCCGGTTTGACAAAAATGAAGACTCGGAAATATGTGTTCTGCTGCTTCGTTCCTTCATACCGCTTGAGATCCTCGAACCACTTGGGGTCTTCATACCGCTTCAGACCGGTAAACACTTTCTGGAAAACATCGATAATCTAAAGACTATAATTCATCATACCTGTTGGAACAAATACCAGTTGAGCTTTAACTCATACATATAAAAAGTGATCTAATAGCAAGTGTGTGAACATCAATGACAATCACAACATAATCATCAAAAATGCCAACAGATATCAATGACAACAACATATCCTAGCATTATCTGATGGACTTGTAAAGCACTGAGGGGGGGGGGGTGAATCCATAACACCAAAAATAGTACTACTTTAAACACTGACCAGTAGATAAACTTAATAAGTTTGTTAAACAATATGCATGCAATAAAAAATGATATAACAACATCCACAATAAGTAAAACATCCACCATAACACAAGTGTTTATATATGGAAACCCCAAATGGGTAAAAACCATGGTGAGAAGGGATTCACAAGTTAACTATCTACAGTAATAGATAACTGGTCGGTTAGGGTCTACAAAGTGCTCTACTAGGAGCGAATCCTATTAAAGATTACAAAGCTTACTGTAGACACCTAAAAATATTTCATTGATCATGTACTAATTATTCTTCTAATTGATTAAATAATTCTTTAATTATTTAATTAAGTTAATTAATCATATTCTTCTAATTTTATATTTCCTCATAATCTTACTAATCATTCTATTTCTTATTCTTTCATCATTTAATCATTTTAACCATTTTCTAATGTTAATTAAATATTTATTATTTAATTAATTCTGATTAATTCCCTAATCTAAATAATCTTTATTATTTAAATAAATTCTATTTTCAATTTCTATCTCTAATCATTTAATCATTCAACCCTTTTTTAAATATTAATTAAATATTTATTATTTAATTAATTGTGATTTAATCCTTTTTTTAATATTATAAATCGAGAGACCAAAAAAGATGTTTATACAAATGAGTTCAGGGGAGGCAGGGCCTCAACAGTGAAACCAAAAAGAACTAGACGAGTGTCATATACAATTCACTAAAAGAAAGCTCCAAACTAAAGTTGTGCTTGCTGCCATAAGGAACTAGAGGAGGATTTCATCCTGGTCTTCTAGCCATGTGGTCCACCCCTGTGGTCCTTCCATCTAGACCACCTTCTTCCTTTTCATGATTTGTATACACATGTCAACCCTGTTGAAGGGGGGAGCTCTAGTATCTTGGAGCTCTTTAATTAGTTTCTTAACTACACTCTCGAAGGTAGCTTGATTTTTTGCGATCCTTGCCCATTCATAACCATCTTGTATCTCGTATATAAACATGGCGGCTTGGCCTTCTTTGAGGAACCATAGGAGTTTGTTTCGTTCAACATTCATCAAGAAGAAAACTTGTACAACAATTTTATAATGTGTGAGTTTTTTTAAAAAACCAGTAAGATCCCTAGCATTACCTTGGAACTTCTCCTCATTTCCGAGTTTCCAAATAAACCAAAGGATAAAAGAAGACAAAATTTGCCAAATTAAGTTAGCATCCTTTTTAAGATTATGGACGAAACCAGTAACTATATCATAAGTGAAGACATGCTCAGTAATGGATATTCCAAACATTAACCAGATCTCCCTAGCAAAAGGGCAGTCAAAGAAGATGTGCCAAGTGGACTCAGGTTTATTGCAGACAAAATAGAGATCATATGCAGCTAGATTATTCCTAATAGGCAATCTATCCAGTAAGAGTTTCCATCTGAAACACTTGATCTTAGGGGGGATGGGAGATTTCCAAAGGTTCTCAAAGGTTTTATACCAAGCAGTAGGGCTGTGGTGGACATTCCATAGGGTGTTGACATGGTCAATCATAGAGGTGTCATGGTTAAGCAGGTTGTAGATAACTTTGGATTTAATTTTTGGGAGGGGGGAACCATCCTTCCAAAGGAATGAGAGGTACCTATGGGTGTCAGCCTGAGTGTTCTTAGGGAGATTGAGGGTGTTACAGGCATTCCTAATCCTTTAATTTAAATAATCTTTATTATTTAATTAAATTTCATTTCTAAAATAATTAAATAGTTTCTTTAAATTATTTAATTAGCTAATTAATTCTTCAATTCCAAATCCCCAAATTCTAATTTCATTTAAATACAAATTCTTCTAAATTCCTTCCAAATTCAATTACATGTGCATGATTTCAAAAATCAAATTGAAAATCAAAGTCAAGTTCTAAATATATTCAAATACTAAATTAAATAAATTCAATATTTGAATTAAATCCCATGCAAAGATTAAATTGAAAATGTAAGTCAAAGTGCAAGCACATGCTAACTTAATTAATTCAATCAATTAATTAATTAAATCATTATCTTTCCAATTCCTATCTCTATCTTCCACTTTGCTTTCTTCCAAAAAGCATTCAAAAAGCTTTCAATCACTTAACTATTCCATCTAAATTAATTAATTCAATTATCTCTCCAATCTCTATTTTCATCTTCTAGTTAGCTTTTTCATCTTCTTAATTTCCTCCAATCACCATTTTCATCTTTCAGTTAGCTTTTTCTGAATCAGTTAACTCAATTAATCTATTCAATCTATTTTGTTCCACCTCTCAATCAACAATTCAACTATCAATCTTCATGTGAGCCCACCTGAGTTCCACCTCTTGATCAATTTGTTCCACCTTTCAATCAATCTTCTCCAATAATCTATAAATTGAGCATTCAAACTCCATTTTCAATAATCATGAACTTTGAATCTTTGTGTCAATTGCAGGTTGCCAACATAATATCTAAGAGTCATCATACCACAGAGAGGAGAAGAACAATGGAAGTTATACGCAGTCACAGAATAGGGAGTTTTGATTGAATTACTTTATAATTCCTATTTTGATTTGATTGTGTTATTTCATTGTCTGTTTGTTTGAATTCTTTGGTTAGATAGAGATTCATGATTTCCCTTTGAATTCAAGTTGATATGCTTTAAAGATGAATTCTTTTACATGTGACATTTTGGTGAACCCGACGTGAATAACGGTTAATTAACCTTCTCTATTTTCTGTGTTATTTTTGTAGATTGTACGGATTTATTCCTTTTTTGCAGGTTTTGCATGGATTTCAAAAAATATCTCTTTGTCATGCATTCATGGTTGCATCATTACGCAATCGCATAGACAGAACTACGCAATCGACCTTTCGGGGTCACATAATTGACCTTTCAGGGTCACGCAATTGATCTTTCAGGATCACACAATCGACTTCTCACAATCACGCATTCATTAGGAAAATTGTTGTTCTGTAATTTTTATTCTTATTTCCTTTTTGTTCTTTGATCTATGTAATTCTGCATGAAATTGAGTAAATCTAGAAACAGATTACTTTTATTGCATGTTTTTGTTATAACAGTTTATGGAACGTAAGGTACAATTTAGGATTTCAAGCGCCAGAAGGACAAAGGAGCAAAGAAGATAGGCTAGGCATTATCGGAGAATTCTCAAAGCAGAAAAGTAGATACAGGATTGGGAAGACCAACCAACCATCAACAAATACAACAACTTAGTTTTCTCATATCGGGCGAAATATGATTTGGTTAACATTGAATGGATGATGAGAGATCTAGCTAGAGCCTCACAATCTGTTTTGTAGGTTTCTGGTCAAATTTAGCTTTAATTTTTTATTTTTTGTGTTATCTGCCTGTGTGTCACGCAATCGCCTTGTTATCATCATGCAATCAACCTGTTAGGATCACGCATTCGATTTTTCAGGATCATGCAATTGAATTAACAAAATTACGCAATCGCCTATTCAAGGTCATGCAATCGTGCAGGTATCATCACGCATTCATTTCTGTTAATTTTGGGTTATTTGTTTTCTGTTGATTTTATTTTACTACTAATCATCTATTTGCAACCTGTGGTGAATTTACAAAAATGATCGAATTAGTATTAGATTAATTGCACTCATGCTCTCACACTTCATTTTTTTGTGCTTAAAATCAACATTGGTTAAAATTGACATGCTTGCATGACACTTCAGTTTGGGCTTAAAATCAACAATGGTTAAAATTGACATGCATGTATAACACTTCAATTTAGGCTTAAAATCAACAATGGTTAAAATTGACATGCATGCCTTCACATTTCAATTTGGTGTTTAAAATTGACATGCACATGTGCATTCAACACTTCAATTTGGGTATATATGCATTAAATATTTTTCCCGCTTTGCAATTTTTTTGAATTTCCTGCTATGCCTGTCATTTCTACTACGGAGAGCTAGTCCTCCTTGGATCCTAACCCCCCCCGGTTGACTTGCAAATTTGTCCAGATCTGGTTCTTGTGTTGCATGCCCAAGGAGATGGGTGGGCTCCCTCGGTTGTTGCTTGCAATGAGGTGTTGCATGAGGGCCCCTACCTTGCGAAGCTTCCACTAGTGGCCCCCAACTTGGATTTCCCCAAAAAGTATCCCAAGACTCAAGAGGTAGGACCTTTGCCTGGGGAAGCTCAAGAGAACTCCTCAAAAGGTGTCCTTGTTGGTAACTCCAAGTCAGAGATTTCAACGTTGCAGCCAAAAGTCACTAATGGTGAGGAGGGCCCCGAGATTTGCCTCCCAGACAGTATCATGGATAATATTGCTTCCTCCCTTCACCTTTGTCTGGTAAGAAGATTCTTAGCCTTTAGACCCATTATAGATATGGTCAGAAGATGGATCAATTCTAGATGGAAAATCAAAGGTAGTGTCTCAGTCTCTATTATGCCTGGTGAACTCTTCCTTTTTAGATTTATTGCAGAAGAAGACTTCATTTGTATTATGTTTGGTTCATGGTCTTATGGTAAACATTACGTTACTATCTCCAAGTGGAAGCGAGGATTTGACCCAAGTGCAGACCTCCTTAGACTGGCACCAGTTTGGATCAGACTCGCAAGCATCCCCCTGGAATTTTGGGACGATACCATTTTCAGATGGATTGGTAACTCGTTTGGTCAGTTTGTTGTTGTCAACAATGTGACAATGCAGAAGTCCAGACTTATTTATGCTCGCCTTTGTGTGAATATGGTTGTTAACAACCCACTCCCTAATTTCATTGCCCTTAAATTCAAATGGGGTAAATGGACAGAGGCTATTGTCTATGAGAACGCCTCCCTGTATTATCAAAGATGTGGTAAACATGGTCATGTTATTATGGATTGTCCGACCCCACAACCTCCAGAGGAAAAGCTGAAGGAGAAGTTGTCATCCCTGGGTATTGTTATTGGGGAGATAGCTGAGAATGGTAATCCCCTGACTTCTGAAAAACACGGTGGGTCAGACTGAGGACCTGATAGAAAAGGCGAGTCCTCAAGATACCACTGAGGAGGGATACCCCTTCTTGGCTGGTATTCTTAACATGATAGTTACCCCTCACTCCAAAAAGGCTCCTACCCCTCGAGGAGATTCTTAGGCCCGGAGCTAGAAGAAGGAGAGATCCCCCAAGCGAAGATTGAACAAGAAGGTTTCAAAGTGCAGTCGAGTATCAAGGAGAAGAAAGGGCTCAATATTTTGTTAGGATTGCCAAAGATACTGAGAGGAGGGATGAATCAGTATCTTGTCGGTTAACAAATTTTCTTAACTTATTAAACAAATTGCATTTCAAAACAGTGTATCGGTAAACCAGAAATAATGCAGTAAATAAGATCAATAACCACAACATAGAAAGCACACCATAACACAATATTTTTAACGAGGAAACCCGGTGTGGGAAAAACCTCGATGGGATTTGTGACCCACAATATTCACTCACTGGCCAATAAATGAATATTACTTACAATAGGGGCTTGCACATGCAGGAAGGCCAACTGCCTAAAGCTCACTACTTAAATACAAAAGGGAAGTCTCACTAACTTACAAAAATGGATTATCCAAATCCAATATCATGTACTGCTTTGGTTCAACATCTGCTATGCCAGGTTTAGTACTGGTTTAAGCTCATACAACTTCCATAAACCTTATTCCAAAATCTGCCTTAATATTCGCATCTGCCTATTACATTCCTTACTTCCTCTTACAAATGATTTACAAGATTTCATACTTATATGAGTCCTATTGCAATTCACCTTATTGGATATACAAAAATATTTTACAATTAAATACAAAGTATAATAAACAAAATCATGTCAGTTGGGGTGTCGGTAAACTTCTTTGTCGTTGTCGTTGTCGTTGCCTATGCCTATGTCAGTGCCTATCGGTGCCATAGGATTTTAAGTTTGCCATCAATGACAATACCTTCAATCACCTACAATTTCTCATTGGAGTGTGCATTTTCCAACAATCTCCCCCTTTGGCATTGATGGCAACACTCATGAGAAAAATCCAAAATTGTTTTCTCCAAAAAGTGGTGTCCAAAAATCAAAACTGTGTGCTCCCCCTAAGCAAATGATCTCTTATGTCATTCATTTCTCATACTACTACTCCTTACTTCTTTTTCTCATCCTCTACTACTCCCCCTTTGGCATCAATGATAAAGGCTATCAATTAATGTCAATTGAGTGTAGTTCCTATCAAGATTCCTGTAACCGGTTGGTTACAATCTGATATAGATCTGCTAATGTAAAATTTAAGTTGTTACTAAACCTCTCACTTTCCTTTAGTGTTGCTTCTATCCTTTGGATGGTACCAGTGAGTATGTGCATTTGCTCTTCTGCTGTCTTAAGTCCAGGAACAAGAGCCTCTAAAATCTCTTTTCTCAAAGAGATGAGGATGTTTAGTTTAGGACCTAGTCTACATTTTAGTTCCTTTGCCTTGTATTTTATCCTTCTCTTCTCCTTCTCCAATTTCTCAAGTTTTTCTTCAAAATATGCTATTTCCTATTCAACTACCAATATGGAGTCTGATGACCCTATTAGATTATCAGCAATGTCATTGATTTCCTTTTGAGCTCTGCTAATCTCTTTATCTATATCCACTGTTAGAAGATTAGTCTTGCAAGTGTCTCTGTACAGTTCCTTAAATTCCATTAAGGTTTTGTTTAGTGTCGGTAGAAGGGTGTCAATGTGTTCTGTGCATTTCTTTATTGTCACTTCAAATAATTTTTCTTTCTCTTTATTCATTTTCTCTCTGAAAGTCTCCTCACTGATCTGATCAATTGTTAGTAGATTGTCGGTTATATATTTAGACAATGTGTCTAATTTGCTTAAAGAATATTTATTTTCTATATTACACTTGGGTGCAATCATCTTCAAAATTGGTATGGTGTCATCAATTGCCTTGTATGCAAGTGCATTGCAGTTAGTTATTTCATTAATAGAATCAAGCAATACCTCTGTTACATTTGTTGGTTTGAATTCTGTCAGTGAAGAATCAGATGATTGACCAACTGCCTTAACAATTTGTAATCCATCGGTGTGAGTAACCTCTTTGCTTATGGTGACCTTTGGTAGGTCAGTTTGAGTCTATATTTCTACAAGCAAGGGTTTTGGTTTCTTAGCTATTACCGGTGGCACTGTCTCTTTGTGAACCTTTACTTCATCCTTCTTCTCTTCTGATTTCATAGTGTGTACCTCTGCCTGTTTCTCAGAGCTTTCCACTGTCGGTTTTTCTAATTGTGACTCTATGTTTTCTACCAGTTTTTCTTTGTTTACCTCTGAACTGTCTACAGCTAGTATCTCAACAGATTTGTTAGTGCTATCAGTTGTTAGTTGCTTAGTATGTACATCAGTCTTTCCAGTAACCATGGGATTAGTTGACTGTTCAGTTTGTTGCTCAGGCCCAATTTCAATGTTTCCAACTGTATCCTCAATATTTGTCTCAACTGTAATGTTTTCTATTGGTGATTTAGTTGCCACATCTCTCTTTTTAGTTGTTTCCTTATCAACCATAATGTTGACCTCTTGAGTGTCAATATTCATGGTATACAACACCTCTGAACCAGGATTGGTATCTTCATGTGTTGTCTCCATAGTCTCAACATTATCTGTTACTAGTGGTGTATCAACAGTTTGTGTGGGTGGAGTATCAAAAGAAGGTGGGGGCAAGTTATCTATTATCTTTATGCTTAGAGGTCCACCTACCTTACCTTTACCTTTATCCTTTTCTTTTTGATAGACTTTAAAAGTCTTTGGTCGTTTAAGCTCTTCTTGCTTTTCCTTCTCTACAAACAAGATATCCCATTTATCCACTGTCTCTTCAGCGATCTCATTTACTCTACCAGCCAGTAATGCTACATGTCGGTGACCAGTGGAAAAATAGTCATGTTTGCTTCACTTATCAGTTCATCAATCTCTTCTGTTGATCTTACTGGGTGAACTGCAAGTAGTTTCTCTACCTTAATCTTCTTATCTAGTTCCACAATTGCTAACCTTTTTGCATCTAGCCTTCTGTACAAGTCATTTGGCAAGTCATCTACAACTTCTATCAAGAATTTCTTATAAATGTCTAAGTGTAGGATAACACTATTTTCTATGCTTGCCTTTTCTTCATTATTGAACATGTTATACAACTTGCTGATATTTGACAAGTTACCATCTTCAGTTATTTCATTCAAAAGGTTGTCTAAGGGAGGGACAACTTGTTTTAGCTTTTTCTTCCTGGGTGTTATTGTTTTTGCTAGAGGCCTTACTGCTTGTTTTTTTCTGTCTAGTTCTCTAAGGTGTAGGAGCGGGTACTGGTGGAGGTTTTCTTTTTCTTACTACCCTTTTGAATTTGGCTAGTATCTCACTGTCAGAGGAGGTACCAATTGGTGAAAGATGTGTTTGTGGTTGTAATCCTTCTAAGTCACTCTCCTTAATACCAGTCATATTCAATATATCTTCCTTGATTTCCTTTGCCTATCTGGTTGGCTTTCTAATTGTTTTTTCTATTTTCTTTATTCATTTTTGTGATTGAACTTTTCTATCAATGGTTTTTGCATTTCCAAATACTTCCTCTATTGGTCCTCTATGGGCTTCTAGAAGTGATTTTCCATAAGTTTCTATTATATTCTCATCAGCCTCATAACCCATCTATGTAACCCAAACTATACTTGGAACCACTGCCTCCATCCATATTTCATCCTTCTTTATAATAAAACATATCTCATTTTGATATTTATCAACTATAGATTGAGATAGTCTTTCCCTAATTTTTATTCTAGCCTTTAGTGCCTGAAATTGGTCAATTATGTTCTTCTCCCTGTCATCTCCCATGTTATTAAGAATATCCAAAAGTTTTTTTCCTACCAGAATGTCAAATCCAAAATCCTTTTTACCAATACCGGGAGCTTCCTTGGTGATATACAACAATAGACATACAAGTAAGTTACCAAATCTAAATGTGCCTTCCTTGTCACCCTTAAGTTTCTTCAGATTGTCTATTAGCTCATCTTTTAACCATTCACATATGTCAATCTTTTCATTACTGTTTACCATGTCATAAGCACTTTTGATACATAAGGTAGAAATAGAGTTTAATCTATTGGTATGTGTAGCCTTGTATCCAAGAATCATGCTAATGAATCTTACATTGATATCTTTTACATCATTTACTCTCAGGGATCTCTTATCATAGGTTGCATCGATTAGGGTCATTAAAGTGTTGTTTGGAACCTTTTTAGTGTTGTCAAGTCTGCTACGAGTGGAAGGTAAGCCTATCACTCCCCTAACTGCTTCTTTTGTTATCTTGTGAATGGAATCTAACCAAAAGAACTCCCCATTAACTTTGATTAACACAATCCTTATAACATCCTTGGGAAAATCAGGAATGCTAAGTATCTCCACAAAACCTAGGGTTTCAATTATCTTGTATTCTGGTTTTACATTACCATTTTCATCACATATTATTGTCCTATACATGTTCATAATCTCTTCAGCACCTAGTTCTTTAATATGACAATGCATGTAAATTATAGGATCCTCAGCATATGCAACTCCTTTGGGTATTTTAGAAAAAGCTCCTAGGGTATCATCCTTCTTTGCTACTTCGGGAATGATTTTAAATACAAGCCTAGGGAGTTTAATCACTTCAATTATAGTAGGGTTTGCAATGAATTCAGGTGCAGAGGAGGAAGCCATTGTATAAATACCTTAATCTACCTTTAGGTTTGAATGCTTGAATGATTTGCTTCACTTCTCGCTGTGGATGCCTTCACTCAGTTTTTTCGCGCTCTAAGGAAATTTGAATGCTCAGTGAGTGAAAAAGAGTGAAAAATACTAGCTTTATAATGTCATTTCTTTCAACTACCACATTAAATGCCTGTCGGTTAAGTGGAACTTAACACATCTACCGATAAATAATTAATTCAACTTCTCACCATCAATCGAGGGTAAACTAGCATGTTTTTCAATTCATTGCCATACCCCCAAAAGGATTTCTTTTCAGTTAAATGAACAATCTCCTATCAGTGGAGTGATACTTTGTTCTACCGGTGAAGGAATAGCTTCATTGATATTCATATCTGACTTTTTAATCCATTGTTTTGAAAATTCTTGCTTTACTTCTTCAACCTTCTCTTTACCTTTCAAACTGGGTCCTTTGTTATTTGATGATGATGCCTTCTACAAAATTTTGTAATATGTCCAATCTTGTTACAAGCATAACAAGTCACATTATTTTTTTGAATATCTTTTCCATATCCTATGCCGGTATGTGTTCTGCATTGATTAGATAAGTGTCCAAATCTTCCACAAACATAACGTCTTACATTCATTCTGCAATTTTCTGAATTATGACCAACTTTGTTGCATTTAGAACATTGACCAGTGGGTGGATTGGTGTTCTTATAATTTCTAGATCTACATTGATTTTCTCTATGACCATACTTGTTACAATTAAAGCATTTCCCATTAAATTTGTAGGCATTAGGTTGTCTTACTAGTGTACTGTGATCATGATTGTTTGCAATACCTGAGATTCACCAACTTCAAAGTCGAGACTGTTAGTATCTCCATTAGGTTTCTAATTTTTCAGCATGTCATCAAGTTCTTCTGAGCTTTTCTTAAATTTCTCCTTGTGTTGATTTGCAGTAGCCAACTCATTTTCAAATAAATCTTTCTGCCTCATGAGTTTTGTTTTATCTTGCTCCAAGTGAATTATGTATGTCTTCAACATACCATTTTCATGACTGAGTCTTAGATTTTCATTTCCATCATCATTGATTCTCCTATTCAAGTCATATTCATTCTTCTTTCGGTCTTCAATGTCTTTACAAAACCTCATAGTCATATCTTGCATCTCATTCCTCAAGGCCATGTTTTCCTGCTTCATCTTGCTTACAAGATCATTTAGAGTTTCTTTTTCATCATCATTACTTTGTATCTTCTCATGAAGTTCTCTTCTTTTATTCCTAGCAATAGTGAGATTTTCTTGAAGTCCTCGAATGATTTCCTGTGCAGCCTTAAGATCATCTTCAAGTTTCATATTTTTCAACTTTTCTCCATCATAATCTGCAAGAGTTGTTTCCAATTGCTTGTTGGTATTTTAGTATGGTTTTGTCATTGATGTCAACACCTATCAACACTTATCAACTCTAGCACTTTGGAGAAATGGTTATGTTCACCGGCAAGCAAGTAACTTTATGCACAGTCACCGGTATCTGGTACACCGACACTTGGAATAACATGGAAAACATCTGGTTATGTCAAAGACATTGTTTGGACACTTTGTCTTGGAGAATTTCTCATTGGTATATTCATATTTGCATATTTTCTATTACTGGCAAATAGGTCCAGGTTATGCACTGACAGGCTTATCTATTCTAGATCAGCATGGCACACTTTGGGGATGATTTCGTTGTTATTGTAAATGCATTAAGCTGACATGTTGAAGATATTACATCGGTTATTGATTTACTTGTAATCATTTTATTGTAATATCTTTTAGAGATGACCTACTAAAATTGGTCTTAGGTTATGGTATATATGTAAGATCTTATTTGTCAGATCGATAAGCGATTGGGAAAAAGAATTATAAGAAGGTATATGCAAGAATAAGAAGAGTTGTACACACAAACATCATTTGAAGGTGAAACAAGGTTTTTGTGGAGGCAATCAGGACTACACTGGTACTGAATCCAGCATATTAAGATACTATTTTGAGCAATACATCATTATTGGATTTAACCATCCAATTGTAGTCAGTGTGACTCCTATTTGTGTTTGAGTAGTGAGCTCTAGGCGCTTGGCCTTTTTGCATGTGCAGACCCCATTTGTATACATATACTATCTGCAGTAGTATCATCTGATTGTGGGTAAGGTTTCCCACCATGTTTTTTGGCCTTACAGGGTTTCCACGTACAAATATTGGTGTTATGTGTTGTGGATGTTATTGTCTTTTTGTTTCATGCATTAATCTTTACCAGTACTGTAATTAACTGATAAAAGGTCTACCCACATAAAGTCTAATTTACTGGTATTAAGCATTAAGGTTAGTTAAGTTGTTTTTGGTTTGAATTTGTTAGACAACTGATTCACCCCCCCTTTCAATTGTCTTAGGGACCTAACAATTGGTATCAGAGCTAAGTCCTCCTTTTGTAGAAGTTTAACAGCTTGAGGAGATCCAATGTCTACTAACTATTTCAAGAAGGATAGTCCTAAACTTGATGGAATCAACTATGGTATATGGAAGATCAGAATGGAGACACATTTGAATTGCATTGGAAAGGACATCTAGGATGTTACAAAGAATGGCTATACTGCTCCTACATTCGGTTAGCCTAATCTACCTACCTTAGGAAAAGATGAAGAAAATGATTGCAAAGAGAGAGAAGCACTTTTGAGCGCATTATCAGATCAGCAAATCATGGGATTATCAGATAGGTCTACTGCTAAAGCTATTTGGGATCATTTGGAAAGATTGAATGAAGGAGATTCCATAGTCAAAATTGCAAAACTTGAAAGCTTCCGAGTCAAGTATGAAAATCTAAAAAATGGAAGAAGATGAAAGGATTTATGCTTTTATGGAAAGAGTAAATGAAATCGTTTTGGGTATTAAATGTTGTGGAGGAACCTTAAGTGAAGATGAAATTGTTTCAAAAGTTTTAAGAGGATTGCCACCAACATATAAAATGAAAGTTACTGCTATAAATGAGTTGAGAACAATGCCTAATACATCAGTAACTAGGGATACATTGATTGGAAAACTTTCAGCTTTTGAAATTGAGTAATTTGGTCTTATTGCTACTATAAAGACATATTTATCTTTTATAGAACCAACATCATCTACACCATCATTTGACAAATCTGATTGGAAAGCCTTTTATGCAAGAGAACTTGAGGAAAGTAGGAGAGAAAATGAAGAACTCAAAGAACTTGAAGCACTATTTGTAAGGAAAATGCCTAAAGGTCCAATTGGAAGTAAGTATGAAGGTAAGGCACCCTTTAAATGTTTTAACTATAATAAGATTGGTCTTATGGCTTCAAGATGCCTTGATAGACATGCTAGACTAAGAGAAGAAGCTAGAAGAACATACAAGCATTACCCTGAATATCAAAGATACAGATTTAAGAAGAATAAAGATAAATCTTTTTATCTTGTTGATGAAGGAGTCACTGATGATTCTGATGAAGATATGACAGACAATGGATGGGTTTTTGTTGCTATAACAGAAGATCAACCGGCACCTACTTTTCAACTAATAGAGTACGCCCTGACAGCTAAAGTTGAAGTTAAGGATGAATGGATCATTGATTCAAGATGTTCACATCACATGACTAGTGATAAAGGTAAATTCTTGAATTTTCAGGAATATAATGGAGGTCTAGTAAGATTTGGAGATGATAAAGCTTGTTTGATAAAAGGAAAAGGTACTATATCTCTTGATGGTAAGCATAATACTGACAATGTCTACTATGTAGAAGGTTTAAAGCATAATCTTTTGAGTGTTGGTCAATTAGTTGAAAAAAGATTTCAGTTACAATTCAAGAATGGAAAATGCAAAATTATGAATAGAACTGGTTTGGAAATTGCAACCGGTAATCAAACTAAGGGAAATATCTTTCATTTGAATAACATTGAAAAGACATGCTTGATTGCACATATTGATGAAAGTTGGGTATGGCATAAGAGACTCTGTCATGTAAATTTTGATTGCATGGTAAAAATCAGTACTACTAAGGTAGTTAGATATTTACCTAAGATTGTTAAGCCTCACAATCTGGTATGTGAGGAATGTCAATTTGGAAAACAAGTTAGAGCATCTTTTAAAAGTATTCCAGAAAAATCCAATAATGCTCTTGACTTAATACACACTAATTTATGTGGTCTAGCTAGAACTAAAAGTTTACAAGGTGATAGATATTTCATGCTAATCATTGATGACTATTCTAGAATATGTTGGGTTACTTTTCTCAGAGAAAAATCAGAAGCACTTGGGAAATTCAAACTATTCAAGCCAATGGTAGAAAATGAAACTGGTAAGAAAATCAAATGTCTGAGATCAGATCAAGGAGGTGAATTCACATCTAAGGAATTTAATACATTCTATGAAGTGAATAGAATCAGAAGACAATTATCAGCACCCCAGACACCACAACAAAATGGAATTGTAGAAAGAAAGAACATCAAAAGAGAAACCTCATGAACTATGGTTTGGTATTACTCCTACTCTTAAATATTTTAGAATATTTGGAAGTAAATGATATATTAGGAGAGATGAGTATATTGGCAAATTTGATCCTAGAAGTGATGAAGGAATATTTCTTGGTTATTCATCTAAGAGCAAGGCATATAGATGTTTTAATAAAAGACTGCAGAAAATTGTTGAGAGTATAAATATGAAAATTGATGAACAGTTTAAAGGAACTTCAAGGTATATAGACTCTAAACTGGCAATAGAGATACTAACAAATAAACCTACATTGAATCCTCCAGTACAAAATGAAGATCCAGTTACACCAGTATCATCTGAAAATTCCACTGTAACTGAGGAACAACAAGAAAAGAAGACACCCTGGTATGTAAGATTGAATCACTCTGAAAATCAGTTAATTGGGAATAAGTATCAAGGAGTTATGACAAGAGGAAGAATGGAAAATTAAGAGGTATGTCTTATTTCTCAAATTGATCCATCATCAATTAATGAGGCATGTGAAGATGAGCACTGGATTAAAGCTATGGAAGAGGAACTAGAACAAATTGAGAAGAACAACACATGGACATTAGTTCCTAGGCCTAAAGACAAAAATGTGATTGGAACAAAATGGGTATTCAGAAACAAACTTAATGAAGATGGGAAGGTAATCAGAAAAAAAGAAAAACTAGTGTGTAAGGGATATTATCATAAAGAAGAAATTGATTATAATGAAACCTTTGCACCAGTAGCTAGAATTGAGGCAGTCGGATTATTCTTGGCTTTTGCAGCACACAAGAACTACAAAGTATATCAAATGGATATTAAATGTGCATTTTTGAATGGAGATCTTGAAGAAGAATTTTTCATTGAGAAAACTGATGGATTTTATTTAACAGATAACAAAGCTATGGTTTGCAGGTTAAGGAAAGCTTTGTATGGGTTGAAGCAAGCTCCAAGAGCTCGGTATGCTAGATTAGATAAATATCTTTTGAAGATTGGATTTTCTAAGGGTAATGCTAACATCAACTTATACTATAAAGTGACTAATGATGAAATCTTGGTTATAGAAGTTTTTGTTGATGATATAATCTTTAGAGGAAAAGATGGATTATGTAAAGACTTTTCTATTGAAATGCAGCATGAATTTGAAATGTCTATGATTGGAGAAATAAAATTCTTTTTAGGACTGCAAATTTCATAGACAAATAAAGGTATATTCTTAAGTCAATCCAAGTACTTGAAGGAATTACATAAGAAATTTGGTATGGAAGACTCTAAACCGGTAAGCACCCCTATGACTACAAATGACAAATTATCACTAAGGGATGAATCTACACTTGTTAATCTGACTAGGTACAAGTTTATGATAGGAGGCCTACTATATTTGACACAAACAAGACATGATATTATGAATGCAGTCTGTATTGTTTCAAGATTTCAGAGTAATCCTAAAGAAAATCATGAATCAGCAGTAAAAAAGATTTTCTGATACTTACAAGGCACTACAAATCTTGGTTTATGATATCCTAGATATGAAAACTTTGAATTATGTGCATATACTGATGCAAATTGGGCACAAGATGTGGATGACAGAAAAAGCACCACTGGTGGAGCATTTTTTCTTGGAAGCAGATTAATTTCTTGGTTGAGTAAGAAACAAAGTTGTACATCTTTATCAACATCAGAATTAGAATATGTTGCAGCAACAATAAACTGTACACAGGTATTATGGCTTAAGCAAATGTTGAAGGACATAAAGGTAAAATGCAAGGAACCTATAACTATCTATTGTGATAACACTTTAGTAATTGATATATCTAAGAATCTGGTATTATATTCTAGAACTAAACATGTTTCTATCAAACTGAATTTTCTAAAAGAGAATGTTGAAGCAAAAGAAATAAAACTTGTTTATGTGAATACTAAAGAGCAGATTGTAGATATTTTCACTAAGCCTTTGCCTAAGGAGACTTTTGAATATCTCAGAGACCAGCTTGGGGTCATACCCCCACCGGTAGAGACTTAGACAGTTGGTGTTTGTCATCAACTGACAGAACTAAAAGAGAAATCTTTTATTCCGGCTTTGATGAGGAGAGTTACTTCTCAGGGGGAGTAGTTGGTATTTTGTATTTGAATTTGGTTTTTGTATTGCTTTGGCATTTGATGTAAAAGGTGGGGAGATTGATATGGAAAAACAAAAGGAAATCACATGTTACTCTCAAGGGGAGAGATATTTACCTTGGGAGAGATTGTTATTTTGGGAGAGACTGTTACTCTCTGTATCTATATTTTGATTTCTGGTTATGATCTCTTTCGAGAGATTGTTGGTTTTTGGTAATTAGTGTATGCGGGAAAAGCAGGTTGATAGAACTCGAAATGTGAAAAATGGAGCTCTATGGAGCCTTGCTCACACACCCACAGGACTTCTTGGTGCAAGCTATGGAGTTATAAAACATAACTCAGCTTCCCAAGGATGGTTCCATGGTTCTCTATCTTGCACGGTCCCTCAAACCAATGTTTTTGCTCTCAAATCACTGAGCAAAATGGTTTAGGGATGGCAAATGCAAGAACGAGGGATGCTTTTTGTTGATTTAATATGAGATGCATCCTAAGCTATGCATGATGTTACAAATGCAATAAACTAGCTATAAGATGACAAGGTTAGTATAAATACTATCCTAACATGATATATTAGTCTATGATTGAGCTAGATGATAAAGAAAGTATTCTAAACATGCATATTTAGACTAATTCCTAGTTAAAAGAGAGGCTAAATGATGAGCATAAATGATATATGAAAGCTTGAATGTATTTGAGTATAAGTGAGATGCTAAAGTCTTGGATGAATATAAAAAATGGAGGGATGAGAGATCTATTTATAGCAAAAATAGGGCAATGGATGGCTAGGATTGAAAGAGGCAATCAAGGGTTGAGTTTGAAAGTTGGGAATCCAAGTTTGCAATTGGCACCAATGAAATGGTGACAATTATCAACATAAGACTGGGTTGAGGGGAGAGGTAGGAATCATTAAATGCTTGAGAAGACCTCATGGTTACCCTAGGGGTTAAGGGTTAAGGTTAGGTTAAGATTACCCATTGGATAAAGCTTTTACCCAAAGGATAAACTCTTGTGCAAAGGTTTAAGGATAACCATGGTCAAAGCAATAAATGCTTGATGAGACCCTTGGGTTAGATGGAGGTTGATTTTATGGAAAAAAATTTAACCATGTAAGAGGGTTTGAGTTAACCATTAATGGTTATGAAGATTTTGGGGACAAATTTGTAAGAGTCCTTCCAAATTTGGGGGTATTCAACAAGTTACTAGTTGAATGGATAAAGGCTTTAATGCATTTTGAAGACTTTACTCCAAATTTGAGAAGTGACCTCCTCAAATTTAGGGGAAAGGGATAATGGATGGGTTTTGGGTTAATTGATTAGGTTTAGAAGAATTCTAGAAGAATTAGGAATGGGATTTAGGATGCAAGTGGGAGGTGTAGGATTTTGCAAGTGGGTGAGGGAAAATAGGTTTTATTAAAATAAATTACTTTATTTCAATTTGATTGTAATTAAATAAATTAGATTTATTTAATTTAGGATAACTATTTTAATTAAATTTGAATTTAATAAAAAAGTGGATAGGGGCTTTAATTGAATAAAATGAATTATCCTATTAAATGGTATAGTGAATTTAATTGAGTAATTTACTTAATTAAATAGAGGAATGTGGATAATTTAATTAAATTGGATTTAATTAAACATAGAAATGAACATTAAATATTCATTTAGGAATATGGTCATTTTTATACGTCTGCATTTTGCCCTTCTTTGAAGTGACGTGTGTGCACATGTTATTTCAAAGAAAATGGTGTGTCGTTGTGATTTTATGATCGATGTTGTTTTTATGATTTTTAAGTCGTGCCCTAGATTTGATGTGTGATGCCCCAGATTCAATTTTTGATGGTGATGTCCCCTCGGGAGATGAATCAATATTTTGAAAATGTTGATTTGATTGGATGATTTGTGTTTGGTGTGTATGATTTTGGCTATGTGAAATGTCTAAATTGATTCATCTCTCGATAATGTGCGCGCTTTATGGTGTAAGGGAGACCGTGAGCAAATTACATGCCCATTTCCCTAACCCTAATTTTATTTTTCTCCTATAAGAGGGGAAACGTGCTTTGATTTGATTCATTTGTGCATTGTTGACTTTTGAGAAAGAGATTTTGGAGAGAAGTCAAAATGCCCATTCTGTATTCCAGGCATCGTTTTGAGTGCGTTCGGAGGTATCAGAGACCTACCGCATATGGACCACCAGTAAGTCAACCTTTTTGACCCTTTCTTGATTTGTTATTTTGTCATTTTGGTCAGTTTTGGGAATTTTTCACGCGGGGTTCACGGTTTAGCACATAGGGGTCATAGATTAGCGCATACGAAAACTGTTGTAGCACATGGGGGTTTAAATTTTGGGTGCGTCCAAACTTTTAGGGTACCGCATTTGTTTTTGCTTTTTCGGTGCATTTAGACCACTCAAGTGTAGTATTTCTTCAGATGAATGTTGTTAGTTGGTTCTTCGAGCACATCTCCTTCTGAGGTTGTGAGCTGATAGGCACTTGATCCATAGACTGATATGATGACATAGGGACCCAACCAATTAGGTTCAAACTTCCCTTTCTTTTCTCGATCTTGCTGATTTCTTAGATTTTCTTTGAGGACTAGGTCACCAACTTTGAAGTTGCGAGGGATGACCTTGTGATTGTAGCTCTTGTACATGTGTTGCTGATATGCTTTGAGACGAGTGTAAGCATGTTGACATCTTTCATCTAATAGTTCCAGTTCTTGCAGTCGGTTGACTCGATACTCTTCATCTGGGATTAATCCTTTTAGAGAGACTCTGAGAGACGGAATTTCTACCTCCAGTGGTAAAATAGCTTCGGATCCATAGACCAATGAGAAAGGTGTTGCTCCTGTAGGTGTATGGATGCTGGTTCTGTATGCCCAAAGTGTTGGATTGAGTTGGCTATGCCAATCTTTGCCTGCATTATTGACTGTTTTCTTGAGAATCTTCAGTATTGTTTTGTTGGATGCTTCTGCTTGACCATTTCCCTGGGGATAGTATGGTGTAGAGAACCGATGTTGTATTTTGAATTGTTCACATAGTTCTCTAACATCTTGGTTTTTGAATGAGCATCCATTATTGGTGATGATGGAACTTGGAATACCATATATGCAGATCAGATAGTTTAGGATAAAAGATGCAATTTGTTTTCCAGTCACTGTGGTCATGGGGACTGCTTCTATCCACTTGGTAAAGTATTATGTTGCTGTTATAATGAACTTGTGTCCATTTGAAGATGAAGGATGAATTTTGCCAACCAAGTCTAACCCCCACTGACAAAAGGGCCAGAATGTTGTAAATCGTTGCAGTTCTTATGCTGGATAATGTATCGGATTACCATGGATCTGGCATTTAGGACACTTCTTGGCGAAGCGGTAAGAATCTTTCTCCATTGTAGGCTAGTAGTATCCCATCCTTAGAAGCTTTTTAGCAAGAGTAGTCCCACTTGAATGTGTTCCACAAATACCTTCATGAAGCTCATGTAAAGCGGAATCAGAATCATTACGATCAAGGCAATGAAGAAGAGTACCATCTAGACCTCGATGGTACAAAGTATCAGCAGTAAGGGTATAACGGGCAGCTTGCTGGATAAAATTACATTTCTGGTTATGGGATTGGTCAATGGGTAAGATGTTGTTCTTTAGATAATCATATATCGGTCCATATAAAGGGGAATCCGAACCAGTTAAGGCATAGACGACATGGGATTCAGAGTGGTCATAGGTTGGGGAGAACAGTTGCTCTACCAGAAACTCATAATGACTCTGTTGTTCTAGAATTTGTAGTAATGAAGCGATAGTAGCCATGGCATCGGCTGATTTGTTGTTCAACCTTGGTATCTGCTCGAAGGTGATGTGTACAAAATACTATTTGAAGTCATCCACCATTCATTTGTAGGGTAGTAGCTTGTCATCCTTTGTTTGATAGTCATTGTTGACCTAATTGATGACTAGTTGTGAATCTCCATAGACCATTAACTCTGTGATTTTCCATTCTACGGCCATTTTGATGCCTATAACCAATGCCTCATATTCAGCCACATTATTCGTGCATGAGAACATAAGCCTATATGATCTTGGTATGGTGTGTCCTTCAGGAGTGATGAAAAGAATGCTAGCACCTAAACCATGTTGGGTGTAGGATCCATCAAAGTATAGAGTCCATTGTTTGGTAGAAAGAGCAAGAACGTCCTTATCCGGAAATTCAATCTCCATAGTTTGTTTTCCTGGTAGCGGTGCTTCAGCTAGTTGATCTGCAATTGCTTGTCCTTTGATGGCTCTTCTTTCTATGTATTGGATGTCGAAGTCACTGAGAATCATGACCCATTTAGCCAATCATCCAGTAAGAGCTGCTTTGCTGAGTAGATATTTGAGAGGATCAATTTTTGCTACTAGCTTAATGGTGTGTGCTAGCATATAATGTCAAAACTTCTGAGATGCGAAGACCACTATTAGACAAGCCCTCTCAATAAATGTGTAGTTGAGTTCATAGCCATTCAATGTCGTGCTGATGTAGTAGATGGCTCGTTCCTTTCCTTGTTGATTTTCTTGTGCCAATAGTGCCCCCAACGATATATCTGTTGTTGAGATATATAGAATAAGGGGCTTTCCTGCGACTGGTGGTACTAGAACTGGTGGATTCATCAGGTACTGTTTGATTTGATAAAAAGATTCTGCACACTTGGTTTCCCATCTGAAAGGGACATTTTTATGGAGCAAATGATTAAATGGTAGACTTTTATCAGCTAATTGAGCAATGAATCGCCTGATTGATTGAAGTCGTCCTTGTAGAGATCTGAATTGACTGATATTCTTTGGTGGTGGTATTTCCATAATGGCTTGTACCTTTGCTGGATCTACTTCAATACCCTTAGCTGAGACAATGTAGCCTAGTAACTTTCCTGATGTAACCCAAAAGACACACTTCTTAGGGTTGAGCCTGACTTCGAATTTCTCCAATCGATCAAAGATCTTTGTTAGGATGCTGAGATCTTCTCCTCTAGTGAAGGATTTAGCTAGTAAATCATCTATGTAGTCTTCCATAAATGTGTGCATCATGTCATGAAATATTGTTGTCATTGTTCTTTGATAAGTAGCCCTTGCATTCTTTAAGCCAAAAGGCATAACATTCCAACAGTACGTTCCCCAAGGACAGGTGAACGCAGTTTTTCTTGATCTTTCGAGGCTATTTTGATTTGATTATAGCTTGAGAAACTGTCCACTAGTGAGAGCATTGCATGGCCCGCTGTGAGGTCTACAATTATGTCAATACTGGGTAGAGGAAAGTCATCTTTTGGAAAGGCTTTGTTGACATCTCTAAAATCTGTGCAGATTCTGATACTATCATCTGGTTTTGATACTAGTACTATATTGGAAGTCCATTATGCGTAGTCAATGGGTCAGATGAATCCAACATCTAATAGTTTCCTCAATTCAGCTTTGACCATGAGTGCCACCTGTGGATTCATCTTTCGTAGCTTTTGTTTGACTGGTTTAACTCCTAGAGAGATGGACAAGGGATGCATTATTAAGTGTGGATCTACTCCGGGCATATCGGCATATGACCAAGCAAAGGTAATTTGCTTTTCTTTGAAGAAACTGATAAATGCTGATCTTTCCTCCTCTGTCAGAGATACTGCAAGGTGTATGTTTTTTACTGCTTCTGTGGTACCAATGTTGATTGATTGAGTGGTCTCAATCAATATGGGTGATCACTCATGAAAGTGCTCCGGAAGAGTGTCAAGACTCCCATCTTTAGGTGCCTTAAAAAGGTTTTCACCCTCAGATGCGTCCTTTATTTTTACTTTTTTGTGATCTAGAGCTGCCATTGATTGGTTTTCAACATCAGATCTTTAACTTGGATCATTTTTGCGACTGAGAGACTTGGCACTCCCTGGTTTGCAGACATCGTTACTTTGTTTGTTGGTAGAGCCTATCTCTGGTTTAACGGTACATAGGTAATGGATAATAGATTCATCGTCTGGGAAAATTGGTATATCATGTATTTTGGGTTCATCCCAGTCAATGAGGTCAGGAAAGACAAGCAGTAAGGAATCATTTGGTGGATCAAGTTCTGCTACTATAAGTGTCAAGACAGAGGTTTCATCATGATTGGTCTTGTTTTTAAAGAAGTCAAGGATTTCGTCGAGGTCTTCGATGGTATTATATTTTGTATAGACTTGTTCATAATGCTTTTGTTCGCTTTCCTTGGTGTCATAGATATTCTGCAGTCCAAATTCAAGAGGTCTATCTTCTGCGTTATGCTCTTCCTGAGAAAGGGGCATGGTGCTAGTATTATTAGGGATATCTGTAGTAGCATTTGAGCAGGTACCCCATTCATATTCATTTAAATCAGTCTCTGAGGCATCATCCCAGATTCTATCAGTGCTATAAACAGGTATGTTGTATGGTGAAAATAGATCTTTGATGATGGATACCATTTTGATAGTTTTTGTTGATTCGGTGTCAGATCCTGCTTCTATTTTCTGTATTTGTTCATGAACTGTGCCTCCTTGGGGAGGAACAATGGTATCAGGAGATGATATTATCAATTCTTGAGATATTGGTGTTTGAATATGAGCTACTCCTGCAGATATGGCCTTCTTGTGGTTTAGAAGCTTTTCCTGATGTAACTTCTGTTCTTGACGTTCTCGTGCTTTACGGATTGTTTCTGCTGACTCAAATAGTGCTTCTTGCCAGGATTCTTCTTTGTACTTCTTTTCTTTCCATTGAGGTTTTGTACTTATGCGTGGCATCTTTTTTAATAGGAAAGTGAGTTTACAACCCAATCCTGTTTTGTCCCTATTGGGTTGTGAAGGAAGATCTATGGGTTCAGTGACTCCTTCCTTGCATTTTCCAATAGGCCCTTTACTGCCATATCCCATTTGCTACATGATTAAGTATCCTTTTCCATATAGGTGTATTGGTAGAAGAATGTCCAGAGCAGCTACTCTATTATCTTCTTCCTCATCTTTGTATAACCAGCTAAGAATGTCATTATCTTTTGATTCATGTGCTAGATTCCCCAGTTGGATGAAGGTACCATCAAATTTGGTGATGGGATGAGTTACCAGATGCGTTGATGTAGTAGGCAATCCATGAGATCTCGGTGATGTTGGTAATTTGGCCAAACACAAGGGTTCCAAAGAGTATTCTCCCATACCTTGGTCTTTGATTTGTATTTGCTGCTTGAAATCTCCAGATAATGAGTCGGGCTTTGTTGTTTGTAGATCTAATGCTGAGGATCTCTGCTTTTCTCTATTATGAGGAACTAAACTGTCCTGGGCTGCCCCCATTGCGTTGCAATGTTGAAAGGGGTTGTGATCAACAGATATGGAGATCTCTTGTCTGTTATAAGGAAATTTGACACACTAGTGATACGTAGAAGGCATTGCTTGCATTTCATGTATCCAGGGTTGCCCTAACAAAATATTGTAGGTGAGATCTATTTCTAAGACCTGACACATAGTATCCTTTTGCACTGGTCCAACTTGAATGGGTAACATCATGGTTCCTTTAGATGACCTTTCCTCATCATCATATACCTTTATGGTAATCTTCTTATGGGGATCAATAGACTCTTCTAAGAAGCCTAATGCACAGATAAGCTTTAAAGTACATATATTAAGTCCAACTCCCCCATCTATTAAGACTCTTTTTACTCGGTGTTTATAAATGATGACTTCAATATGGAGAGGAGTGTTATGCAGATGACTCAAGGAAGTATCATCAAGCTCTAAGAAGGTGAGATTATGAGGTCCTGTCATATGGGTGACCATGGCTTGAAATCTGTCTGCATCCAGATCTTGAGGTACATTGGTTTCCAATAGCGCTTGTTCCAATATGTTTTTGTGTTTGGGTGATAGTTTCAGCAATTCTAGTATAGATATCTGAGCTAGAGTTTTGCGTAGTTGGCTAACCAAGTCATATTGGATCTTTGGTGTACTAGTTGTATGCGCGGTATGTCCTTTTAAGACATATTTCTGAGTTCGAGTTGTCACATTGATAGATTCCTGATCACACTGATCTCGGATGGTGATGACATTTACCTAATGATCTTCAGCTAATATGTGATTTATGGTGTTATTGTAGATATGGTTGATACGAGCTCCGCGTGTATCATTCGAGGTTGAAGCTCCATCTTTGTTGTAATTTGGAAGAGGATTTTTAAAGGCCCTGTGATCAACATTTGTTTTGAGACCATCTACCGTTAAGTCACCTCGATCAATCATATCTTGCACAATGTTTTTCAATCTCCTGCAACTGTTCATCCGATGACCCTTGTTATGATGGAAATCACAATAGTGTGAATCATTCCACCAAGGTGGTTTGATTTGGGGTTCATAGTTGCTGATTGCAGGCAAGGAGAGAATCTTGTTTGCCAGAAGTTCTCTGAATGTTAATTCTAGTGATTGCCCCAGTGGTGTGAAGACACATTTTGGAAATTGTTTGTGTTGTCGCATGAATTGTTGTTAGGTCCTGGATTCATGTTTTTGCTTTGAGTGTCATTGGTGGGCACCAGAAATGTATGCGGGAAAAGCGGGTCGATAGAACTCGAAATATGGAAAATGGAGCTCTATGGAGCCTTGCTCACACACCCACAAGACTTCTTGGTGCAAGCTATGGTGTTATAAAGCATAACTCAGCTTCCCAAGGATGGTTCCATGGTTCTCTATCTTGCACGGTCCCTCAAACCAATGTTTTTGCTCTCAGATCACTGAGCAAAATGGTTTAGGGATGGCAAATGCAAGAACGAGGGATGCTTTTTGTTGATTTAATATGAGATGCATCCTAAGCTATGCATGATGTTACAAATGCAATAAACTAGATATAAGATGACAAGGTTAGTATAAATACTATCCTAACATGATATGTTAGTCTATGATTGAGCTAAATGATAAAGAAAGTATTCTAAACATGCATATTTAGACTAATTCCTAGTTAAAAGAGAGGCTAAATGATGAGCATAAATGATATATGAAAGCTTGAATGTATTTGAGTATAAGTGAGATGCTAACGTCTTGGATAAATATAAAAAATGGAGGGATGAGAGATCTATTTATAGCAAAAATAGGGAAATGGATGGCCAGGATTGAAAGAGGCAATCAAGGGTTGAGTTTGAAAGTTGGGAATCCATGTTTACAATTGGCACCAATGAAATGGTGACAATTGTCAACATAAGACTGGGTTGAGGGGAGAGGTAGGAATCATTAAATGCTTGAGAAGACCTCATGGTTACCCTAGGGGTTAAGGGTTAAGGTTAGGTTAAGATTATCCATTGGATAAAGCTTTTACCCAAAGGATAAACTCTTGTGCAAAGGTTTAAGGATAACCATGGTCAAAGCAATAAATGCTTGATGAGACCCTTGGGTTAGATGGAGGTTGAGTTTATGGAAAAAAATTTAACCATGTAAGAGGGTTTGAGTTAACCATTAATGGTTATGAAGACTTTGGGGACAAATTTGTAAGAGTCCTTCCAAATTTGGGGGCATTCAACAAGTTAGCTTGTTGAATGGATAAAGGCTTTAATGCATTTTGAAGACTTTACTCCACATTTGAGAAGTGACCTCCTCAAATTTAGGGAAAGGGATAATAGATGGGTTTTGGGTTAATTGATTAGGTTTAGAAGAATTCTAGAAGAATTAGGAATGGGATTTAGGATGCAAGTGGGAGGTGTAGGATTTTGCAAGTGGGTGAGGGAAAATAGGTTTTATTAAAATAAATTACTTTATTTCAATTTGATTGTAATTAAATAAATTAGATTTATTTAATTTAGGATAACTATTTTAATTAAATTTCAATTTAATTAAAAAGTGGATAGGGGCTTTAATTGAATAAAATGAATTATCCTATTAAATGGTATAGTGAATTTAATTGAGTAATTTACTTAATTAAATAGAGGAATGTGGATAATTTAATTAAATTGGATTTAATTAAACATAGAAATGAATATTAAATATTCATTTAGGAATAAGGTCATTTTTATACGTCTACAATTAGCATTTTTGTTTTGGTACTTTGATGGTGTTTCCATCTTGTGTTGCCATCAATGCCAAAGGGGGAGATTGTTGGTATTTTGGTATGGTTTTGTCATTGATGTCAACACCTATCAACACTTATCAACTCTGGCACTTTGGAGAAATGATTATGTTCACCGGCAAGCAAGTGACTTTATGCACAATCACCGATATCTGGTACATCGGTAGGATATATTGTTCATCGGCACTTGGAATAACATGGAAAACATTTGGTTATGTCGAAGACATTGTTTGGACACTTTGTCTTGGAGAATTTCTCATTGGTATATTTGTATTTGCATATTTGTTGTTATGGCAAATAGGTCCAGGTTATGCACCGGCAGGCTTATCTATTCCAGATTAGCACGACATGCTTTGGAGATGATTTCATTGTTATTGTAAATGCATTAAGATGACATTTTGAATCGGATATTGCATCGGTTATTGATTTACTTGTAATCATTTTATTGTAATATCTTTTAGAGCCGACCTACTAAAATTTGTCTTAGGTTATGGTATATATGTAAGATCTTATTTGTAAGATCGATAAGCGATTGGGAAAAAGAATTATAAGAAGGTATATGCGAGAATAAGAAGAGCTATACATGCAGACATCATTTGAAGGTGAAACAAGGTTTTTGTGAAGGCAATCAGAACTACACCGGTACTGAATCCAGCATACGAAGATGTTATTTTGAGCAATACATTATTATTGGATTTAACCATCCAATTGTAGTCAGTGTGACTCCTATTTGTGTTTGAGCAGTGAGCTCTAGGCGCTTGGCCTTTCTGCATGTGCAGACCCCATTTGTATACATATACTATCTGCAGTAGTATCATCTGATTGTGGGTAAGATTTCCCACCGTGTTTTTTCCCCTTACAAGGTTTCCACTTACAAATATTGGTGTTATGTGTTGTGGATGTTATTGTCTTTTTGTTTCATGCATTAATCTTTACCGGTACTGTAATTAACTGATAAACTGTCTATCGGCATAAAGTCTAGTTTACTGGTATTAAGCATTAAGGTTGTTTAAGTTATTTTTGGCTTTATTTTGTTAGACAACTGATTCACCCACCCCCCCCCCCCCCCTCTCAATTGTCTCTGGGACCTAACATTGCTTTCTCAAGTTTTCCATCTGTACCGGTGTCAGAATATTCCTCAAGCTATTAGGATTTCAAAAACAGAGGACCAGGCTCTGATACCAATTGTTAGGATTCCCAAAGATACTGAGAGTAGGGGGTGAATCAGTATCTTGTCGATTAATAGATTTTATTAACTTATTAAACAAATTGCATTCCAAAACAGTGTACCAGTAAACCAGAAATAATGCAGTAAATAAGATCAATAACCGCAACATAGAAAGCACACCATAACACAACATTTTTAATGAGGAAACCTAATGTGGGAAAAACCTCAGTGGGATTTGTGACCCACAACATTCACTCACTGGCCAATAAATTAATATTACTTACAATAGGGGCCTGCACATGCAAGAAGGCCAACTGCCTAAAGTTCACTGCTTAAATACAAAAGGGAAGTCTCACTGACTCACAAAAATGGATTATGCAAATCCAATATCATGTACTGCTTTGGTTCAGCATCTACTATGCAAGGTTCAGTATCAGTTTAAGCTCATACAACTTCCATAAACCTTATTCCAAAATCTGCCTTAATATTCGCATCTGCCTATTACATTCCTTACTTCCTCTTACAAATGATTTACAAGATTTCATACTTATATGAGTCCTATTACAATTCTCCTTGTTGGCTTTATAAAAATATTTTACAATTAAATACAAAATATAATAAACAAAATCCTATCGGCTGGAGTGCTGGTAAACTTCTTTGCCACTGCCAGTGTCGGTGCCTGTGCCTATTAGTGCCATAGGATTGTAAGGTTACCATCAATGACAATACCTTCAATCACCTACAATTTCTCATTGGAGTGTGCATTTGCCAACATATTTCCACCCTGTCAGCAATCGTGCATCTGATACCCAACTCAATGGGAAGTTGTGGGAGGAATATCTAGAGCACTAGCGTTAGGTCCTCACCTACCAGAGGGCTTGGTCTGGACCCGACCTCCTCTTCATCTGCTACCAGATCTTATGGGGATATCACTAATCTCTCTAATGGTAGTCACTCTTCTCCATCTTCAGCAGATAAGGAGAAGGGGGAATGACAAGAACCGAAAAGAAAAACTAGAGGAAATAAGAAGGCGGATGTGGGAAACGACCCTAAACTAGGCAGACCCTCTGAGAGGACCCTCAGAACTAAGGTAATGGCCAAGGAAATTGCTAGTGGAAGGCAATTAACCCTGGAGACAACTCAAAAGATAAAGAAATGAAGTTCCTCTCATGGAACTTAAGGGGTTTAAACAACCCCAAAAGCAGTATGCTCTTAAGCAATGCATACTCACCAATAGAGTTGATATTATCCTAATCCAAGAGGTGAAAATAACTTACCAAAAATTTTCTACGCTTGTTGACAGTTTATGGCCAGGTGTTTCCTTTCATTATGGAGAGGCAAAAGGTGCTTCAAGAGGAAATGCTACTCTTTGGAATAAGAGCAAGCTGGATGGGCTTGTGGTTGGCTCTTCTCACAATTTTCTTTCCACCAGGTTCACTATGAATAACTTCTCTTGGTTCTTTTTTAACATGTATGCTCCTAATACTAGACACAATCAAGTTCTGATCTGGGAGGAAATCACTACCTTCCTGACTAATAATAAGGAGGATTTTCTTATGTTAGCTAGGAATTTCAACACCCCCCTTTATCCTATTGAGAAGATAGGAGGTCTAACTAACTACAGTGAGAGAATGCTTGACTTTGCTGAATTCATAAAAAATAACGAGTTACTTGATCTTGACCTTCAAGGGAACCCTTTCACCTGGTCTAACAATAGAAAAGGCTCCAATCTAATTCAGGTCAAATTGGACATTTTTCTGATCTCTGCCAAGTGGAACATTGGAATCAATTCCTCGCTCTTGTCTCTCTCGTGCACCATCTCTGACCACTCCCAGATCCTCCTCTCTTAGGTTGACAAGCTAACCTCTGGTCCCTCACCCTCTAGGTATGAGATCATATGGGACTCCCATTCAAACTTCAAACAATGCATACAAAATTGGTGGAACTCCCCTATTCAAGGTATGACTATGTTTAGAATTTCTACAAAGTTGGAAATTATCAAAAAGGAGGTGAAAGCCTTTAGTCTTTCTTCCTTTGGGGATAACTTCAAGAGAAAAAAGGAGGTTGAAACCAATTTGGACCACCTCCAAAGGACCATTGTGGAGGGGACTTCCTCTATGGACACACATATAGAGGAGGAGGGATGGAGACACAAATGGAAAGAAATCATGAATCTAGAAGAAATTTACTGGAAGCAAAGATCCAGGATCCAATGGTTAACTGAGCGGGATAGTAACACCTCCTTCTTTCAAAGATTGGCCTCAAAGCATAAAAGGAGGAACAATATCCATTCCATTCTCAATAATAGAAATGAGGAAGTGGTGGGGAATAATGAAATTGGTCAATGGGCTTCCCTTCAATTTGCTAATGCCTACATGAATGATAGGGTCAGTGAACCTACTGAGATAAGTGATAAACTCCTCAGTCTCATCCCTCAAGTCCTAAATGAGGCTGATAATGAGTTTCTAATAAGCTGTGTGTCTGAAGAAGAAGTTAAAGAAGTGGTTTTTGCTATGGCTTCCTTTAAGGCCCCTGGTCCCGACGGTTTCCCCCCTGCTTTTTTCCAAGTTTTTTGGGAAACTGTGAAGTATGATCTAACTAAAGCTACTAGGGGATTCATTTGCACTAGTAAACTCTTGAAGAATTTGAATAACACTTTCATTTTTTGTTGCCCAAAGTTCCTGACCCGAAACTCTGTTGGCAAATGCACACTCTAATGAGACATTGTAGGTGATTGAAGGTTTTTTCATTGATGGCAACCTTACAATCCTATGACACCAGCAAGGAAATCCACTGGCACTAGCAAGATCAAACTCTACACTGGCACACAGACCATCGGCACTAGCAGTGAAAGGAAGCATACCGGCACAAAAGCCAACAAGAATTTTATTGATAATATATTTTGTTTATTATTGCAAAATCATTGTAAGCCGACTTGGCAAGTTGTAAAATGACTCTTATATAAGAGAGTTCATTGTAAGATGATGTATGTAATAATGGAGGAATGTAATTAGGCGAATTAAGGTAGACCTATTATATGAATTATAGGTTAAGGGTTTATGTAAGAAGTAGAGCTATAAATCGGTATTGGACCTGGCATAGTAGATGCTATTTTGAAGCAGTACATCACATTGGATTTATATAATCCATTTTGTAAGTCAGTGAGACTTCCTATTTTGTAATTGAGAAATGAGCTCTAGGCACTTGGCCTTCCTGCATGTGCAGGCCCCTCTTGTAGCAGGAATATTCTCTTATTGGCCAGTAAGTGAATATTGTGGGTCACAAGTCCCACTGAGTTTTTTCCCACACCGGGTTTCCTCATTAAACTATTGTGTTCGAGTGTGTTTTTCATGTGGTTGTTTCTATGTCTATTTATTGCATTACTTTCTGTTTACCGGCACACAGTTTTAATTTGTTCTACATGTTTTAAGTTAAGAAAATCATTTCACTAGTTAGATACTGATTCACCCCCCCCCCTCTCAATATTTGTGGGAATCCTAACAAACTCATGACTGACTATCGGCCCATCAGCCTATGTAACTCAATCTATAAAATTTTCTCTAAAGTTGTTGTCAACATAATCAAACCCCTCCTTGATAAATGCATCAGTCCCTCTCAAAGAGGCTTTGTTCCGAGCAGGCAGATTCTTGTTGCTATCATTACTACCCATGAGGTCATTCACTCCATGGAGAAAATTCACAACCCAGGTATGACTCTCAAACTTGACATCTCTAAGGCTTATGGTAAAGTTAATTGGAAACTCCTATATGTGGTCCTTTCTAAGATGGGATTCCAAGAAAAATTTATCAATATTATCAGGGTAGCGGTGGAAAGTGTTCACTATTCGGTGATAGTCAATGGCACCCCCTAGGGCTTCTTTAAGGTTGGGAAGGGGCTAAGACAGGGAGACCCTCTCTCACCTTATTTGTTCATTATGCTAGCTGAAGTCTTGAGTAGGAATTTCTCCAATATGATCAAGACCAGTAAAATTTTAGGGGTAAAAGCTGCTTCCACCCTTCCTCCTATGGTTATGCAACAATTTGTGGATGACACCTTCCTTTTCAGCCTATCGTCTGTGATAGAGGCTAAAGAATGGAAACATTTGCTAGAAGAGTACGCCCTTGCCTCTGGTCAACTAATTAACTATTGCAAGAGCAAGTTTTATTTCTTTAACATGGACAAAAAATTTCAAGGTAAACTTATGCAAATCCTTGGATGTAGTGTTGTTGATCTCCCGGATTCCTACTTGGGTCTTCCCCTCACTACCAAGGAGGTCACCTCCCACTTTTGGGAATCAATCTTAGAAAGAATGCAAAAGAAACTTATTGGCTGGATTGGAAAAACTCTAAGTAGTGTGGGTAAACTCCTGCTCCTATTGGCCTTTCCTCAAGGTGTCCCTATCTACTTTCTCTCTATCTTCAAGATTTCCAATTCTATGACTTAGAAACTTGAGATAATCCAAAGAAGCTTTATGTGTATGGGATTGGAGGAGAAGGCCAGAATCAGCTTATTCAATTGGGAGAAGGTGTGCAAACCGAAGGTCATGGGTGGCCTTGGGATTAGAAAAATCTTTTATCTGAATAAGGCCTAGTTGACTAAAATCGAATGGATCCTTGTGAAGGGTAAAACTAACTAGAGCATGATTGTGAGGGCCAATTACTTCAATCATACCCCCTTCCCCTCCCCCCTCTCTTCTAATGAGCTCCCTCCTGGGTCTAAAATATGGAACAACTTTGTTAAGAACAGGAAACTACTCAAGTAGGGTCTAAAGTGACAAATTGGTAATGGCGAGAAAATTAGATTTTGGGAGGACAATTGGATTGGTGACGGACCCCTTGCCTCCTCCCAGTTTAGTTTCCTAATGGTCACTCTCAAGGATTTGTTTGGCTCCTTTGTGATAAACTACATCTCTCCCTCTTGCTATTGGTTAAGGCTTGTTGATAGTTTGGGAAATACCCCCCAATGGATTCATTTTGCTGAAGAGCTGCAATCCCTGCTTAAGGGGATCAGGATCCCCTGTTTCGCTCACACTAATAAACTTCTTTGGACCATGAACCCCTTAGGGTCTTTTAGTGTTACATCAGCCTACAATCTCTTGGTTGCCTCCTTCAATGATTGCTACAACTGGAAAGAAGTTTGGAACTCTCAGCTCATCCCTAAAATTAACTTCTTCTGGTGGACGACCCTTCATGAGAAGATCCTTACTATTGATAATCTGAAGAGGGGGGGATTTATGCTTTCCAACAAATGTGTTATGTGTAATTGTGCTGAGGAAAGAATAAATCACCTCTTTATTCATTGCCCCTTCACTTCTAGGGTTTGGTACAAAGTTCTACAGAAATTTAATTTGGCTTGGACATTCTTGGAAGACTTGCAATAGTTTATCAGCAACTAGAAGTGCCCCTCTGCACACCCACCAGTCAGACTTTTTTGGAGACTTATTCCTCCCCATGTCTATTGGCATATCTGGAAGGAAAGAAATAATAGGATCTTCCATGGCACCAATAGCTCAGTTGACACGGTGACTGACATAGCTGAGAAGTACCTCAGGGAGAAAGCCCTCATCAGCAAGTGGAAAACTCTGCAATATGCCCCTATGGTTTTCGATCAGAGGTGGATGAAAACTTGGAATTTTTGAGATAGTTTCCTTCGATATGACAATTCAAAAAAGATGGAGAGGCTTAATACCAAATGGTCAACACCTCCCCCCCACTTGGCTCAACCTTAATTTTGACGGGGTTGCTCGTAGTGCTTTTGTAGTAGGGGGCGGAATTATCAGGGGAGCTTGGGCAACCTGGTTTTGGCCTATGCAGAAAATTTTTGACTCTGTCTCAAGCAACATGGTTGAACCCCTTGCTCTCTTTTGGGGGCTTAAGATGGGTCTTAGCATCAATGTCAAAATATTGATCACTAAAGGGGAATGTAAACTGATTATTGAGGCCACTAAAGGCATTTCAAGGATCAATTGGATGATCAACAATGTCATCAAGAACATTTGGTCCATGATAGTTTGGCTAGAGGAATTTCAAATTCAGCATATCTATAGAGAGGGAATGCGGTGGTGGACTCACTAGTTGTGACGGGGCTGGAGATAAAAGGTATGAGGTGTTGGAGACACCTAGATTCTCTCACTGACAAGAAGAAGGACCTTTTTGGGAATGAACAAATTGTCTCTATCCATCAATGAAGTGCCACATCCTTCTTCTCAATAGGTTGCTTTGGGTTGGCTTCTATGCTATGCTTCTGGTGGGATGTAAATTCAAATTGGGTGGGCTATGCCATGCTGGCTTCTCGTGGTCCCCACCTTCTCTACCAGATGCTGACTTGACTGGCCACCTATTTTTGTGTTGTCGATGGGTTGGAGCGCCAACTTTTGATCATTAATCATAGCAAGGACTCTAATTATTACCTTAACTGGAAACTAAGAACTCACCATAATGACAATCTTTGCAAGTTGGTGGAGCTGGCGGATGCATGCCTCGAGAAACACCACTAAAAATAATTATTGCACCTTGCACAATATTTTGGCTAATTTTTGGTTGTTTTGTCTTAACTCCAACTCTGGTTTTCCCCTCTGCATTTCTCTTTGTAGGCTTGCGCTGCATCTCAACTTCACTCTAGAGGAAGCTATCACGAGAGGGGATTTAGTCTGGGTGGAACCAGATATTATTGATGACTATTTTTGCAATGACTCGTGCGTCTGGATGTATGCTAAAGAAGGAGGAATCATCTAGTTCATGGAAGCCATGAAGGGATTCGATGAAAACCTCTCCATGCAGTTTGTCAATAGCTGGAAGGACATGAGGGTGGTCATGGAGGACATTTCATTTGAAATTAGTGAGGAATTTATCGCCCAGGCTATGGGCCTCTCTACTGAAGGCATGAAATGGAAGAAAACCAGCAGGGTTGTAGACAAAAACAACATGAACTGCTTCTTCAAAAAGGGCGAGGAATCGAACAGAATGCGTGGGGGTTTCAACAGGGAATGTTTACCCTACCCGTGGTATCAAGTTTGCAAAATCATAATAAAATAATTCACCCTCAAGGGAAGGTATGGTGTGTTCTACTATTATCACTTCCCGTTGCTCAATCACTTTCGCAACCATGACACCATTTCTTTTCCTTTCTTTTTGATGCATTCTCTTGAGTCTATTGTTAAATATTTCAATTGTATGAGTCAAGAGGGTAATTTTACCATCCTCCACTAGGGGCTGATGTTTAGGCTATACAATTTTCACAAGGCCCTTTGCCCCCCTAAACCTATCTTGGTTCAACCCACCCCCTCCATTCTGGGTCCCCCTAAAGGCTCTAAAAAAGGCCTCAAAAAGTCTTCAAAAAAGAAGATGACACCTTGTCCATCCCCTGACCAAGGCCCCCCTGCCCCCTCAAAATTGGGGAAAAAAATAAAAGAAACCCCTCTACTGTGAAACCCATCTCCAAGAAACCCAGAAAGGAGCCCAAAATCCTCCTTATTGAGTATGATGCAGAGGATGGTATCACCCCGCGTAGATCCCACAGAAACAAACCCCGAATGAATTAAATTGTCATGAGAAATAATTATGCTAATGAAGAAGAGGATGATTATGAAAAAGTGGAAAGTGAGAAGGGGGAGGAGGAAACTGAGGCTACGGAGGGCTTAGATTCCTCCAATTTGGGAACTAATGTCCCCGACTCAAAGACTATCAAGGAGGATATCAAGAACACCTCCCCTCATTATAACACTTCCCTGCCCCACACCTCTAAGGGGGATGGAAGGAATTCTAAAGGTGGAAATACTGTTACTGATGAAGGGGAGAAGGAAGAGGCGATGCAGTGTTTGGGTTGCAATGTTATCTGTGAAGGTTTGAATGGTGTTAAGAAAATGATGGAGCACCTGGAGTCCTATGTCAAAAAAATTGGGAAATTTGTTGTCAAAGTGATGCACTCGTTGGCTACCTCTCTATGCTTTCTCCACCAGGATAAGGCTAATCTGGATGGGCTTGAAAGTGACACCACTAAGGAATTGTTCCAGTTCCTGGCAGATGACTGGACCAAGCTTATGCTCTCTAAGCACATGGGTGCTAATAATTAGGTTGTATGGTTGATTCTTTTCTTTTTTGCTATAGTTTTTGTCACTGGAATGCCTAGTTCCATGGTAATATTTCTACTATTAACAGTTTTTATAGTATTAACATTATGGTGGTTTACTACTATTTATGGCGCTTGTTGGATGGGATTGGTTTCGATCTTGGGTTATCCAATAGCGAAAGGCAATTTTTGTTTTTGATTAATAGAGTAGGGATTGGTTGACTGTCGCTTGTCTGCAATGTGTGTGATGGTAGTGCTTTTTTCTATTTCATTCAGGTCTACCCTCCGTTTTGGCTGCTTTATAATAAAAAACACTTCAATTTGGGCTTTAAAATGAACGTGAATTAGGTTGCACATAGATTAAATAACATTTGATTTTCTTAAGGGAAATAACTTTTATCATGTTTGGGGTGCACAAACTGTTGCATTAACTAACTTTCCACCTGCCTTTGGGGTCTTGGGAGAAAGGAAGGAGGTGACAATGACACTCAATTTTATTTTATTTCATGTAGAGAGGGGTATCTTTGACTGGGGAATTCATCACCCCATAGAGGTACTTTGAATTGGGATGCATTCAAGATATTATCTCTCCCAGCATACTCTCGAGCGGGTTTTTTGAGCCACTATATAAACATACTGGTCAGGCGGCTAGAGTGTTGAGTGAATTCGACATATGTGGGGACCTTCCCTGCACCAATAAGCTCAACTAAAGTCTTAAGTAGCTTGCTCTGATAATCCATTGTTGGATCGAGATCCCTCAAAATTTTACAATAAGAACCAACTTAGTATCCCAAAATCCTAGATTCGGTGATTCTGGGAGTGCGGATCGTACCCCATAGATACCCCTCATGTATCTTGCATTATGAGACAAAAATCCCTTGGTGATAAGATCTTTGGATCTTCAGGGTAAGAGAGACTCGCATGCCTAAGAAGTGTGTGTCATGGAGTGGAGCCAGTGCTGCCAGACTCTATATCTCTTGTTTCGGTATTTTTCTATGGGGGCCTCATTGAATGGTGTCCACTTTCCAGCCTAATATTGTCTTCTGTGTCTTTTTATGTATCGTTGTATCAGACCAATATTGAGTCAGTTATTTGGGCTATATCAGGGCCTATCCTACGTATCTCTAAATTCACTGAGATTGTTTGAAAAACTATTTCAGTCAGCTATATCTACCTCCAAAAAATTGTTCTTGAACTTGAAAAAACATAACACTTGTCCTACACACAAAACTACCGAAAATAAAGTCCATTTTTGAACCGTCAAAACTCAAATCTTTAAGATAGTCCTTGCATAGTCCTCATTTACATCCTTACTATCATCCTTAGTCCTGGCATAGTCCTCATCTACATCCTTACTATCATCCTTAGTCCTTGCATAGTACTCATTTACGTCCTTAATATTGTCCTAAAGTCCTTGCATAGTCCTCATTTATGTCCTTACTATCATCTTAATTCATTGCATAGTCCTCATTTGCATCCTTATTATCATCCTTAGTCCTTGCATAATCCTCATTTACATCCTTAATATTGTCCTAAAGTCCTTGCATAGTCCTCATTTACATCCTTACTATCATCCTAATTCCTTGCATAGTCCTCATTATAGTCCTCATTTACGTCCTTACTATCATCCTAAAATCCTCATTATCATCCTCATATAAGTCCTTGTCTAGACCTCATATACGTCTATCTTAGTCTACCATTATTTGTATAGTCATCCTACAAAGTCATAGCATGTGTCTTAATGGGTCTCCCAGGTGATGGTTTTCTCCCCTTTGAGCAACCTAATCTAGTGCCAAATGGAAATCAGAGAGAAATTATTGATGGTCTAGCTAACTTAGCCTGGGAATCAAGGAGAAATGCACCCTAGTATACAAGAGTCGAGTATGAGATAAATATCAAGTATAAAATTACCTGTAGAATTGATAGAGAAATTGTTGCAGAACGTCTAAGAGAAGAACTTGAAAAACTTGTATTGCGGAAATCTCAAAATACTCAATAGGTCTCACATCCAAATCCTCAATAGAGAGTCTAATTTTGGTCTTGCATATCCCATACTTAGGTCTAGAATCTAGCATTAGTTGTCATCTTACATAAAGTTCTAAAACCACCCTCATATAGAAGTCTTAAATGTCTGTTGCAAGGTCACAAAAGGTAAAAGGTATAATGGACCCAAACAATGACCAGTCTATAAACCCAACTTGGAATATGAACATATCAATTAGTCAACAGTAAAATTCTTAGGCAATGCCCACAATACATGAACTACAACAACATTTAACACGAGAATAGATTGAATCAACTCAATAAGACCCACATTTCCTTATGATCTTAGATGCACTTATACATAGTGATAGGGACAAATATTTATCGTTGTTATTAAAAAATATGGTGAAATTACCTAAAGATTTTGATTTAACAAAAATCTTGCCAATAGGAAACACTCTAGGTCAATATGACAGTCGAATACTGCATATAACACAAATACAAACAACGACCTCCAGTTTTCCTCAGAATGCACCTATACAAACAAATGTTAGTTCAAACTCTTAGTCCAGTGCATCATCTTCAATAATAAATGTTAGCACACCAACACAGACCATACCAATAAATCAAGTGTCTCAGCACCTGTTCAAACATAGACTCCTCATACAACAAGTGCAACCCAACCTCCGGTTTCCTATTCTATAGGATCAACATATAGTCCTCAAAATGAAAATTTGGGTCTTACCAATACAATAAGTATAACTCAGCCAAACATGGGTTCACATATCACTTATTTCGTAGTACCTAGTGGAATGTACAACACACAAAATTATAATCATGGTACCTTCCAACAACCCCCTAGTTATGCTACCATGAATCCTTTTGTGGGACATACACAGACACAAGGTGTACCTTTGACCTAAATAGATATTCTGACACAACAATTATAGAATTTGCAATAACAAGTGATGACTATGCAAACTGGTAATGATAAAAAGAGCTACACAATGCAGGACTTACGTTCTTGTCCTTTTGATCATACTTTATACATGTTGCCTTTCCCACCACATTTTGAAATGCTGAAATTTGACAAATATCGAGGGAAAGGTGATCCTAGAGACCACATCAGAGATTTTTTTACGCCATGCATAGAGGTTGCAACAGAAGACACTTACCTAATGAGGATGTTCCCTAAAAGTCTAGGAGGCTCATCCTTAGAGTGGTTTTCACATTTGCCACCAACTATCACATCATGGGGAGAATTAGCTAAACACTTTAATGCACATAACATTGAAACCCTAGTCATTTTGATGGACTTGTGTGCCACGAAACAATATGAGAATGAAATATTTTCATCCTTCATACAACGACGAAGATCTCTCTATAGGAGGTGCAAGACTATTATTCCAGAAACAAAGCAAGAGGATATGTTCACAAAAAACTTAATCCCTAAGATCAAGTACCCAATACAAATGCAATGTTTGACCACATTAAAACAAATCACTGAAAAATATCTAAAGTTTGAGAAAGGACTAGTGGAACAAGCTCTCATTAAGTATGGCAATAATAACAACAATGATAAATCCAAAATTTGGTCGAAAAACAAAAATGTGACCAACGATGGTGTTGTAGACGGCCGTATGGTGAATAGAACTCAACCAGATTTAATTCTACAAGGTAGAAGTTAATCATTACATCCACATACGGAGAACAACACTACCTCAACAAATGTAAACACTACGCAAAACATGAACACAAAATACCCTCGGGTAAATGCTCCAAGAAGGAATTACACACCTCTAGGGGAACCTATTGAATCGGCGCTAAAAAGTTAATACAGACAAACATGATCACTTTGCTAGAAATAAGAGTATATGAACCAGGTCCTTTCAAACCTACATGGTGGAATGATAATGATTTTTGTGATTATCATCGTACTAAAGGTCACAAAATGGCAAGTTGCTATTGTCGTGTATCTGTAAAGTGTGGACCTCTGTACCTGCGGTTGCAACACAAAAACACTCAATAGATCATTACAAGCATGATTAGCAAATATAAACAAAGACATATGAAATCATGGCTAATAGATCTATCGCCTCCTAATAAATGTGAGTATGAATTTGCTCTCAGATCTGGTTAGCAATTCCAGTGACCTGACTATGCCTAGATGGAGGATTTAAGATGATAATGATGATGAATTTAAACTAGAAATGATGAGATTAAGCTAGATGATAAGCAAATTAAGCTAGATTTAAGATAAAATTGATCATGATAACAATGCTAAAATGCTATATGCCTATAGGAACAATTCTTGAATGCAAATGAGATGGATTCAGGATGGATCAGATGAATCAATCAGGGTTTTTTGTGCTCCAAAATGGGGTCTATTTATAGGATTTCCAAGGCTGGGGGTGAGGTGGCAGGAATCAACGGTCAAGATTAAGTTTGAATATATCAATGGTGAAATTAGAGATGATTAGAGAAGAGGTTGGATTAAAGGAAACATTTGCCATCTCTATGGTGACAAGTGTCAAGAAGCTTTCTAGAAGAGGTTGGATGAAAGGGAACACTTAGTGAAAAGTGTCACAAAGCTTTTCTCATGAGATGGCAAAGCGTTCAAGGAAAGGGGACATAGTGGTTAGGATGTGCAAGCTAGGATGGGGTTAGGCAAACCCGAGGTTAGATGGAATGGGTTAAGTTTAGGAGTGGTTAAGTTAGGTGGTTAGAAGTTACGAGAATTTGAATTTAAAAATTCAAATAATAGGAAAAGGCTAATTAATTTCAACAACTCATGAATTTGATTTGTTTTAATTAATTAGGGGATTTAAAAGAAATGAATTTGATGGGAGAAATTAATCAAAGGGGATTATTGAAATGAACCTATTAAATAAATCCTTAGATTTATTAATAAGTAGATGAAAGGGAGAATTTAATTAAATTGCTTAGTGAATTCAATTAAATTAGGAAGGGGGATTAATTGAATAATTGCTTATTCAATTAATTATCTTCAGACCATTTTTAGGTGTATACATTTTGCCCCTCTTTGAAGCGAGGTGTAATGATGCATTGATTCAAAGAATAATCTCATTTTGATGTTGATATTGGTTTGATAGGATGCCCCAATCATTGATTGATAGATTTTGGTATGATGATGCCCCCTCAGGAGATTAATTGAGATAATTGATCATTGGATTGTAATTCTACTTTGTGAAATTGATATCCCGATTGGAAATGATTTGATTTCTGCAACTGTGTTTGATGAAAATGCTAGTTCTTCAATTACGATGGTGTGGTTCTCGATGTTAAGATTGATAAATCTTGATTTATTAGATTGATAAGTGTTAGGTTCGATATGGAAAGCTAATGTACTGAGAGGGGAGGGGTGAATCGGTACTTCAAAACTTTTCTTCAATAAAAACTTTACTGTTAAGCATAAACTGAATATTGTTGAAACATAATATAAAGCTAAAACATATAAATAACATTCATACAAGTTTCACTCCATAACACATATATTTTGGTTATGCAGAAACTCTTTGTTAGAGAGAAAAAATTGCAGTGGGGATGGCACCCAAAACTTCACTACTGCAATAATAAAGGTTGCTCAGTTAGAGCTACATGTTTAGCTATTTCTGATAGCTTACCCTATTAGGAGTATCAAGATCTTTAGATCTACCTTGCTAAAGGATTTTACAACACTTATACTAAATGCTAAACCTGGTTAAAGGCTTTACAATTTATAGACTTTGTTAGAGTCTTTTACCCAGTTAAAGGTTTCTCTTACAACTCAAAATAATACAATCAAAATCTTTACAAAATATCTGCAACTTTACATCTGAAATGTTATAGCAGATTCTATGTGCTCAATATGAAATTACCTTGCTCATAGCATACCTCAGTAATTGATAAATCAACTCGGTAAACCCTTCTGTATACTCTATTCCTTAACTGTTCTCTGAAATCTTTCTCGGTGACCTCTGAATATCTCTGTTAGTCGTAACAGTCACAACACACTATGCTTTCTTATGATTTTTCCTTTCATCTTATCTATCACACATGTCTTGCTTCATACTTTTTGATCCTCATTTCATGTTGTTTAAATAGATCTCTTATGACAATGATATGTTCATGCTTCGATCTTACAAACATGATTCATCGAATGAATAACCATACAAATTATTTCATTGGATAGATGTCCTCAAAATCATACAAAATCTTAAGGTACAATTTCCTATGTGATAAAGGTTCCTTGTTCCTCGATCTTGTAACACGTTTCCACATATGTGTCCAGGTTCAATGAATCTGGTAACATGTTTCACTCGGTTCATATTAACTTGGTATACCATCTTTGTTTCTCGGTAGATAGAGCGTTACTCGATAGATGGCTCGGTGTATACTAAACTCTGTGACTTCTTTCTTCTATAACCGATTGCTTTAGTGCTTACTGACTGAGTATTTTGGTAGTATTAACCGACTAGAGTATATAGGATGACTTTGGACATAAAACTAATGACAACTTAGTAAATAGTAACAATCTCCCCTTTTGACATTAGTTGAAATGTTTGACAAAACTCCTTTCAAAGTCATAACTCAAAAATCTATATACTTACAAAATTTGACTAAACTGATAGTATATACAATTGTCAATAAATAGTATACTCAGATATACTCCCCTTATCAATATACTATACATAACTCTGATTTTGCATGCAGCTTTACCATTTTGTATCCACTGCTCGGTGTTCACTGCTTCCCCTGTCAAAATTACCTGTACATCCGGATACTCTGATATGCTCGACATCCTTCCTCTTGTATACACTATACTCCCCCTTTTTGACAAACATCAAAACTAGTTACCATTCAGTGGAGGCAACTGATCAAAAATAGATTTGTACTTAGTTTGAGCATCAGTGAGAGCATTGGTAAGGGAACTCTTGACACTGTCCATTAGGGAATTCTGAGTTGTAATATCAGCTAATAGTGAAATTCGGCCATCTAAAGTGCTTCCCTCTTGTTGAGTGGATAAATAGGTAGCTCGGTTAATCTGCTCTTGGACGAAGGACAAGTGTGGAATGAATAAGGTTTGAAGAGTCGTGACATCCATTCTTATTTTGTGCTCTTCATTCTGAAGTTCCAACTGTTGAGCCATGAGAGATTGTAACTTGGTATAGAAATTCTAAATAGAATTGGGCTCGGTGGTCAATTTATTTGAGAGATTAGTGATCTCTTTTTCAATAACTTCGGTTTTATTCTTGATATCTTTAATGAATAAAGAAAATGTACAGAGCTTTCGAAATAAATAAAGAATATGTTTGAGTTGAGGGGACAACTCAGCAATGAGTCCAGCTAGCTTAACTTTACCGATAGCAATGGCTTTCTATACCTCTTCAATCATTTTGGTAGTGAGCTCTTTGTCCTTCAATTTTCTTAGGTATTTAGATGCGTCTACTCCAGATGCTTCTATTTTAGTGAGGAGTTCATCCAGTTGAATATGGATGGCTGCATCTTTTGTCATGGTAGCTTTAGTAGCATTTCTATTAATAATTCTTTAACCTTCTGAAGTACTTTGTTTTTTCTTCTATATAGCCATTTGTCTCTCTTGTTCTGCTTTGGCTTTGCATAGTTCCCCGAATTCAATGAGTGCTTGCCCTTTCAGTTTTGAAATGTCTACATTTGGCGACACAATCGGCTTTGACAGATCTAGCTTGAAACTTTTCTTCTTCATTTTCTTCTCTTTAGATGATGAGGCTTTCATTGGTTGAACCAGTACAATGGCTTGGGAGGCTTGTTCACCCTCGGTAGGTTGCTCGATAAAGGTAACACTTTTGTCAATTTCTTTAGCCTCAGATGTAGCCTTCGGTGATTCCTTGCTTGGGGTCTTGGAGGCAAATGTTTCAGTGCTTGTTGGGGCTTGAGAAGTTTGTTCCCCAGTGGTCTAATAAGTAGCTTCTCCTTTGGTAGACTGTTGGCCCTCTTTGCCTTGTTCAGTGTCCTGAGGTGTCTCAGTTGAAACATGTTGAGTTACCGGAGGATAGGACTTGACTTGTTCCAAAACTGATTCACTTGATACCAGTTTGGCATAGGCATTCCCTTCTATCATCTCATGTTCCTATACCTCGGTGTCCATGATATCCTCGTCAAGTTGTATAGTACCAGCAAGATCTTGCTCGGTGATATCAACTATTTCAACTTCACCTTGCTCATCAGCACTCTTGATTCAAAAAATTTCTTGCCATTTTTCTTTTGTCTCTTTCTCTACTTCAAGATAAAGGCCATTCATCAGTTTCAAGGCTCTTTGCTTGACTAGGAATTTTGTCTGGTAGTTTTTCAGATGTTCACTTATCTCATCTACCGACATGTCTGGAAATAGATGTACCAGACTTCTTTCTCTCATCTTCTTTTTCGAGTCCATAGCATATTTCCACATGTTATCAATGTGTAAGTATAATTCTTTTGGAAGAGAATTAGTTACTTCAAATGGGACTAATCAGAATTTAAGAAGTGTGCAAATTACAACTTCTTCAATTTGCCTCTTTTCTGTATCAGTTCTGGATACATATTTTACATATCTGAACGCTCCAAATCCACCATATTATTTCAGATTTGCACAAAAATTATCAACACTATGTACATTTTCCTTTGTACTCTTAACAATCTGAAATTTACTTACGTCTTCAGATTCGATGTCACTTGACTCTTTATTCAAAATGAGTCTCTGACTAGACTTCTTATAAGTTTTTGTTACCTTAGGCTTTGCAATATTTTTCTACTTCTTACTCCGTGACACTGCAAATGATCTAGTATTGGGGTGCTTCACTGAAGGAGTAGGTGATAACTATGATGTATCTTGTTTCTTCCTTTTCAAAATTTTGCCTTTTGGCAACTCGGTGCTCAATGTAATTGCTACTTCTTGGGCTTCAAATTCCTCCTTGTTGATGACTTGATCGCTCTTGACAGGAGTGGAGGAAGAACCTTCTCCAAATTTCTCTGTTAATACTTTGATCATTTTGGTTGCTTTCCTTGTAGCCTTAGGAACTACAAAGTTCATCTTAACTTTTTCTTTGACCTCTTCATAGGTACTGTACCTGATCTCGGTAGCATGCCTTGGAAGTGCAAGAAAGGCATCTATTTGTTGCTGCGTAATGTCAGAATCAATCGCATAACCCATAGGCGACAAGGATTGAGTTCTTGGTTCTACTGCATTGACATAACAGTAGTCGGTGTCCACTTCAAAACATATATCATCCTTGTATTTCTCCACTAACTGGGGTGGTATTGTGTGCCTGTTATGCATCTTTTCCTGAAATTTTCTAAAGTAATCATCCATTATCTCATTGAAGTTATCACCTAGCTAATTGATGAAGTCATTTATTTGATGGGTGATTGGTCGGTGTAGCTCCCAAACTACATTACCAACTGATGGAAAGAATTTCTGAAAATAGAAAAACATGCATACTAAGTGTAGACGTATAAAAATGACCATATTCCTAAATGAATATTTTATGTCATTTCTCTGTTTAATTAAATCTAATTTAATTAAATAATCCACATTCCTCTATTTAATTAAGTAAATTACTCAATTAAATTCACTATACCATTTAATAGGATAAATTCATTTTATTCAATTAAAGCTCCCCGTCCACTTTTTAATTAAATTCAAATTTAATTAAAATAGTTATCCCAAATTAAATAAATCCAATTTATTTAAATGCAACCAAATTGAATTAAATTCAATTAAAACCTATTTTCCCTCACCCACTTGCAAAAACCTACACCTCCCACTTGCATCCTAACCCTCTTTCTAACCTCTTCTAGATTCTTCTAAACCTAATTAATTAACCCAAACCCATCCATTATCCCTTTTCCCTAAATTTGAGGAGGTCACTTCTCAAATTTGGAGTAAAGTCTTCAAATTGCATTAAAGCCTTTATCCATTCAACAAGCTAACTTGTTGAATGCCCCCAAATTTGGAAGGACTCTTACAAAGTTATCCCCAAAGTCTTCATAACCATTAATGGTTAACTCAACCCTCTTACATGGTTAAAGAATTTCCATAAACTCAACCTCCATCTAACCCAAGGGTCTCATCAAGCATTTATTGCTTTGACCATGGTTATCCTTAAACCTTTGCACAAGAGTTTATCCTTTGGGTAAAAGCTTTATCCAATGGATAACCCTAACTTAACCTTAGCCCTTAACCCCTAGGGTAACCATGAGGTCTTCTCAAGCATTTAATGCTTCTTACATCTCCTCTCAACCAACCTTATGTTGACAATTGTCACCATTTCATTGGTGCCAATTGCAAACATGGATTCCCAACTTTTAAACTTGGCCCTTGATTGCTTCTTTCAATCTTGGCCATCCATTGCCCTGTTTTTGCTATAAATAGAGCTCTCATTCCTCCATTTTCAGGATCCAAGTCTTTAGCATCACACTTATACTAAAATCCATTCAAGCTTTCATATCTCATTTTTATGCTCAATCATTTACCTTCTCTTTTAAATAGGAATTAATCTAAATATGCTAGTTTAGAGTATGTTCCTTATCATTTAGTTTAAATCATGAACTAATATAGTATGCTAGGATAGTCTTGTTTACTAACCTTGTCATCTTATAGCTAGTTTATTGCATTTGTAGCATCATGCATTGCTTAGGATGCATCTCATCTTAAAATCCACAAAAGCATCCCTCGTTCTTGCATTTATCATCCCTAAACCATTTTGCTTAGTTATCTGAGAGCAAAAACATTGGTTTGAGGGACCGTGCAAGATAGAGAACCATGGAACCATCCTTGGGAAGCTGAGCCATACTTCATGACTCTGTAGCTTGCACCAAGAAGTCTTGTGGCTATGTGAGCAAGGCTCCATAGAGCTCCATTTTTTACATATTGAGTTCTATCGGCCTGCTTTTCTCGCATACATTTCTGGCACCCACCGTAGGGCATTACCCCATATATCAAATCGGTTTTTAAATATAACCACTTTTGCAGGTCCGCGGGAAACGAGAATCAGCACATGGGAAGCATTCCCTAGTGCATCTGGTCAACAGCCTAGCGCATCCAGTTTACCGTTTAGCGCATTGGATCCGTCATCTAGTGCATCAAGTCTATTTATTAGCACATCAGAATACTAAACTTTTCCTGTAGGTCTTAGCGCGGGAGAAAAACAGAGTAGCGCTTCTGGAACACAGAGTAGCGCATCCCAAAAATAGTGTAGCGCATCTCGAAAATAGTGTAGCGCATCATTGATAGACAGAAATCAAAAATTTAAAATCTGTAACCAGGGATAAAAAGTAGACTTGTTGAAGTCCACCAATCATCCAACGTTTTCCTCTTGTTTCCTTGCAGGATTCTAACAAATTTGTTACAGATGGGAGCTTAGTTTTAAAATATTAAGATAGTTAGAATTTTCACTAACTTAGTTAAGTTAGTTTAAAATCTGAACTTCTTTTGTTCTTAAAATTGAACTCACTTTTTTGGGCTATAAAAAGAACCACAAATCAGAACATTTCTTGCTTTCATAGGAGAAAACTTATTTTTTGGGGCTTTAAAAAGAACCATACAAACCTTCCTTTTTGCAAAAATAGCTATAAAAAGAACCTCACCATCCTTTGGTGTATAAAAGGATTCATTTCTAAATTTTGCAAAGGAAAGAACCATACTTACGAAGTTTCATTGCAATCAAAGGAGGGAAGTTATTCCCCTTTCATCGGTTTCCTTTTGTTATCAAAAATCAAACTTTTGCTTTGTTGACTCAATTATCTTCTTAGATTAAATAATCACTAATTTGGGGAAAGTAAAATTGACACCATGCTTTTTGGAGCAACATCTCCCAATAGAAGTTAGCAAATCATTTATCTTGAAAGGCTAAAAAGAAAAATTGTTTGCCTTGTTTTGAAAGTGGAAGGAATATGCTCCCCCCTTAACTGGGTGATCAAAAATCCAGACCACTCTTAAAGCATTCTTTACTTCAAGCAATAAATCCTTTAGCAGGCCTGCCTTCTCGAGGAGTTGGAATCAACTCTTAAAGCCATTTATGGCCAGTGTGAAGGGAACGATCTAAGTGGGAAATGACTTTGACGCCAAGTATTCCAACCCACTATAATCAAAAGTGGAAAGTGACAAAAGTCCTTTTCAACGGTTGTGCGTAGTGATTAGCCTTCCCCCAATATCCTTGAGATACATAAAGCCTTTGTTCGAAAGGTTGGGAAGCCTCCTGAAGGAGTTCATCACTGACGGCTGAACAAGAAGCCTAATTACGAACCATAGAAATAGAAACCTTGAGCCGAGTCAGTAATCAGACATTTATAACATCATAGTGCAAGGGTGGGGAAGAATCCGCCCCCAAGATCCCTCACCATATATCTCCCAAGATAACTACTCAATTGTGAAGCAATTAACTTTGAGTTAATTTCTGGCAAAAGGCAAAAAAATGGGCGCCCTCTAGGGGGTGACATGGCTGTTTGAGCTAACGGAGTATCGAGACTAGTGGGCTATGATGTTATTTATGACCTTTGAATAAAGAGTCTTCTTGAAGTGTATTATTCGTATCCAAACCTGTTAAAACATTAGGGATTTGAACACATCCTCACAGAACATACACTTTTTGTTAGATTAGGCAAAATGGTTGTCTTTTTTGTGCTGTGCTTGCATTTACTACTTTAGAAAATCATCCATCAAGACTGAAAAACTCACAATCAAATCTGAAAATTACAAAAAAACCAACCAAAGGAAAAATCAAGGCAATTTAGCACGTGAGAACAACTTCTTAGCGCGTAGGGTACTTTTGTTAGCGCATCAAAGCATAAAGTTAGCGCGTTTAGTCAAAACAGTAGCGTTTTATCCAAAATTTCAAAACAGTGTTAAACAGTTAGCACATCTAGAAAACAGCCTAGCATGTTGAAGCATCAGCTTAGCATGTAGGAGTCAAACTTTAGCGCATAGGGTTTAACAGTTAGCGCGTCGCAGACCCATACTAGCGCATAACTTTTTGAGCCCGACAGAAAACAAATTTTAATAGTCGAAAACTTTAGCGCGTGGCGATAGCCTAGCACGTGTGGTCATTCTTTTAGCACGTGAAGTAAATTTAGTAGCGCATCTTGTCTCTGTTTTAGCATGTGACCAAAAACAGAAAAATAGGGGGCAAAACAGTGAGGAATTTTGAAAATTTGGAAAACATCTTTAGAAGCCTCTTTTCATTAGCATCATTTTTCATCAAAGCAGAGTAGCGAAAACAAAGCTGTAAAAACCATTTCTTGAGCAAAGTTTGTGTCAAACAAACATTGTAAAAATCTGAAACTAACCGCACGGTAAAACATATCTATCCTATCAAAATCTGAAAACATCATCACAAGTATCAAAAGGATCCTTTATCATCTCACAGATTTCATCTCAAAAAAACAATTGTTTAAAACCTCAGGTTGTTGAATCAAGTTTCCATATCAGGAGACTTTATCCATATCATTTGACACACTTTGTCATGAAGGGGCATCTAAACCTTCACTTTGATAGAGTAAAACTTGAATTTTCAAAACAAAATCAACTAAATCCAAAACAAATCGAAGGAAACCATTGATCACTTATGCATGACTAATCCCCATATTCTGAGAAGAAAGAATCTTTATCGTAACATCACGTTAAGGAAACAACAACCAAGTTTTTCCAAATTTATCAAGAGAAACAAGTTTTTATACATCAATCATCAACTCTTCAAATCTCATAAAAGTATTCCTTCGTCACGTCAAACGTTATATCCAAAACAAATCTAACAAATTTGATGAAGAGCCTTTAAAGACTAGGGCATATTGTCAAAAATCCGCTTTTAATCAAATCATAAACCATGGAGGAAGGATCAATCTGGCATTCTTGCCCGATGAGTGTATCACTTATAACACACCCCAACCTGAACCACCAACCCCCGAGCGACATATCGAAGAGGATTTTATCCCCTTCGTCACTAAAAGTTTCTACTAAAATGCCTGTTACTCGCTCTCAACAAGAACAACAAAGCGAGGCACAAGCAGAATCTAGTATGAATCGAAGGTTATCAAATCCTTTTGAAGGTCCACATCTAGAGGATACTGAAATTTCTGCAGAACTTCTTCAGGAATGTCAGGAAAATACTTCATTCCAAAAGCTTGTAAAAAGGCTCATGGAAAATGACAAAGAAAAATACTTGCTCATGCTCACAAGCAAAGGAGTCAAACTCCCTGAAAACTTTGATGTAGATGTTTTAGAACGAGACCTCAACATTATGAATATCAAGAACGACAACAGGAAGGGGAAGCACGCGACCCTGAACAAGATGTCCCTGATCAAAACATACTGAAACAACACACACCAAGACAAAACATCCTAGATCAAAACATACGGGAGCAACATACACCAAGACAATACATTCCCGAGCAAAACATATGGTTCCATACATCGTTTCAACCCATGATCAATACTAGGGAAGAACTTTTTCCTCAGCAAAACAATGCGCCTTTGGTTGCCCTTACTCAACAAATGCAAATGTTACAAAGACAAATGCAAGACATGCAACAAGGGACAATAGTGCAGTACTCATTAAACAAAATCTGTCCTTATCCTTTTGACAGAAGATTGCATATGATCCCTTTTCCTCCAAACTCAGACGTGCCTAAATTTGACAAATACGATGGAAAAAGTGATCCCTGTGATCATGTCACGGAATTATCTACCATGAGTCTTGAATTTGCTCATAATGACACCTATCTAATGAGGTTGTTCCCTAGAAGCTTGGGAGGACAAACAATGGAATGGTTATCCAAAATTACACCACCTATCAGATTGTTTGATGAATTGGTTAACAAGTTCATAACACAATATTCCTATAACATTTAACATGCTATAACCATGCTAGACGTCTGCAACACCAAACAAAAGAATAATGAAACATTCATGATATTCCTTCAACGCTGGCGACATATGGTATCATGATATCCTTGAGATATTCCTGAAAAGGAGAAATAGAAATCTTCATCGACAACTTGAATGGTGAGATGAGTTACAAGCTCAAACTCCAATGCATCCCGTCTTTCGCTAAATTGATTGAAAACAGCATTCAAGTAGAGGAAGCATGTGTCAAAAAGGGAACGCTCAAATTCTTCAAAGAAGGAACAAATTCATCAAACTACAATAACCAAAACAACAGCAACTTAGACAAGTCTCGATTATGGACTCGAAACAAAAATGAAGGCAACAATGAATCATGTGATCCAAAATCCAAGCAACCAGTGCTCGCATTATCCGGAAATCCTCAAGCTACGAAAAATCCTAAAGGTGCTAATCCAAATGCTAACACATATGCACCAAATACCAATCAAGGTCAACCCAACGCAAACAACACCAACGATACTCAAAACAAAACCATGAAACAAGGACATAATAACAATTCATGTGACAACACTAACAATTTCTAGAAACGTGTCTTCACACCACTGGGACAACCACTAGAATCAGCATTCAGAGAGCTCCTGGTGAACAAGATTCTCTCTTTGCCTGCAATCAACAACTATGAACCCCAAATCAAACCACCTTGGTGGAATGATTCACACTATTGTGATTTTCATCGTAACAAAGGTCATCGAATGAACGATTGCATGAGATTGAAAAACATTGGTCAGGATATGATTGGTCGAGGTGATTTAATGGTAGATGGTCTCAAAACAAATGGTGACCACAGAGCCTTTAAAAATCCTCTTCCAAACTACAAGAAAGATGGAGCTTCAACCTCAAACAATACACGAGGAGCTCGTATCAACCATATCTACAATAACACCATCAATCACATATCAGCTGAAGACCATCATGTGAATGTCATCACCATCTGAGACCAGCATAATCATGAATCTATCAATGTCACAACTAGAGCTCAGAAATATGTCTTGAAGGGACATACCGCACCTACAACCACTACACCAAAAATCCAATATGATTTAGTCAGCCAACTATGCAAAACTCTGGCTCAGATATCTATACTAGAACTACTAAAACTGTCACCAAAACACAAAAACATATTGGAGCAAGCGCTATTGGAAACAAATGTACCTCAAGATCTAGATGCAGATAGATTTTAAGCCATGGTCGCTCATATGGCAGGGCCTCATAATCTCACCTTCTCAAAGCATGATAATACTTCCTTGAGTCATCTGCATAACACTCCTTTCCATATTGAAGTCATCGTTTATAAACACCGACTAAAAAGAGTATTGATAGATGGAGGAGCTGGACTTAATATATGTATCTTAAAACTTATCCATGCATTAGGCTTCTCAGAGGAGTCTATTGATCCCCATAAAAAGATTACCATAAAGGCCTATGATGATGAGGAAAGGTCATCTAAAGGAACCGTTATGTTACCTATTCAAGTTGGACCAATGCAAAAGGATACTATGTGTCAGGTCTTAGACATAGACCTCACCTACAATATTTTATTAGGTCGACCCTGGATACATGAAATGCAAGCAGTGCCTTCTACGTATCACCAATGTGTCAAATTTCCTTATAACGGACAAGAGGTCTCTATATCTGTTGATCACAATCCATTTCAACATTGTAATGCAATGGGGGCAGCCTAGGACAGTTTGGTTCCTCATAATAGGGAAAAACACAGATCCTCAACATCAGATCTATAGGAGGTAAAACCCGAATCATTACCTGGAGATTTCAAGCAGAAAAGGCAAATCAAAGAACAAGGTATGGGAGAATACTTTTTGGAATCCATGTGTTTGGCCAAATTACCAACATCACCCAGATCTCATAGATTTCCCACTCCATCAACACATCAGGTAACTCAGCCCATCACCAAATTTGATGGTACCTTCATCCAACTAGGCACTCTAGCACATGAATCAGAAGATAAAGACATTCTTAGCTAGTTATACAAAGATGAGGAAGAAGATAACAGAGCAGCTGCTCTGGACATAGTTCTACCAACACACCTATATGGAAAGGGCTACTTAATCATGCAGCAAATGGGATATGATGGTAAAGGACCTATTGGAAAATGCAAAGAAGGAGTCACTGAGCCCATAGACCTTCCTTCATAGCCTAGTAGAGACAAAACCGGATTGGGTTGTAAACTCACTTTCCTATTAAGAAGGACACCACACAAAACTCCAAAACCTCAATGGAAAGCAAAGAAGAAGTACAAAGAAGAATCCTGGCAGGAAGCACTATTTGAGTCAGCAGAAACAATCTGCAAGGCACGTGAATGTCAAGAACACAAGTAACATCAGGAAAAGCTTCTAAGTCACAAGAAGGCCATATCTGCAGCAGTAGCTCATATTCAAATGCCAATATCTCAAGAACTGATAGTATCATCTCTTGATACCGTTATTACTCCCCAAGGAGGCACAGTCTATGAACAAATATAGAAAGTAGAAGCTAGATTTGACACCAAATCAACAAAAACTATCAAATGGGTATCCATCATCAAAGATCTATTTTCACCCTACAACCTACCTATTTACAACACTGATAGAATCTGGGATGATGCCTCAAAGACTGATTCCAATGAATATGAATCGGGTAGCTACTCAAATTCTATTGCAGATATCACTGACAATACTAGTACCATATCCCTTTCTCAGGAAGAACATAACGCAGAAGATAGACCTATTGAATTTGGACCGTAGAATATCTATGATGCCAAGGAAAGTGAACATAAACATTATGAACAAGTCTATACAAAAGATAATACCATCGAAGATCTCGACGAAATCCTTGACTTCTTTACTAAAACCAATCATGATGAAACCTCTATCTTGACACTTACAATATCAGAACTTGATCCACTGAATGATTCCTTACCACTTGTCTTTCCTGACCTCATTAACTGGGAAAAACCCGAAATACATGATATACCAATTTTCCCCGATGATGGATCTATTATCCACTACCTATATACCATTAACCTGGAAACAGGCTCTACCAGTGAACGAAGTAATGATGTCTGCAAACCAGGGAGTGCCAAGTCTCTCAGTCGCAAAAATGAACCAAATAAAAGATCTGATGCTGAAAACCAGTCAATGGCAGCTCTAGATCACAAAAAAGTAAAAATAAAGGACGCATATGAGGGTGAAAACCTTTTTAAAGCACCTAAAGATGGGAGACTTGACACTCTTCCTAAAAATTTTCATGAACAATCACCCATATTGATTGAGCCCACTCAATCAATCAACATTGGTACTACAGAAGCAATCAAAAACATACACCTAGTAGAATCTTTGACGAAGGAGGAAAGATTGGCATTTCTCATCTTTTTTAAAGAAAAGAAAATTAACTTTGCTTGGTCATATGTAGATATGCCCGGAATCGATCCACACTTAATCATGCATCACTTGTCCATTCTCCAGGAGTTAAGTCAGTCAAGCAAAAACTATGAAAGATGAATCCACAGGTGGCACTCATGGTCAAAGCTGAACTAAAGAAACTATTAGATGTCAGATTCATCCGACCCATCAACTATGCAGAATGGATCTCCAACATAGTGCCAGTATCAAAACCAGATGGTAGTATCAAAATCTGCACTGATTTTAGAGATGTCAATAAAGCCTGTCCAAAAGATGACTTTCCTTTACCCAACATCGACATAATTGTAGACCTCACAGTGGGCCATGCAATGCTCTCACTAATGGATGGTTTCTCAGGCTATAATCAGATAAAAATAGCCCCAAAAGATCAAGATAAAACAGCGGTCACCTGTCCTTGGGGAATGTACTATTGGAATGTTATGCCTTTTGGCTTAAAGAATGCAGGGGCTACTTATCAAATAGAAATGACAACAATCTTTCATGACATGATGCACACATTCATGGAAGACTATGTGGACGATTTGCTAGCTAAATCATTCACCAGCGCTGAACATCTCGGCATCCTAACAAAAATCTTTGGTCGATTGGAGAAATTCCAAGTTCAGCTCAACCCTAAGAACTGTCTTTGAGGTTACATCAGGAAAGTTAATGGGCTAGATTGTCTTAGCTAAAGGTATTGAAGTGGATCCAGCAAAGGTACAAGCCATTATGGAGATGCCACCACCAAAGAATATCAGTCAACTCAGATCTCTACAAGGATGACTCTAATCAATCAGGCGATTCATCGCTCAACTAGCTAATAAAAGTCTACCATTCAATCATTTGCTCCATAAGAATGTACCTTTCAAATGGGAGATCAAGTGTGCAAAATCTTTTTATCAAATAAAATAGTATCTAATGAACCCACCAGTTCTAGTACCACCAGTTGCAGGAAAGCCCCTTATTCTATACATTTCAACAACAGATATATCACTAGGGGCATTGTTAGCACAAGAAGATCAACAAGGAAAGGAACGAACCATCTACTACATCAGCAGGACATTGAATGGCTATGAACTCAATTATAAATTCATTAAGAAGGCTTGTCTAATAGTAGTCTTCGCATCTCAAAAGTTTCGACATTATATGCTAGCACACACAATTAAGCTAGTAGCAAAAATTGATCCTATCAAATATCTACTCAGCAAGGTAGCTCTTACCGATCGGTTGGCTAAATGGGTCATGATTCTTAGTGAATTTGATATCCAATACATAGAAAGAAGAGTTATCAAAGGACAAGCAATTGCAGATCAACTAGCTGAAGCACCGCTACCAGGAAAACAAACTATGGAGATTGAATTTCTGGACAGGGATGTTCTTGCTATTTCTACCACACAATGGACCCTATACTTTGACGGATCCTACACCCAACATGGTTCAGGTGTTGGCATTCTCTTCATCACTCCTGAAGGGCACACTATACCAAGATCATATAGGCTTATGTTCCCATGCACAAATAATGTGGCTGAATATGAGGCATTGGTTATAGGCATCAAAATGGCCATAGAATGGAAAATCACAGAGTTAATGGTCTATGGAGATTCACAACTGGTCGTCAATCAAATCAACAACAACTATCAGACAAAGGATGACAATCTACTACCCTACAAATGAATGGTGGATGACTTCAAATAGTATTTTGTACACATCAACTTCGAGCAAATACCAAGGTTGAACAACAAAGCAGTCGATGCCATGGCTACTATCGCTTCATTACTACAAATTTTAGAACAACAAAGTTGTTACGAGTTCCTGGTGGAGCAACTGTTCTCCCCAGCCTATGACCACTCTGAATCCCATGTTGTCTATGCCTTAACCGGTTCGGATTCACCTTTATATGGACCGATATATGATTATCTAAAAAACAACATCCTACCCATTGACCAATCCCGTAACCTAAAATGTAATTTTATTCGACAAGCTGCCCGTTATACCCTTACTGTTGATACTTTGTACCATCGAGGTCTAGATGGTACTCTTCTTTGTTGCCTTGATCGTAATGATTCTGATTCTGCTTTACACAAGCTTCATGAAGGTATTTGTGGCACACATTCAAGTGGGACTACTCTTGCTAAAAAGCTTCTAAGGATGGGATACTACTAGCCTACAATGGAGAAAGATTCTTACCACTTCACCAAGAAGTGTCCTAAATGCCAGATCCATGGCAATCTGATACATGCACCAACATAGGAACTGCAACCATTTACAACATCCTAGCCCTTTTATCAGTGGGGACTAGACTTGGTCAGCAAAATTCATCCTTCATCTTCAAATAGACACAAGTTCATTATAACTGCAACAGAATATTTTACCAAGTGGATAGAAGTAGTCCCCATGACCACAGTAACTAGAAAGCAAATTGCATCTTTTATCCTGAACTATCTGATCTGCAGATATGGTATTCCAAGTTCCATCATCACCGATAATGGATGACATTTCAAAAACCAAGATGTCCAAGAACTATGTGAGCAATTCAAAATACAACATCGGTTCTCTACACCATACTACCCCCAGGGAAATGGTCAAGCGGAAACATCCAACAAAACAATACTGAAGATTCTCAAGAAAATAGTAAATGATGCAGGAAAAGATTGGCATATACAACTCAATCCAACACTTTGGGCATACAGAATCAGCATCTGTACACCTACAGGAGCCACACCTTTCTCAGTGGTCTATGGATCTGAAGCTATTTTACCGCTAGAAGTAGAAATTCCATCTCTCAGAGTATCTCTAAAAGGCTTGATCCCAGATGAAGAGTATCAGGTCAACCGACTGCAAGAACTAGAACTATTAGATGAAAGACGTCAGCATGCTTACACTCATCTCAAAGCATATCAGCAACGCATGTGCAGAAGCTACAATCACAAGGTCATCCCTCGCAATTTCAAGGTTGGTGACCTAGTCCTCAAAGAAAATCCAAGAAATCAACAAGATCGAGAAAAGAAAGGGAAATTTGAACCTAACTGGTTGGGTCCCTATGTCATCATATTAGTCTATGGATCAGGTGCTTACCAGCTTACAACCTCAAAAGAAGATGTGCTCAACGAACCAACTAACAACATTCATCTGAAGAAATACTACACTTGAGTAGTCTAATGCACGGAAAAAGCAAAAAACAAACAAAAAAAAATCAAAAAAATCAAGAAGAAGCAAATAAAAAGGTACAATAAAAGCAACTAGTGAAAACCTGGTAACAGGCGTTATTGTGAAAGAACAACTCCTCCATCTATATCTATACACTTGCAGTAAAGTACTATTGGCCATCGCCCGACACTTAGCAAATATCTAGTCAGGACATACTTAGCGTAGTCACTATCCTGGTCTATCCATATATCCTTTTACCATATTTTACCATGGCTTTGTAATCACTCTACACATCCGCATCAAGAGACACACTCAGCTAGGGGCAATAAATCGTCAAAACTTGCAACACATTCAAGACATCAAGACTATTTGCAAAACTCAGAAACATCACATCCAACAACCAAAAAACTTCACTCCATCGTAGAGCAAAACATTAGATCACTAAAACAAAAATCACAAACATGCTAAGATGGATGATTTTCTAAAGTACTCAATGTTGCATTATCACATAAAGTCTTGACTATTTTTGCATTTGAACTTTTTTTAATTATTGGATTCTCTACATTTTCTCACTAAGTGCTTAAAAAGCTAGAGATCATGGGAAAACTCCAATATTTTCTTAGTCTTTTGTCTATGAGGTGATCACTTGTACTGTGTAAATACTTGTCTCAAGACATGATACATCAAATATCACTAAAGACATGATTCCACTTTACGCATACAAATGGTTTAATCTTGTCTGCTTATACGCAATTCGCACTCTGGTCATCCTGGTTCAATTATACCTTGATGCTTGTGCTATCTTGCAAAATCAAACATCATGTAAATTTTTCTCAAGTCATTATGGCTGATTATACCATTATGCTTGTATAAATTTTCAACATATCCCAAAACAAATCAATGCTCAATGATGATACCTATATCGAAAGCAAATAACATATGGTTATATCAAGATGACAAAATGCAGAATGAGGATGCTCCAAAAACAAATAGTTGCATATCATTTTAAAATAGTTGCATATCATTTTAAAAGTAGTTACATATCATTTTGCATATCAAATCATACATCTCATTTTCAAAATACATCTCACATCATTATCATTATTATACATCTCATTTTCAAGATACATCTCGCATCATTATCATTATTATACATCTCATTTTCAAGATACATCTCACATCATTATCATTATCATACATCTCATTTTCAAGATACATCTCACATCATTATCATTATCATACATCTCATTTTCAAGATACATCTCACAGCATATCAAAGCATACATCATACATTTACATCATGCATCATATCATCTATCTAAGCATTGCATCATCATAAAGTAAAGAAAGAGCATATAGAACATGCATCCATATAACACATCACATGATCACGGAAAATGGTGTCATATATATATATATATATATATCAAAAATGGTCCAAATGTACAAAATCTGTCATGTCTATTCCTAGTACAAGCAAAACAATGATCTAAAAATACAATAGAAACATTGTCTCTTAGGTATGACTATCTCCTGAGGGGGATCATCTCGCAACTGATGTCCCAGCTCCTGGATCTCCAAGAGGATCCTGTCTCGAGGGCCCCGTCATGCCTATGCTCTCTGACTATGTCCCAGTCTCTCAAGATCGACTTGATCTTGCCTGTGTGAAGCTCTATACTCTGTGCTCCCTGGGCACGGCATCCTCGTAATGGCGTCTATAATACTCCACCTCCCTCACTCTCGAGGATAGCTCCCTAATAATATCTCTCATCGGGCCCCTTGCTACCGCTCTCTGAATGCTAGCTGCCAGCTCCTCTGCCTGACCATGTTGTTGCATCTCTGTATCTCGCTCTAGAGTCAGCTAAGTAATCTAATGCTGCTACACCAATAGTTGTGCTTGCAGCTGTTGAACTGTCAACTGCAGGGTCCTGATCTATGCATCCTCCACATGTGTTGGGACTTGGACCCATAGGGGCACCTGTGAAGGGGTACCCCCTATCCCTTTACCCATCCTAGGTGTTGGTGGAGGTAACTCATTAGTCCTCCTCCTCTATGCCAGTCGCCTCCACTCATCTGTCCCTCCCACCGCTGCCATCACCTCTCCCACTCTCCCCTCCTCCCCTACTCCAATCAACAACCCTCCTCTCCCCCTATCCATCACAGCTCATCAAAATTCTCTCTCCACTCGACCTCCCCCATCCCTACCCCTGTCTCCTCTCCTCCCCCGATATCCTCTCCTCGGTCATCCACCTTTGCCTCCATCATCTCCATCTCCCCAAGCATCCTCCTCATCATCATCGAAGGCTGGCCGCATCTCCTTAGGATCTGATATCTTGGCAACAACATGAGCTACAAACAAACTAGCAAACTCATGGGTCATCCCTGCGTCTAATATCTCAGGAGCATAGTCCCATATCTAACCCGCTAAGCTGGAGAACTCCTCTACAGCTGCTCTGCTATCAATGGTAGGACCCCAATCAGGTACATCCTGTCTCCGATGAGTATACAAGCAAGTCCCCTATGGTATACCTTGTTGCCGACCATACTGCCTCAACACCCTGGCCACCTAAAATCTCTCTATCACAAAGGGCGTCCGCCCTATCAAAAAATAGCTCATAAAGACATAGGGCATCTCTAGCCCATCCTCTGCCCAGACCTCACAATCTGTATAAGGTCGCCAGATGACCGTATCTATATCATCTAGGACCCTCCTCCAATGCTCCATTTTTCCCAGCTTACGCTGGATAACTAGACCCCTATAACCATAGGCATATGCCCGCCCAGCAGGCCTGTCTCTGTCCACCAGTGGTCTCACTGCTGGAATGTGCTCCCAGCACCATACCTGTAAAAGTGTCACGCCAGCTGATAAACTATCATAATCTAGATACACAACCTCATGCAGGTCCCTATACAAGTGGTCTAGCATGGCTGATCCCCAACCAAACCTGTAGCCCTGGGTCACCATCTCCTCAAGAACCAATCCCCAACCCATAGAGAATCCCTTTGACCTGTGATTAGGAAAAAGGAATCCACTGATGAACCCTACTAGTACTGACGAGAGAGACACATAATCTAAATCCAGGAACTCCTGCCATGGGATCTCATACCCGCATACCATCTCATCATGGAAAATACATCGCAGTGCCTCGGTACCACCCTCCTCCATCTGCTCATATGGCAATAAAGCACCTGCTACGGGAATCCGTAAGATCCTATAATAGTCCTCTGGAGTGACTATCATGTCGCTAGTAGCAAAGTGAAAGGTGTTTGTATCACCGTGCCACCTCTCAACGAGCGCTGTAAGTAAACCCGAGTTCATAGTGAACTGAGGCATGTCTAGCAAAGATGATAGGCCACATCTCTCGATCACATCTAGGTCAGCCTGCGCCAACTGTGGTATCAATGCCCAAGGTCTAGGAAACCGCTCTCGCAACTGCACCACTCCCAATTGCTCTTGTCAAAACACAAAATGAATTCAATATCAGTGTCCACATCAAAACAAAGATATCAAAATCAAAATCACATCAAAAGCATGAAACAATTTGCTCATCTAATCAAGTTCCACATCCTATCATATCAACTTGTAATACAACTCAAGTTTTCAAAAACCATATGAAAACTTGTAAAACAACTCAAGTCTCCACATCACATAAACTTGTAAAATAAATCAAGTTTCCCACCCATATCAGCTTGTAAAACAACTCAAGTTTCCAACCCATATCAGCTTGTAACACAAATCAGGCTCCACACATTTGAACTTGAAAATAGTGCAAAACAAATCATGGTCTGATCAAAACAACACATTCATATCTACATCAATAACTTGAAACAAATCACAAATTAAATCAAGTTATATCAACACTCATATTGGACACATTTTCAAAAACATGATCAAAGACACAGTGAATGGCAAAAATCCACCTTCCCAAGCAAAACTGATTTTTTCGTATGTAATTTTTCACATTCAAAAATTACTAACTCTTGCAAAACCCGATCCATGCGCTAATTAAACCTAGCTATGTGCTAAACTACACCCATGCGCTACCCTATTTTCTCCAAGCACTATTATATCTACCCTATGCGCTAGACTACCTCTATGCACTATCCTTTTTTCTCCATGTGCCACCCAACCTACCCTAAGTGCTAAAAAAGACTTATGCGCTAACCTATCCCATGCTTGTGCTACCTATTTGACCCTATGTGCTAGGTCTAACCTACATGCTAAATCCCCCTACCCATACAACCCCCTGTGGACCCTATGCGCTAGGTCTAACCTATGCGCTACCCTTTTAACATGATGCACTACTCTATGTTCACCATGCACTAATCTGACACCATGCGCTAACCTAAAACTTTCATGTGCTACCCTATTCATTTTCGAACGCTACCCTAAAATGCTTCCCTATCTGCTACCTAATTTATCGTATGCGCTAATCTAAAACCCCTATGCGCTAAACCGTTAAAACCAAATTTCAAAAATAAAAAACCGATCAAAAACGATCAAATAAAAAATCAAAAAGGGGTTAAAAGCATTGACTTACTGGTGGTCTGTATGCGGCAAGTCTCTGATGCCTCCGAACGCACTCGAATCGATGCGTAGAATAGGGAATAGGCATTTTGTCTTCTCTCTAAAAATCTCTTTCTCCAAAGTCAGCAAGCACAAATAAGACAAAACAATGCACTTTTTTCCCTTTATAGGGTGAAATGAAATTAGGGTTAGGGAAATGAGCATGTAATTTGCTTGCGGTCTCCCTCATACCCTAAAAACACGTCAATTATCAGGAGATGAATCAATTTCAACGTTTCACCTAGCCAAAATCTTGCACACCAAACACAAATTATCAAATCAAATCAAATTTTTCAAAATATTGATTCATCTCCTGAGGGGACATTATCACCATCATTTATCAAATCTAGGGCATCACACATCAAATCTGGGGCACGACATAAAAATCATAAACAACATCGATCATAAAATCGCAATGACATGTCATTTGCTTTGAAATAACATGTGCACACACGTCACTTCAAAGAGGGGCAAAATGTAGATGTATAAAAATGACCATATTCCTAAATAAATATTTTATGTTCATTTCTCTGTTTAATTAAATCTAATTTAATTAAATAATCCACATTCTTCTATTTAATTAAGTAAATTACTCAATTAAATTCACTATACCATTTAATAGGATAAATTCATTTTATTCAATTAAAGCCCCTGTCCACTTTTTAATTAAATTCAAATTTAATTAAAATAGTTATCCCAAATTAAATAAATCCAATTTATTTAAATGCAACCAAATTCAATTAAATTCAATTAAAACCTATTTTCCCTCACCCACTTGCAAAATCCTACACCTCCCACTTGCATCCTAACCCTCTTTTTAACCTCTTCTAGATTCTTCTAAACCTAATTAATCAACCCAAACCCATCCATTATCCCTTTTCCCTAAATTTGAGGAGTTCACTTCTCAAATTTGGAGTAAAGTCTTCAAATTGCATTAAAGCCTTTATCCATTCAACAAGCTAACTTGTTGAATGCCCCCAAATTTGGAAGGACTCTTACAAAGTTATCCCCAAAGTCTTCATAACCATTAATGGTTAACTCAACCCTCTTACATGGTTAAAGAATTTCCATAAACTCAACCTCCATCTAACCCAAGGGTCTCATCAAGCATTTATTTCTTTGACCATGGTTATCCTTAAACCTTTGCACAAGAGTTTATCCTTTGGGTAAAAGCTTTATCCAATGGATAACCCTAACTTAACCTTAACCCTTAACCCCTAGGGTAACCATGAGGTCTTCTCAAGCATTTAATGCTTCTTACATCTCCTCTCAACCAACCTTATGTTGACAATTGTCACCATTTCATTGGTGCCAATTGCAAACATGGATTCCCAACTTTTAAACTTGGCCCTTGATTGCTTCTTTCAATCCTGGCCATCCATTGCCCTGTTTTTGCTATAAATAGAGCTCTCATTCCTCCATTTTCAGGATCCAAGTCTTTAGCATCACACTTATACTAAAATCCATTCAAGCTTTCATATCTCATTTTTATGCTCAATCATTTACCTTCTCTTTTAAATAGGAATTAATCTAAATATGCTAGTTTAGAGTATGTTCCTTATTATTTAGTTTAAATCATGAACTAATATAGTATGCTAGGATAGTCTTGTTTACTAACCTTGTCATCTTATAGCTAGTTTATTGAATTTGTAGCATCATGCATAGCTTAGGATGCATCTCATCTTAAAATCCACAAAAGCATCCCTCGTTCTTACATTTGTCATCCCTAAACCATTTTGCTCAGTGATCTGAGAGCAAAAACATTGGTTTGAGGGATCGTGCAAGATAGAGAACCATGGAACCATCCTTGGGAAGCTGAGCCATACTTCATGACTTTGTAGCTTGCACCAAGAAGTCCTGTGGGTGTGTGAGCAAGGCTCCATAGAGCTCCATTTTTCACATATTGAGTTCTATCGGCCCGCTTTTCCTGCATACACTAAGAGTGACCCAAACTTTAGTGTGTTTGTTGAGTTGTTCTTCTTCAGCTTCCTTATGGTGTTGAGATTTTCAAAAATATTTTTCAACAACACTTCACATAGGTCAATCTTCATACCCTTTTTCACAATTTTGCATGCTAAATCAACAGTTGTACATGGTACGTTGTTTTCCCTTGCCGACTGAAAGAAACAATAACCTATGACTCTAATTGCAAACTTCAGCTTTGCATCTGTAACATTATTCAATTTCAGACCTTTGCAATCATATTTAACTCCGGTTAAAGTGATCAATTCTTTCTGTGAAATCATTTTCTGATCTCGAGCATGGTCGAATATAGGGTATCCAGTGATTAAGTGGATGATTTCCTTGGTGATTTTGAATGGTTGCTCCTCTAACCGCATAAAGTCATCATGAACTCTACTCAAAACAAATTTAACCCATTGGGGTTTGAAGACTCGCGGATAGGTTAGGGCTTCGGTCAATCCCTTGACTTTGATATGCTCATATTTGCTATCCAGATTTCCATCGGTGCATAATTCATCATACATGTCCTTGATCTCAATATGACCTAGTTCCTCAACATGACACTTAGTGTAGAATCTGACATCCTCAACCAATAGAACCCTATCGGGAATGAGAGAAAATGTTGTTTTATCGTCGGGTTCAGATGCTACTTTGGGAGGTAAGGTATATTTTAGTGAGGGCTTCTCAATGGTTTCAACAACAACAGGTTTCTGAATCTTTGGAGCCATTTCAAACTTTGGATAATTACTAACGAAAAAAGCTTAGGGTTTGAAACTTAACTAGTAAATGCTTTCCACTTAGTAAATATAAAGCAGGTATTCTCAACTAATATGATCGGTTGACTTTCTTGAAAAATGCGTTGAGATTGATGAATAAATACCTTGAAATTTGCTTGGGAGGAGTTTGATCACCTTTGAATCGCTTAGCTCCGCTTTCTGAAAACTTGGTAAGTGTAAAATGACCGCGCAAAAGGCTTTAAGTACACATTTTACCTTATCAGGCTCCGTGTAATTAGGTCAGAAAACATTAAATGCACTTAGTTCCATTAAACTGATTACCTTCCTTTTTTTATGCTTTTACCAACTAGATAGGCTTCCTGCATTTACCGACTTCTCTGGTACTCCAAAAGACTAGATAAATTTTCAAACTTGCTATTGCATCTTAGCTATGCAGATTTTGGAATTAAGTACATGATAAAATAGGAACTGTTAAGATATAACCTTGAGAGAATGCACTCCCTTCATACCTTTATCGATTAATTTGAAATAGATGCACCTAACTCGGTAGGTAAGGTGCTTTCTTCATTAGTTGACACATTTTCCTTCTTTTTCCAAATCATTTAGTAATTTGCTTCTTATTTCATTAGTATCTCCTTTGGGTTGATCTCTGCAATCTCTAGCCAAGTGTCCAACTTTGTGACAATGAAAACATGCCATACCAGGATTTCTCCATGATCTTCGATTGTTCATTCCAAACCTTATAAAGCAATTGGCACTTATATGTCCATATCTTCCACAACATTCACACCATATCCTTCTAGTATTTGCTCTGTGTGCAAACCACATATAGTTCTTCTGCTTAAACCAACACTTCTTGGTATTGTGTCCATATCTATTGCAGTTTTTACAAAACCCCTTGAATTTTGCCTTCTGATAATTGCTAACAGACTTTGTCCTACATTGATTAGATGTGTGACCATACTTATTACAATTGTAACAATAACCATTAGACCTAGTGACATTCAGTTGCTTACCTTTTCTGATTTGGCACATGTTGGCAATATGTCCTTGTTTTCCACGGTAGTTGCAAATAGGCTTCTTTCCTTTGATGTTCTTCTTGTTTCCAGCTTGTTTTGATGATTCTCCTCTCTCAGTGATGTGGATTCCTTTCTCAGTAGAGTCTTTTCCTTTGTAACCAAGTCCTGCAACTTTGTTGGGTCATTTTATATTCAGTTGCTCACCCAACGTCTTTGATGCTTCATAACTTTTCTTCGATGTTTCTTTGGATTTCTTCTCTGTTTCAAGTTCATCGATCAATCTTGATATTTCAAGTTTCAATGCTTGATTCTCATTTTCTTTCAGATTTGTTTCATGATGTGCATAACCCGATTGATCAAATAGATTTTCTTTCAGATTTTCTTCATGATGTGCATAACCCAATGGAAAGCTAATGTACTGAGAGGGGAGGGGTGAATCAGTACTTCAAAACTTTTCTTCAACAGAAACTTTACTATTAAGCATAAACTGAATATTGTTGAAACATAATATAAAGCTAAAACATATAAATAACATTCATACATATTTCACTCCATAACACATATATTTTGGTTATGCAGAAACTCTTTGTTAGAGAGAAAAAACTGTGGTGGGGATGGCACCCACAACTTCACTACTGCAATAATAAAGGTTGCTTGGTTAGAGCTACATGTTTAGCTATTTCTGATAGCTTACCCTATTAGGAGTATCAAGATCTTTAGATCTACCTTGCTAAAGGATTTTACAACACTTATACTAAATGTTGCACCTGGTTAAAGGCTTTACAATTTATAGAGTTTGTTAGAGTCTTTTACCCTGTTAAAGGTTTCTCTTACAACTCAAAATAATACAATCAAAATCTTTACAAAATATCTGCAACTTTACATCTAAAATGTTATAGCAAATTCTATGTGCTCAATATGAAATTACCTTGCTCATATCATACCTCGATAATTGATAAATCAACTTAGTAAACCCTTCTGTTTAATCTATTTCTTAACTGTTCTCTGAAATCTTTCTTGATGACCTCTGAATATCTCTGTTAGTTGTAATAGTCACAACACATTGTGCTTTCTCATGATTTTGCCTTTCAGCTTATCTATCACACATGTCTTGCTTCATACTTTTTGATCCTCATTTCATGTTGTATAAATAGATATCTTATGATGGTGATCTATTCATGCTTCGATCTTACAAACATGATTCATCGAATGAATAACCATACAAATTATTTCATTGGATAGATGTCCTCAAAATCATACAAAATCTTAAGGTGCAATTTCCTATGTGATAACGGTTCCCTGTTCCTCGATCTTGTAACACGTTTCCACATATGTGTCCAAGTTCAATGAATTTGGTAACATGTTTCACTTGGTTCATATTAACTCGGTATACCATTTTTGCTACTCGGTAGACATAGAGCATTACTCGGTAGACAGCTCAGTGTATACTAAACTCTGTGAATTCTTTCTTCTATAACCGACTGCTTAAGTGCTTACCGACTGATTATTTCGGTAGTATTAACCGACTAGAGTATATAGGATGACTATGGACATAAAACTAATGAAAACTTAGTAAAAAGTAACAATAAGATCTAGACTTAGTCTGGTTTTAGGAATGACACCTCCTGTATAAGACAAATATGATCAAAGCGTCTAGGTTCAGGAAGGATACATCCTGTATAAGACGTGATAGAATATATCAGATTTTGATTGATTGATTCACTTGATAAGGTTGATTGATTGATTTGATTTGATAAGGTTGATTGATAAAGAACTGATAGTTTATTGATATCAAGTTGCAGAAAGATTCAGATATGTTGATGTTGATTCTGTTGAGAGAGATAGCATAAGATTTTCGTTGGGTCAACAATATTTGAAGAGATATGAGTCATTCGTTTGATTGTGTATACACTTGTGATGATACTTTGATGATTCCTGCGATAGATTTATCCTTGGACGAAAGGACCATGCGAGATCCCATGCAGGAATGAAATGCAAGCTAAAATGCAAATGAAAATGCTAAGGAATGCAAAGCTACAATCGGACCAATCATGGGATTATTGCATTTTTGTCATCATTGAGCTTTTGAAATGTGGGAAGTGAGTGCAAACATCGATGGTATAATTAAACCATGATGAACTGAGTACTTCTTTCCTAGATTTTGATATAGCAAGTTAGCACAAGAATCAGGGTATAATTGAATTGAGATAACCTAGAGTGTTGCTTGCATAAAACAAGCAGTATTAATTATTTTAATACACAAATAGGAAATGTCTTCAATGATACTCTGATGATCATGTCCCGAGACAAATTTGCACATATTAATGATTAATTTTCAGACAGCAGACAAGAAAAATATCATGTTCCTTAGTTGTTCCTCTAGTCAAAGACATCCTAGAGTCACTCAGAAATCATGATAGCAAAAAGTAATATGGAAAAGTTGAACAATCATGTTAAAATAATTATCCAAAAGATATTATCCACTGAAAAGTGTGTGATGTTCTTAGATTGACTTTGTGATAGTTTGATAGTTGATGGTTTGATCTCATGTTCAATGTTGGATGTGTCTTAGTTTTCACTTGATAAAAGTTGTCTAATTGTTGTTCTACCTATTTGATTAAGCTCAAAATGATCAAGAAATTTGCCCCTAGCTAGGTGTAGGATTTTTCCCCAAGCCTAGAAACAAAGTTGTTATGATATATCCAATGATCCAAACCATGACAAGAAGCCACCTAGGATGTCTACGTATGTACAAAGGCTTTATGATGATCAGCACTGATGGAAAATGAATGGATGCAAGCGGAAAGATGCATGAACTAATAGATGGAAGAGCTAGCAGATAGATAGCGCCTATTTGTTAGGTTTTCACCGTCTATTTTTATTGCACTTTTTCTGATTTTTGATTTTTTGATTTTTTGATTTTTTTTCAAACATAAAACTTTTTCAGATGGATGTTATTGATAGGTTCCTTGAGATGATCTCTATCCTATGTCGATAGCTGATATGCTCCTAATCCAAATACTATTGTGACCACAAATGGACCTAACTAGTTTTGTTCAAACTTTCCTTTCTTTTATCGATCTGCCTGGTTGCGTGGATTTTTCTTTAGTACTAGTTCTCCAACTTGAAAGACTCATGGTTTAACCTTATGATTATAACTCCAGTACATTCTTTGTTGATATACCTTTAAATGATCAAAGGCATTTTGTTTTCATTCATGGATCAGATCTAACTCTTGCAGTCTAGATACTCGTTGTTCTTCATCTGGGATGAGACCTTTTAGTGATACACATAGAGAGGGTATCTCTACTTCAATTGGAAATATTGCTTCTAATCTATATATAAGAGAGAAAGGTGTGGCACTTGTTGGTGTGCGGATACTAGTACGGTAGGCCCAAAGAGCGAGGTTTAAGCGAGGTTTAATTGGATATGCCAATCTTTTCTAGCATCATTCACTATCCTTTTGAGGTTTTTCAGAATAGTTTTGTTAGATGCTTCTAACTGCCCATTCCCTTGTGGATAATAGGGTGTGGAGAATCTTTGTTGGATCTTGAACTTCTCACAGAGCTCTTATACATCCTGATTTTTGAATGGTCACCCATTATCAGTGATAATGGTCATTGGTATTCCATAGCGACAAATGATATAATTCAAGATAAATGTAGCAATTTGTTTTCCTGTGATGTTTGTGAGAGGTACAACCTCAATCCATTTTGTAAAATATTTTGTAGCTACAAGGAGGAATTTGTGACCATTAGATGAAGAAGGATTTATCTTTCCTACCAAATCTAGACCCCATTGACAAAAAGGCCAAGATGTTGCTAAAGAATGAACTTCTTGTGCTGGTGCACGAATCAAATTCCCATGGATCTAACATTGTTTGCATGTTTTAGCTATCTGAAAAGAATCTCATTCCATAGTCGGCCAATAATAGCCCAAGCGTGTGAGTTTTTTTGAAAGGGTAAGACCACTTGAATGAGTGCCACAAATGTCGTTATGGACTTCATGTAAGAACTTCTCAGATTCTTCTTGTTCGAGACATCTTAAGAGAGTACCGTCTAGACCTTGTTTAAATAGGGTATCCACGACGAGAGTAAAATGGGAGTATTGGCGAATAAATTTCTGTTTTGGTTCTTTGATAAGTCGGCATCTAGGGTGTTATCTTTCAGGTATGTGATTTTTTGCCATAGTGGGAGGAATTATGCCCAACGAGGTGACAGATAGTTTGGAAATCAGGACAGTTATGAGCAGGGTAAAACAATTCTTCCACCAGGAATTCATAACATTGTTGATTTTCCTGTGTCTGAAGGAGAGAAGCAAGTGTAGTCATGGCATTTGCTGCTTTGTTGTCATTTTTTGGAATCTACTAAAAAGTTATTTCTACAAAGTACTTCTTGATATCATCAACCATCTTTTTGTAAGGCATCAATTTTTTATCCTTTGTCTGATAGTCATCATTCATTTGATTAATGACGAGTTGAGAGTCTCCAAAGACTTGAGGTTGTGTAATGTTCCATTCTATAGCCATTTTGATACCTGTAACCAAAGCTTCATATTTTGTTGTTTTGTTGGTGCATGGAAAGCTTAATTTGTATGCTTTTGGGATTGTATGACCTTGTGGTGTAACGAATAGAATACCCGCTCTTGATTCATGCTGTGTATATGAACCATCAAAGTATAATTGCCATGTTTTTGTGGTGACTGTTAGGATATCAGCATCGGGAAACTCAATCTGTAAAGGATGATCATCTTGAAGTGGTCTCTCTGCTAGTTGGTTTGCAATGACTTGTCCCTTGATATCTTTTATGTCAACATACTCAATATCAAACTTGCTTAGAATCATGATCCATTTCTCTAGTCATTCTGTCAATGTGGCCTTATTGAGAAAATACTTCAGAGGATTAATTTTAGCTATTAACTTGATGGAGTGAGATAGTAGATAGTGTCATAATTTTTTAGAAGCAAAAACTACTGCTAAGCATGATTTTTCCGTTGATGAATAGTTGATCTTATATCCTACTAGTGTTTTGTTGATGTAGTAGATGGCTCATTCTTTTCCTTCATTGTCCTGTTGTGCAAGCAAAACTCCTAATGATGCTTCAGTGGTCGATATATAGAGTAATAACGGATTTCCTAGAATTGGTGACATTAGAATAGGTGATTGTATGAGATATGCCTTGATCTTGTTGAATGCTTCTTCACAATGATGGTCCCACTTGAAATTAACCTGTTTGTGCAATAGATGTGTAAATGGTTGACATTTATCTGCTAATTGAGCCACAAATCTTTTGATTGACTCGAGTCTTCCTTGTAGTGATCTTAGTTGACTGATATTCTTGGGAGATACCATTTCCATGACTATTTTAACCTTAACTAGATCTACTTCAATATCTCTAGCTAAAACAATGTATCCCAATAGCTTTCCTGAAGTTACACCAAAGGCACAATTCTTAGGGTTTAGCCGTAGCTTGTATTGTTCTTACTGATCAAAGATCTTTTCCAGTATCTCTATATGTTCTTCTCTATTGTATGATTTAGCCAATATGTCATCCACATAGTCTTCCATGAATGTATGCATCATGTCATGAAATATAGTCGTCATAGCTCTTTGATATGTAGCACCAATGTTATTTAGTCCAAAAGGTGTGACATTTTAGCAGAAAGTACCCCATGGACATGTGAAAGTTGTATTTTCTTGATCTTCGTGTGCTATTTTGATTTGATTGTATCCGAAGAAACCATTCATTAGATAATACATGGAGTGTCTAGCAGTTAAATCTACAATGATGTTGATATTAGGCAAACGAAAGTCATTCTTTGGACATGCATTATTAAGATCTCTGAAGTTTGTGCATATTCTGATTCTTTTATCTGGTTTTGAAACAGGAGCAATGTTGGATACCCATTGAGGATAAGCTACTGGTCTAATGAATCTGACATCCAATAATTTCTTTAGTTCTATCTTGACTAGAAGAGCAATATGAGGATGCATCTTCCATAACTTCTGTTTAACTAGTTTGGCTTCTGGATTAACATTTAAGTGATGCATAATGAGCTCTGGATCTAACCCTGGGATGCTTGCATATGACGAGGCAAAATTGATTTGTCATCATTTAAAAAATTCCACATATTGTTGAATTTCTTGCTCAAACAAAGATGTTGTTGGATGAAGAATCTTTGGTTGCTCTATTGTGATGACCTTTCTTGATAGTGCTCAGGTAAAGTGTCAAATCTCCCATCTTCCGACACCTCAAGGAGGTTTTCACCATTAGATGTGTCCTTTATTTTTACTTTTTTCTTAATCAAATGTTGCCAAGAAATGGTTTTCAGCATTAGACCTGATATTGTTTACTTTATTTTCACTTTTGCAACTAGGAGATTTGGCACCCACTTGATTGGAAGATGCATTGCTAAAATTCCTGGTGAAAGTTGTTACGGGTTTGATTGCATACAGATATGGAATGGTCATTTGGAAAGGTATCAATGACAGTGTGTCCTTCATTTTCCCAATCAATAAGCTCAGGGTGGAGTAGAGGTAAGGGATCTTCAAGTTGGGATGTATCGAGGATATTTAGGGTCATGATAGATGTATCAAAGTTTTCAATATGTATGTTGATGTCTAGAATGGTACTCTCATTAGGATGACCTTGCATAAGAAGTTCCTTATCGTCCTCCGTTAAGTCCAAGTTAGCCGAATGTGATTATAATTCAAGTGAACTAGTTCCTGACATTTGTCCTGCATACGTGTGAACTATATCGACTCCTACATATTCTACAAAGCAATTTTCTTCAGTTGATTCTTCAGAGTGATGGGAATCCCATTCCCATTCATTAGAATCTGTATCACTTATAGCTTGCAATATACAAATTTGGTCATATAGCATTTCTTCTGCTTGTCTGGCTATATTTTTCCTTCTTTCATATTCAACTTCTTCCAGACTGAGATTGAGTTTTGTCAATCTTGCTATGAGATCTCCTTGATTAGTACTAGTTTCATGTTTGTTTTGATTGAGATTTGATGTTGCTTGAGAGATATCATTGGTTTGTTTCTCTTGTTGATTTGAGGATTGCTTCTTTTGCCATTTCGTGTTTGCTTATGCTTGTTGCTTACCAGATTTTTCTTCCCTTTCAATTGCCACTTGTTTTTGTCTATTTTTATATTCCTCTTGTTGTTGACTAAAAGATGTGTCTTCTGGTAGAGTGACTTGTCCATACCCTAAGCCTATTTTGTCTGCAGTCTGCTGAGTATGACGCTGAATAGGTTCTGAGATACCTTTTTTTCTTTCTCCTATAGGACCTGTTCTGGTTTATCCCAATCTTTGAAGAATGTTGAATCCTTTTCCATATTTTTCTGTAGGTATTCTGACAGTGTTGACCTTTTGTTGAACTTCTTCATCTTTGTATAGCCACTAAAGCACATCTTTGTCTTATGTCTCCTCTGATAAGGTTCCAGCACCAATGAATGCTCCATCAAATATCGGAAGATGTTTCACAATTGGTTGTTGTTTAGAGTTTGATGGTTTTCCAAAGGATTTATGAGAGAGTGGTAATTGTGATATTGAATATTCTTCATTCTCTCGATCTCTTAGCTGCATTTGTTTTTCCATAATTGATAGAATAGAGGCAAATGATTGTTCCTTGGATTGTGTGTTCAAAGATGTTGCTTCCCTATTATGAGGAACAATTACTTCTTGAGCCATTTTTAGATTGCTACAATATTGAAATGGATTTGCATCTGTGGAGATTATGATTTCTTGTCCATTGTAGGGAAATTTGACATACTGATGATATGTTGATGGGACAGCTTGCAAGTCATGTATCCATGGTCTCCCCAGGAGTACATTATATGATAAGTCCATGTCTAGAACTTGGCATGTTGTGTCTTTTTGTAAAGGTCCCACTCTGATGGGTAGTATCACAATTCCCTTGGAGGAACATTCTTCTTCATCATAGGCTTTATGGTCATCCTTTTCCGGACATCAACTGCATCTTTTGAATATCCTAAGGCATGAACAAGACTCAATGAATAAATATTTAGGCTAGATCCACCGTCTATTAGCACACATTTAACTTGTGTTTTGTGAATGGGGATTTCAATATACAAGGGAGCATTATGGGGGTGTTGCAGGGACATGTCATCTTCTTCAGTGAATGATAAATAATGAGGGGTTGTGAGGTGTCCCACCATGGTTTGGAATTGATCGATATCAAGATCTTTGGATACTGTTGTATCTACTAATGCTCTTTCTAGAATTTCTTTGTGTGCAGGTGAAAGCTTTAAAAGTTCTAAGATGGATATTTGTGCGGGTGTTTTCTGCAATTGTTCCACTAGACTATATTGTTTTGTTGTAGTGGATGATGTGTTTGTTGTAGGACCCGGCAAAATAACTTTGGTGTTGCTTCTTGTGATAGCATGAACATGTTCTTGATTTTGTTTTTCTTTAACTATAATCACATTCACCACATTGTCATACGTATGATCGTAGTTTACCTTCACTTTACCCTTACCATTATTTGTTGTTGATGATTCACCTTTCTCATAGTTTTGAAGCGGAGTCTTAAAAGCTATATGAAATTCATTTGTTGTATGTCCATCCACAGTTATTACTCCATTATCAATCAAATCTTGTATGACATGTTTCAACTTCTGACAATTATCTGTGTGATGTCCCTTGTTTCGATAGAAATCGCAATATTGATTAGCATTCCACCAAGGTGGTTTTATTTGAGGTTCGTAGTTCTTTTCTTCTGGTAAAGAAATTATTTTTTTTGTGATAAGCATTTTTAATGTTGACCCCAAGGGTTCACCAATGTTTGTAAATTGTCTTCTAAAGAAAGTTTTGATAGTTGCTCTTTGGTGATTGTTGTTTTGTTGTGTCACTGCTGAGTGAGTAGATAAATTAAACACCGATTGCTTTGGTTTCACATTGTTGTTATCTATTATTCCATCGTTGACTACATTTCAATTTCTATTCCAAAACTTTGGCTTATCATTGTGATTGTTGTTATTATTGTTTCTAGGAGGATGGACTCCTTCTTTGTATATTTTCAATTCACCTTTCTTTATCATGGCTTCTTCCATTCTGATTCCATTATCAATAATTTTTCTAAAACTTTGATTTCCTTGCATTTTTAAGTAATAACTCATTTGATAATTTAAGTTGTCGATGAATATGTCCATTTTTTTGTACTCTGGCACTGTACGAGGAAACCATGAAGCTAACCATCTCCATTGTTGCAAAAAATATCATGAAAGGTTCTCCACTCTTTTGTTTGGCGTTACATAGGTCTAACATTTTTACTTCATGTTGTATCTTGTAAGAGTATTGTGAAACAAACTTATCCACCAACTCTAAAAAATGATCTGATTCCAGGTGGAAGTTTGAATAACCATTTGATAGCTAGTCCAGTTAAGCTTTTCGGAAATAGTCTCATTAAGTATGTATCCTCATGTGCAAACTCCATACTCATTGTGCAAAATTCTTGTATATGATCTTGAGGATCAGTGCTTCCATCATATTTTTCATATCTAGGAGTTTCAATACCTATAGGAAATGGTATCATGTTTAGATTTATGTCGAATGGATAAGGAAAGATTTCTTGAAGTGAGTATCGTCTAACATTTCCTCTTTGCATATCTTGAATTTGTGTTTGCATTATTTGTAGTTGTTGTGTGAGAATTATGATAGGATTATCAACATGATTTGTTCTCACATAACCATGATTTTGTATTCTAGGAGGATCTTGATCTCTTCTTGTTTCATCCCTATTCCTTCTTGTATCTTCATTGGTTTGAATGTTATTCAGAATTTCTACTTCTCTTTTGGAAATGTAAGTTTTTTCATTGGTTCTGGTGTCACTAGGAATTGACGTGTCATTAATTTTGAGACCAAAGATATCCTCATATTGTTCGTTATTAGGAGGAGGATCACTTTTCTTTTGTGTCAATTTGTTTACATCAAAATCTTGGGGGAGTGTAGCACAAGATTTGGGTAACATTAGGAAATATTTTTCTTTTTCTTCCTCCAACAATTTCTTTTATCAAATTGAGGATCTTTTTTGATGTCTTTGATATTTTATTCATTTATTTCTCCTTCAACTTGTATTTCATCTTCATGTTCCATGATTATAGTTGTTTCCAATGTTTCGATTTCAGTTTGTGCGATTTTTTGTCTTTGAGCTCTAGTTAGAACGGGCATACATGTGTGTTAGATATTGTGCTATAATTTGATTGTCCAAAAGTTGTTTTGGGTAAGTGATCAATTGTCAAGGTAGATACGCTAGAATGATAGGACACAAAAAGATGATTCAAGTGTTTAAAATTTTGCAAGTTTTTCGATCTTTGGTTTAGGAGTGCAATGATGATGATTTGATAAAACCAAGTCCAGTAGGAACGATATATCCTACGATGTGGGACAAGATTATCCTGACCAAACGTTTTAGTTTCATGATAAAGGATGATTGATCCTAATGAGAAACTATGTTTGAGTGATCATTTTATCAAAGAGGGTGATAATGCACTTTGAGATGTTTAGATCTTGAACTTGTTGAGGGTGAGCACTTGAAAGTCTTGAGGTGTTTATCTTCTAGAGTCTGGTTTTGACAGATGATAACTTGACCAAGCAAACCAAGAAGACAATTTAAGCACAAAGTGATATATAATAGATATTTATGAATACTACAAATTGATCAAGCAAAATGATAGACCTAAAAAAGTCATGCAAAGTGGCAGCTCTGGACTGATAAAAATAGATACTCGTCTGACAATAATTCATGAACTATACGACAAAAGATACAAGACTAGACGACAAATCAGAAATTTCCTTTGAAAAAGTAGAGATTGGTACGACAAATCTTTATGAACCATATGACAAAACAGATTCCTTGTATGACAAATCACCTGACTCATACGACAGATAACAGGACAATGAAAAATATGTTTGTTTTGCTGAATTTTGATGTTTTGCTTATGTTTTCTAGTTTTAGATGTCTGTTTTTTCAATTTAGGGATGAATACACAGCAAACACATGATGTGATAAGTGACTCCAAACATGCTAAACCCTAAGGAAATTGACTAAGGAGAGAAAACATTTGCTTGCAAGCTTAGGTGCACACCCAATAGCTAATCAGAATACGGTCGTTGAGTCTCACGCAATGGATTCTCAACGCCGTATTATCGGACTCCAAATGCTAATGGGGGCACAATATGGCAAGTATCTTGGGAGAGTTACTATCTCTCTTGCACAAAGATTATTACCTTTTCGAAGGTGAATCGGGTAGCTTCTAATTTAACCGAAACTAGTACGGTATTTGTTCGGCACGTCGGGGTATAATACTCAATTAAGAGGTCTCCCAGCCTTGAAAACCAAGGTTTGATATATCTGAAGGTACGGAGGAGTGCTATTCTCTAGCACTGTCATTGACTTGATTTTCATCAAATCACATTTATTTTATAGTGGGCTGGATTACTTGTCATTTAGCCGTTCCCACTTAGGTCGTTCCCCTCACACCATTCGTAATGGCTTTAAGAGTTTTTAGCTCCTCGAGAGGGCAGGCTTGTTAAAGATATGCACTAATGAAAGCAAATGATGAGTCTAGCTTTCTGATCACCTAAGAAAGGTGAGAGCATACTCGCCTATCATCACAATCGCATAAGACATGATGGTTTATTTCCTTTAGCAAAATGAATTGTGCCTAGAAAATTTTAATGAATACACAAAGTTTAGTCAAATTCATAGGCAACCTGCAAAATAAATCCGTCAATAGTCATTGATTGGTTTTTGAATTTAGTCTTTGACAAGCATATCTTTGAAAATCGTCCCGCAAAAAAAGAGTTAGGCTACCAAAATCTCATAAATAAATCAGGATTAACATTAGCAATGATTGGATTAAACTGAAAACCCTAAAAATGTAGTTTATTTTAAAAACACGGGCAGAAACTCGTATGACATGCTTTGATAGATCAAACGATAAAACTTTAGATTTCACACAGGAGCAACAACAGGCCCGTGCAACACAAGAATAAGCTAATACAAATCAGAATAGATCTAGACAAAGACTCGTACAACATAGCTTTAGACCTTGCACGACAAGCTAAATGATATCGTACGACACAAAATTTACCTGATATGAGTCAGGATGAGGTGTCGTCTCGGCTTAAAAGGAACTTCGTACAAGCCTGAGAATGAACTCATACAACATTTTGAATCAGATCCGGCAGGGAAGAAGTTTTGTTGAAGCTTGAGAGGCCAAAAATGATAATTCTTGCCCCACGATGGGTGCCAAAATGTCGTGTATCTGTGAAGTGTGGACCTATGTACCTGCAGCTGCAACACAAAAATATTCAATAGATCATTACAAGAATGATTAGCAAATATAAACAAAGACATTTGAAATCATCGCTAATCGATCTATCACCTCCAAATAAATGCGAGTATGAATTTGCTCTCAGATCTGGTTAGCAATTCCAGTGACTTGACTACACCTAGATAAAGGATTTAAGATGATAATGGTGATGCATTTAAACTAGAAATGATGAGATTAAGCTAGATGATAAGCAAATTAAGCTAAAAATAAGCTAGATTTAAGCTAAAATTGATCATGATAACAATGCTAAAATACTATATGCCTATAGTAATAATGCTTGAATGCAAATGAGATGGATTCGGGATGGATGAGATGAATCAATCAGGCTAATTAATTTCAACAACTCATGAATTTGATTTGTTTTAATTAAATAGGGGATTTAGAAGAAATGAACTTGATGGGGGGAATTAATTAATTTGAATTAATTAATCAAAGGGGATTATTGAAATGAACCTATTAAATAAATCCTTAGATTTATTAATAAGTAGATGAAAGGGGGAATTTAATTAAATTTCTTAGTGAATTCAATTAAATTAGGAAGGGGGATTAGATGAATAATTGCTTATTCAATTAATTATCTTCGTACCATTTTTAGGTGTATACAACTATAAGTTGAAAAACTTCATCCAAGATATGATAGACCAAGGTGACGTCACGATCGATACGGATAAAACTTTAGCAAACATGAATCACACAATCTTTAAGGATCCATTTGTCAAACATGACAAAGGGAAGGCTACTACATCAGGAACACAAGATAATACAGCTAACTACACAAAAGTCTCATACGATTTTACTATTCATTTCATTAGCTCAGGAGATTTCACAAGATACACTTGATAGAGATGAACAATATCCAGAAACTCACACAAATGATAACCAAATTTGTATGCTGTTAGAAGCACCGAAATATGATGAAGACAAAAAACTTTGTCTCAGAGACTAGGGGGATGACAAACCATTTCATTTAGGATGGTCTGAAGATGAACTTATAACACATATCATGGATGTTAAACTTACACATGAAGACTATGACGAGGGATATAACATAAACCTCGACAAAATGACATATGGTACCGACAGTTCCTGTACAAGAGATGATACAGTGGCTACAATCACAATAACTCCAAGAGACAGAGACTGTGCAGTAGTTACTCGCAGATCAAAGGTAACTTTACAAGGAGTACCACCAAACCTACCACCAGGAATAGGGACTTATAATGTTGTTGAGCAACTCAAGAAAACCCTGACACAGATATCACTTTTTGAACTCTTGTGTATTTCACCCACTCATAAAGCCATTCTGGATAAAGCACTTCAAGATTCAGTAGTGGACAAAGATATAAATGAACATGTCTTCCAATCCATGGTAGGGAATTTAACACAAGGCACTTGCATTGAATTCACTGCACAGGACATTCCTAGTGATAGAGTGCTCCAATACCGGAGGTCTAAAACCTCTTACATAAACCCAACTCGATCACCTATGATCAACCAAATCCTTTGCACAAATGATTATTACATTATTCGCTCCTTGCCTGTGATCTACAATGAGATCTTACATATATTTATACAAACCCTGGACCTAAACAATTAGGTCGGTCACCCAATTGATAATTCAATAGATCCATTACATAATCCTAAAATAAAATCATAAAATATGTCGGCCTAAGGCCAAACAAACATCATCAAATCAATAAAACATCCCAGAAGCGCATCAGAAGGATCCACCAACACATTTCATGAAACCGGTCCATAACCTAGATAACATTGGACCTAAATTAGATCCACACATGCCAAAGCAATGACACCAATCAGTCGAGGCACAAACATAATCACCATTAGCATCTTGAATCCCTTCTAGAAGTCGTACCAACACCACTTATGCATTATATCAAAGATCTTCAATAAAGCTCTGTCGGTGAAACCCTTACCGGACCTACAAAGCAAGCTTACTAGAACATAATATAGCATCTGATCATCAAGTCAATACCAATTGACTGAAACATACTTCAGAAGCATATGAGCCACTCATACAAACTTATTCCATCATTCAAATCATACTAGTGACAATCAACTGATAATATTCCCAATCTAATCCTTCTACCGGAAGCCAGTAAACAACCATAACAACTAGTGTTGACATCAATGACAAACATCAATGCAACACATAATCAATTCCTTCGTATTGCTAACAACACCCTTGTTATGTTGTTTTTAATATCAAACACTACCTCATCATCTCTTGCCTATATAAGCAAGGCTCATTTGATTAAGATTGTAAGCATTTCCTCTCTATATGATTTATGATCTAATATCCTTTTAAAATGTTTTCTATAAATACGAGTCCATAAGCTTTCTTCCATCATTTTTAAGTTTGGGTTATGGATTCTCCATTTTAAAAATAAGATATCATTAATGCATCAAGCTTATAAATATATTGAATTGCCCTTTCATTTTATTTTTTCTATTTTATTTTGATCGCACCTTCTCTAAACTAATTAAAATAAACATATTTAATATAAATTTTATAAATAATAAAAATAATCCTAATTAATAATTTAAAAATATCAAACTACACTAGATTTAAACATAATTTCAAATAAACCCAAAAAACTTTTATCAAAAACACTAAAACTAAACCAAACCATTAAACCTTTGCTTGCACAAACCAAAAAAAACATAATAAAAATATTCAGTTAAAAAAATAAAAAACATAAGAATGACAAAAACTTAATATATTATACTAAGCACACCAACACACTGAAACCTTTAAATATTTAAAAAACCCTAAATACTATCCACTACTTTGAAATTTTCACATATGAACATCTTTTCCTCTTTTACATAAACATCATGAACGCAATAAACATTCCTATCAAAAGATATGTATGAACATTTTTTATTATTTATTTATTTATGCAAGGACATAAAGATAAGGAAAGATAGAGAGAATCCCCCTTTGATGAAATTTGATTTACCCATTTATTCCACTTTGTTGAAAATCGTGGGTTTGAATCTATTCCATATATTTATTCCTACCAAATCGGTGTGACAAAAAGTATTCCATACTCCACAAAGACTTCTTCAATATTAATGTTTTCAAAAAAAAATCATTCCTTTTTATTATATATTAATAATATTTTTGTAATTAAAACTATAAACATCGAATCACTTTCTAAAGTTAATTCATTAAAATTGAAAAATAATGAAAACAAGTGGTTCCAAAGAAGAAAACTATGTGGTTTTAAAGAACCAAAAAATATCTTAAAAAATCAAAATAGTTATAAAATAATGAGTTCCAGATCTCATCAAACAAATCTTCAAATGTCAAATCGTTAAATTTAATATAGATAATAAAAGTCATTGGAATTAAATAGCAAGGACAACTATTTCTCATTAAGGTTATCTACCATACATTTAATAAATCTTTGTCACCATCCATAAGTTAATAACTAGTAAGAGCAATACGTGTTCCTTACTTGAGATCATTTTGTGTTTAGATCTGTGGAATCCTTGATAAAAATATGGCAAGTAAAATAGATGAGGAAATTTCTCTCCATTTGAAGGGACTCCCCCATACCATTGCAAGGATGCAAGAGAACAATGTGGAGGCGACAATCATCTACCATGATAATCACACAACAAGGGTGGTGGTGGTGGTGGTGGTGGAATCTAACAAGAATGATTCCTAGATGGTGGTGGTAATAGAGTGTAGAGGCTCTCTAATGACTATGAAGGTAGTTCTAAGTGGACTCAAAGCAATTATATTATAGGTCTCAATGAAGAGAAATAACATGAAATAGCAAAGGAAGCAATATCTTAACCATAATACAAATGACAACCCTAATAATCAAAGAAAGTTTGAGAATGCTAAACTTCTAATAATACTAACTTAAATCTACATAAACGCTTAAAAAAACAATCATAATTTAAAAGTATGACTTTTTTTTTGTTATTTCAATAAGCATTAATAAATTCTTTTAAGAATTAAATTGAATGATAAAAGTATATCATATAAGTATTCATTAAGATTGAATGGTATAGCTTTGAATTGATTTTTATTAACTTATACTTTATTGTATTCGAAAAATTATTATATTATTAATATATATTACAAAATGCCACTTACTAAAAACAAATTCTTCATTCAATAATTAAATACAAATGTTTTAAAAACGAATATTTACCATTTTTACATGTAAATGAAAAAATATATTTTACTAAAAAAATCTTTTTAAAAACATATAAAATTAAAATAAAGTTTCATTTTATTATTCAAAAATTAAAATTTAAATATTAAATAAAATCAATAAAAATAAATATTTAAAATCCAAGGGGCTGAGCTTAACTGGTTAAAACATTGGGTTCTCACTATGGAGACCCAATTTCAATTCCCAATAGGGACATCTAAAGTAGAATTTTGAGCGGTAATAATAATAATTCAAAATATTGCGGCTATGACCTATTACCTATCAAAAAAAAAAAAAAATTAAAAAAAATATTTTCCTTTCTTCTCTATCAAAATGCTCAATAAACATTTCCAAAAATATTTTAATTTAACTAACAAATTGTTTAATTAATAAAAATAAACAAATAAATATTTTTTTCAAAATAAATTCTAGTAAAATATATAAAAATAATGTATCCTTATAAATATATTATAGATTCTCATCATTAAATATAAATATTAATTTGTACTTATTTTTATGTCGTATATACCATGTAAGCAATTATGAGATTAAATGTTGTTTTTTCAAATAAAAAAACAAATATTAATAATAAAAAAACTTTAATTGAAACCTCATCAATATCTTGATCATCTTCTAGAGAAAAAAGAAAAAAACTAGTATTGTGTTTTTCATAAAGGGTTGGTATCATTTTTTTTTTCAATTATGTTTAGCTTCCAAAATAGACATTTTTTTGGCATATTAGGTGGGCCTCATTGGCCTAGAAGATTATGCATATCAACCAAAGGCAATGGTTACAACTCACAACAAGACATGACATGTAACATCAATAGAAGGTTGTGAAGGTGGGTGTAAATGCATCTCCTAACTAACCATATATATCTCATATGAATGCAATTTGACAGGTAGTTGTTTTTGCTTTATTATTTCACAGGATTCTCTACCTCCTGATCTCATAAAATTCAAATGCATTATTTTTTAATACTTTTAATTTGTTTTTTTAGCTTGTTCATTTTTGTTGTTCTAAAGGATTAGTTTGAGGAAAGTCAAATTTGGGGTTTGGAGAAAAAAATTGTCCAATTTGGGTGGCACGATATGGATTCATTAAAGGATTAATCGCTAAATCCAATAAGAGAATATATTATGAATATTGAAATGTTATATTCATGATTGTTGGTCGAGGATTTGTACTATAATACACTTTTCATATATTATATGTTTTATTAGATTTCTATTATATTTAGTTTATATATTATTTGTTGGTTATTGATTAACGGTTTCAGTTTATGTTCTTAATTATCATTTCTATATGTTGGTCATGTTGTTATGCAATGTCATTACTTAATATTGATCAGTTTTATTTTCTTAGATATTATATTAATACAATGATCTTTTGTTAAGCTGTTGAATATTGCCCTTGAATTATTTTATGCAATTTAAAAAAAAAAATAGTAATACTTTATTACAAGAAAAAAAATCAATTGTTTGTTGAAGATTGGTTTTACATAGTTTAATTTACTTTTAATGTTTTGGAGGAGAGATTCACCCCTTCTTATTGGCTCTACAACCTTTTATATCATCAAGCTACAAATAGTGGAGCTTGTTATACAGAGAACCAATGATGCGAGGGGAAACATCCAAGGGCAAATAAAATATGTGTAGTTGAATAACTACAAACAACTTCATCAAGGAATTGATAATAGAGGTAGAGTACTTGAATGTTATCTCCTATATGATACCTAAGATGTTATTTTAGAATGTAAACAAAGAACTATTATTTTTTGTTTCTTGAAGGGGGTCCTAACTAAACAAGAATTATGTAGATGGGTAAATAGAAAAATATAAAAATGGGGTATTGAAAATAAAATCTTGTAAATCACTAAAGAGAATCTATCTATCTTGCATTTTATGTTCTTTAAAATACACATGTAGTGTTATAAGATGGTTTATAATAAATTTATGGTCAAGTTAGTTACCTTTAGCACTTTGATTACCACCTTGAAGGGTCATTAAAATCCAAGTACACTATGTGGGTGGAACTCCCATATCATAACCTAGCATTCTTATTATTTCTTTACAACATTGTACCTCCATTAGGTCAAGTCAAAATTGGTGTAAGAACAACATTGATAAATGTAGCCTACATGTCCATCTTAAAGCCTCTATGAAAAAACATCTCTCTCAACCACTTCTCAAATCAATCAATTTTTTTGGACTAAGGTTTTCAATAGATCAACCAACATCATGTTTCAATAAACCTAATACCCATTTTTACTATAAAAAGGAATGAAATCTTCATTTGTGTGAAAAAAGGTAAATCACCAAATTAATTATTATTAGACCTATTCACACTATCGTGCTTAATTTTACTTAGTCCGTGCACTTTTTTGCCTCAATCCATAGGAAAAAGTCACATACTATGATTTGATTATATCCTAATCAAAGGTTTCATCCTTGTCATTACAACAAAGGTTCAATTTCATTTTATAATCATTATTTTTTGGATCTTCTAAAATCTTAGGCTTTGTGGAAAATTAGTTGATTTTCTCTTCTATGAGGGTATTTTTTATTGTAAGTGTTTTATGGGGGTAGTATGGGAGTTCAATCATCAACAAGAATGTTACTTCATAGATGTAGATCTACAATTCTCTTCCCAAAGTTTGAGAGTTTTGTCTTGGAGATTTTAAATGATACATCCTAATGCAAAATACATGACATAATTGTGTCAAAAATGAATCAAAACCCTAACATCACCAATCCAAACACTAAAATTAGAGGTCAAAAAAATTGAGATGATTCTTAGGGAGCTTAGAAACTTGTGCAAAAATATATATAGTTGTATAGATATATATATTATTGTACACCATTCTACACCTCCATACCATGATCTTCCATTAATATATGCATAATTTCAGTGTCTATGTTACCACTAGTCAAATCTATATTCAATTTTATAATTGAGTTTTCATTGTTTGATGGTCATTTTTCATGTTATTTTTTTGTATAATTAAGAATGTCATGCTAGAATTACTACCTATAGTTGGCTTTTTCTTAAATACTAAATCTTGATCATATATGTGACTAGGAGGTGCGACAAAAGTACCTCCAATAGGTTGTGCCTAGTGGCACCATGAACAATACACCATCGTCATTGTATAAGACAACATAGTCATCATCAGAGGCTTCACTACCAATCCACCACCATATCATCCTACTTTTTTCTTTGTTATAGTATTCAATCAAGTGAAAAACCACTAGGTTGCTACTCAACTTAAGTGGCACTATGCAGTAACCACTAGTTGCATTATTTTTCCTTTTACAGTACTTTTACAAAATTAACCATAGTTTGGGCATGCAAAATCCATTTTTTTAAACATGAATAGGAATTAGAAAGATATTTTTTGGCTCTCATTGAACATATAATCTATTTTCCCATTTTGACCATGTATATGTTATTTCAATTATAATTAGGTTTTCCACTATGGTTTAGTTTTTAGAAAATTACCACAAAGGGTTTATATTGTTGTAATATGAGGGGTATATTTTTGTTTCTCCTTTATTTTTTAATTTTTAAGTATACATTTGTAAAGGATAAAATTTAATTTGGCAATTTGCAACATAGAAGGAGAAATAACCAAATCAATTTTCACTTTTAGGGGGAGGAATTCCTTTACATTCAAAAGAGGGGAGGAATCCACTAGATTCAATCACAAATCAGATAAGGACTGAATACTAAGTGGATTGATTGATTATGATGTGTTTTTCCCTCTTTTGTAAGTTGAAATACTGATTTAGGGTAAAGTATCGAAATTGAAGACAAAACTGAGAAAATACTAAGCTACAGATTCGGGATTTTGTCATGCACCTGGATCTGAGAAATATGAGTTGATTTGGATCTGCCCTAAAAAGAAGGGACCGTAATGCGGCAACACGGTCCTCCAAATTTTTCGCACACCAAAAAGGGTTATTTCGTCTCTATGTCTGAAGCTTATTTCTAGAAGTACAGTTGCACACCTATTTCCTACACATAGAAAGAAAAGGAAATAGGTTCAGAATGATGAAATAGCTCTGATAGGGCAGACAACTGAGAGGGGGAGGAGGTGAATCAGTTATCTCCAAAAACCTACATAACTTTAACTTGTTATTTGATCTAATAAATAAACATGAAAGTATAAATCAACAACACATCATAAACACACATAACACCAAGATTTTTGACGTGGAAACCCTTTTAGGGTAAAAACCACGGTGGGGATGAACCCACAAAATAGGTATACTATGTTAGAAGTATTACAATGGGGAATGCATATGTATTCAGGCACACTGCATGGAGCTCACTGCTCAAAATAGAAAGGGTTGTAACCCGAGGAAGGCTCACTGCCTTACAAACAATCACTGAATACTTCCAGAAATCATGAACTGAGAAATAACATCCTTAATGCTTGGTTACAGTTTCGGCAAGCACATAAAAACATCATTTTCTTCTTCACACTTCTTCTGGGCTTTCGAACGATCAATACATTATTCTATCACATAAATCCACTCTTCCTTACCTCACACAAGATTATTGCATTTATTTATACATGACATCAACCTTGGAAAGATCAACAAGGTCGACTTAACACACATAAAACAATTATAATGATACAGTTGTTAATCAAATACAAATTATCATATGCGCATGAAAACAATGTCAGATAATACATAGCATGGACCTAAATCATCACCTCAAACACACAACATCTCCAAAAAATATGCCTCGAACATCCGCAACACGCTACACCCATCCAATCGGCCAAGAACATGAAGATCACCAATATACCAAAGAAAATTATTAATTACGAGCTCAACAATCAATGTGGACCACCAACACAAAAGGAACATTATCTAGAAACATCCACAAGCATCATGAATTACCATAGCAACATCCGCATCAACACAAATTACTAGAATCATCAACATCGTCATACCGAACCTCAAGAACACTAACAATAATGACTATCAACCAGGAAAAATCACTTGTAGACATCCAAATCATGAACCACTTGAATTGAGGATACACACCAACATCTCAAACATAATTCCAAATCCACATAACAAGATATTACAATGTGAAGCAATGCATATCAAAATACTGAACACTGTCATCACTGAACAACTAAAAAATCAGCCACAACACAAATACCCATAGCTCAATCAAATCTTCATGCAAACCTTTGAAAATGGAATTGAATCATCTATAGACATCCCTCTAAAAACCCTTTAGTCCGCAAACTCTAATATTCACCATGTTGAACAAACTACCTCACTGAACTTCATTGTATCACTATCACAAACAGAGAAATATATTGAGATCAATGACAATACATATCTCAAATATCTCTTAAGCACATATTTGTAGCATCATCCAACAATCTCACAAAACTTACAACAATCTCCCCTTTGGCATTGATGGGAACATATGATGTGAAAAACAATCAATGATAAAGAAAAGGAAAATCTCTTCAAATCTCTTCACATGACTTTCTCCCCCAAAATCTCTTCATAATTTTTCACATGACTCTCTCCCCCTTTGATATCAATGGCAAAGGTACATATTTGCAATCAAATCACAAGGCCAACACACAAAACTGAATCTGAACATCTAACTCACAAAACTAATTACTCCCCTTGAGTAGCAGCCACCAATCATCAATCTGGATCATAAGATATGACTGTGAAATGCATTGGACTGATGCAAATCAATTCATCTTAATTCTAATCAGGAGGGTCAATCACCACTAACTTCCCTCTGAGATAATCAAAAGTATCCTTAGGCAAAGGCTTCATGAAAATATCTGCAATTTGTTCCTTAGTAGACACATACTCCAATTTGACTTCTTTCTCATTCACCTTGTCTCTCAAAGAGTGAAAGTTGATGGATATATGTTTAGTCTTTGAATGCAACACCGGATTCTTAGAAATGTTAATTGTGCTTGAATTATCACATTACATAGCAATAGGCTCATCATACTCAACTTTGATATCCTTTAACATATGTTTTATCCATGTTACCTGAGTACAATTGTTTTCAACAACAATATATTCTGCCTCCGTAATGGATAGAGAAATAGAATTCTAGTTTTTGCTCAACCATGAAACCAGTCTTTTTCCCAAGAAAAATGCACCACCACTATTACTCTTCTAGTCATCAACATCTCCAATCCAATAAGAATCAGTAAAAACACTCAAAGTAAAATCATCATATTTAGGATACCCTAGACCAAAATCAACTATTCCTTTCAAATATCTAAAAATTCTTTTGACAGCTAGAACATGAGATTCCTTAGGATCAGCTTGAAATCTAGCAATAAGACAAATGACATTCATGATATCAGGTATGGTCTGAGTCAAATAGAGCAATCCACCAATCATAGATCTATATCTAGTCTGATTTTCCTTAGGAGAATCATCATCTTTAGTCAACTTACATATGGTCACCATAGGAGTTCCAACTGGATTTGAATCTTCCAAACTAAACTTCTTCAACAACTCTTTCACATACTCAGACCGAGATATAAAAATGCCTCTATCTAACTGATTAATTTGCAATCCTAAAAATAATTCCATCTCTCCAATCATAGACATTTCAAATTCATTATGCATCTCATCAGCAAAAAATTTCAACAAACTATCATTCCCTCCAAAAATAATATCATCAACAAAAACTTCAACAATCAGAATGTTATCATTATTAATCTTAAAGTATAGATTACTATCAACAGTACCTTTGTTGAATCCTAGCTTCAACAAATACTTATCCAATCTAGAATACCATATTCTTGGGGCTTTCTTGAGTCCATACAATGCTTTCTTCAATTGGAAAACCATATCACCTTGATCAATCAATTGAAATTTATCTCGTTGCTCAATGTATACCTCTTCTTCCAATTCATCATTTAGAAATACTAGCTTAGCATCCATCTGATAGACTTTAAAATTCTTGTAAGCAACATAAGCAAGAAATAATCTTACAACTTCAATTCTTTCCATAGCGGCAAAAGTCTCTTCAAAATCAATTCCTTCCATTTGTGAATAAACTTTGCATACAAGTCTTGCTTTGTTTCTAACTTCACCTTGCTCATTCAATTTGTTCTGGAAGACCCATTTGGTTCCAATTACATTTTGTCTTTAGGTCTGGGAACAAGATCCCATGTGTTATTCTTTTCAATTTGCATCAATTCTTCTTCCATTGCTTTTACCTAATGTTTATCTTTACATGCTTCATTCACATCCTTAGGTTCAATCTTTGAAATCAAACAATACTCAACTTGATCTTCAACAACTCTTCTTCTTATTGGAAAACCTTTATTTCTATCTCCTATGATCTGACTTTTAGAATGATTCAACCTTACATACCTGTGGCTTTTAGGATTTTTCTTGAACTTCAGCTTCTTGTGATCTTTCTGGTTAGGATAACTAGTGAACAACTGAGAGGGGGGGGGTGAATCAGTTGTTAACATATTATAACATTTAATCCACTTAATATCCTTTAACATGATTAAGTACTAGTAGAACAGAGACAGATACCGGTAAACAATACAACTTAACAATTAAACAGATAATCAATGCAAAGCAACCATACCACATAACACCATGATTTATACGTGGAAAACCCAGAAAGGGAAAAACCACGGTGGGAAGCCTACCCACAGTTAAATGATACTTCTACAAAAAGAATGTGATACAATGAGGAGCCTGCACATACAGGAAGGCACACTGCCTAGAGCGTACTGCTCATTACAAAAGAGTCTCACTATCTATAGAGAGGCTACAACCATCTTAGGATAAATGGACAACAATCCAGAATCAAGAATTGCCAGAAATAGCATCTACCATGCCTGATTACAGTCTCGGTTAAGCTCAATACTGGAGGCCTTTGACCTCTTCCTTAATCCCAATTCGATCACCTATGATTGACTAAGTCTCCTTCGCATATGATATTGCATTTCAAGACCACGAACACTTATTTCATTCCCATGCCACACATGCCATGATCTACAATGAGATTTTACATCATTTTATACAAACCCTAAGGCCTAAACCAATTAGATCAACCACCTAAAAGATATTACAATAAGATCATTATACAAATTCATATTACAATGATATGCCATATCGGCTTAAGACCAAAACAACAATAATATATCCATAGATCATCCTGAAACATCCCGGTAACGTGTAGAGTACACGTTAACATGATACCAGTCCATAACCTAGATAGGCACTAGACCTATTCTGGGTCCACCATGCCAAAGCAATATCTTCAAGTAGCTGAAGCATGATCAAAGAACATCTTCACCATCCTGAAATCCATGTAGAAGCTACACCAACACCAATTATGCATCATGTCAAGATTCCTCAGTGAGAGCTCTATCAATAAAGCCTTAAACTAGTGTCGGTAAGGGTTTACCAGAGTGTATGATAGCATCTGATTACCAAGTCAATACCAACTGACCAAAACATGCTCCAGGAGCACACACCACATGTAACCAAATGTATTCCATAGATCCAAACATGTCAGAAGTGTCCAACAGATAGTCTCTTATGCTGGTAACACTTGATCTTCTACTGGTAACCAACCATAACAGCTAGTGTTGACATCAATGACAAAACATAAATGCAACATATAATCAATTCATCTAATAATGCCAACAATCTCCCCCTTTGGCATTGATGGCAACACTAGATGTGAAAACCATCAAGCACCAAGAAATTCCAAACAAGTCTCTCCTTGTAGAAGACAACCAATAATCTCCTAAATATCAATAACTCTCCCCCTATGAATGATATCTCTGTAAAGTTCTGCATTTATTTTTTCACATCACTATCTCTCCCCCTTTGACATCAATGCCAGAAATCTGACAAAAATATCAAAGCAATAATGTAAACCTCTGAATCTCAAAGTTGACTACTCCCCCTGAGTAGTAGCACCACTCATCAGTGTCTGAATGAATAATATCTCTGATAATGCATGCCAGACTGATGACAAACTGCATCAATCAAGTCTCTGCCTGAGGGGCAAAAACCCCTAACCTGTCTCTCAAATATTCAAATGATTCCTTAGACAGCAGTTTTCTGAATATATCTGCAATCTATTCTTTAGTGTTCACATAAACCAATTCGACTTCCTTTCCTTCTACCTTGTCCTTCAGAAAGTTATACTTTATTGATATATGCTTAGTCTTAGAGTGAAATATTGTATTCTTAGACATGTCAATAGCTACAGAGTTATCACAATAGATAACTACCAATTCACTACAATTTACCCTGATATCCTTCAAAATTTGCTTCATCCACAAGACTTGAGTGCAATTAGTTGTTGTTGCAACATACTCGGCTTATGCAGTAGATAAATAAATGCATGATTGTTTTTGCTAATCCATGAAACCAGTTTCTTTCCAAGAAAGAAATCTCCACCAGTCGTGCTCTTCCTGTCATTAGTATCTCCTGCCCAATCTAAGTCAGTATATGCACATAAAGTGAAATCATTATTTTTAGAATACCATAAACCATATTATGTTGTTCCTTGCAAATATTAGAATATCCTCTTTACTGCAAATTCATGATTTTCTTTAGGATTACTTTGATATCTTAAAACAATACTTATTGCATTCATAATATCCGATCTAGTCTGAGTTAGATATAACATACCACCAATCATAGACTTATAACTTGTCAGATTTACCGGTGTAGAAATATCCTTGATAGATAATTTCTCACTTGTCACCATAGGAGTACCCGGTTTGGAAATATCTATACCAAACTTCTTCAACAATTCCCTTAGATACATAGTATGATAGATAAAAATGCCTTTGTCAGTTTGAGTAATCTGCAAACCTAAGAAAAATATCATCTCACCAATCATGGACATTTCAAATTCATTCTTCAAATTGTTAGCAAATTCCATGCACAATTTATCTTCTCCTCCAAAAATGATATCATCAAAAAATACTTCAATAATCAGAATATCATTATTAGTGATCTTATAATATAAATTACTATCAGCACTGCCTTTAGCAAAACCAAGCTTCAAAAGATATTTATCCAACCTTGCATACAAAGCTCTAGGAACTTGTTTCAATCCATATATAGCTTTCTTCAATTTGCAAACCTTATCTTTATCATCTATGAGTGAAAATCCATCAAGTTCCTCAATGTATACTTTTTCTTCAAGTTCACCATTCAAAAATGCACATTTAACATCCATTTGATAAACCTTATAGTTCTTATAAGCTGCATAGGCAAGAAATAGTCTAACAGCTCAATTCTAGCTATAGGTGCAAATGTCTCGCTAGAATCCATTCCTTCCATTTGAGAATACCCTTTACAAACCAATCTAGCCTTGTTTCTTACAACTTGACCATCCTCATTTAGTTTATTCCTAAAAACCCATTTAGTTCCAATAACATTCTTATTTTTAGGCAGGGGAACTAAAGTCCAAGTTTCATTATTTTCTATTAAATCTAATTCATCTTCCATAGCCTTTAACCAATGTTCATCATTACAAGCTTCAATAACAGATGTCAGTTCAACTTGAGAAATAAGACATACCTCTTCATTTTCTAGTCTTCTTCTTGTCATAACTCCCTTGTTTATATCTCCAATAATTTAATCTTCAGAATGATTTAATCTTACATACATTGGTGTCTTCTAAACTTCAGGTTCACTTCTCTTATCATCAATCACAGTTGAAATTTTTTATTGTGTCGGTGTAACTGTCTCAGTTTCATGTACAGGTTGAGGCATTGTCGGTTCCCTGTCATATGATATAGAATGATTTCTGTACTGCTCATCCACTTTCACATTACCACTCTCCACAATTTTCTGCAATCTTTTGTTATAACATCTATACGCTTTGCTTTGAATTGAATTATCAAGAAATAACCCTTCATCACATCTAGGATTAAAATTTCCATTTGAGTCATGTCTTTTGATATAGCATTTACTTCCAAAATTCAGAAATACTTAACAATAGGTGTATGTCCAAAACATAATTCATAAGGGGTCTTACCGGTTTCACCTTTGATGTGAACTATGTTGAATGTGTAGATTGTTGTACTCGCTGCTTCTCTCTAGTAGATATGAGGCAATTTGGCTTCCATCATCATAGATCTTACTACATCCAAAATGGTTATGTTCTTTCTTTCCACTACTCCATTCTGCTAAGGAGTCTGAGGTGTAGATAATTGTCTCCTGATTCCATTTGTCTCACAATAACTATTAAATTCATGAGAAGTGAACTCACCACTATGATCTGATCTTAGACATTTGATTTTCAATCCAGTTTTTGTTTCAACCTTTGCTCTAAAGATCTTGAATTTCTCAAAAGCTTTAGACTTCTCCTTAAGAAAAGTCACCCACATCATCCTAGAATAGTCATCGATAATCAGCATGAAATACCTATAACCTTCAAAGCTTCTATTCCTTGCTAGACCACATAAGTCAGTGTGAATCAAATCAAGTACATCATTATATTTATTATGTATGCTCTTAAAATAACTTCTAACTTGCTTTCCCAATTGACATTCCTTACATACCGGACTATGAGGCTTCATAATCTTACATATATCTCTAACTGCCTTAGTAGAACTGATCTTAACAATACAATCAAAATTAACATGACACAACCTCTTATGCCATAACCAACTCTCATCAATCTGAGCAATCAAAAATGTCTTATTACCAGCATTCAAGTGAAAGATATTACCTCCAATTTGAATACCGGTTGCAAACTCCAAACCAGTCTTGTTAATGATTTTGCATTTTCTATCTTTAAACTGAAGTTGGAAACCCTTGTCCACCAATTGACTAACACTCAAAATATTATGCTTTAAACCCCCTACATAATAGACATCATCAGTGTTATGCTTGCCATCCAAAGAAATAATACCTCTACCTCTGATCATACATGCTTTGTCATCTCCAAATCTATGTTGACTGCCATTGTATTCTTGCAAGGACATAAATTTCCTTTTATCTCCAGTCATATGATGTGAGCATCCACTATCAATTACCCATTCATCCTTATCTTCAACTTTTTCTGCCAAGGCCTTTTCTTTATTTATGATAGTTGGTTCTGGTTCATCTTCCTTTAAAGCATAGAACACCCATTCCTTTCCATTGCTGGATCCACTAGAAGGGTCTTCTACCTGTTCATCTCCAGAGTCATAAGTTACTCCTTCCTCATTCGTTATGTAGCATTTTTTACTTTTCTTGAATATATATCTATCATGGTTAGGCTTAAATGATTTCTTAACTCTTTCCTCAAACCTTTCATTCCTTTCAGGACATCTAAATGCAAAATGACCAATCTTATTACATGAAAAACATTTAAAATGTGTTTTTCCTTCATACTTACTTCCTATCTGACCTTTAGGTACTCTTCTAGCAAATAAGGCTTCAATTTGCTCAAATTCTTCATCTTCTTTCCTCGCGTCTTCCAATTATTTTGCATATAAATATTTCCAATCATCATTGCCAATAGATGATGATGATGATGCATGAAAATCAAGTTCAGACTTTATAGCTCCAGGAGATCCAAATTCTTCAAGCTCAAAGCAGATAATTTCCCAATCAGAATGTCTTTGTTAACTAAAGAGTTTTCCATTGTTCTCAACTCATTAATGCAGTTGCCTTCATCTTGTAAGTCGATGGAAGGGCTCTCAAGACTTTGGAAACCATTTCATCTCCACTTAGAAATCCTCCACAACATTGAATTCCCATAACACTATCATTTACTCTTTCCATAAACACAACAATTCTTTCATTATCTTCCATCTTCATGTTTTCATATCTTACCCGGTAACCATCAAGTTTTCATATCTTACCCAGTAACCATCAAGTTTAGCAATTTTGACAGTAGGATCACCTTCATTCAGAGTTTACAATTTGTCCCACATAACCTTTGTCGATGATTTATCAGTCAATCCCATGATCTGTTGATCAGTAAGTGCACACAAGAGGGCTTCTCTAGCTCTGCAATCATTTTCAATATTCTTATCCAATTTTGGAGGAGCAAGATTTCCAAATGTCAAATCATAAGGTGTATATCCTTTCTCAGTGATCTCCCAAATATCCTTGCCAAGACATCTAAGATGAGTCTTCATTTAAATTTTCCATATCTTATAATTTGTTCCATCAAGCTTAGGGATTTGTCTTCAAAAAATAGTTAACAGTGGATTAGAAGTGTTAGCTGCCCTAGGATCTACCTCAAGCGTTTAAGATTCTACAAAAGAGGATCAAAGCTCTGATACCAATTGTTAGGATAACCAGTGAACAACTGAGAGGGGGGGTTGAATTAGTTGTTAACAGATTATAACATTTAATCCACTTAATAACCTTTAAATATCTTTCATATGGTCAGTGAATAGATATTGTGGGTCACAAATCCCATCTTGGTTTTTTCTCTTTTACATTTTCCATGTATAAATTATGTGTGTTATGATGTTCATTCATGTGGTTGGTTTATTTACTTCATGTTATATGTTTCTTCATTTACCCATTTATATGTGTATGTTATAATAAGTTAAAATATTGTATTACCAGCAGAACACTGATTCACCCCCCCCCCCCCCTCTCAATGTTCTTGGATTCATTGTATTCCAACAATTGGTATCAGAGCCTGGTACCTTGGAGGAAGTTTAACATCTTGAAAAAGATCCTGAAATCAAAATCATTGAACATGGCTATGGAGAAGCAAGTTGAGATGGCATTTGAGGATTATGATGCTGAAAGGATGAAGAACTTAAAACTGCAAGATGAATTGAATTCTGCTAATGAATTCATTCTTGTTTTGCAAGAGAGGTTATCATCAGCTCAAGATAAGAGGAAGGAACTTTTGCAAAACCAAAATGATGAAGAGAAAAATGCACTTAAGGAACAATGTCAGAAACTAAGTCAAGCAAACATGCTCATGAAAAATGAAATGCAAGACCTGACTATGAGGATGTCAAAAGATATTGAGGACAAAAAGAAGAAGGAAGAAAATCTTGCTATATCTGCGAAGAACAAATTTGAAGAATGTGGTAGATTGACTTATGAAAATAATATGTTAAGAACTGATTTGGTACAATCCTAGAATAATGAACAAGAGCTAGAGAGACAAATAATGACTTTGAGAGATGATCTAACAACTGCAAGTGAGTATAAAGAAAAATTCAGGATTAGTGTTGCACAGTTAGATGATTTATTGAAAAGACAAAGGCAGAGTGAAGATTCTAGAGGACTTGGATTTGTACAAGGCGAAAGCTCTGATACTGCAAATGAAGATCAGACAACCGGTGTGCAGAACTCATTAGACCAGAGGAAACAGGTAAGGCAATCTAATGCTTACAAATTCAATGGTAGATTATTTGTTTGTAATAAATTTGGGCATATGGCTAGACAATGTAGAAATAGAGAAAATCAAAACTACAATTCAGTTCCTGGTCAATGCACAAATTGCAAGAAATATGGTCATGAGTCAGAAGATTGCAGAATGAATGTTAAGTGTCATGCATGTGGAAAGTTTGGACATTTGGCTAATCAATGTAGGTCAAGGATTGACACCAGATATGTCAAAGCAATTAAAAAGAACAATGTTACATGTTATGCATGCAACAAAATAAGTCATATTGCTAAGTACTGCAGAAGCAAGACTACATCGGTTAGCAATGACAAAGCAAATAAGAAAGGAAAGAATAAGGTAGATGAAATACAACAAGGTCACACCAAGAGATGGGTTAGAAAATATGAAGAACCAAGTGGAGATGCAACTACACTGGTAACTACACCATTAACTCCACCGGTAGACCAGAGCATTCCTACACCGGCAAAAAATTCAACTGGTAACTGAGGCATACACCTTAGGGGTTGGAAAATTCATTTCAAATCTTGCATATTCCCTAGAGGAGATCTGGAAAGAGATATGGAGAGTGGTATTGATCATTGGTGGAGGTTTATCCAGCATAAAACTGTGTAACTGGCATCCTATAGGGCACATCGCTAAGCATTTATGATAATGAAGGATTAGGGTTTACTCGCTAATAAAAATGGAAAATGGAATCATTTTCACTCACCCAGCACTCGAGAAAACTAGAGCGAAACAAAGGTGAATCTTAGGCGATCAAGAGCGAGCAAAGGCATTCCAAAGGATTTCCAGAAGTTATCTAAGAAGTAATCAAAATCCTTCAACCGATGACTGTTATCCAGGTATTTCTTTGAAATGGCATCCAGATCATCATCTGCTCCTACTTTCATTGTGAATCCCACTATTGTTGAGGTTAAGGATAGGCTTAGACCTGTTGTCAAGGAAGTTCCCCAAATTGCAATGAAGGAAGACTCTACTAGCACATTTTCGAGGCTTCCCGATGGCATAATTTATGTAGAAGATGTTAGGGCCTATATTCACTACACCTTAGAGGATTTTGGCACTAAGGAAATCAAGGGAATGTATCAATCTGTGATACTAGGCAGCTCCGGAACAATCACGTCAGAATATCAAATCATTGAAGACCTAGGGTTAACCAGAATCCTGTATATATCGGAATTCAAGAATGAAGTGAACAAAAATGTCCTGAGCAGGGTCCATAATGAATTCATCTGGCTGGACTAACCCCACATGATCACCAAAGAAGCTATTCACGCAGTCATCGGCTTATCCAAAGTTGGATAGGAACCAGGAAAGACGATCTCCAACACTGTGGTTGAGAAGCTCACCAACGCAACCCATGATGGAAGGTCGATGAGGGTCAGCACCATTAAATATACAGATGTAAAATTTCCCAGCATGATCATCGGCTACAAGGTAACTCAATCAAGTTGATTGAACTCTATTTCCAGTTCTTGTATCCATGTTGCATATCAAATGATAAAGAATAATGAAAAGTATGACTTGTGTGAATGGTTAAGGAATGAATTAATGTTAAATATTGGCAAAATCAAAGGTGTTAAGAAAGGAACTTTCCGGTTTGGAAATCTTATTGTCTACTTGATGTTATACTTCATGAATGAGCTACCGGGTTTGGGAAAGAAATGTTGGACTCATGACATGCCAGTAGGTATGCATATCAAATATGGAATCACCGGCTTTGGTAGTAACAGGGATGAGAAGCTTTGGGGCTACTTTATAACTTTTCAAGAGAACATGAGACTGAGGGAGAGAATCTCCAAACACATTATGGAGAAATAATCCACTAATATTTGCTTCATGGTAAAAATAGATGAGACACTCATGGAAGTAATGGAACCTAGAACAATATGGGTCACTAATTTGGGGTATGAAGTTGATGATAGCATCTTGGAGCTATATGCTAAAATGTTGATTGATTCTCCTTTGGATGATAAGGCTAAACACTTTGGCACTACAGAGGAGAAGGATTTTGAAGTTAAACCTAGCTTCAATAAGAAAAGGAGGAAAAAGAAAATAGATAAAATGTTTGCATTTGTTCAAAATGTAATTCACATGATAGATACAAAACTAGGTTCTGGATCTAAACCGGTAGATCAACTGGCAACAGCTAGTGCTCCTGAGGTAAAGAGGCCTGAGACTTTCATTTCTTCTATCACTTCTGACTCTGATCCAGAGGATAATCAACCTCTTGCATTCAGAAGGGTACAGAGGAAGAAAGCAGACAAGCCTCTGGTAGAAGAGAAGAAGGTGGAACCAAGGAGGAAGATAATAAGAAAAGTAACAACTGCATCCACACCTCTGGCAAGGAAACCTACTCAGAAGAGGTAGCCTACTCCATCCGCTCCTGCAACCCTCGGCAAGAAGAAAAAGAGTGTGATAGATGATTCAATTGAATCTGGTAATGTTACCATCATCCTCCTAATGACTTGTGCACAATTGATTGATGAGGTAACTAAAGATGGAATTTTGAAGAATGTGTTCAAATTTCTGTGAAGATTTAGATGATAATGAGCAAAATGAAATGGAAGAAGCAATTTTGTTACATTTAGACATATATAAGAAGGATTTGGTAGAGATTTTGAAGGAAATTCCTTTATCATTGTATAATAAGTTAGATGCAAGGAGATTAGATACAATTAGGAGGGACAGAGAGATTAAAGAAGTTGAACTTTTGAGTATTTGTGGTTCTATAAATAATGAGGAAATGAAAAGATGTATAGTAGTTGCAAATAGAACAATCTTTAGCAACAAACCCTGACAAATAAGCTTAATGATGGGTAGAGTCAATGAAATAATAAATGAGACCAGAGATGGTTGGGCTAAATTCTTCCAAAAGAATCTTGATTTCCTTACTTCTCAAGAAGAATTTGCTAAGGCAACAACTCCCACCATTCCAAATAGATCTAAAGGGAAAGGAATTTTGGGAAGTTCAGATCAAATTTTGAATGAACTGGTAGATAATCCTAAAAATGATGAGAGTGTACAGACTCAACCGGCAAAGACAACATATGTACAGTCTGAGCAAGGTAATATAGGTAATGAACAAGATATTGATAATATTGTGGATAATACTCCACTAGCAGTAACAAATACTGCACCTAGTGGCAAAGCCACCGGTGCAAAAGAGGATGAGAAAAGGGATACACCAGGAGAGGATAAGGAAAAGGAGACTGATAAGAAACCCAGTACCATACTGGCAGTTGATCCCCAAGCAAAAATTTTGGCAATTGACACTTCTCAAGTTGACAAGAAATTAATCACAAAGATGAGTCCCACAGAGCTAATGATGATGGCTACTCAAAAGCTAATGAAGGAAGGACCTGCAGACAAAGGAATAATAGATCAGTCAATAATAGTTTTGCATATATTTATTCCTAATTGTATGATTGAAAATGAAGCAAGCCCTTCTGGTAAGCTTAAGGAAATGACAGAACACATATCTAAAAACTTTCAATCATTGCAGCAGATTTCCGACAAGCAAGCACTTGAAAGATTTACTCTGGCCAAGAAAGCCACTTTTGACCAGCTTATTGAGACAGAGAAGAGGAAGGTTGAAGAGAAGCTTGTAGTTATTGAAAATTCTTTGAAATGGGGTACTAACATCTACAGGGTCTGTTGTAATATAAAAATTCTTACAACAAATGTATATAAGAGGATAAAGGAGTTACATGAACAGATTGCTAATATTGCTAATTATTTTGATGGACTAACTTCACTTACAACATCTATTGATGGACAAATTTTGACTTTGGAGAACCATTTTTTTATTTTGAAAAGGAAAGAGACAAGATTATTCGAAGAGAAAGGAGTCTCAAAGGTTTGGTGAGTCCAAGATTGGATTCACTTGGTGTACATAAGATGGAATGTATGGATATGCTTGCAAATCCCACATCAACAGAAGTCACTGAGAAAGAAACACTAGCATGTTTACTGAGTGGACTTGTATCCATATCTGAAACATTCAAAACCGGTTGGGATACCTATATACAGTTGCTAGAGAAAGCTTACCCGAAAATCTTGAAATTGGTCAAACTCCGGTAAAGTAATCTGTAACAATTCTTTCACCGGTCTTTGGCATTGATGCCAAAGTAGGAGTGTATATTATGTGAAAAATATGTATATAATCCTAGGGGGAAGATATCAGACAAAGTATATTGCAAACATAGTCAATCAACTCAGGGGGAGCATGTTTTAGTTGAACCGGTAGGGAATTCATTTTTCACATGAGTGTTGCCATCAATGCCAAAGGGGGAGATTGTTGGCAATTGACACTCATTGGATTCATATGTTGTCATTGATGACAACAAGATTCTATTGAAGGCATATACCAGCAGATACCGACATTTGGAGGCATACACCGGCATTTGGAGGCCAACATTGAATACTTTTGTATTGTAATGTGAGGCCCTACCCCAACTCATCCTGACATTTCTGTTATTTTCATATTGAGACTATTATGGATGCTTTATTTTATGCATTATGGATTTTAGAACTTATATGATTTCATGATTTGGATCACATTGATGTATATTGATGCTTCATCTTTATGCATTATGAATATGAAACTTTATATGTTGCTAGAATAGAATTACTTTGAAATGATGTATGTCATTATTGGATTTGCAGGACTTCATTTTGATGATAGAAATAGGATGCTTATTATATGAATGGTTCAATTTTGAGGATTATGATAATTGCTTATGTGGAATCAAATTGGAATATATGAGATATTGAATTATTATTGTCAATTGTATGAGTGTTTGATGTGTAATGGAATTCATGTGTTTAATTATATATTTGTGATTATTTGGAATTACTAATATGTTAATTGAGATGCATAGGAAAATTATCCATGTGACCATGGAAATAATATGGAGAACCAAACCTAGACCTATGTACATTTGTAATGCCAGGGGTTGTCTATTTGGAGAGACAACACCCCATTTGTATTGTATTTTATTTGTGAAAGTAAATGATGCATGTGTGTTAAATTGATTTTATTAATTTGTGTAATCCTACAAGAGACAAATTCCATTTGTGATTTTTATATTGTATTTTATTGTGTCACTTGACACATGTGCTGATTAGTGTCATTGATTTTGACTTGTCTCTTGGAGGGAGTTTTGTTTCTACCAAAGTCATTCAAACATATGAGTGTGGTCCCAAATTTGCCTTGGGTAGGGAGTCTTGGGAGTGGTCAACTCAGGTTTAACCCGTAGGTTAACTTCAGTTGGGTTTCTAAGGGGTCAAATGGACTCCTAGGGTCAGTTTTAGGGCTTTTCCAAAGGTCCAAAGGGTATACCTATGGGTTAGGGGTATTTTTAAACATGTGACTACTCCCATGTGACTGTTTAGTCACCTCAAAAAGTGGTTTTCCCAAGGTGAGCGAAAATTCAACTTAGAAGGTTCCTCCTAGGATAGACAACCTTCCCTTTTGGTGTCAGACTCTCTTCCCCATCCTCTCTTACCTTTTCTCTTTCTAGTTTTAGCAACATGTAAGAGGTTGGGAAGAACAACCAATGGGAACTCTCACTTTACCCAAGGGGTTGGGAAGAGTGAGAAAGGCCTTCTTAGGCAAGGATTAGGGACTTAGTGAGTAATCACCCACTCTCCATTGTTGGAGATTATGCATTTTTTTTGAAAGAATAGTAGTAGGATAGAATCTTTGGTGAAGTGTTGGTGAAGAGTTTGTGTGGATTTGGGCTGCTCATCCCCAACTAAGTCTATCATAACTTTTCACAGATTAAGGTTGGTTCTTACTTCTTTTTAGTTATGTTGTATATGTTTGTTTGGAAAAATGCTTGTATGAAAAAGATGTGTATATGTATTTTGCTTTGTAGAAGAAAGATGTAATTTCCCTTCCTTTGTTTCTTTTTATGTTTTCTTGTATTGGGAGTGTCCAAGGCCTTCTACTCTTGGGAGAGTAGGATGGTCTTGGGGTGGAAGAAGTATGACAGCCTTGGGTGAGAGGCTCTTCTTATGGAGAGTGATCTCAAGGGTGTTCTTGTGACCCTTGCTGCATAGCCTTGTGTATGCATTTGGGGGTCATAAGGGGAGAAGATATGGCTTATATGCTTTTGGGGGGCATAAGGGTGTGGAGATGTATTTTGTTGTATTTTGGTTGCCATTAGGTGGCTTGAGTTGTTCCATGCTTGCAGTCTCCCCAATGGTATTTGGTCCACTTCCACCCGTGGAAAAATCATCACAAGTTGTGGTGAAAGTGTAGCTTGGGTTGGGAAAATGTATGTTGAGTGTTTGCCCCTTTGTTTGTTGTGGTTGTTTGTCTGTGACCCGTCTAGTGCTTGGTTCTCCAAGCTCGGGGGTGGCTTCTAGTAAGCCTAGGCTGGGAGGTGAGCACTCCATGGTCAAGTTTTTATTTTATTTGCAGGTTGCTTGGGATGGGAAGGAAAAGAAGAAGAAACTAGTTGTTGTTTTTATGTTGCAAAAAAGATTCAAAAAAAAAAGAGTTGTATTTATTATTGTAGCTTTGTAAAGAAAAAAAAACCAATGATGTATTTATTTTTCCAAAAGTAAAGAAATGCTTGTGTTTTATTCATAGTTCTCATTCAATGGAAAGGAGAATTCTAGTAGGGTTTTCAAACCCATGTGTAATGATATTCACATTGTATTTTAATATGCTTAAAGAAATGCATTTTTCTATTTGGTTATTTTTGCAAAAAAAAAAAGATGAGATATATGAGCTTGTATTAAGACCTTCATTTACAAAAAAAAGATAGAGTTGTTTGAATTCATGTTGTTTTTAGTGTAGAGTTTCTTTTATGGCCTTATGTAAGTAAACTTATAAAAAAAAGGGAGTAGCATGCACATAGACTATGATGTTAAATACAACTATAAATTTAGTAAATAGGTTTTAATATATTTTACTTTAAGTTGTCCTTTTAAATGTTTCCTAGACTAATATAGTTACAGTTATAGTTTATTACTTTCTGTCATTTAAATAAATTGCAAGAAAATGAAACTAATTAGTTATACATTTCTAAAGTTAGCATCTTAGTCTTGCAAAAAAAAAATATTTATGAAGTAAAGTTTGTTGTTGGTGTGTATTTTAAATATTAGTTACAGAATGCTTATAACATAAAAAAAAAAAAGAGCAGAATATAAAACTCATAATTTCAGCCTATTAGAAAAAAAAAAAAAAAAAAACTTCACCCATTATCTTGCTGTAACTAATATTATTAATTTCTGCATGTATTTAAAGATTTAATAAAAAGAATAAAAAAAAACTCATAGGTTGCTTAATTGTGTGTTATTGAATATATATATATATATTATATATATATGTTAAACGTTTTCTTTAAAAAAAGAACTTTAAAAAAAAAAATTTACAAAAAAATTTTAATAAACAAAAAAAAGGGGTTGCGCTTACCCCCCTTCGGCCCTACGGAATTGCACGTAGGTGAGGGCAAGGGAAGCGCCCCCCGCGCTGTGGGCAGCAACCCCCAACGGCGACCGCAGTCACCTCTGTGGGCTGCAACTTACAGTCGGGAAGCTTCGGCTCCCCCCTGTGAGCGGTGGCGCAGCCAGTCTGTGGGCCGCGACCCATAGGCACGGTTGCGGCCATCCCTACAGGGAGCCCCCGAGGGTAGCCACCGCCTCCTTCCCCGCTAACCTCTCCCCTTAGAAAACGTTGCCGCTCGGCCTCTGCCCTGCGTGGAATCACCCTTCACCCTACATTGAAATCTGACGCCCCCTCCATGGCTCCTCATACCTACAAACAAAAAAAAAAAAAAAATACACACACACACAAGCCCTAACCCAATTTTCGGGTTAGGGCAAAACACAAATAGAAAATAAAAATATGTGTGTGGGATAGAATATAGAAAAAAAAGAAGATTAGGGTTAGCATAGAGGCCTTTAGAACTTTTTTAAAAAGAAAAGAAAAAAAAATAGAAATAAAAAAGGGGGAATACCCATTCAAATTTTGGATAGGGTTTTCCCCATCCAACTTAATAATATATGTTGGTTTCTTTTTGTGTTTTAATATAGAACTTTTCATCTTTCATATATATAAATATATATGGTAGGTACACATTTACCTATAGTTATATATATTTATATATGCATATTTGTTTCTATATTTTTATATGAACAAATAATACCTAGTTTTTAGATTAATAGATTTGTAAAGCGGAAAATCGCGGTCGAACCCTAGTTGGTCTCCCCTCTTCTAACTCCAAGGAGAGAGAAGGGATGTTCGCTAGGATTCGATGGGTTTTCACTTAGGGGGAAGACTTTACATTCAAAAGAGGGGTTGAAACTCATAAGATTCAATCCCACACGATGTAAGATTGGATACTAAATGAATTTCAAGGGTTAGGAAAGCAAGGCTACCCTCTTTTGTAAAGAATGTTGATTAAGGAAATTAAGCTAAGGATGCATAGAAAGTCATAAAGATTCGCTTATAAACTGAGTTTAGGTTATAGGATGAAGCTGCGGACCTGGAATTAGCAGTAAAATGTCGATACGGCGCTGTCTTGCAAATTTGGGCAAAAGTTGTCGGGACGATGGCGCCCGGCGCCACGGTCCTCCGAAAAATCCGCGAAACGAAGGGGGATCTGTTCGTCTCTGCACAAGGATTCCAGATCTTCAATTTCAGCCGCGTACCTGCAACCTACACACAGAAAAGTGAAGACGATTGGGGGGTTAGGGATTAGGGGTTAGCCTTTAGGTCAAACCCCGGTTTTGGAATTAACCAAGAAATGAGCAAGAGCTGTAAATGTAAATGACTGTAAAACAAGTACTAATACCTTGTTCTAAGGATGTTTGTATCCTTATGTGCGAAGGTTTAGATGTTGTATGTTGTATGTTGTAGCATGTAGTATGTGATCTCCTCTTCAATGGTTGAATCCTTGTCTTGAATGCAACACTTAGCCTTGAATGGAGACTTGGAATGATCAATTGCTTGAATGCTTGAATGCTTGAATGCTTGAGTATAATTTCCACGCTTTGTACACATATCCTCCTCATATCAAATGAGAGAGAAAAATGTAGTTTATATACTTGTCATTTAGGGCTGATAGACTGATTTTCCCGACCTTAGGCCGACCAGGGAAGTATATTTCAAAATTGCAATCAAAAAGACCCGATATCACTTAGGAAACCGGGCCCAAAATAGGACCCAGGGACCAGGGCGCTGGGCGCTCTGGTCCCACCTCCCGGGACATCAGGGTGCAAGGAGGTTCAGGCCAGGGTGCTTGAAAAATGCAGTTTTTAGTGTCGTGAGCAAGTTTTGGGGTCTCCATTCAGGTTGCGTGTTGCGTCGCCATCGTGAAGACCGAAATGCAGTCGAAATTGCAAGTGTCGCAATTTTAGGATGCTACATTTAGCCCCCACTTTAGCGGGAGTATGTATGCTCATACTTCCGGTAAAGTACAAGGAAACAACGTTGAAAGACTTTCACCACGTCAAGGAGGCAAGATACACCAAGCCCCCAGTGGACTAAGGATCTTACAACTTCGATTGACAAAGTAAAAGGGAAGATCACGAGGAAGAACCATGACTGTCAGTAGTAAGGTTCCCTCGCTATGAGTCATGTAAAAGAAATACCAAAAATCTTCAAGACAAAGCTAAGTTTGCCAAGAAATTTTCAAGTATCTTAGAAAGGATAGACAGGGTGTATGCCCCCCTACGTTAAAGCGATCGCACACGCCTCAACGGGGGTGATTGTTTTAACGTAGTGATACACATAAGAAATGAGAAAGGAAAAAGGAGCACGTTATCGCAAGGATTTAGCCCCCAAGTGTGAGATAAGCCCAAGGATAATAGACACAAAACACAAAGCACGAGGTGACTTCGCTTTCCTTGGGGTCAGTATGCTGTATGATAAGTCATGTATATATATCATATGTATGTATGCATAATTGTTCTTCATTCCCCAATCAAGGAAGGTCACCTAGAAGAAGGGAACACATGTGTCTTTTGAGTCAACATGAGAGAGATCAAGAGATCTCAATGCTTTGCATCGTCCTCAAGTAGACAACACTAAGGATGACAAATAGAAGAATGAAAATAACATATAGAAGAAGTAACAAAAGAGAGGGGGAGAGAGTCTGCTATGCTAATGTAACTAGTCTAGCATGTCATCTACCCCCCGATCTTGCTGATCAATGTTTCGGGAAGGCAGGGAACACGCTAGAGGAGGAACATCCAACACAGCAGATGGAGCTATCACAAGATCCAAACAAGGGCTATGTTCATGTTCCAAGCCACATTGTTCTTGTCTAGGAGCTAGGATAAGTGCTTTAGAAAATTCATTAGATAAATGGTTATCAACATCAACAAGTTCATATTCACTATCAGAAGCAAGAGGAGTAATATTTTCATCTATATCATCATCAAGATTTATAAAAATAGGATCTTTAACTCGCACAGGATCAAGACCATCATGCATCTTATGTTTAGGAGATTTAGGCTCAATATCCGGCTGAGGAGAAAATGGAATAATGCTTGTTGAAGGTGTTTTTGGAGATTGCAAAGTTTGAGAAGCAGCTGCTTGAGCCCTAAGACGACGCTTTCGTCGGCGTTCACGTGCAGAACGATTTCGTCTAGTCTTAGTAGAAAGTGGAGAAGATTGAGGAATGTTCTCATCCTTAGCACTTGGGTGTTTAGGTTGTGGTCTCTTAGGCTGGATAATAGGAGAAGAAGAAGGTCTCTTCTCTCTATAGAAGGCAGGAGGAGGAACTGTTCCATATAAAGGAGGAGTTTTTGGTTTAGGAAGACGACCAAGTCCATCATGACGAGGAGGTATAGGTCTACTTTTAGAAGATTTATTAGGCATAGACATAGTCGCATCCATAGGGACGGGTTGGGAATCTTCTTGGGGAAAGACATTAGTTTTGTCTTTCAAAGGAAGAATTTCCTTCTCAAGAATGATAGGAATGTCAAGTTTAGGTGCTCTAGGTTCACTTAGAGATAGGATCATATCTGTTTTCCACTTTTGATAAGATTTGAAAAGATGATCACTTCGCAGAGGAAGAGATTGGAATTGTTTGGGCCAAAAGTAATCAATAGGAACACTAGAGGTTCTTTCAGCTGGTTTAAAGAGACTATGACTGACAGTAACAACTTCACCATTATGGGGAAATTTCAAACACTTATGAATAGGAGAAGCAATAGCTTTCATGGAAGATAGCCAAGGATAGCCAAGCTTCACACGAAATTGTTCAGAAGATGGAATAATAGCAAAGTTCACATCAAGAGATTTGTTATGGACCTCAATAGGCAATGTAATAGAACCAATTGCAGGAGAAGAAAATGCATCAAATAATTTCACAATCACATCTGTTTTGTCATAGATCACTTGATTCAATTGCAAAGTAAAAAGAAATTCTTCAGTAATAACATTAACCATGCACGAAGGATCAATAAGCACTCCACGGCAAGGCATATTCTTGACTTTTGCAACTATGTATAAAGGACCATCAGGTGCCCTAATGGTTTCGCTAGAATCAAATGTGATGGAAGGTTCTTTAGGGTTTTCTTGCTTCTCTACAAAGTTAATCACATTCGGAGTCATAGACACAAGACCATCAGATGAGAAAGAGGAATCATTAGCCTCAATCACATTAGAAGTATGAGAAGTATGAGAAGGTAATAGATCAGTAAAAATCTGAAGATTTTGGTTAGGAGGAGCTACAGATGTGTTGCCTTTATCATTCACTCCAGAAACAGAAATAGTATTATTATCAATCAAATCTTGAATTTTACCCTTTAGAGAAAAACATTTTTCAGTATCATGCCCAGGCTGACGATGAAAGTGACAAAAAGCTTTGTGATCAAAATAAGGTGAAGTAATCTTTGCAGGATCAATTTGTCTTATAGGAGGAAGGGTAAGCACATTTTGTCCCAATAACTTATTCATAATATCATGCAATGATTCATTCAAAGGAGTATACTTTCTTTCTTTCTTGAAAAATTTAGAAATAGGAGGCACACCTGATGCTGCATTCACATTGTTGTTGATGATGTTTTCATTGAATTTGATGGAATCTCTGTTTGGTTTAAACTTCCCAAATGGTTGTTGACTGCTATCACCCTTATCACTCGGAGCCATAGGATGTGATTGTTCCATTTGACTCACAGTCAGTTGATAATTGTGAAGAGTGGCGCACAACTGTTGGAAAGAAGTAAACTCAGAAAATAGAAGTTTGTCTCGAATATCTTTTTGCAAATTAGAAATAAAGATTCTTTGAATATCATTGTCAGGCACTGGAAAAGAAATTTGAGCATACAAATGCTTATATCTACCAATGAAATCAGTCACTTTTTCTTTAACACCTTGTTTACAATGCATTAAATCAATCAAAGTAACTTTAGGACTTATATTATTTTGAAATTGTTGAATGAAAGCATTTGCAAGTTGTTCGAAAGAAGTAATAGAATAAGAAGGCAACGAGCAATACCATTGTAGGGCTTTGTCTCTTAATGTTCTAGTAAATAGTTTTGCAAGCAACCTTTGGTCATAAGCAAAATCAGTACATATTGTTTGAAAAGTCTTAACATGTGTTAGAGGATCTCCTTTACCATTATAAAGTTCCAAATGCGGGATTTCAACATGCTTAGGAGGAATAGCTCGAACAATGTCAAGAGAAAGTGGGCTCGCCACATCAAATGTGGGCACACTAAACTTAGATTGATTCATAGATGCAATTTGTTGCTGTAAAGAAGAGACAGTTTGTGCAAGATTATTAATGGTAGCTTCAGTCGAAGAGTTCATATTAGGTGTGTTAGATTGAGATGGAGGTGTGATGTTATTGAAAGAAGGTAAAGAGTAAGGTGGTGGGACCCTATGATAGTCAACCATAGGGGATGATTGGATAGGAGGAACACTACAAGGAGGAATGGAATGATTAAATGAATTGCCCCCTTGCATCATGTTCATTTGTGAAGATGTAATGGGAACACTCATTGAAGGAATGTATGAAGAAGTCGGATTAAATGAAGGAATAGGGTTAATTGAAGAAGGAGGATTGCCCCCATGACTGGTAATCACAGGAGGAATGTCTTGTATAGAGGTAGCCATGATGTTTGATGTAAAGGTAGGTATACTAGCAATAGAAGTGGTCAAAGGATCAGAATGATTGACTTGTGTAGGAGGTTGTGTATAACCTAAAGATTCAGCACAACTCTTCATAGGCATCACATTCGAATCCACAATGTGTGCGATACCACGTAAAACATCAATTCCATTCTTATCACTTTGAAGCATACGTTTTAGACCCTCAATTAAAGGAAGAGCTTGACTATCGGGATACTCATGAGACATCCATTGGTGAAAATCGTCAAATTGGTTATCCAATTTGGAAAGTTGTTCAACAGAAACTTCATGGGGAGCTTCTTCATCATTAGGAGGATTAGAGGAATTACCCATGTCCTCGTTAAAAAGACTACTCAAATTAGGTTCCATCTCCTCAGTAGTTAAACCTCGGAAAGACTTAATTCTACGGCTTCGTCTAATGGGAATAGTGTATGTAGGGCTTATTGTTGTAAAACTCATGCACTAGAGAGAGAGAGAAGATTTTGATTTTAGAGGTAGCAATTTTCAGTAAAACCAGCCAATCTTCCAGATTTAAGCTGTTAAATGCAATCACAACAGTCTCCCAAAATTTCAGAAAAAATGTTCGGGACCGTGGCGCTCGGAGTGCAACACGGTCCCTGCAACTTTTTTCGAAATTTGCAGGGATGAAAGGTATGATGATTTTAGAGCTAATCTGAAAAAATTGAGGGATTTTACGATCTATAGATAGGCCAAATTAAAGTTGCAAATTCAAAATTGAACCCTATCAAGATTGTCGAAAAATGCAAAATTTGAATTTTGAAAAAGAGAGGGAGACTGAAATTTTGAATTTTATGATTTTAGAGGGAATGTCAAGAGCAATGCAAATTTTGAAATTTGAAAATTAACTCAATTTCACGCAAAATTCAATTTTGAAAGCGGAAATCAAAGTTGTTGTAATTAGGCACTTAATTTCAAAAGTCACAAAATGCAAATATTTGAATAAAGCACTGAAATTTCGAATGAATGCAAATACAATTTTCAGATCTAAGACAGTAAGAACACAATTTTGACACAAAATTTCAGTTTCGATAATTTTTGAATGATTAGGAGCCTTAGACCAAGCAATCACAAGACCAACTTTGACTGTAATTTTGAAAGTGTTATAATTGACAAAATCAGCCAAAATTCTGGATTTTAGCAGGAAAATACAGCAAGATCTCGCTCCCGAAATTTTGGAAAAAATGTCGGGGACGATGGCGCTCGGAGTGCAACACGGTCCTCGCAACTTTTTTCCAAATTTTCAGGGATGAAAGATATTGTGATTTTATTGCGGAATCCAAAGTTACAGCTGATTTGGAGATGTTTTGATCGGTCAAATTGTCGGACAAAGGTTGAATCAAGAGGGTTTCAAAAATTAGGGTTTTGACTTTTAACCACTTAATTTTCAGAATTAAAGCACAAATATGAATTGATAATTTGTAATAGAAGGACAGATCTGAAACAAGCATTAACATTTAGACATTTCGCAAGTTTAATTACTAAAAAGAAATTTTAGGGTTTTAATGCAATCACCTCTAAAACTTTGCAAAAGATCAAACATGGAAATGTAATCAATTTTTTCAGATCTAAGCATGAAAAATCAGAAAGGATGTTCACGTCGGGTTCACCAAAATGTAAAGCGGAAAATCGCGGTCGAACCCTAGTTGGTCTCCCCTCTTCTAACTCCAAGGAGAGAGAAGGGAGGTTTGCTAGGATTCGATGGGTTTTCACTTAGGGGGAAGACTTTACATTCAAAAGAGGGGTTGAAACTCATAAGATTCAATCCCACACGATGTAAGATTGGATACTAAATGAATTTCAAGGGTTAGGAAAGCAAGGCTACCCTCTTTTGTAAAGAATGTTGATTAAGGAAATTAAGCTAAGGATGCATAGAAAGTCATAAAGATTCGCTTATAAACTGAGTTTAGGTTATAGGATGAAGCTGCGGACCTGGAATTAGCAGTAAAATGTCGATACGGCACTGTCCTGCAAATTTGGGCAAAAGTTGTCGGGGCGATGGCGCCCGGCGCCACGGTCCTCCGAAAAATCCGCGAAACGAAGGGGGATCTGTTCATCTCTACACAAGGATTCCAGATCTTCAATTTCAGCCGCGTACCTGCAACCTACACACAGAAAAGTGAAGACGATTGGGGGGTTAGGGATTAGGGGTTAGCCTTTAGGTCAAACCCCGGTTTTGGAATTAACCAAGAAATGAGCAAGAGCTGTAAATGTAAATGACTGTAAAACAAGTACTAATACCTTGTTCTAAGGATGTTTGTATCCTTATGTGCGAAGGTTTAGATGTTGTATGTTGTATGTTGTAGCATGTAGTATGTGATCTCCTCTTCAATGGTTGAATCCTTGTCTTGAATGCAACACTTAGCCTTGAATGGAGACTTGGAATGATCAATTGCTTGAATGCTTGAATGCTTGAATGCTTGAGTATAATTTCCACGCTTTGTACACATATCCTCCTCATATCAAATGAGAGAGAAAAATGTAGTTTATATACTTGTCATTTAGGGCTGATAGACTGATTTTCCCGACCTTAGGCCGACCAGGGAAGTATATTTCCAAATTGCAATCAAAAAGACCCGATATCACTTAGGAAACCGGGCCCAAAAAAGGACCCAGGGACCAGGGCGCTGGGCGCTCTGGTCCCACCTCCCGGGACATCAGGGTGCAAGGAGGTTCAGGCCAGGGTGCTTGAAAAATGTAGTTTTTAGTGTCGTGAGCAAGTTTTGGGGTCTCCATTCAGGTTGCGTGTTGCGTCGCCATCGTGAAGACCGAAATGCAGTCGAAATTGCAAGTGTCGCAATTTTAGGACGCTACAAGATTTAAGTACATATTTTTATTTGATGCATTAAATTTAAATTCTTTGGAGATTGACCTTTAGGGAGTTATAGTGATTTATTTGTAAGTCAAGATGGCCCCTTTAAATTGACTTTATTAGGCATTTTAATTAATGGTAATTTTGTCTTATAGGTTTATTTAATCTAAGAGCTAGGGCAAATTAATTTAGACCCTAGGCAATTAAAGGACTATTTGAGATTTATAATATCTCTTATCAATTAATTAGAGATTTTTGTTAAGTGAGATTAATTATTTATTAATTGGGGAATATTAATAATTCTTTTGGGAGAATTATTATCCCGCTTTTAACGTAGATTATTTTTTCGCCTAATAAATTTAGTTGTTAGATTTACTCAAACATAGTTAAGACTAAACTAGTTTTGCATTATTTTAATAAGTTAGTTGTACTAGGTTAAGTATTTTTTAAAAAAAAATTATTCCGTTTGTGCCCAAAAGTTTGGGCATGACATGTAAGCCGACATAAGGCATATTGTTTGTAGAGGGTATATAAGTCAGTCTATTAGGTCATTTTGATAGATAACAAGTAAGAAGAACTGTGTGATGTGAAGGATATGTATGTAGGTCATTTGTATGTGAAATTTATATCATGCTGTGATCAATAGATGGTTTGTAAAGAATTCTTGGAGGAAAGGAGATACCTGTAAAAGGGTTCAGGGTTTATGAACCGGTACAAAATAGAGCTATAACCGGAACTCTTTTTTGCATTGTAGATGCATTTTTTAGTTCACCATTACTGTTTTATCTGAGCAGAAGCTTGTAGTCAGTGAGACTCTTTTGTGTTGAGCAGTGTGCCTTCCTACATGTGCAGGCCCCCATGCTATGTAGTATCTTTCATATGGCCAGTGAATTGATATGGGTCAAAAATCCCACCGTGGATTTTCCCCTTTGAGGTTTTCCATGTATAAGTTATGTGTGTTATGGTGTTCATTCATGTGGCTTGTTTATTTACTTCATGTTATATGTTTCTTCATTTACTGGTTTATATGTGTATGTTATAAAAAGTTAGAATCTTGTATTACCGATAGAACACTGATTCCCCCCCCCCCCCTTCTCTCAGTGTTCTTGGATTCATCGTATTCCAACATATTGAAGAGGAATAATAAAAATAGACTACTACAGATATCCCACGAAGCCACAAACTAAGATCTAGGCAAAAGAAGATGTTTAAAATTTGTTCCCAAAAGTTTGGCTTGATTTTTTAAAACCAAGTAGTACAGATTCGCCTTGGTCCTCTGAATTTTTCCTCGTCAAAAAATGAACCTATTTGTCATCATTAACTCTGTTGAAATCCTTGAGTATAGATCCTAAACCTATTTGTCATCATTAACTTTGTTGAAATCCCTATTGGAACTTTGGGGAGATTGTTGGAATAATATTGCAAATATATGCTTAAGAGATACTTGAGAGATGTGTTGTCATTCATGTCAACATATTTCTCTATCTGTGATAGTGATGCAGTGAAATTCAGTAAGATAGTTTGTTCCGCATGTTGAAGATCAGAGTTTGTGGATTAAAGGGTTTGTAGAGGATTGTTTATAGTTGATTTAGTTCAAATCTCAAAGATCCACATGAATATTTCATTGAGTTATGGGTATATGTGTTGTGGCTGATTCAGTGGTTTTAATGTTTAGTATTTTGATCTATATTTCTCTGCATTGTAATATTTTATTCTATAGATTTTGAGATATATTTGGGACGTTGGTATGTATCCTCAATTCAAGTGGTTCGTGGTTTGGAGGTCCGCAAGTGATTTTTCTAGGTTGACAGTCATTGCAGTTAGTGTTCTTGAGGTTTGGTATGAAGATGTTGGTGATTCTAGTAATTTGTGTTGGTGCCAATGTTGCTATGATAATTCATGATGCTTGTGGATGTTTCTAGATTGTGTTCCTTCTATGTTGGTGGTCTGCATTGATTGTTGAGCTCGCAATTGATAATTTTCTTCGATATATTGGTGATCTTCATGTTCTTGGCCGACCAGATGTTTGTGGCATGTTGTAGATGATCAAGGCATAATTTTTGGAGGTGTTGCATGTTTAGGTGATGATTTGGGTCCATGCTATGTCTTAGCCAACATTGCTTTGGTCCGCATGTGATAATTTGTATTTGATCAACAGTTATATCATTGTGATTATTTTATGTGTGTTGAGCCAACCTTATTGATCTTTCCAAGGTTGATGTTATGTATAAATAAATGTAATAATCTTGTGTGAGGTATGGAAGAGTGGATGAGTGTGAGTATGTGAGCGAATAATGCATTGATATTTCGGAAGGAGATAAGAAGAGTGAAGAAGAAAATGAAAATTGTTATGTGCTTAACCGGAACTGTAACCAGGCATTAAGGATGTTATTTCTCAGTTCATGATTTCCGAAAATAACCTGTGATTGTTTCTAAGGTAGTGAATCTTTCCTGTGTTGTAGCCCTTTTTATTTTGAGCAGTGAGCTCTAGGCAGTGTGCTTAAATGCATGTGCATTCTCATTGTAATACTTCTAACAAAGTATACCTATTTTGTGGGTTCATCCCTACCGTGTTTTTTCCCCTAACAGGGTTTCCACGTCAAAATTATTGGTGTTATGTGTGTTGTTGATTTGTGCTTTTATGTTTGATTATCAAATCTAAGATTAAGTTCAAGTTGTGTAGGTTTTTGGTGACAACTGATTCACCCCCACCCCCCCCCCCCCCCCTCTCAATTGTCTGCCCTATTTCATCAATTAGTATCAGAGCTATTTCATCAATCCCTAAGTATAGATCCTGAACCTGTTCCCTGCACACAAAAAGAGAGGAAAGATGTTGTGGATAGGGTTTTCCTTAGGTCAGACCTGTTTTTAGGAATTAACCTTGAAATTAAAATAGTAATTGAAATGGAAATTGCAGCAAAATGCTTTCCTTTTGAGGGAAAGGCTAGATTTGAAATTTGAAACTTATACCTTGATGAAGCTTTGTTTGGATCCTCATGTAATGGTTTTAAGGTTTCATGTAGAATATCTTGTAAGAAGGTTGATCATGGATGCCATCTTAAATTATTGAACTTGACTTTACTTCTTCTGCAATGCTTGATGAATGTATGATTGCTTGTTCACTTGAATTGAATTTGTGAAAGTGTAATTGAGATCCTAGAAGTTGTTAGGTTTCAAATGAGAGGGACGGACATCCTTTTAAACTTGATTGCCCAAAAATTAATTAATTTTTTTTAGTAGGCCGATATGGGATCAAATTTCCCACTCATTTGATATGACTATTATGACCTGACCAAATTTGGGTCCTAATTCAGAGGAACATGGTGCTTAGCTAGGGAACCATGGTCCTAAGAATTAGGACTCAAGTTTGGGGATATGGTAAGGAAGGTGAATGGTGTGAGAAAAATCAGAACAAACACCAAGCATCAAAAGACGAAGTGCTAAGGTGAGGTCTAGGTGAGGATGAAATTGTTTGCGAATACAATTTACGATGCTACATCCTCTACACCCAATATCCTAAGAATCAATATAAGTACAACAACAAATTAAGTAAAAACAATACACTACCTATTAGGAATGGAAATTACAATTGTAACTATCATAAAAATTATCACAATAAAAACTACACGAATGAGTATAATAATCATAAACTGATATGGATTCTTATCTCCCTTAAAATCATGTCAATATTCAAGGAAAATTTATCTAATTATGGATGTAAAAAATATGAACTACCTCTGACTAGGATAGTATAACATAAAATAAAGTCAAAATAGAAATAATGTCCCACCATATAGCCATCACCTCAAGAGATAATATGTGTTTCAATAGATGAGAGGGCATGATACTTCAACATGTAAGAATTATAATATAATCATCCAAATTAGTTTATAATTTCAAGACAAACTATTCATGGATACATTCTTACACTCATAACTCGAAGCACTCACCCAAAATTCATCAAGTCGACTATAATAGAATGTGTTAGGCCTTGTATAACTCAACATAAATTAAGAAGTCTAAATTGCTTTGAATATAAATCACTTGACTTCTCTAATAATAAGACACATGATTCAAGTTTATTTCCCATCTTAAACCTTATTAAGGAACCTCTTATTAATATGATTTCTCTTATTGGTGTCATAGGTTTAAGTTATCTAATACAAGCCACTTCAATTTCTCACATTAAAAATGTTATGCATGACCTTAACCTATCTATTTTCAAATGAGAAGAAGTAGAGGTTACTCTTTGTACACTAATGTATGAGAGGAGATATGTGCAAATAAATTAAATAGCAAGTATAAAATACACTTCTTACACTAAGACATGAGAAAAGGTATGTGCAAATAAATTATATCTTTGCAATTGCACGAAAAATAAACAACAAAATATCATAACATAGTAAGTTACATTTGGCAACCCTTTCAAGAGAAATACCCCACTCCAAATAAACTCAATGTATTATTTAGTAAGTAATTGTTACAATACATTTGTATATTATAACCTACAAAGGGTATCATCTACAAGAGATCTAGAGTAATTCTTTGTTTTATAACAATACCAATAAAAGTTGCTATCTAAACCTCCATTTCAAGAATCCAATAAATAGGAGAAGAAATACATGAAATTATCCCATATTCAAGGAAATTTGAGCTAATACTACTTAAAATGCGATGCCAAATCCCTAATGAAAAACCAAGACCTAAATACCAAGGTGAGTCCACAAGATAAAAATAGCATTTTCCTTCTACCTATTATAAGCTCACCATAATCCACTCACCAACTTGGGTGCTTCATTTTTCATTGCATTATCTTCATTCAAAAATGCCTTATGACATATATAACATGTATCATGAATGGGTCAACAAGTGAGACTTCCTCTTTTAACTATGATATTCTTGCATTTCCTATGTGGGAGGCCCAACTTTGCTAGGCCATAACTTTTGGTTTGGAAAGTCAATTGATCCAAAAAAAAATTGTAGAGACAAAAGAGATGTATGTCTTGGTAATCAAGCAATTGATTTTGACTTATCCAAAAAATTTAAGCCCAAAAATGACCTCAACAATCCAAAATTTGATGCTTCCATTAAGATGTGTAGTATTGAAAACTGCATACCCTTGCAATTTCATATTATGTTTTGTGTCCGATTTGATGTTTATTGCCTTAGTCTATTTCTAATTTTATTTTAGCCCTTGCATTAATATTTTTCCCTCATATAGTACTTAGGCCTTATTTCTTATGTTCACCTTTGTTAGCTTTTGTGTTGTCCTTGTGTTTTACTAGTGTCTCGTCATTTTTAGAACCTAAAATTTTCAAATACTAGGATGACACATGGACGTCTGTGAAACACTAGTGTCCCATGATAGTTTCTTGTTTGGTGGTCCTTTTTTAATATTTCAGCACCTATAACCTACCTAAGATAGTGGCAATAGCTTAAAATTAATCTAAATGACCCATCAATTTTTTTCTTGAACCTCCTCTTCCATTTATTAATCTAATATTTTAATTTTATACCTATAATTATTATTTATTAAGTTAATCATTTGTTTAAACTAACATAAATTTTAAAAGAACATAATTCATTTCATCATCTTTAATTGTCCATCTTTAAAAATATTATAAAAATCTCAAACAATATACAAAAATAGCATTCAAGTCTTTCATTTCAATAAAAACATTTCATTTGTCCTAACATAGTTTAAAACAAATAAAATTAAGTCTCCTAGAGTCTAAAACTAGAGCATAAATGATTTTTTCACTTCAATAATAGCATTCAATAGTCTTAATTTATTCTTTAAAAAAAACATATCTTAAAAAGTCTCTTTATAAAAATAAACTACTCCCAAATAAATCAAGAAAACTTTTTTAAAAAAACATATCTTTTGAAGTCTTTGTTGTCCTTACAGAGTTTGCATCTTTTTCAATAATGTTAAGAGTAAGAAGATATATACCAAATGCATTATGTTTGAATTAGATAAACATGTTAGAAATAAATGGTCAATTATCATATTTTTTATTTTAGGATTTAATTTAATATCATTCCTTGGGAGAAAATGTCTCTATTTTGAAGAGGATTCAATGGATTAAAACCAAGTTGTAATTAGGCATAATATATTATTGCATTTTAGGGCACTACAATGTAATTTTTAAAGGTAGTGTGATTTATAAGTTTGGTAATGGACTTATTTTTTATTTATTTTTTATACATTGTGAGTAGTCCACACGTTAAATAACCAAGTTGTGTACTCAATCTCTTTTTTTTAATAAACAAATGTTTGTTTATTATTTATTTTAAAATTAAATAGAAGCCCTAATGATATATGGATGATAACTAGATATGTGAGTTACACTAATATATTTGGAAGTATAGCTTGAGAATAAGAAATATCCATGGCATTAAAAAAAGGCATGATCATATTAAAATTGGTAGTTTAGGATAATGATTTTTTTTCAATGTATTAAATTTAAATTGAATATTATATTATAAAAGCTTTAATTATTTAGATTGATTAAGTATGAATCAAAATTTTAAATTCATGTTAGTTTTGTTAATAATTGAAATGTGAGGTTGTAAATGAAAAATGGTTGTATTTAATTTTATAATTAAAATAATTTATTTAATTAATTTAGATTAATTAAATAAGATTTGAGATTTGAATATTATGTCTGTTTGTGTTTGTAATTAAAATTATTGTACTTAATTATATAATTGATCAATGCATGAAGATTGATGTAGCTTTGAATTGGATATACCTCGGGATCATAAATAGTAAATGATAGATTAGTGATTATCTTGGAATCGCAGTATTCTATTAACACTATAGAGGAATAAACATAGCAATCATGAACAAATCTATAATCATAGATATACCTAATACCTACAAAACTTTTACTATATAATCTACAACCTTCTATTATCTATTATTCAACTAATGTATCTTGACTTTTTTGGGCTTCTTGATATATATGGATTTGTGACACTTATAAATACCTTTGTGAGGTTGTCAATAAATCACAATGGGATATGTACTCCTAGGTCAGACCTCGTGAATGTGTAAAAATAATCAAACATGACAATCTTCAACCATGCAAATGGTTAAGAATTTTTTGTACAAAACAAAAAAAATTTGTCTACTCGTGTACTCTTGGTGTCTCAATCAGTCTGGATTTTGTATGATCTATCTCATGTAGTCTTCTAGTGTTGTAAACCATGCATTTAAGTTATATATAGCTATACATTGAACTCTTTTTATAGTCATGCAAACCCTTCCACAAATCCACAATAGATTAATAACTCTAATACCAAAATTGATCTATAAAATCTACTTTAGAATTGAGAAACCAATTAAATAATTTATTACTTAATACTTGCTATGAAAATGAAAATTTGAGATTTCTAAGAGAAGGAATACTTGTGATTAAGAACAAAAAAATATGGAAGTAACTCACAACATGTTGGATTTTATCCTACAAACTTGCAATGTGAATGAAAACCTAGTTTTAGAAGTGGCAATGTGTCTTGCTACCCCACTTTATTTTATTTTCAAATAGATTAGTATAGCAAGTGGACAATGTTGCCTTCTATTATTGCTTAATTACCCTATAAGTATAGAAAATACAATAACTCCAAACTTCTTCAACTAGTGATAAATTAAAATCATACTACAAGCCTTATTTGTATATTTTTCAATTGACAGATAAGTTTTTTGTGGCCCTAAGTGAAGATCAATAGTCATCGCATGTTGAATTAATTATTGTATAATAAAAATTCCAAGTTTTGATGTAAATATTACCATGGACACTAGTACATCTGCACTATTGTCTTTCTAACTATGTTGTCATCTCTATCTAGAATAGTGTGCAATAAATCAAACACCTATCCTTATAACTATATGTTTCAAATTCCTATATTTCCTGTTACAAATTTTTTGTGGATATTTTTTACAATACACCTCCCATTTTATAATGGATTTTGCTATCACAAAAAATTAATGAAGCATTAGATGAGGAAAAGGTGTGTGTACTCTCTACTTAGAGTACCACTTGGCTTGGTTTACATTTGAATACTTGAGTCCACTTCCAAGTTTCCTAAAATCTATTTCTTAATTTCCTTATTTGATTTTCTAGCACCACATCCTCATGGAGCAGGCCCTTCCTTCGACACTTGTTCTTCATCGTCATATCTAGTGTAGAGCGCTTATGAGCTACAAACATTCGTAATTCATGTAATTTTATTTCTCATCCTTTAAGTATTTACTTACCCAAAGACTTCAAACCTTATTTATAGCTTTTATTTTGTGTCCCTTCCTACACTGGTCAACTATTTCTCTCTACATTTCTTATATTCTCTCTCAATATTATTTTACTTTATATTAGGCTTACCTTATCCTCTTAACAAGCTATATGATTTAGTATCTATAGCATCTTATCATCCTTATTCAACTTACTCATCAAAAGCTACATCGAGTAGAATATAAGAAAACTATTTTAAACATGTGTTTCACATTTAAAACATATTCAACCCAAATTTTAGGATACTTTATTTTTGTACCCCCTAATTGTTGAACATGTGTTGTATCATTGATGTCCAAGGAGCATCAAATATCTGATAGACAAGTCAGCAGATTGTGAGGAGCTCATTGTGAAGTCGAATCAGCATGTAATTGCATAGCCACAACTATCACAATATCTATGTCGAAGCATTTGAGTTCCAAAAGAACAGTGTCAAGTTGTGAAGTAAATTATAGTTATGTCTATACTATCATCTTGCATCCATTCTTGATTTTGAAGGTGATCTAAAAGTATTTATCATATGTTTCTTGAGGTTTATTTCTCAAACAATGTGTTTACTCTTGCAGTTTGTCATGCTATGTGTTTTGCCTATCTTGAGTGTTATGACCTATGGTTTGGAAGGAGAGTATGTCTACACTTTTTCTATCAGATTCCAAAGTTTCTACAATTAATCTTCTGCAGATAGAGAGTTTGAAGTGACAAAGTGATCATTTATACTAGTTGATCAATTAGTTTTATTTGGGGAAGTTTTAACACATTCCTTTGTATTAACTGAGACATAATGCTATGCAAAAAATGAGTAAACTATTTTTCTCTTTTAAAGAATTTAGACAAAGGAAGCACACCTATAGTGGTTGCTACTTGAGTGTTGTTGTTGATGTCATTGAATTTGATGAATTATATGTTTGGTTTGAACTTCGCAAACGGTTGTTGAGCACTATCACCCTTATCACTCGGAGCCATGGAAGGAGATGATTGTTCCAATTGACTCACAGACAGTTGATAATTGTGAAGTATTGCGCACAATTGCGGAAATGAAGTAAAGTGAGTTAAGAGAAGTTTATCCCTAATATATTTTTATAAATTAGCAATGAAAATCTTTTGAATATCTTGATCAGGAGTAGGAAAAGAAATCTAAGAATATAAATACTTATATCTACCAATAAAATCAGTCACTTTTTATTTAACTCCTTGTTTACAATGCATCAAATCAGTCAAAGTAACCTTAGGACTAATATATTGTGAAATTATTGAATAAAAGCATTAGCTAGTTGTTGAAAAGAAGTAATAGAATAAGGAGGCAAAGAATAATACCATTGCAAATCTATATCCCTTAATGTTCTAGTAAACAATTTTGATAACAACCTTTGATCATGAGAAAAGTCACTACACAAAGTTTGGAATGTTTCAACATGACTTAAGGGATCACCTTTTCCATTATAAAGTTCCAATTGAGGGATTTCTGCATATTTAGGAGGGACGACTCTAACAATGTCACTGGATAATGGGCTCGCTACATCAAATGTGGGAACATTATACTTGGATTGATTCATAGAAGTTATTTGTTGTTGTAGGAAGACATTGTTTGGGCTAGACTATTGATTGTAGCTTCGGTAGAAGGATTGAAATTAGACATGTTGGATTAAGAGGGTGGAGTAATATTGTTGAATGAAGGAAAAGATTGAAAATAAGGAGGTGGAACACAATGATAAGTAGATAATGGAGAAGGTTGGGTAACACATGGAAGACTCATAGGAGGAATAAAGGAATTGTGATTGAAGGAATTTCCCCCTTGACTAACATTTATAGGTGGTGAATGTGATTGGGTAACAAGTGTTGGCATTTTTGATGATTGTGTTGTGATTGTCATTGATGGACACACACTTGCTATGAGATCACTTTTTAAATGTATGAATTATGCTCAACTGGTATTTGTTTCAAACCGGTATTATGTTGTAGTCTTTAGACAATCGATGTTTTGCAGAAAGTGTTTACCGATCTCAAGTGGCATGAAGACCTCAAGCGGTTCGAGGATCTCAAGCGGAACGGAGCAAAGGAACTAAAAGCGGCAGTTATCATTTTCCCAGTCTTCATTTTTGTCAACCAGTAATAATTCAACCGGTATTACTCTAAGTTACCAATCGGTAATCGGTAAAGTTGTATAAACCGGTATTACTCTGTGATGAGTTACCAACCGGTATATTTTTGTGATGAGTTACCATCCATCGACACTTTGATGGCGATTTTGTGCCATGTTACCAAATGTGTATAGATACACTGAACCTAGGAACTTGCAATGTAATCCTATTGGACCGACATGAAATCAGATTCCTTTTTAAGGACATCATGTCTAGGGTTTTAAAAAAAAGTGTAGTTGTTAGGGTTTTTGGTGGTTGATGAGTTTTTGCATGTGTGATCTTAATAGAGAAGATCAAGTCTGTGTGTTGTAACAGAGTGTGGATTTACTAAAGACTGAAGTAATGCTAAAATGCATTAGCAATGAGCTATCATGGATCTAACCAAGCAGACTGTGCTATTTGCTAGATCATTCACTTGTTGATTACTCACATCTTTGACAAGTCGAAAACCCTTAACCGGGTAGGCCCATAAAAGCCTTTGTAAATCTGCTAATAAGGTGGTTCACATCTGTGGATCTGAAATCCTCTCACAAGGCAATCTTTAATCGGACTTATCTCCTAACAGAGATTGAGATTCCTAACAGGATCCATTCTGGTAAAGAACATTATATGATCTTAACCGGTCTGACCTTAACCAATCTAGTTACTATTCTGCAGATAGTTACTTGTGAGTTTCATCTCACCATGGTTTTTCCCATTTGGGTTTCCACGTCAAAATCTCTTGTGTTATGGTGATTGTGCTTCTGTGGGTGAATGCCTTACTTGTTATTTAGTTTACATTTGTGTTAACCGGTTTGTTAGTTAAATTGTTATACCGGTTTACTGCTAGACTGTTAAAGTGTTTGAGTTCAGTATTTTTTGGTATACTAATTCACCCCCCCTCTTAGCATTCATCAATTGGTATCAGAGCCAACCTTTCTATAAGTCTAACCACTTGGAAAGAGATATGGGGGAATACACTATGAGGGAACTTACTCATCGGCTCACTCAGACTAAGCAAGCCTATGATGAACTTAAAGTCAAATATAAGGCCTCTCAGGCAAAAAGAAGAGAGCATGCTAAAAAATTGATGGAGCTAACTGAAAACAATTCTTTTGATGAAGCGGACATGGAAGCCCTAGTTCAAGAAGTTGAAAAACTGAATGAGTCCAATGCCAACCTAAGAAGGGAACTTGAAGGACTAACTATCAAAATGTGTCAAGAGCTTGAGAACCAAAGGAAAGCTGAAGATCTGGTAAAAGACAAAGATCATGAGATCTCCAAGCTGAAGCAAGAGATTAGTGCACTTACCGCTCATCTTCATGAAAGTAAAGTGGAAAAAGAAGAAATGCAAGGTGAACTACACATGGTTGTTTCTGAGAATGCAACCTTAAAGGAATCCAATGCTTCTATTTCCAAAGAACTCACTGAGTCAAAGAAAATACTTGCCAAATTCAATAAGAGCTTTGTTAAGCTAGAGCAAAAGCTTGAATTAGCTAAACTGGTAAAGAATACCAATGGACTTGGTTTCTCTGAATATGAGGAAGGTGAGACCTCTGGAACAAAAGATGGAGCATCAAAGAAGCAATCGGCACCAAAGGATAAAGGTAAGCAAAAGTTCAAACCTGTTTGTTTTAATTGTCTCAAGGAAGGACACACTGCTAATGTGTGTAGAAGTAAGGCTTACAATAATTTTCCTTATTTTATAAACGATAAGCCTAGACCCAATAGATTCAATGGTAATTGTTATGCATGCAACAAGTTTGGGCATAGAGCATTTGAATGCAGGTCTATCATGCACAACACTAGAAGGTATCCTCAAAGGAGTCAAGGAGTTTTTCCTGAACCCTCTGGTAATCGGAACCCAAACCGGTTTAATACCTATAATCATCAGTTAGGAAGCAGTGGCTATCAAGTAGCAATCGGATGGAGAGCAACCTATTTTATTTGTCATGACAGTGGTCACGCTGCTGCAACATGTAGAAGGAAGAATGGAAACATGAACAATGGACCTTGGAAAGCACCTGGAATGGTTTGCTATCATTGCAACAAACTGGGTCATAAAGCAAGATTCTGCAAGATGAGAAAGAATATATCGGATGATATACCAGTCACTCTGGAAGGAAAGATTGATGTTGAAACTGTTCAAGTGGATATGAAGAAATCCTAGAAGAAGAAGCCAGAAGAAGTGTCTCAAGAAGAACCGGTTTCTGCACCTAGTGTGGAAGTCACTGAACCGGCAAACTAAGCATCAAAAAAGCTTAGGGGGAGAAAATGGTGAAATGTTTCGAACCCCCAGTTTACACCGGTAAAAGACCTTAACCGGTATGCAATACCTATCAACTGGTAGAAGACCGAAAATGGTAAAAGGCAAATTAGGGTTTACGCCCTAATAGTGGAGCATTTATTATGGTAGGTGAAGAACTTGTTTAAAAGGATTTTTCAAGTCATTTTTCACTTATCAATTCTCGAGTGAAGAAGATTTCAAGTGTTGAGCGATGAAAAGCGATTTGGATTGCGATTCAAAGAATTTTCAAAACCTTGAAGAAGAATTAGAAGCTAATATCAGTCGGTCAAGCGTAGAACACAAAGTGGTATTTCAGCAACCGAAGGAGTGTGTGGAAAAGTGGAAATTGCAAGCCCTAAATTTTGATTTACGAAGGTATTTTTTCGAATTTCTCTATTTATCATGGCCTCTGCATCACACTCTAGTTCTAGTGCACCCGTTGATTCAGTAGACTTCATCCAACGGAAGGCAAAATATAATGCCCTATCTCAAATACCCGTTGGTGTTATAGTGGAGGAAGGTATTTTAGATTATATAGATTGTAAAATTGAAGACCTAGGATCTCTAATGATCCATTCTCAGTTAAGCTTATTCTATGGAAAGGACAAGAAGATCAAACCAGAATTCAACGTCTTGGAAAAGAAGAAGCTTCACAATACGGTCTATTTCCTTGAAGAGTTTTCAAATAATCACATCTGCATCATTTTGAGCAGAGTGCACGGTGACAAAATGTACTTAGAGTGGACACATGACATCACACCGGAAGCTATTCATGTCGTCACCAGTTTTTGTAACGTTGGTGAAGTGCCAGCCCTAAGGAAGATCAGCAAGATTGAAATGACCAAGCTCACCGGTTCTATGAGCGACCAATGGGGAATGACCATCAAACCCATCAAGGATGATCTGGTCAAATATGACTGCATGGTAATAGGTTACCGGACATTTTATGCTAGCAGGATCAACTCTGTCTCTGTTGCAGCGGTAAATGCTGCCTAGAGGATAATCATGGAAGATGCATCATTTGATTTATGCACCTGTATGCAAAGGCAACTTCTGGTGAACCTAAAGTTGATTCAACAAAGCAATGCCTTGAGATTTAAGTTTGGACAACTATTGGTTGGGTTGTTCTTCTACTTCCAAGGTTACTTCCTAGGAGTTGGAGATATTTAGTGGTCTGTCGACCAATCGGTTACAAAGCAAATCAAGGAAAGCCTTCAAGCGGTTGGAACTAGTTATCCAAAAGTTTTGAACAAATACTTTGATGAGTTCAGAAGCAAAATGAGCCAAAGAGTGAGAATATCAGGTCATATTGTCAAGAAATATGAAGATGACATCTGCTTCACCATCGAAGTTGATGAGTGCATAATGGAGGCGGTTGAGCCTAGACAGGAAGAAGTGGAACCCATGGGATATGAGGTAATGTATGACATGCTAGATGGGTATGCCTCTACCCTACTTGCCTCGCCCCTTGACCCAAAGGCAAAGAGAACCGGCACCTATTTGGAAAGGGTTACACCGATTGAAGAACCTTCAGGAAAGAAGGGAAAGGCAGTGCCTTCAGTATCGGCACCAGTTACTGTAGCAAGTCCCAAAGTGACCAAGCGGTCACCAGCAAAGAAGAAACCGAAAGCTACACCCGCAAAAGTGTTTGAGAGAAAGTGGAAGACAAAAGGAAACACACCGAACTCAGAGGACACTGTGTCTAAAGAACAACCTAAGAAGACTAGGCAAACAAGGAAAAAGACAAAGACAACCAACAATGAACCGGCAACATCTACACCGGTAAATATTGATATTTCCTCCTACAAACCTTTGACACATTGTCAAAGAACTATTAAGAACATTAGAAGAAAAGTACTTGGTGATTTGAAAGAGTACTTTGATGATTTCAATGATGATGAAAAGGAAGAAGTTGAACAGGAAGTCATTAAATATTTATGTATTAATGACCGGTGGCCATCAGAAATTAAACCTGAGACACCTGATTCTTTATATAATTCTTTAGATAACAAATGGCGCATTTCCATAGAGAAGGAACAAGAAATAAGAGAGGAAGTATTTGCACAATACTTTCCTGATGTACCTAAATCAAAACTTTATGAAGTGGTGGAAAGATATAAGGGCCTCTTCTTCATGAGAAGAAGGAGACTCATGTTGCTAGAAGGTAAAGTCCTGGAAGTGGTAAGAGATACCCACTCCCTTTCTCAATCCGCTCTAAAGTTGCACCAAGTGGCAGAAGCCAACAAGAAAGTTGAGTAAGAATCAGAAATCAATAAACCGAATGAGGCATATGACAGTGAAGGAGTATCAGTCACTGATCAATTGGAACCCATTGATGTTGATGCCTTGAACGGTGAAGATGTTACTCTGGGTACATCAACAGAAATGACGGGATAGGAAAAATAGGCAGAGGAAGAGAAGAAGCAACAGGAAGAAGAAAAGAAGAAACATGCAGAAGAAGAAGAAAAGTGGAAACAAGAAGAGGAAAAGAGAAAAGAAGAAGGAAAGAGGAAATAGGAAGAGGACAAGAGAAAAGAAGAGGAGAATAATAGACAAGAGGAAGAGAAGAAGAAGAAGGAAGTAGAAAAGAAAGAAGAAGAGAAATGGAAGGAAGCAGAACAGAAACAGGAAGAGGAGAAGAGAAAGGAAGAGGAGAAGAGGAAGTAGGAAGAGGAGAAGAAGAAGAAGGATGAAGACGAAGAGAAGCGGAAAGAAGAGGAGAAGAAGGAAGAAGAGGAAAGGAAGATAGAGGAAGCAAAGAAAAAGAAGGCAGAAGAGGATAAGCTAAGGGCTAAAGAGGAGGGAGCGACACAAAGCACTCAAGTGGAGAACCCAAAGGCAACCGGTAGTCAAGACAAACCGGCTGACATTACCAGTCCTATTGACCTCCAATCTGCAAACAAATCAGAGTTGTTGCAAAGCATTTATCTTGCTCAAGAATGCCTGGAGGTGATAAGGAGGAAGAAGGAGCAAGACGTGACCCAAGCTATGATGGACACTCTTACCAGTTTGATACCCAGTACCAACCTCCCTAGTACCGATTCCTCTCTGGCCCAATTGAAACTCTTATGCACAGTTGTGGAGGACCAGGTACAAAGCCTAGAAGAGGTTGCTAAAGTGAATGCCAACAAGGGGCATCAAAAGGCTTTGAACATTGCCTTGGTGAAAAAGTTACATGAGCTCTGGTCTGATCTGCAGAAGGCACTAAAGGACATCAGAGATACAATGGATGAGGGGAAATTACCGCTCAGTAAGATATGTCAACCCCATCTATTCTGTGATGATGTGCTTGCTCAGAAAGATAAACTACAAAGTAATTTGTAGACATTCATAAGCACCTTCAAGACGCCATATGGTTCCTTTACTACTTATGGGCAAACCATTCACCGGTTTCAACTTCAGGCTGAAAGAATTGATTTGGAGATCAGCAACCGGACCAGGGATTTGTAGGAACTACAACTAGTTCTACTCCCAAGACTGCAAATACTTCAAAAATGTTATCTCAATCTAGATGTCTTGATGGTTACTCAAGAGATGAGTACCTTCGACGCCATGGAGGAACAGGTATCCTAGATGCAAATGGAGAATGAGGTTGCTACCTCATTACTTGAGTCATGGTCCTTATCCATGAAGCAATTTATGCAGGACTTTAAATCTATTTTTGACAAGTTTCACTCTTTATTGTCATAAACATTTATTCAGCTATATTTTGTCATTGTTGACAAAGGGGGAGAAGTATTCTGGTATTTAAAATTTTGATGCATGCTATGTATACTCTCATGTTTATCTCTGTAAGGAAGTAGTATACATTGTATTTTCTACAAAAAGGGATAGTGTATATGCTTCTAGGGGGAGTAGTTTTGATTATGGCATATTTTTGTTGTAAAACACTTAGATGTCAAAATTTTCCTAAGTGTTGCCATCAATGCCAAAGGGGGAGATTGTTGGCATTTTTTATGATTATGTTGTGATTGTCATTGATGGACACACACTTTCTATAAGATCACTTTTTGAATGTATGAATTATGCTCAACCGGTATTTGTTTCAAACCGGTATTATGTTGTAGTCTTTAGACTATCGATGTTTTGCAGAAAGTGTTTACCGATCTCAAGCGGCATGAAGACCTCAAGCGGTTCAAGGATCTTAAGCAGAACAGAGCAAAGGAACTAAAAGAGGCAGTTATCATTTTCCCAGTCTTCAGTTTTGTCAACCGGTATTACTCCGAGTTACCAACTGGTAATCTATAAAGTTGTATAAACTAGTATTACTCTATGATGAGTTACCAACCGGTATATTTTTGTGATGAGTTACCATCCACCAACACTTTGATAATGATTTTGTGTCATGTTACCAAATGTGTCTAGATACACTGAACCTAGGAACTTGCAATGTAATCCTATTGGACCGACATGAAATCAGATTCCTTTTTAAGGACATCATGTCTAGGGTTTAAAAAAAAAAGTGTAGCTGTTAGGGTTTTTGGTGGTTGATGAGTTTTTGCATGTACGATCTTAATAGAGAAGATCAATTATGTGTGTTGTAACAGAGTGTGGATTTACTGAAGACTGAAGTAATGCTAAAATGCATTAGCAATGAGCTATCATGGATCTAACCAAGCAGACTGTGTTATTTGCTAGATCATTTACTTGTTGATTACTCACATCTTTGACAAGTCGGAAACCCTTAACCGAGTAGGCCCATAAAAGCCTTTGTAAATCCTCTAACAAGGTGGTTCACATCTGTGGATCTGAAATCCTCTCACAAGGTAGTCTTTAATCAGACTTATCTCCTAACAGAGATTGAGATTCCTAACAGGATCTGTTCTGGTAAAGAACATTATATGACCTTAACCGGTTTGGTTACTATTCTGCAGATAGTTACTTGTGAGTTTCATCTCACCGTGGTTTTTCCTATTTGGGTTTCCACATCAAAATCTCTTGTGTTATGGTGATTGTGCTTTTGTGGGTGAATGCCTTACTTGTTGTTTGGTTTGCATTTGTGTTAACCAGTTTGTTAGTTAAATTGTTATACCGGTTTACTGCTAGACTGTTAAAGTGTTTGAGTTCAGTATTTTTTGGTATACTAATTCACCCCCCCTCTCTTAGCATTCATCAATGGGGAACGCTCATGGTAGGAGACATGAAAGAAGAGGTATTGCCCACATGACTAACATTTGTAGGTATAACATTTTGTGTAGAGGTAGCCATGATGTTTGATTTGAAGGTAGGAACACTAGTCATAGGATTTGTCAAAGCAATGGAATGATTAACTTGACTAGGAGGTTGTGTATAACCTAGGTTTTCAGCACAACTCTTCATAAGCATGATATTAGAGTCAACAATATTAGCAAGACCACGCAAGATATCAACACCATGTTTATCACTTTGAATCATTCTTTGTAATCCTTCAATCAATGGGAGAGATTCACTTTCTAGGTATTCTTGACTCATCCATTGTTGAAGATCACCAAATTGATTGTCCATCTTCGCCAATTGATCAACGGATACCCTAGTTAGTGATTCCTCCTCATTATGAGAATTATCAAGAGGATAAAAGGGAATATTTGTAGGATTAGAAGAAGCACCAATATCCTCATTGAAAAAGCTAGCCAAATTAGGCTCCATTTCGTTGGTAATTAAACCTTGGACAACCTTAATTCTACAGCTTCTCCTAACAGGGATACTATTGGTAGGACTAATAGTTGTAAAAATCATGCACTAGGGAAAATAATTTAGAAAGAATAATGCAATCTCCTAGGAATTTGAAATTTAAAATTAGGGCTTTGTTAAAATAGCCTCTCCATTTAAATTTGAAATTATCCCCTAGAAGACAGAAATTTGAATTTAAAATTAGGGCTGAAAATGACCTCTTAATTTTAAAATTTAGAAAGGAGGGAAAATCAAAATTAAAATTAGGGTTGTCCAAATCTAACCTCTTAATTAAAATTTTGAAATTTTAAAAGTGGAAATTGAAGAAATCAATGTAATTCCAAAAATTAGGGTATGCGTAGTTAACCACTTAATTTTTAAATTTAAATTGAGAATGGAAATGTTGAAATTCAGATTTGTTTTCAACCTTAGGGTGACCTAAAATCAATAAAATTTCACAAATATCTGGAATTGTGCAATAAAATACAATTAAAATAGGCTCCCAAAATTTGAGCAGAAAAAGGAGGGACCACGTTGGTAGCGACTTGGTCCGAACACAGGGTTTGACCAAATTTTTACCAAAATTTTTGGGAAGCAAGATATTGTGATTTTAATGCGAATTCCAGAAGGATATGGGAATTGGAGATGTCTAGATATGCGAAAATAAGCCTTAAGGTCGAAATAGGATACACTTAGGATGTTTCATAAAATGATTAACAAAAAGGGCACACTTAAGGGCCGACTTTTATGATGTTTAGAAGTAAGACAAGAGGCTTTAGATTTAATTGAATCAATTAAATGCTTAAAGGAAAATTGGAAATTATGCAAGATTAATTTAATTTTAAGAATTAGGGTTTGTTACATAACCCACTTAATTTTAAGAATTTAAATTTGATAATTTGAATGTTCCAAGGAGGGAAAATAAATTTTTGAAATTGAAGCAAAGACCAAATTCAAGATCTACACAATCCACAAGGTCAATTTTAAAATTAAAAATTAGGGTTTTGTGATTTAACCACTTCATTTTAAAAAAATTGAAATTTGAAAGTGTAAATGAAAACTTGAATTGCAAAATTGAAGAGTTCTCATATCTGAAACAATCGATCCAATTTAAACAAATTACAAGCTCAATTTTGAATCTAAAAATTAGGGGTTTTGTGAATTCAACCTCTAAATTTTTTAAAATTGCAAAGAAATTAAACTTGTAAATGAAAATTTGAATGTTAAATTGCATACACTTAGATCTGAAAACAAAAATTAGAATTAAGGGTGTAAGGAGTCGAGTTCACCAAAATGTAAAGTGGAAAATTGGGGAGCTTTGGCCAATTCTCCACGTGGAGAGTGGGGAAAATTTGCTAAGCTCACTTTTCGATTGAGGGGGACTTTACATTCAAAAGATGGGGATGAATCTACTAGATCTAATCCTAAATGATGTAAGGATTGAATACTAAGTAGATTGGTTGTGTTTGAAATGCAATTGACCCTCTTTTGTAAGTTGACTAGTTGAATTAAGATTAAGTGTTGGAAATGAAGACAAAGTATGCAAAAACAACGAGCTATAGCTTCGAGATTCAGTCATGCACCTGGATCTGAGAAGTTTAAGATAATTTGACGCTGCTCCATGAAATCGGGTAAAAATTGTAGAGACCGTGTGTCCGGACAAAGGCACCCTCCTATTGATCCTCTAAAATTTCCACACATCGAAAAGGGTTTTTCCATCTCTACAAATAAAGCTTAATTCCAGAAGTATAGCTGCACACCTATTTCCTGCATACAGAAAGAAAGGGAATTATGTTGGGAATAGGGGTTTGCCTTCAAGTCAAACCCTGGTTTTGGAATTAACCAAGTGGTTGAAATAATGTAAATGAAATGACTGAAAGTAGAAATCCTCCTCTTTGAAGGGATGTTGAATTGACTGAAAATGAAATGCTAATACCTCCTTGTGAAGTTTTGCTTGCCTCCACATGGAATTAGGGTTTCATGAATTAGAATATTTATCTCCTCTTCAATGCTTGAAATCTTTACTCTATTGTTGCTCCAAAGCTTGAAGGAAGACTGAAAATGCTCAATTTCTCTTGAATGATTGATGACCTCTTGTGTGTATGCCTTAGATTGTGTATGTTCAAATGAGAGAGGAAATCCCTGTTATATACTTGCTAGTAGGATTAATTGACTAATTTTCTAACTTGAGCCTATATAGGGGGGATTTTCCCACTACAATTTGAGATAGGTCCAAGGGAAGGGGTCCAGGATAGGTCCCCATTAAGGGGGACCAAGGCGCCACACCTTGGTCCTGCCCTATTTTGGGCAAGATCAAGGTGGCTTTTGAGTGCACTGTTAAGTTTCAAGGTGTTTTTGATGTGTATGAGCATATTCAAGTCTCTGATCAGGCTGAGAGGTGCAAACACTAAGGTGAAGACGCAAATGTAGTCAAAAATTATGAGGGGTACAATTTTAGGACGTTGTGTGTGTGTGTGTGTGTGTGTGTGTGATCCTAAGAAAATTATATATATATATATATATATATATATATATATATATATATATATATATATATATATATATATATATATATATATATATATATAGTTTTGATCTCGGTTCTTTCCTAGGTGATGAGAGTGTTAGAATCAATGAACACTAAGAGTGGGGGTGAATTAGTGTTCCGGTATTTATAAATTTGTTAATCTGATTTTTAATTAACCAGATGCACAAATAAGAAGTTGAAATACAGAAACACAAAGCAAACAAGCACATAACCATAACACCAATATTTTTACGTGGAAACCTAGAAAGGGAAAAACCATAGTGGGATTTGAACCCACAATATTTTTATACTATGGCTAGTAGTAAAGTAATATTACATGAGTTGGAATGCACATGCATTTAGGCACACTGCCTAGAGCTCATTGCTCAATGACAAAATGGCTACAACCCAGAGGAAGGCTCACTGCCTTACAGGCTAATAGAAAATGATTACAATCAATAATGAACTGAATAAAAGCATATGACCATGCCAAATAATAGTTTTGGTTAGGTACAAAGTGATCTGTTGCACTATTCTGATAAACTGCTCTGTTCTGCCCTGTTACTGATTACCAAATCAAAAAAAAATCAAGGTGCGAATGTGAAACTGTTCTTATTCGCTCCCAAAATCATGTCACACACCATATCAATATACAAATGCATTAACCAAGTTGATCTTATATATCCACACTAGCAATTTGATCTCTCACAAGTCAGCTTCACAAAATATCAAAATATGAAACGTGTAGCTTCAATTCGGCTCAGATCTTCACAAAACAATATTTCGGATCCAAAATATATGATCACACGTTTCCCATAAGTCAACTCAATTACCTTGAACTTACCAACAACCATCGAAATCACCTCAATAAATCCAGTCCACATGATACATCACCAATAATGAAGATATTCATGTTTTACTGCTCTATTGGATACCAGACCTTCTAACATGCTGAAGAATCAACACCGAAGGATAATATTGCCTGATAATCTTCTTCTCATACTCAATCAACTTAAATCAGATTACAGGAACCAAAAATACATGACCGAAAATAAGAACTGTTCACCAAAACTATACACAAAGTATCACCGACAGACTTCTACCAAAACTCCATACCAGATAAGATCAATAGGTTGAGTTACCATCAATGAAAACTCCTAAGAAATATCATGCATCAGACATCACCAATCTTCACTAGAGCATCACCAGAATAGTGTCTTATGCCAACAGAGAGTGTGTATATCAATGTAATTATCTGATGTTTGTTATTGATGTGTGACTATGAGGATGATGCTATGTGATTTGCATTCCAATCATTGTACAGTTTCATTAGAAGATCATATGTTGTGTTGAAGAGTGTTCTAAAAGTTGATCAAATCAAAATAAAGCTATGTATTTAGTTTTAAGGCCTACAATTCATATCTTTGTATTCTGGTGAAATTTGTGGACATCTCACTTGCTAAGTTAGTGCTCAAATATTAGAGTAGGGGATTAGTGTCTCTTGTAAATTGGTGCCTACAAATGTAATTGGGTATTGAATTCTCCATTAGTTTGGTTCATACATTATATTATAAGTGATCTATTATTTTGTGAGGCTGGATTTGGGCAATAGATCCAAGTAGCTTTTCTCACCTTAGGTTTTCCCATTTTGGGTTTTCACATAAATTGAATGTTTTTAATTATGTAGATGTGTGCTTGTGTTTTAATTAATTTCTTTATCAACACACAAGAACACATCCACACAATTACTAATTTAGCACCCCCCCCTCTCAGTATATTGTGTTCCCTTCACTAATTAGCTATACCAAAATCTCTTTAATCACCTCTAGTTGGTAATTAGTTTTCATTTGAAAGGTTATGTTTTTCTATAGCTTGGTGTCCATCACACTCCATAATATATACCACAACTTTACAAAAAATCATGTATTCATTTAGAAAAAAGAGACTTGAATAGCCCAAAATGTACTCTCAAGAACAATTCAACTATTTCTTGTCCTATGATATTATTTTTATATTTGGATTATATTACTAAGTTTATTCTTTCTCTTGTTCAGCTTGTGTGGAAGAAGGAATGGAGGTATATTTATCTTGTGTGGGTGGTGGCTCTAGAGGAGGAGGTACTTGCCCACTTTGTGCAAGGGGAAATCCTATCCTTTTTCTCTTCTACTGAAATTCTACCCTTTTCCTCTTATTTCTATGTAATTGTGGTTCCTCGACCTCTTCTTCATCTATAGATTTAATAATCATTTGTTTAGGCCCTTTCTTCAATCTCCAATAAGCCCTAGGTATCTCAAGTAACCTCTTTTTCTTATCTTTAGGTTTTGATGGTTCAGCTGCTCTTTGAACAATGAGAGCAATGGTAGCAATAGAAACCTATGTAGTAGAGCTATTTTTCCTTGAAGTATTAGCCTTTGGAGCTCCTCCTCCTTTATCTTCAGCAACTATTTGACACTTTGTTGGAATTCTTTTAGTAATAGGTCTTACATGACCCACTAGGTTAGTACCACGAATGCTTCTATATATGGAGGTGGATTCTTCTTCTTTAAAGTTGTTGCTTGTTGTTGTAGAGGTTGAACTCCTACTTGTGGCATGAGATCCATGGGATAAGACTTTGATATTCATTCTTGAGTCCATCTAACCATATTCCTCTCCATGGAATCCATATTGTTAACTTTTACAATAGAAGGATTTGTATTGAAAATGGGAATGCCATAGATCTTGTTGTCAATTGTATGAGGGATACAATCTACTTCCATCATATTTATCTTTAGCTTCCTTAGGGATCCATATTCCTAAAACCAAGTTGGTAAGATTTATATCCATTCTACAAAAATCCATTTTCTTACATCAAAGTCATCTACATAGTTAACTCAACGATCTTCCACTTGTGGCTCATGTCTAAAGTATGCCCCATTGATTGGGCCAATCTTGCCAATAGGATCAAACCAATTTCTTTTCATTGTCAATGACTTCAATGGACAGTTCAAAATCTTTGGTTCCACACCTTTAGCACTTTTCATGGCAAGGCATGCATGTGCCCCTATTTTCATTGGAAATGTGAAACATGGTTTATGCTTGTTGACAATCAATTTATATGCATCTCCTACTTGTTTGCACAGTTCTAGTACAATCAGTTTATCAAAAAAATATCTTGGCAACTTATTCAGGACTACAATGCAACTAGTCACTCTATTATATGTGAAATTTTTGAAATGAATAAAGTAGATTCTTTGGATCTCAAGTGTTGTATTTGATTATAATATATTTTCAAAATTGCCTTCTAATGATCTAATTATAGCAAATACAAATCCATCATTGACAACCTTGTGGAATTTCCTACTCTTCTCAAAATTTAGTTGAGGATAATGATCGCATACTCTCATTCTTGGATCATTCAATGACCCTTTTCTCCTTAGGCCTAGGAAAGTGGCCTATATCGCAAACAAATAAACTAAGTAAGAATTCAAACAAAATTTAGGGTCATTTTCTACCCTTATCATTTGGTCATGCATACAATCACTTATGATTTTTCCCCATTATATGTGTTCCTTTCAATAAACAATTTTTTTAATAACATGGGCATCCATAGATGGAATTCTTTGGCATTAGGTAATTCCCTACTACTCTGCTCAAGAGAGTGATGTGATCTCTTGCATCCATATGTAGCATGCTTCTATGGATTGTCTTTAACTTCAACATTTATTTCCCTTTCCTTGGCCTCTCCAATAAATGATTATTAATGTAATCCATAGGGTTTGTGAAATTATTATAATATTCATCTCCAAAAGCCAAACTCATTATTGCACAATCATCGTGTGACGGAATACCAAATACCCTTTCAACTTTTGCCCAGTAGCTCCTGTCACTTGGATTTTTCATTCTCTTCAGGAACTCATCTAGCTCAATATGACCTAGATCTATATTTGTTATTTTCCTATCAAAAGACATTAGCTTGGATGGAGGGAAGTACCCAAGAAGAATGTACATCTTCAAAACCACTCTTTCTTCAAACGTCACTTCTTCTAAAATAAACAGACCAAGTCAAGAATAATGTGATATAAGCCAAGATCTATCAATATCATTAATATTACTCTTTAAATTCATCATTTCAAGATTTTTTATTAAATAAAAACCTAAATTATTGGAACCCAGAGAATAAAATATTGAGTTCAAGTCTGGATTGGGTATCGAGCCTGAGCTATCCCTAAAACATCTATAGGACTTGGGACCATGGATCCCCAAAGCCCAAACCATAAAAGGTACAAGAGTAATAGGATAGTGAGGATTGGGGATTAGACTTAGGCATCTTCAAGTGTAAAGATTACCCTCCATCCCCGATGTCTGATGTCCAATCAATAAAAGGCTAATTGGTCATCAAGGTTCTGGGATCTGGGACATCATTTCTAAGTTTCAAGAAAACTTTGAAGGTTATACCCAATCATTGAGGCCCAATATACTTAGGTTTTTCTCATCTCTCTAGCGAGGATTAGGGTTGCAAACTTATAATATAAACAAGTTATGTCATTTACTCCTTAGTCCAATCTTTGATTGTTTTGGCTTAAATCAAGGATCAGGGATCCTCGATCATACTTCATATGATGCTCATGATTCGTAGAGAGCCACAAGGCTCAATCTTGTACATTTTAGTTCAATAATTTGATGTCTTAAGAGTAATTTGGTGGTTTTTCTTGAGTCTTAACACTTGGCATCTATTTTTTTTGTTCAACCCCTATGGCCTAGGTTGAATAATTTTGAATTTCAAAGGGTTTATAGAGAAAATCCTATTTGCATATAGGGAACCTTATGGCATGTACGAAGGTCAGGGAAAGTTAGGGAGAACATAGAAGTTCCCAAACAACCCAAGTCTGGCACCTAAGGAATGATAGAGAGGAATCTGAAGGGTCACAAAAAAAAACCACAAAAAATGGAAAAAAAAAAAAAAAAAGGAAGCAAAATGCACCAAAATCCTAAGAGATTCATTCAAAGCAACAAAAATGGAAACAAAAAGGAAAAACGGAAGGAAAACCTACCTCAAACGCCAAAAACACAAAACCCCCAATGTCTAATGAATACATGTTGTAGAGTAGAAAATTGCATACCCTTTGCAATTTCACCTACACTTTTGTAGCCACTTTAGTGTCCATTCCCCTAGCATTTGAGTAGGCTCATTTCAACCCTTACATCAGCCTTTTCCCTCTTGGGATGCTCAAGACACCTTTTTAATGGCTATCCTTCAGCCTTTGTTTTGCCTTAGTCATAGGTTTCTCTTGTTTCTTGTTGTTTTTTAGCATGATTCATGTGGACACTAGTACGCCACGTGGAAGTCCATGTGTCTCACATTCATCCTGCGACATCTTAACATTAAAATGTCAGTTCTATGCATTTCAACACTTGTGGTCAGTAGAAATTGCTTAGAATCTTTTGAAATGGCTCCCCTAGCCTCTTCTTGCCCTCCTATTCTCATTTTAAATCTATCTCTTTCATTCATTCACTCTCTCTTGGATATTCAAGCAATTTCTATAGATTCTGGACACAATCTCTCTTGTTCTCTTGGCTCTCACAACTTTATCTTTCTCTCTCGCTTGCTACAACAATCTCTAGTTTTCTACAACATTCTCAATCTCTCATAATATTCTTTGCATCTATCTTGGCTTTATCAAGCCTTGTTGGTTTCTTGAAGGCATTCAACTGCACAAAGGTTTATTGTATCATTGATTTTGTTCCTCTCATTCAATCCCTTAAATCTTGTTATTTATTTTATTCTTTTATCTCTATATTTGTTATTACATTTCTAACTCCTAGGTTTCGTAGATCATCTGAAACACAGTCATATTTTTGTGTTTTCGAGTCTTTTTTCTATTCATGGTTTGTACTAGACTCTAGCACACCGTGCAAATGTTTGTGTGTTGTACTAGCTTCCTTGATCGAGATGCTTATACTTAGATTGAATACTCTCTATATCTTCTCTTTCAATTTCTCTAATTAGATATATTCACTAGTTTCACTAGTAGGATATATCTGAATATATGTTGTGAAATTGGCTCTTAAGGGAACATAATTATTCCCTTTGTAGGGTCACTTTTGCACCATTACATTTTGGTGAACCTAACGTGAACACTTCTTCTGCATTATTTTCAACACACTCTTTATCATCACTTCAAGTATTCAATATACCCCTTAAAAAGGACAATTCTAATCTTTCCCCTTCTTCCAAAAAAAAAATTTAGGGCGATACCCCGAACCCCATTCCATGCTGTCAATTTTTAAATGATACGTTGACCTTCGACCGACCTCTTTATGCATTGTTTCTTTATTATAGTTTACTATTTTCAAATGAATTTGTTATCATCTTTTATTAGTTCTATTTTTAATTTTATTCAAATTACTAATGATATTCCTTTTCATGGATGTGACGGTGACTTAGCTTTGCCTATGTCACTCTATGTCTTTGATCCCTCCTGTAAAAATTATTTTGTCTCAGAAAATATTTTGTTGCAAGAGGATGAAATCATTTATACCTTTCTTAATGTTACATTTTCTTCTCTTCATTCCAAAGCACTCTCTTCAAAAGTTTATGCATTAGTGGATGATGAATCTCATCTCACATCTAATCTCCCACGGGTTGATGTTAAGAAAGTTCGTTCAACTAATTCTTCTACAAGTTGTACTGAGTGTAAATGTTATTGTTGTCTTTTGCCCCTAGTAGACCTAAGAGGCCAATCATTTATGTGATTGTAGCTAGTCCTTCTCCAAAGAAGGTAATTTCTATTTGTAGTGTTCCTTTTAAAAGTGACTTACCAAATCTTTTTATGAGATACAAATAGTCTAAGGCTCCTTCGTATAGAATGGTCACCCAAACTTATAACAATCGTATAAATAAGAAAAATGTTGATCACTATAATACTTCTTTACCACCTTCTCAACCAGATCTTCCTCGAGAACCTAAGCCTTTAGTTAAGCAATGTAGTGATTAGGATCTTATTGAGAACTTCATGTTACTCCCACTAAGATCTAACTTTGGGATTTGCTTTAGACTGCTCTAGTTTATCAAGGTATTCTTCAAGAAGCTCTTTAGAAGATCTTATTGCCTTATTTTGCTAGGCCTTTAGATGTGAATGCATTGATAGATCATATTCGTTTGAATTATCCAAATATTACATTTTATCCACATGAACTCTCACCTCCAAAAGTAATAAATCAAACAGATCCATTAATGATAATCGTTTATGTTAATGATATCAGTATTAGACGGATTCTCATTGATTTTGGCTCAACATTCAATGTTTGTAGTCTAGAGATATTGGCCAAAATTAAAGTGGATTTGAAGTCTCTTGTTGCATCTTCTTTTTTCATCTATGATTTTGATAATACTAGTAAAACTGCTTTGAGTACTATTATTTTGCCTATAAAGATTGGGTCAGTTACTATTTCAACCCTAGTGTATGTTATGTCATGGCCTTTACCATACAATCTTCTCTTGGGTAGACCTTGGATTCATGCTTTAGGAGTGGTTAGTTCTACCCTTCATGGTTCTATTAAGTTTGTTGCTAACAATTAAGTAGTTATAATCAAGGTTGATCTTGATGCTATGCACTTATGTCAAATTATAGTAGTCGGTCATGCCTCACTTACACCTACCTTTAAGAACTATATTCAACCTTTATCTTCAAATATGCTGACAACTATTCCCATGGACCCTCCTAAAGAGGAAACCCATGACAAGGTTGTCCCTAGAGAAGATCCTCCTAAAGTAGAAATTCCTAAGTCTACTCCTACTCCATCTCCTTCTTCTCAATCAAATGCATTTCTTGGTGATGATTGGGGCTCCTTAGACTTTACAAGCTCCTTCTTTAGAGAATATAAATTCAACCCTATCCACCTTAACATTCCAAAAGTATCATTCACACTCACTATCAAAGATTATTATTCTTCTATATCGTGGGATCAAGTGAACACCATTGGCTATATCCTCCCCTTTTGGAGGATTTGCAATCACATTATAGTCCAGGATTCAATATTGTTTCCAAGCATGGGTACAAAGGAAATGATCTTGGGCACATGGGTCAAGGAGTTAAGGTCCCTTTGGAATCAAAATTTTGCTCTTTTACAATGGTTTTAGGTTACAAATCTTCTCCTTTGTCTTCATCCCCTCCATTGTCTAATGTTTCTATTTCTTCTTCTTCTTGTGAGTAGTCAAACTTTTCTCCACAAGATAAAGGCTTGCTTCCTACTCCTTATCCTTTATCTAATCAAGAGTTTATTTTATTAAGGCTTCTTAAAGCCCACTTGATTACTCTTCCTCCTCCTACACATAAGAAGTTTCATAAGGGTGATAAAGAAAAATATAATTCTTTTTGTGCATATCATCAAGCTCTTGGCCATTCCACAAGTGAATGTAAGGCCTTGAGGGATAAGATACAACAACTCCATCAATTGAGTGTCATTAATTCTTCATCTATTGATGCACCTTCTTCTTCTTCTTTGCACAACAAGTGATATCGGGGTTTACCTCTATCCTATTCTTTTACATATTTCACTCATTTTTGCATTCTTATTGCCTACTCTCCACCTATGGTGGCACCTATCTCTTCTTCACCAACAATGGTGCATGTCTATCCCTCGCTCACTGTGTTGACTATCTATTTGTTGCCCATTGTGGTGATTGTCTATCTTGGCCCTTTATTGCTCTTATCAAAATTGATCTTATCTATAGTGGCCTCTCTCTGTAGTAAGGAGGTCCTATATAGCATCTATTTATCTCTATCAGTAGTGGCTTTCCTTCTTAGCAAGGTTGGTTCTACTTATCTTTTGGTAGTGGCTTTCCTTCATGGCAAGTCTGTATGCTCAAATTCATCATTAAATTCAACTAGAAATAAAGGGAAATCACGAATCCCTATCTAATCAAAGAATCCTAAAACAAACATCAATGAAATGATATAATCAAGCAAATAGGAAAGTAAATATTCAATAAAATCTCCCTATCCCATGATTGCATATTGCTTCCATTTCTTCTCTTCTTTGTGGCTCTTAGATATTGCACTGGCAACCTACAATTGACACAAAGATTCAAAGTTCGTGATTGTTGAAAATGGATATTGAATGCTCAATTTATAGATTACTGGAGAGGATTGAATGAAAGGTAGAACAAATTGATTAAGAGGTGGAACTTAGGTAAGCTCACATGTTGATTGATAGTTGAATTGTTGATTTGAAGGTGGAACAAAATAGATTGAATAGATAAATGAGTTAACTGATTGAGAAAAAAGTTGATTGAAAGATGAAAAAAAATGATTGGAGGATAATTGATTGATGACAAAGAAAGCTTTATTTAGAAAAAGCTAACTAGAAGATAGAAAAAGAATGATTGGAGAGAATTAAAGAAACTGAAATAGTTAATTGATTAAAAGCTTTTTGAGAGCTTTTTAGAAAAAAGCAAAAGTGAAAGATAAAAATAGGAATTGGAAAGATAATTGATTTAATTAATTAATTGATTGAATTAATTAATTTAGCATGTGCTTGCACTTTGACTTTGATTTTCAATTTAATCTTTGCTTGAGATTTAATTCAAACATTGAATTTATTTTAAATCAATTTGTTATTTGAATATATTTAGAACTTGACTTTGATTTTCAATTTGATTTTTGAAATCATGCACATGTATTTGAATTTGATGAAATTAGAAGAATATGGATTTGAATTAGAAGAATTAATGAAATTAGATGAAATTAAAAGAATTAATGAAATTAGATGAATTAATTAGTTAATTAAATAATTTAAAGAAAGTATTTAACTATTTAGAAATTGAATTTAATTAAATAATAAAGATTATTTAAATTAAAGAAATAAAATCATAATTAATTAAATAATTAATATTTAATTAATATTTAGAAAAGGATTAATGATTAATTGAATAGAGATAGGAATTGAAAATCAATTTATTTAAATAATAAAGATTATTTAAATTGAGGATTAAAAATCACAATTAATTAAATAATAAATATTTAATTAACATTAGAAAATGGTTTAAATGATTAAATGATGATAGAATTAAAAAATAATTAAAGAATTATTTAACCAATTTAGACGAATAATTAGTACATGATTAATGAGACATTTTTAGGTGTCTACAACAAGGTTGGTTCTACTTATCTTTTGGTAGTGGCTTTCCTTCATAGCAAGGTTGGTTCTACTTATCTTGTGGTGGTGGCTTTCCTTCATAGCCAGGTTGGTTCTACTTATCTTTTGGTAGTGGATTTCCTTCATAGCAAGGTTGGTTCTACTTATCTTTGATCACCTGGAATAACACAACTTTCTAGACTATGATCTATCATTTTAATCATTACCATCTACATGACCACTAGTTGCAAAGCAAGCTGGTGTCTGGGTCATGTACTATCTCTTCGACATCGGTTGCTTCTCTAACTTTTGGGTGCATTCTTTCTTGAAGCAATTAATCCTTTCTTTCTTCTCTCCTTTTTAGAATTCCTCTATGTGTGGTTTCTTGTATTTTAGGGATGACGCATGGTACTGAGACAACCTTTTATATCAAGGTCTCTTTCACTTCACTAACTTAAAACTTTTAGTTTGCTTGTTATGTGATTTCATGTATGTTGTATCCATGTTCTTGTCTAAATATCTATTTAATATCATAATTTAACCCTAACCTTGTTGTCATGCAGATTTATTTGCCTAATACATTTGTTTTGTAGGTCTTCAACTTGGGGGCATGCTTCCTTGGCTCAAATATTTGTTTGCATTCTCTACAATATGTTTTTGGCATCATGAAGTTATTTTATGTTTGGGAGATTTCCTTTAGCGTGCATAATCATGTTGATTCATAAGCCTGCTAAAGTGGGGGTAAAATATAGAGTAGAAAATCGCATACCACTTTGCAATTCCACCTACATTTTTGTAGCACTTTAGTGTCCATTCCCTTAGAATTTGAGTAGGTTCATTTCAACCCTTGCATCAACCTTTTCCCTCTCGGGATGCTCAGGATACCTTTTCAATAGCTATACTTAACTTATTTTTTGCATTAGTTATGGGTTTCTCTTGCGCTTGTCATTTTTTAGCATGATTCATCTAGATACTAGCACACTACGTATTTGTCTTGTGACATCTTAATGTTTAAATGTTAGTTCTACGCATTTCGGCACTTGTCGCCTATCTTGGTCGGTGGAAATGGCTCAAAATCTTTCAAAATGGTTCACCTAGCCTCTTATTTCCCTCCTATTCTCATTTAAAATCTATCTCTTTCATTCATTCACTCTCTCTTGGTTCTTCAAGAAATTTCTGTAGTTTCTGGACACAATCTCACTTGTTCTCTTGGCTCTCACAACTTTCTCTTTCTCTCTCACTTGCTACAACAATCTCTAGTTTTCTACAACATTCTCAATCTCTCACAATATTATTTGCATCTCTCTTGGCTTTATCAAGCCTTGTTGGTTTCTTGAAAGAATTTAATTGCATAAAGGTTTTTTGTATTATTGATTTTGTTCCTCTCATTCAATCCCTTAATTCTTGTTATTCATTTTATTCTTTTATCTCTATATTTGTTATTACGTTTCTAACTCCTAGGTTTCACAGGTCACCTAAAAACACAGAGTCGGGTTTTCGTGTTTTTGAGTCTTTTTTTGTTCATGGTCTGTATGAGACTACAACACATCACGCTGGCATTTTTGACCGAGATGCTCATACTTAGACTGAATACTCTTTGTATCTACTCTTTCAATTTCTCTAATTAGATATCTTCACCAGTTTCACTAGCTGGAGATATGTGAATGTATGTTGTTGAATTGTCTCTCAAGGGAACATAGTTATTCCCTTTGTAGGGTCACTTTTGCACCATTACACGCGTTCTCACTCAATCACCAAATCTTTGAGTTGCAATGATAATTCAAGTGCAATCCAATAGTAAAATGGCACACTACTTGGCTCAAAACTCTTATAGATGAAGGTGATAAATAAATTGAAGCACCCTATATATAAGCGCCTAATTGACGGAAAAGCCTACCAACCATTTTAATTGTAGATAGGGATCAAGGTTCAAAGGAGAGACAACCAAATAAAAGACCCAAGGGGCGGGGGTTAGAGGTTGAGTTAATACCCGTCACCGGATGAGCAATGGACCTCCAACATTTGATCCCCTAAACTAACAAGAATTTTGAGAGTTAGTGGTCAAGGGTCAAGGGTCATGTTCCAACATAGGACCAACGAACTCCCAAAAGATTAAAGCCTGAAAAAAAACTAAAAGACAAAGGCAACAAAGCAGAGGTTGGGGATCGAGGATGAACTATTTCCAAAGTGAAAAGAGAACAATGCAAGCCCAAAGTCTAACATCCAACCAAAATGTAGAGAATATAAAATAACAAAAACAAGGATTGGGGGTCAGGGGTATAGTTTCCTTACGACAACTAGGGGACAACAACAAGCTTGAAGTCCGATTACCGACAACCAAAACAAAAGGCAAGGAAAGCAAGAGAAAAGCACTAAGGGGCAAAGCCCTTAGGGGGAAAACCAAGAAAAAAGAGGGGGTCCCTACTTTGCCAAGTGGTAAAGTAATGTGTGAATGTGAGGCACAACAATTACTTTACATAATTCATATGGTTACATGCTTAGCTTGCATATATTTCATGAACCATTTTTTCATCTCCTCCTATTCCTTGTATCTCATGGGAGCAACCAATTGAAGGGGGCATGTTTATTTTGCTAATACTCCTCTATTGATATTACAAACAATTGCAAGTTCTTATAGAGACCAATTACCTTAATGAGAGAGCATTATCACATACCATGATATGATGATAACCAATATGTTATGTCATTTTATGGTCACTAAAGTAGGTGAAGCATAATCAGGGGTTCAACCTAGGAGAACACAACCCTTATGACATAATTATCTTCTTTAAAAAAAAAAATATATGGCCAATCCTTCATATATAAGGAAGCATAGAGAATCAAGCATGAATTAGAAAGTAGAAGTGTGGGTAGATTTGCAAACCACATAATATATTTGCACTACCTAAGTGACCTAGAGTTGCATACTCAACCTAGAGAGGACATAGTTTTGCACAAGATCAAAGACAAGACAAATCCAAATTACCTATTTTGGTGTCAAAAAAAAAAAAAAGGACAACAATATTAAAATTTCTTCAACATAATTCTTAAAACTAATTATTTTCTTCCTTCACATTTACTTTCCTACAATAGCATTAGTAGTTTGATTTATAGTCGTTGTCTATACTATAAATTCATCTAAATTGATTTATACTTCACCACTTATGCTTATTTAATTAACCGAAATTAATCTAAATTATTTCATCCATTTGTCCAAACACAACACCTAATATCTAAACTCACGACAATTACTCATCCTTAAAATGTAAAGATTGCCATTCCCAATTAAGTAACTATGTATATTTAAAGACACAATGTAATGATCAAAGATTGTGAATTCATGTTGTAAGCACTCAAAGAACATTGAGTTTAAATCTCCCACTTACACATTTCTTTTTAATTACGTCGAGAGGCATTATCTACAGTCATAACACAAATGGATCGAGTCCGTGTACATAAAAAAGAAAGCACTAACAATTATAAATGCATGACAGATACATACGCATGGAAGTGGAAGTGGATTAGTGTATGTATTTAATCAGGTGTTTCATTTACACTGTAACTCTCCACTCACAATCTCTTTTAAAGAGAGGAACCTTTTCCCATTTCTCCATTCATAATCATAGAAGAATAATCAGATTACCTTGGTGATCTGCAAAGACTCTAGATTGCCCAAAGGAAGAAAATACCCCAATCTATACAATTTGGATAGAAGAAATAGCATGGACACAGAGTTCGACGATAAATTGTGGGAGTGTATTTGTTGTTTATGTTTCCTTAGACTCATAATGGTTAATTTTGTGTCCTATTGATTCTGCTAAGTACAAGATTTCTCACCCACAACCTAGCTTTAATGATGTATGATTTTTCTCACATTCATGAAAGTTATGTAATTATAAGCCTAATTGTTCATTAAACATTAAAGGAATTAAATCCTAAATTGCACACCAGTGCCTCTATTTCTTATTTTTTCTTCTTTGTGTTCACAGTTTTGTTGTTTAGAAATTTTGAAGCCAAACATAATCTCTGTGGATTTGGCATAGTGACAACTTGGCCTTTAGATCTCAGTCCATTAGGTCTCTTTGAAGATTAGAGAAGAACAATGTTCCACATCATGTATGGTTTTGAAAATGTGTTATAAATGTTTAGTTACATCACTACTCTCACCCGATGTAGGCTCACCTCAATTTCTTGATGGTGAAAGTTGAGTCTAGGAGATTTACACACGACTTCATAAATGTTGTTCTCAATGAAGGCTATCTAGATTTAACCCTAAAAAGTAGGGGCATTAGTGGTAGAGATAATTCAAGCATCTTGATATTTATAAACAAGCACCCATACATTTTGTAGAGGTGGTATTTATAATAAAATTGAATTTCACCCATTCAAGTAGCAAAAGCTTCAGTTTGTTCAATGGTAGTATGCAATTTGAAGGAATTCATGTTGTCATAATTATAGAATGAACATAAAGCTTAGTTAGAGTAGATCAAGGTAATGTACACTCCTTATGGATATTCTGCATGTCCATATGTACAAGATATTGAATTGGGTTTAAAATGTACAACTTATTCTAAGCCCATATGATCATGTAAATGTAATTAATTTGTGCTCAAGAGTGTCCTTATGAAATTGTAAATTTTTTTATTTTCCAATTAATGCAAAATTCATTTTATACATGTTGAATTAGATCTAAGGTATTTGATGCATCATTTATTAAGCTTTATATGATTCACTCTATTTTCTTTCCAAACAGTTCATATAAAGATAAAACAAAGACATGAGCATTTATTGCATCTATAAGAAATTCAAACCAACCAAATGGCATGTACATTCTTCCTATGTTGCAGGACTATTACTTTTAGTGCTTGTCGTTTCTCTAATGTACACAGTGCCAAATCAGTGTGCAATGGTCCTTCATTTTAGTCATTGGAGCTTTATGTTATTTGAATGCCTTGAAAAATGTTTGATTATTTCCAATCTTTTAATGGTTTAGTTATTTTTAAGTATAGAGGCATATATAATCGCACATAAAATTCATCATAAACCTCATAATACAAACCACATTTCATATTCCCATTTTAATCGTTGATTTTAGTTAATAAAACTACAAATATTCATCTATCAATATGATCTCATCTTCTAATTCTTTCACGGTTTTTGAAACTCTCTTTGTATAATATTTTGTTTTCCATTTTAATACTTTTTGTTATTTTATAATTTTACTTAAGATACGATTATTCCACAATGCCTTAACAATACTCTGCAATGTCTAAAAAAACCTCCATGCCTCAGACGATATAAAAACCTATCATTACTTATGAGAAGACTTTAATACTTGCAAGATTGTAGAAAATATATCCATATAGTATATTGTTTTTATTTTCATTGTTATCAAATTTTGGTTTTTAGTATAAATAGTGTTATGTTTATTAGTTTCTTTTATATTTGTTAATGCAATCCTTTTTATGCATTGAATTTTTTTAAAATATTTTTTTTCTTACACGTGTATGATTAGTCTAATTTATTAACACACCTCCTTTCATAGATTAATATAGAGAGCTTATTCTACACCTCTACTTTCTTTCAAACTATGATAAAAATTATGCATACTTGATACTTGAAAGGGAGTGCAAATGTGATGGGTGATACATTACATGATAGGTTATTTATGTTACTTTTCAATGTGATTTCTCCACACCTTATCCAAAAATGATATATGAAAAAATAAATTCTAAATTCATGTGCATCGGTGATATAAAATTTTAGAGTACAGGATTGCTTTGCAATGCATTTGTAGATGTGGGAATTTGTTACCTCTAAGATGACGAATCTCAGAGAACAAACTATCTGCCGCTACCTCACTTAAACTGGTGCTAAGGGTGAGCCAGGGGATACGAAATATAGAAATAAGTTAATACAAGATAGACAGACCTTCTAGACAATTTTGGTAGCTCTCTGTGACCAGGATGAACGCGTGGAACTAGGACTCCAGCACGATGCATTATTGTCCTGTATGGACAAAAATAAAGAACAGTATAAAGAAGGGACTAGCAGTCGTACAGATAAATGAAAGAAGTATGATAATATAAAAATACAGACAACTAGGAAATAAAGTGAAATAAGAGAAAAGGGAAGAAAATAGGCAAACAATAGGTCCGTGCTATGAAGCCTCTAGCCAGATAAATCTTCTCTAATGCAACCTGCACACAAGCCAGAAAGGAAAAATGTTTGGGGTTGCTTGGGGACTTGCCTCAGTCAAATCCTTGTTTTGGTGTTTCCACCTCCACAGACAGCCAGATAGATTGATAGAATAAAAGATAAATGCAAGATAAGATAAATGATAAATGATAGAAGAGGGATGCGATAAATCCCAAGATGCTCAAAGATAGGATAAATAGATAGATATTACCAAAGAGGCTTGAGAAAGCCAAGAGAGTTGCAAAAGATTATTGTGAGAGCTTGAGAGTGTTGTAGAAAAATAGAGACTGTTGTAGCAAGCAAGAGAGAGATTCGGAGAAAGTTGTAAGAGCCCAAAGAATAAGAGAGATTGTATGGAGGAACTAGCGAGCTTGAATGAAGAGAGAGGATAGATTTTAAAAGAGAGAAGGGGAGGGAAAAGAGGTCCGCAAACCATTTAGAAGATTCTAAGTCATTTTCACCGACATGTGTAGGTGACAAGTGAAAAGGCTCGCTCAAAACCATTATTCAAATGTTAAGATGTCACAGGACAAATGCACAGCGCATGGACATCCGCCCAGCGCGCTAGTTTCCAAATGAATCACGCTAAAAAACAATAGGAGACAAGGGAGACACGTGGCTAACAAGACTGATACCACGAGGGAGCTGCTGAAAAGGGGGTCTTGAGCATCCTGAGAGGGAAAAGGCTAATGCAAGGGCTGAAGTGATCCTACTCAAGTGCTAGGGGAATGGACACCAAAGTGATTACCAAAGATGTAGGTCAAATTACAAAGGGGTGTGCATTTTTTGACACTACAACATTGTATCTATTAGTCCATCATAATTTGATATTCTTGATGTATCTTACTAGATTCTCTAGAATAATTATTAGTTCTACCCCTTCACAAGGTGAAATTTCAAATTAAGATAAGAAAAAAATGATGATCAGATCACCTTAAATTATCTTCCTATTTGAAATGATCATATATCTCATTAAACCATATGAGAGAGCTAAATTGACTCTCTTGTAGCTATAGATTGAGGTAACCTTGCTTTTTATAATGGGTAAAATAAGTTTTGAAGGGATTCAAAATCCTTCAGAAGAAATTGCGCAAGAGAGAATCCATGCTACTTTTATTTAATAATCATGTTACATTCAAATAATTGATTAAATTTATTTAAATGATTAACTATTGAAATATTGCTTAATCTCAGTAACCCGTGAGAAATAACTTAACTAGATCTCTTATAGCTATTGATTGAAGTAATTATTGCTATTGATTGAAGTAATTATTGCATTTAAATGATTAACTATGATTTGTTTTCAAAACTTTTTGCTCTTAATTTGTCTACCTTCCCCTCAATATAGATATGAATTAATTTTTGAAAGAAATAATCTATCATAAGTTTGTATATTTATTTATAAGCAGATTTATTTTTGGTGTTTCTTATTGAGTAAGAGTTTTCCTAGGGTATATCTATGTCTTCTTTCTTCTTGTGGTGTCTTTTATTCTCCTTCTCTCGTTATTTCTTTTCTAAGTGTTTTTTATATGCTAGAATGCTATTAAAATTTATGTATATCAACTATTGTAGATTTTCTCCTCAAAGGGTTAGCATGGAAATACTTTCATGTTTAGTAGTTGAGTTTTGTTTTGAGTTTATTTTCTAAGAGTTTGTGGGAACTTTTCTTAACGCTCCAATTGGCACTATATGTATTCAATATATAGCACAACCCTAGCCACATTGGAAGCTCAACATAAACACATGACACTTTATCAACACATTATGGAAAACTTAGCTACAAGCCTATTATATAAATATACCTTATTATACATTCTATAAATTAGTCTACCAATTAGTGAGCCCAATTACATCATTCAACCAAAAATGGTTGTACTCTAAAGTACTCTAACAAATTAGGTGGGCACATTCTTTTGTCTTGAAAATGGGAACATGATTTCCCATCATAGCCTTTGTAATAATCCGTATATTTACACAATATCAATAAATGAAGAACAACGCATTCCTCATGCTATTTGCATGGATTGCTTCTTCTATAAAGATTCTACATAATGTCCACCTAATAAACATAAACTTATTTTTATTTGCACTAATTCATAACCTTGTTGTTACTTTTAAGGTTGTCCTCCAATCATCAAATCATGCATATGTAAAGATGGTTGTCCCTGATATAGACAAATGATAAAATAAGGATTGTCATGGAGGTGAGAGAATAATTATGAAAATAGTAATAGGATGTGAGCATGATATTATTCATAACAATCATATAATGTAAGCATGATAAGGATCATGGACAAAAAAAGAAGTGCATGAAAGGGGTCATAACATGTAATCATAGAATCTAATCATGGTAACAATGATAAGGCACAAAGTAGAAATGGCATGGATCATAAATATAAGGTCACGAGATCTAGGCATGACAAAGATCATAAATATGGAAGCATAGGCATGATGAAGAAATAAGAAGCATTGGGATCATGACATAGGCAAGAATATTGAACATTATATTAGGCAAATTCATGAAATCATGTAGCATGAGAAGGTAACAAGAAAATATAAAACATATAGAGCAAATCATGGAATGTATGAGGAAATAAGAGTCAAATAAGGCATGATGGAAAGCATGTAAAGCTAACAAGGAAACATAGAATCATATAAGAGCCATAAGATCAATTTAAGAAAGATATCTCTAAGGAGGAAAAGCATGTATTAATCTTCAAATATGAGTTACATTCAACACACTAACACTCTCTTCACTTTTATAGTGATATGATAATTTACATATACTTGTAAAATAATCTCATCTAAAACTACCATCCCATACTCTCAATATATAGGCACAAAGAGAGAATAAAACTACAAATAGTTTACCAAAATAATGAATGCCAAAACCATGATATTATGCAAAAACCCCACACCCATCTTGGAGAGCATCTTCTAAGAAAAACAAATGCATCAATGACTTTACATGGGCATCACGTGGCAATAATCAATTGGTTGTCATAATAGTAAACATAACCACAAAGGCACCTTTGGTGTCATAATTATAATGAATCAAATCCATGTGTGTGACGCTCCAAAATGGAGTGGCCAACTCATATGGGTCTTGTTTGTCATACAAGATTCTCCACTCCTCAATTCTAGAGGCTAGAATTAGGAAAGTGCATTTAAATAGTTCAAAGCCAAATGTAACCGCCATTGTTGTGCTCCACTTTCTTCATGGATGCATATGATAACCAACATCAATTCTTGAGGAATGTAAGTTACAAATGAATTTCCAAATTCACTTTGGGCGTCCAAAGGCACTCTCTAAGAGTGTTGGAGACACATGAAATATACATAGGATTGCAAGGTAAATGACACCTTAATCCCAATAATGTCATGATTTAGAAGGTTGATACTAGGGATGATGTTGTAACTTCATATATGAAACTAGCGAGCACATGTAAGTTCTCACTATATAGGAAGGGCATGGCCTTACATCTTGTACTTGAATTATTATATGTTTCCTATACCATTGCCATATATCATATCAAGTGGGAGAATGTTAGGATAATGTGATATTTGAATTGCAAACGTATTTATATAATGTTAGGTCTCTAACTTTCTTAGAATGGGTATCTTGGATGCCCAAGAGAAGTTGAGGGGTATTCTTTTATTATCATTATTCTTTGGATTATGTGAGATGTTCTCGTAATAACATTGAATAAGAGAGGTTACAAAAGGAATATACATTATTATTTTAAAGACCACTTTTATATAACAAACTATCTTATAACTTTATATATTTAACACAAATATTTCATTCTAATAAAATTTAAAACAATAAAAATATACAAATTCTTATGAAACATGAAAATGTCATGTTCAATTCTAAAAATATACTAAATTTTAACATAAATTTAAAACCATTTTAAAATGGAAGGAATCAGAATAATAATAACATGATTCCCTTATGCGGATGCGGAATATCACGAGACTTGTGATTACCTAGCGAGGTTTCCCACCTTGTACGCACGTTTTCCGCGTGTTTTTTTGTACAGTGCCACCGCTTTCAAAACGTTAGAAAAAAAGACACGTATTTTGTGTGGTCTCGGCATTTATTCGTTTGGACGCGGGATAGAGCACTCATAGCTAAATTATTCTTCACGTTTAACATGCGATTGTAAAGAAGAGTGATAATTCCCATATTTCAAAATACATGAAAAATACACATTTAAAAATGCTATATTTTAAAAATAATATCTAGAGGACGTCAAGAGATATCCTTTTTTGATAAATATATGTATCAATTTCTATTAATTTAAAATATAATATAAATATGTTTTAAAAAAAAGTAGAGGGATACAAGGTCACCCTTCAGAATCAAATAGGAAGAGCTTTGATAACTAAAATAGAGTCACATGGGCATAGCTTGAAAGTAGAAAGCTAGATAAACATAACAATGGTCACATAGGGCGAGAGATATCCTCAGAAAAGGTAGACTAAGAATTTGAAGATATTTAACATTCATAAGCATGAGCAAAACGTGAAATTTACCATTAAAAAACAACTAAAAATAGTATAAATAAAAGAAAAATCTGATTCCTAAAAAATTATTGTCAAATTTGAAGTTTCGAATGATTAAGAATTATACCATAACATAATAATCTATGTTGAGAAAACTCTTTTGAGAGAAAAGCCTAACACTCCAAAACAACTAAACATATGATGCCAACTCAAAGGGCCCAAATAACATGTTTTTGATAATAAAGCAACCAAAACAAGGGGGCTGACCCGGAATACACAGTAAGCCTCAGAGAGAGCATAACCAACACACACAAAACTGCCAAATGACAATCAGTCAATCCCTATCTTAATCATCAACAACAAAAACCACCTGCAGCTATAGAATAACCCAAGATTGATAACAATCCCGTCCATATAGCAACTTAAACAACAGATAACCAAAAAGAAACTAACATTAAACCATCTATCCTTAGAGATAAGCATATTGTTCGGACTATAAAAACTAAAGAAAGTACAAAGAGTCTTAACAAGCCTCATATTGCTGATAAAGAAATTAAACTTAACAGGGATCCAGCCAATCTTGAAACTAAAACTATAACAAAAAAGGAAAGCATCAACATGTTGATGCATACTAATTCACACCATTATTTGTTTGTTACAGTGACCTCTACACTAAGAAGGCTTTTTATTCAACTATAATAAGTACATAAACATATCATTAACCATGGTGACCTACCAATCTACAACAATATATAAAACTCGTAACATATTTTCAAAACCTACATATGAAACAAAACACGGTCATGTTAACGCCCTATGAACTCAAACCAAAAGCCAATGTCATAAATTTTTTTGTTAAATTGCAACAATTTGTACAAAACTTCAAAAGTATTTCTACTCTACTCTCTTCTTGACTCAAATCACACCAACAGCGTCAAAAAAACAAAAACATACCAATAATTATTCGTACTCTCCAAAATTAAAAACATTTTAAACCTTCCAAATATACTTTATATTGATTTGCATTGATTATTATCAACTACAAACAATAAAAACTAATTTTTTCCCAACTAAAAAGAACCAATGAATAAATTTTTTTTGGAAAACTTTTTAAAAGACCACAAAAAAGCTTAGTCAATGCTCTTGATTTTCACCTTCTAAAGTAGATGTGAAAGCAATAATAATCTGCAAGGATACGGACCAATAATTATTATATTGTTATGGGTTCATTTTGAACACAAAATCAAATCAAATCAATTAATAAATTAGATAAAAACATTAAAGACAAGAAAAAAGAGGCACCTAAATGTGAATGCAAACAAAACAAGAAATCCTTTATGATACAAGTAAACTAAAAGCTAAAGTTGGCGACAAGAAACTCATGATTACATAGAGATTTTACTTATATTGACAAAGCTTGTAAAGACACTTTAAATCACTCACCATTAATAGATGTAAGCAACCATTCAATAGATAGTATTCACCATTATTGTACAACAAGGGAAGATATACAATAAGTATATACCTATTGTGGCAAGGGAAGATATACTTACAATAAGAATATAGCTATTGTGGCTTATTCTCCTCCTCTTATGAGGGGAATATATTCAATGAATATATGTACATGACCATTGAGTGGATTGTACTTATTGTTTTACCAACATTTGGAAATATATAAAAAAAAAATTATATATTAAATATATATATTGTACCAAGATTATTTATTTTTATTATTATTGGTTTTCATTTCCTTAATTAGTTGAACAAACATATCATGGAAAAAAGGTTTATGAGATTTGTAGGATTGTTTTAAATATTTTTATTAGAAAAAATTCTAATCAAAATACAAGTTATTGCCCTTTGATATTTAGTATTAGGTATGATACAAACTTTATTCCCACCAAACCGTGGAATAATGAAATTTTGGACGGACATGCAGGTTGAAGGGGGCATTTCAACGCGCTTTTCTTCTTTATTAAAAGTTTGAAAAGGCATCCTACTTGTTGCATATTTGACCAAAATAGTATATATTAAAAATTAAAAATGGTGTATATTTTTACCTTTTCTAATTAAATAGATTTTTAATTTATAATTAAATATATTTGGAAAGTAGTTTTGGGTGTTTGGTTTGTTTGACAAGAGCTTTCTGTGGTAGGAATGAGGTCATGAAGTCCAGTCTCCCCTAACTCACACAATACTAGAAGGCGTGTCACGCTAGAATCACCAATCACATTAAAATGTTTATCAGAGGCTACTGAATTCCTATAGTCATATATATATATATATATATATATATATATATGGAAAATAAATGCATTTCTTTTTTCATTATAATCATTTTTAATTGTATTGTAGAGAATTCATGCATATTTCTTATTGTATGTGTATTTTTCTTTTAGATTACGTCAAATTTATTGGGATTTAAATGAGGCGTTGACTTAACAAGTTAATGTTTCAGAGTGATACATGATTTAATTAGTAAAGAACGAAACTATTTCTTTATGAAATTGCATGAGATTTGAATAAGTTTGTTGGAGCTTGTTTTGTTATAGGTTGTATTCTATTTGAATAAGAGAATGGGAACTAATAATTTTTTTGGTAATCTATAATGTTTTGTGTGTAATATGGTTATAAAGATGAATGTTGATAATAGTGACTCGATTATTAAAGAATATGGTGGTTGTTAGTATTTTGCAACTTTTTTGCTTCTTGATATTGTTAGTATAATACTAATAATTAGATTCTAGTTGTTTCTTTAATGAAAATATTACTTCTCTTTCTAGGAACTTTTTAATGAAAATATTACTTCTCTTTCTAGGAACTTTTTAGATAACAAAATTATAACTCATGCTAATTTGGTTTCTCAAATTGCATATGATTGTAGGTGTAATCATAATTTAGTTCTTTTGAAGGATGGTAATGATTTTGAGAGGTTGTGGCTTCACATGTGAATTTTTATTGGTTGAGGTTGGGTGTAAATAGATTATATTCATTATGAGACCCTTTTCACTAAAATGAAAAAGAAAGTAATTTTCTTTGGAATTATAAAGGGGGGTCAAAATTATTTGATCCATTGTTTAAAAAAGGAGATAGAAAATAAAGGTTATTATTATCTTATAATTAAAAGGGAATAGTACTAAATATTTTCAAAAGATCATTTTAAAGAGAGAATAGTTGTATTTATTAAATAAATGTTAAGACGACCATCGTGAAAGGGTGCAATAGTTTGGAAATCACCCCTTAAGAGATTGTATAAAGTATTTGTGTGAGACTTGGAAAGTTGCATGGAGATCACTAAAGGAAGAAGGCGGTTTGGTGGGTTATGAGCATTGAAGAAGGGGCATATAAGGTATGTCTAGCTTAAAGTACCTATAACATTGGATTGTCCTAGCCAAGATTTTGTGTTGAATGGTTGCTCTATTGTACATATTTTGCATGTTGTGTTTTAAATTAAATCGTTTCTTCTTGAAATGTGTCATAACTATGAGGATCAAGACCACAAAGATTTTCTAGAATGAGCGATCGCTCCAAATCATTTAATTTAAATAAATGTTGATTTTGTTGATATTTAAAATATTCAAAATTATTTAAAAAATGAATCTAGATTGTTGATTAATTAAATTTTTTTTATCAAGTTATACTAATTTAATCAAATTATATTTTATTGTAGTAAATAAAATTATAAAATATTTAACTTAATTGCATCAAATCTACTTCGAATGATTAGATAACTCAAAAGAAAATAACATTACAATATAATTGTAATATAAGAATGATCTTTTAGACTTTAATTTTTTATTTTTATTTTAAAAGGTTGCTTCCTCATTCATTTTGATTTTATTTTCCTTTATAAAATAATTGAAGGTCATATACTAGATGCATTTATTGAGAATAATATTGTCTCCCTCATTTTAAATTTCTAGATAAAGGTTCTATCATTTAGTTTAGTTATAAATTTTTAAAATGGAGCGACATTAAGGTTAAATACATAATTTGTGGTGAATATAATGATGGGCCTTGTTGTAATAATTAATTTTGTGGGTAAAGTATTCAATTTTTAATATATTAATTTAGTCTTTTAGTATAGAATTAAAAAAATAGAAGAACAAGAATTGTGTAACATTAATTAAATATATAGATTACATAGTGATTACATACAACTCTTATTAAATCAATTATGAGGTTTCATCTTTACAAATTACAAATTTCCTTATTGATATGAGTAGTTCACTATCTTTGATGTATAATATAGATCTTGTTAGAAAATGTGCTCCTTAACAAAACCGTAAATTGATATGTTTATTGATTAGTCTCTAGATGGTTAGACCTCAACCCATAAACCTTTAAAGTTTCACATATTTAACTTATATCCCCTTTTACAATATAGGCATATTAATTAAAACATGCATATTCCATTCAAGTGAACTTATTTTTGAATTTAAAGTATCATCTTGTACATCTCTCTAACAATATATAAAATATATAGAACTATAGAGGGAAAAAGTGCATACCTTTTACTTTTCTCTTTTTGTCTTGGGCCATTTTGGGTCAATGCCTTGGATGCATGATTATATTGCATCATTTGACTACTTTGGAGCACCAACTGGCCCAAGACCTAATACAAAGTTGTCTATTATTTAATGTATCACTATTCAAAACTAACCTAATATGGAGTCCAAGGGGCTGTGTTCTATTGGTTAAAGCATTGAGTTCTCATTGTGGAGATCAAAGTTCAAATCCCAAAGGGACATCTAATATGGAATTCAAAGTTGTGACTCTTAGTCTTCCACAGTTGGCTTCTAGGTGGTTTCTAATATATGGATTCTAATTTGTGACTCTTGGTCTTCCATAGGTTGATTCTAGTGTGGTTGCTCGAAATGAGGTAATAGTGGTTTCTAATAAGTGGATTCTAATTTGCGACTCATGGTCTTCCATAGGTTGATTCTAGCGCGGTTGCTCGAAATGAGCTAGTATTAGTGTCATGGTTGTGGTTGTTTGATATGAGCAAATATTAGTGTCATGTAATGGTCTCAAGTTGATGCTCGTATGAGCAAAATATTTGTAAACTGTCTGGAATATTAAAAAAAACTAACCTAATATGGTCTCTACTATATTCCCTATATTGGATTCTATCCCATGAGCTAGATCACAAATGTGATATCGTTCCCTTTTTTTGAATTATAAATATTGTATTCCAAGGTCGACAATCCTACATGTAATTCACCTTTTCGCCCAATGTAAATAGTTTTAAAAGTAAGGTAATTTATTAATAATTTAATTTACTTAATGTAATAATAGATAAGTTACTCACAAATTATATTAAATAAACATTAAAAAAATAACAATATATCTATGCAAAAAAATATATTGAAGAAGGAACTTTTATAAACATCAATTATATCAATAATCTAAATAGTAAAACATTAATAATAATAACAGTGAAACATTAGGGCAATGACTATAAACAAAATTGATAAATACATATCTGTAAATCAAGAAGAAGCTGATTTCTGGCACACAAAGGATTAGTTACAAGCCTAGGGTTTTCAGGCAAGGGAGCACTGCAGGAGGACACAGTTCTTACACAGAACCCCACATGCCTTCACGACATGAAATAAACACGGTTCTTACATAGAACCCCGCATGCCTTCACGACATGAAATACACACAGCCCTGGCCAAGACACTCCCAGGTGTACGCTGTACCCCGAGTTGGACACACACTGTATGCCCCTTCTCCAATGCCCAATGCCCAATGCCCAACCACCAGACCTTAACTATCCCCTCTCTTATGCTCCTTTCAATTTATCCTTATGTGTATTGTGTTCTTCTCCTATGCCTCCTCCCCCATTCTCTAGTAATTTACGGGTTTTTAATAATACCCCAAGGGTGGTTACAAAAGTCACACCCTTTCATTATAATAATGTTTCTTAATTACTTTGAAATTTATATATTCCTTTATTACAAATTCTTTCACGGGAAAAAGTCTCATAACACTATATGTACATGATTCTTATTTGTTAGATAGTGCATAAGTTCTAATTGTGTGCCTAGGGAATGTTTTCAAAGGAATCGTCCCTAGGTGGTTTTAGAATCACATTTAGAGACCATTTTTTTAAGACAATACACTTGCATATCTATCACTACTACATTAACACATTTATTTAAATCAAATCCATCAATATTTGACATCCATTGCCAATGCATACATCGAGTAATTGTCAAACACAATCAATCCTTGTTCAACATTAAGCTTCCACAAAGATTTAATGTTCTTAATTAGCATCTTTTATCATTACTATTATCTTATTCTTGGAGCTCTTGAATAAGGTGCAAAGAAGTCTTGAACTTCAATCATTGCATAGTAGGCCTCACGATGTTCTTTAGTATCATCATATTTTTTCTTATCTTAGATATCATCGTCCAAGCATGTGTTGTAGGTAACAAGGACCAAATTCTACTTAGGACAGGAACACAAAAATATAGAAGGGATTGCACTCGTAGATAAGATTTTGGTCCCAATTACATTTATAAAATTGTGCTTCTTTGATATCGATCATCCTAGGTCTTTAAACCAAAATTTGACTTCAATTTTTTGTAATCAATATTTTGCCACATGATGACACCAACCAAAGTCTATCATTTTCCAATTTTAAGGTATCCCACCCTATTCCATCTCATTTCTGTTTTCAATAGATGTCTAATTGTAATGTTGAAATCTCATATCCATTCCCTTTTCCCATATATTTTAGGCTTGCTTTAATTATTTGGAATGTCCTAAACATAGTAACTATTTTACAAGTGACATATCATTACATAGGGTTGACTCGTGACATCATCATATCACAATCTTTTTACCACTTGTCTCTAGAGATTGATCGTGATCCTTAAACTCCCTATTTATTATCTTGAATTAAATCTATAGGTGCACACTTAACCTAGGTCACTTTTGTAGCTGTGGATATAAATATGGAACTTTTAAAATGCAAATTCAAAATAAATCTCATTGACTTTCTCCTACTAGTTTTTTTGAGCTAACCTAGAGCATATTTGGTTTTGATTTGAGCGCAACATTTTATTTAAAAGCATTCACTCATTCATTTGAAAATCATCGAGGTATTTATTGATGACAGATCAAGAGTTTGAATTGTATTTAAGGAATGAAAGGAATTTAGCATTGTTATCACATCATTATATCAACATACATCATCTTAGGTACATTGCATGCTTGATTGTTATCTTCAATCTTCATTTATTGTCATTAAATTAGTCCAACTAGGGATTTGTCTAATAAGAATGTATCCATCACAATTCAATTGATATCTTGAAGGTGCTCTTAAAAACCAATCCTTACAAACATTTGCGTCTTAGAAAACCAAGATGAGAAAATTGCAACAATTATCTATCTGCTAGCTTAGTCCCATATGTGCAAGTTCAAGTTCACCCACTAAATCATGGATATGAGTTCCGCTAGCATGGATTTCAATTGAAGCAACATATAGTCAATATGGGTTTTGAGACAGTTGCTAAACAAGCCCTAAAAATTCTAGTGTTGTGGGAAATCAATTCTTGACATCTTTGACATCATTCCCCCCTCTGAAATCCACCTAAGTACCACATTTATTTATTTTTTAACATTTATTGTTTCTAATCCCAACTATTAAATCAAAAGTAGTTATTTATGCAAATGGTTTCATTTATATAATCAATCAGGTTGTTTACTTTCCTTTTAAGAAAAACAAGAAATAAAAAATAAAAAATAAAACATTAAATTTATGTCTCATTAGAAGTAATCTAAAATAATTCATTAATATCAAAAGATCGTAATTTAATTGATGAAAATGTTACTATGTTTCTAAATTTTGCCATCCATCAAGATTAAAATTTCTTGAAAATATAATTACGTCAAATTCAAGATCGAATCTTGAATAATTGACATATTGATTCCACCTATTCTTAACCTATATAACTCAATAAAATATAGAATATACAGGTGTACAAAAAGAATATGAGAGAATAAATTCATACAAAGATAGTGAGATATTAGCTTCAATTATCCTTTGTTTGGAATTAGATGCAAAATCTATTTGGCCCTCCATTTAATTTAATTTTCTATTTATTTAATAGTGGAATACAATGCACTCATCTTAGTGGATGAACGTCGACGAGGAATGATCACAAAATTTATATACATTATTTTATTTTGTTCGATAAAATAAGTTATATTCGACCGACATGAAAATCATTATCGCCAACTATTAACAATTTGTGGACATAATTATCCTCGGATAATGTAAAATGGTTAATGTTTTATTTGTCTATTTATGTCTTATTCTTTGTCACTTTTTTAAAAGATTTCATGTGTATTGTGATTTATAAAGATTTGAAAAGAACGTGATAAGGTTGAATATATATTCTTTTCAATACAGCTGTTTTTAATTTGAAAAAATAAATAGATTATTTAATATTTTGGACATATGATTATATTTAGTGTGAGAAATCATAAAAGAGAGAAAAAGGATATGTATAGTTTTGTTTTTTTTGTCTCTTGTCAAATATGAGAATTGTTGAGACTTAATTTTCAAGAGTGGGTATTCAAATCTAGTATCACGTTTCGAGTTTTATTCTTAAGTTTGTCCCATCAAAATTGACACTAAGTTCATTACTATAATAAATTAATGTTTAGAAGTCTCTTCATTTAGTTTTTTTGTCATTATAGATATTAGTTAAACTACTAAAAAATCTTTATCTTATTGGAAGGAAATAAGTCTCGCCCTACAAGGTTTTATTTAGGTCTATCTAATGATGAACGATAATTAATCAACCAAAATTAAATAAAGGAAGTGAGAATGATAATGTAAATGAAATTGTTGTTCTTTAATCAACTAATGTGTCGTGATTAATGCAACATAATGAGGATCTAGGTGTGAACCATGACTCTGTAGTCTAGACTTGGGATCAAGGCACCAAACCTTTGCATCTTGATCCCCTAAATAAAATACAAATTTAATTTACTCATACTAGTGAGAGGATTCTTTTTCTTGCAACATTTTCAAGCCCATTGTGCTTATAAGAACATATCTTGAGGAAACCCGACTTAGAGATATTGCTAGATGGATTAATAACAAGCTTGTATGAAGTAAGCTCATTATTTGTACACACTATTGGGGATTAAATCTAACTTTTTTAATTTACGAATGTATAGTTTTCTTGTTTACTTTAATATGGTTATGTTTTAAATCGATATTAAGGCCTAGCGACATTCTTTGTAGTCTTTTTAATGCATTTGGGCATGTTTTAGGTTCAACACATTAGCATTTTACCATCAAATTTATAATTAACCTCAAGGAGTACCCCCTTGGCTTAAGAAAAGTCTAAATAAGTAGGATTTTACCTACCTTGCATGCACTAAATCTTTTTTTCCCTTTGCCTAATCATAATTTCCAACCTTTTTATCTTGACTTGACATTTCCTAATTTCAAGATTTGAGCTTATATTTTAGGGTTAAGGGAGATACATTTTCAAGATACAACTAATGGAAAATAGATAAATTAATGAGTTCCGTGAAGGAATTCTCTCGTAGAGTTGCAAGAAATGAAAGAGGAATACCACCTAATAAGTCTATACCACATTCTAATGAAGGCATGTGATTGATTAACATACAATATTAATAATCTTGAGAGGCCTGGCTAAACTGATAGACAAATAGTTCATAGGTAAGGAAGTTAGGGTCAATAAGATAAGGACACTCTTGAAACACTAAGGAAAAAATACATAAACATACAAGAATGTGTTCCTTAGTGAGAGACATGCTCCATACCTCATGACCCTTCTATATGTGTAACTACCCTTTCTATAGTGAAGGAACCTAAGTTTCCAACTAATGGGGGTGGTTTAGATTACTATCAAGATAAAGAAGGGAAGACAATATAAGTGTGCATGATTGCAAGGATGCATGTGACTAACATGAATATAAAATTAGCACTACATATGTTGAAAACTTGAATCTATTAGTGTGAATATGTCAGCTCCTTGAGTCAATTTGAAATATTGGCTAATGCAACTTGGTATGCCTTCAGTATTATATGCAACACAGGAATAAGATGGTCATTCCCTTTAATGAATACATCAAATCTCTTACTAATGCAATTGTTATGTAGGTGCAAAAGGGTTACTAATTGAGAAACATGCAATTTGGTACAAGGAATGACAAATTTTCTTGTTTTATGCTTGTGAGTGGTGTATTTACATGTCTATGGTTTATTATCCTATTTTTACATGTCCCTATCATGTTCTTATGGGTCAAAGCCACTGATACAATTCCTATCATATTTAATTTATCTACATGGATGCAATTGACCATTGATCTATAGTTTTTCCTCTAACTCAACTATGACCATAGATTTCTATCACAAATTCAAATGTAATAGCATGGTGTTCACACTCACGGGATTCTAAACTATTGATAGCATTCACTGTAGTGGTTGGGGATATGTTTACATTACTTGATTATACATTAGTCATCAATGTGTGCTCTAAATACTTAAATTTGACTATTCATGTTAGTATAATTGGAATTTAAGGGTTGTAGGTGCATTTACATGGCCTATGACAACATTTTCAATCTTATTTCTAATTTACAGGGACTTTACAAGTTGTTGAAAAGATATTCCAACCACCCAAGGGTCATGTGTAGTGTGAAAGAAGGGATTTTTTAAATTGTGACTTTCTATTATGGTATTTTTACTTTTTAGCACAATTATTTACATGGAATAGTAATGGGAGACATTTCATGTTCTCAATGCAAAGGAATGATGCATATTATGTTGCAAGCCTACATGTAGATTATTATTGACTTGCATGGGTAACTACATTCTTCCCTTGTCATGATGTACCAAACCATAGTTTAAGGATTTTTTCTTCATCAAAGCATATGTCATTATTTTACATGCATATGTGTTCCAACTGTGATAAGTATGATTGCTAATATAACATGATTTGATGTCTATCTCTAATTTGATGTGGTTTAGATTGGGTTGCAATTGTAATTTAAGTATACATTTGTGTTGTATTGGGGTTGATGGATGAGAGAAGGATTGTAGACCTAAAACCAAGGTGTCCTCTCTTTTCTTATGGAGCACAAAGCATTAAACATGAAGGTGTGATTTTGAAGATTGAGGGTATAACTTTTTATGTTTTAAACCAATGATAAAAGTATTTAATATATATGATCATTTTTGTTAAAATTGTGTGAATATTGTTGTGATTGATGTCAAACTAGTTATTTGGTCTGGACCGGACAACATATGCAGTTCATTGTTGTCAATCCTATTATCCAGATTGGTCTGGATGTTGTATGCAGTCAGTATATGTAGTTTTTGTTATGAGCATGTGTTATGCGTTTTGGTATGGCTATGTGTTGTGATGCAGTAAGATGGAGATGATATAATGGAGTGATTTTCATAAGATCCCTTCCGCTGGGATCGTATGTTGTGTTTACACTGGTCCCGGTATCAGCTATTTCGGTATGTCTCATGGTTTGGAATTCTTGGTATGTGTGGAATCTATATTTTGGAGTTTGGAGATGTTATGGGTCAGTATTTATGGGTCTGGATGACCTTGTCCCATTCTGGTAATTAAGGTATATGTATTGGTGAATGAATTATGTGAAGAAAGCGTGTAGATCTTGCGGGGTCTAACTTGACCTTATGTTCAAGGCTTTGTTAGATAACATGTTGATATCTATATATATATATATATATATATATATATATATATATATATATATATATATATATATATATATATATAAGCATGGTGAATGTGTGTATGATGTATGAAGGTGTGTGTGTGTATGCGAAAGAGACATAACAATGAAGATAGTAGAGAAGCAGAGTGTGAAGTGTGATTTGCAGACAATGAAGGCAGTTGGTGCAGAGTCAGAGTGCAATTAGTGTTGCAAGACAGTTGTAAAGAGATCTTTCACCGGACTTGCTACAGGACAGTTGTATAGAGATCTTTCACCAGATTTGTTGTAGAGTTTGTGGATTGTGATTTGAGCTTAATATTGGAAATGAACTCATGCATTTGGAGATGCAATCCTCTTCAGTTCAATCCTACCTGTTGCAGTGAGCATTCCGACAGTAAGCCATCTTTTGTATCTTTGCAGTGAGCAGTCTGATAATGAGCTATTTTGCAATCTGGCAATGAGCCACCATTTTGTAAAACACCATATAACTAGTTATATTCTCTTGAGAATTAACACTCTCTGTGGTTTTTCCTATTTGGGTTTTCCACGTATAAAATCAGGTGTTTCTCTTGTGGCTGTGTTTTTCATGTTTATTCTACATTTGTTGTTTTATATCTGTTAAGCATAATTGATGAAGTTTGATATTTCAGTAGAAGATTAAAGTTTGATAAAAGTTTTAATATTTGTGGGAATACTGATTCCCCCCCCTCTAAGTATTCTATTCCTTTCAACCAAGTCAATACATTTTTAATAGAGAATGTCTGCTTGATATTTATATGCATTATTTGGAATATTGTCTATTCATCGAATTATATTTTTATAATTTATGCATTATGTGCTTAGTTAACTTAGGAGTAGTAATACCTTTAAGGAACCTTCCCCAAAGATGATTTCGACTGCAATGTAAGAAATATGTATGGTTGATCAATAATCTATAAAGTATGTTCAAGCATTTTCAATATCATATTTGTACATTCTATTCCTTTAGATATTCTTGTGCCTAAGCTCAAATGTATGCAATTATGAGATCTAGTCTTTGGTGTTCTCAGCATCTTTACCACTAGTGAACACTTGATTTACTCGTGCATTTAATTTTAGTTGATAACCTTCACTCTATAGCTCAAACTTGGATCAAGGATCCAATCATTTGTATTTTTCTCCCTCACTAAATTCAAACTACTAGTTACAAACCCACTCATAGTGACAAGATCAACTATCTTGTAATTTCTACAAGCCCATTAGGCTCATAAAACTGTATCTAGATTGATTTAGAGATCTATTATTATGGGGCTTAGCATTATTTATTCCACATAGTAAGTGTATATGAAGTAATTTCATTGTTTGAAAATATTGTCGTGGATTAAATTTGGGTATACTAAGTTGCATGCATATTTAGTTTGTCTACTTGAATGATTTTGTGGTGTGAACCAACATTAAGAATTGGTGGAATTCTTAGGGTTCTTGGTCTAAAACATTAGTATTTTATCATCCACTTTTATTTTTAACCTTAGGTACCACCCCCTTGGATTAATGAAATCGTAAAGAAGGATTTACCCTAACTTATGCATCGAACATGTTTATTATCCTTTACCCAATCATAGATTTGACCCTTTTGTCTTAAGTTGACATTCCCTAGTTTCAATACTTTCTAGCTTGTATTTTATGGTCTATAGAGATGTAGTTTCAAGATATAATTGATGAAAAATTAGATAAATAGATGGGTGCTATGAAGGACTTGTTCTATAGAGTTGCAAGAAATAAAAAAGGATTACCACCTAATAATTTTGCACCTTATTTTGATGAAGGTATATGCTTGATTGATAGGGCTTATATTACTAATTGGTTTAAGAGTCCAAGCTAAAATTATAGATATATAATTCTTAGGTAGGAAAATCAAAGTTAACAAAGTAAGGATACTCAAGTGAACTGCTAAAGAAAGAACACATAAGCATTATGTTTTAGTAGAATAATGGTCAAAATAGGAAAACTATAACTAGCTTCAAAGTATCATTTTATGTATTATTAGTGTACTCTATATTCTATATGGTCCCATTTTATCCAAATAGTGTCTCTCATGGTTTTTCAACATGATCATAATATTCGAAGCTTGTTATCTCTAATATATGATGTAAATTTATTATAAGTTTGTTGTGTTACTATATGGATGAAAGTGCATGCCTTGCACTTTTGCACCTTCATTGTATGTTGCTTTGTATAGATGTAAAATCACATGCATAACACAATTTGAATTGTTTGGTGCCTTAATAAACACTCTCGCTTGAACCTACTAGCCAACCACTACTATGATTTCTCTTGGTTTGGACCAATAACCATTCATTACATTTCCCCGCTTAGGACTATGTCACATGGCACAACCCAATATTTTGGTTGGACTATCTTATCTTGGAGTCAAGTTTTTTAGAATGTGGCTATTATCTTGTTAATCCACATGCTAAAGTTTCTCAATTTTAATGACTAAAGACTTGATTATAGATATCTCCTATATCATTACGCTTGGTAAGTGTTATCAAGTGATATCAAGAGAATACAATGTCAATTAGTAATATCATTAATCAAAAAATATCCAAAGGATATTTTACATCACTATATTATTATTATTGCACACTTGTATTTGTGAACTTCCACTTGTTACCAATGGATCAAATTATAATTGAGACCAAATAAGAGAATTTCCTCACACCTCAAAATTAAGATCCATGTGCTTCATAGTACGACATAAAGCTTCCAAAAATAGACATGTAGGAGAATGAGAAAATATATCAAATAGATCAATAATGAAAGAGGATAGGGCCATGCTATTGGACATTGTTGCTGCTAGGATATGTTGTTGTCATTGATGTCAACATGTTCCCGTGTTTTGGTATTGCAGAGAGTTGTTTGGTGATCCAGTGTTTGTAGTGATTTGATTTGGTTGGTTTATCTGTTTGGGATGTTGAATCAACTAGAGATACCTCATTCTTTATTGATTCCATGATGCTATGTGGTGATTTGGTTGAGTTGTGGATTTTGGTATAAAGATTGTTCTTCTATTTTGTGGTTGGCAGAGTTTGGTATTTGATCCGTTGTGCTTCGGTATGACTATATCTTTGGTTACGGATTTGGGAGAATGTTTAGGATGTTCATGTGTATCTTCATTTCAGATGGTTCATGATTTGGTGCTCTGCAAGTTATCTTTCTAGTCCGAATTGTTGCTGATAAGTGTTCTTGAGTGTTAGAGTGATGATCGATGAAGATTTGATTAAGTGGTGTTGGTGCAGCTATTGCAGATGGTTCTAATGTACTTGTTGGTGTTTCCTGATATTGTCCTATTTGATTTGGTGGTTTGCATTGATCCTTGTGCACACTCTTGAAGATCTTATGGGTCTGGTGATATTCTTCATGTTATGTGGTATTTTTGGAGGTGTATTGTGTTGCAGTTGATCTTGGCAAGATTTCTGGTGGTGTTGCATGTTTGAAGATTTAGTTTAGGTCCATGCTATGTCGTCTATGGAATTGTATTGGTTTGGTGGTTGATTTATGTATCATGTGATATAATTTTATAATTAAGGGTTGAGAGTTTGGTCGACCTTGTAGTCAAGGTTGATGAATTATATAAATAGGTGGTATATTCATGCATTTTATGTATTGTCATTGTGTCTGCATTATCAAAGAGTGTTGTATGTGCACATAAGCAAATTTATCCTTTGGTATAGTGTATTGAGGAGAGATTGTTGTAGGGCAGACAAATGAGCTTAATAGGAACTGTCATCAGGCACTAACATATGCTATCTTTGCAGTTCATGTAATCCAGATTGTGGTCCGAATATTATTGTAAGGTAGTGAACCTTCCCTGAGGGTTGGATCCTTCTGGGTCATGACATTTTGAGCAGTGAACTCTAGGTAGTGTGCCTGAATGCATGTGCATTCCCCATTGTAATATTTACACATACTACTGCAAAGTATTATCTTATTGTGGGTAGGTTCCCACCATGGTTTTTCCCTTAACCGAGTTTTCCACATCAAAAATCTTGGTTTTATGTGTGTTGTTGTTGTTGTCTTTATCTTTATTCTTGTTGCAATTGATCAGATCTGAGATTGTGCTTAATTCATTTAATCTGGTGAGAACTAAATCACCCCCCCCTTAGTTTTCCTTCATTATTGTTGCCAACAATTGGTATCAAAGCCAAATCCTCTGGAAGAAGCTTGATCGCTTGAGGAGATCTGGGATGGCAACTTATGTTTTCAAGAAGGAGAGTCTGAGATTTGATGGAAGCAATTATACTGTATGGAAGGACCAAATGGAATTTCACTTGAAGTGTCTTGGAAATGAGTATTGGAAGATTACAAAGAATGTGTACAATGTTCCTCGGAATGGACCGGTTATTGTTGTTGAGATCAAGGATGATGAACATAACATAAGAGCTAAGGAAGCATTGTTGAGTGCCTTGACCGATTCAGAAATGACAAATGTGATGGGTTTGCAAGCTGCACATAAGATTTGGAAGAAGTTAGAAACCTTGTATGAAGGAGATGCACAAGTCAAAGTAGCTAAGTTGTAGAGTTTGAAAGGGAAGTATGAGGCATTGAAGATGGGAGAAGATGAAAACATAACATCCTTTATGGCTAAGGTGAATGAGCTTGTCATGAACACCATATGTGTCGATGGAACTCTTGAAGAAGATGATATTGTTGCTAAAGTGCTGAGATCATTGCCTCGTGCTTACAAGCATAAAGTAGCTGCTATCTATGAAATCTAGAGTGTGACTACTGTGACCAGAGACATGTTGGTTGGAAATCTTATTGCATTTGAGTTGAGTGAATTTGGAGAATCACATGGAAAATATGAGACTACATTGAAAGCCTTTGTATCCGGGAGAGAGTTCATGTTGGGTATCCAGATATGAAAGAGAAAAGAGAGAGATGAAAGAGCAAGAAAGAGAATTGGATGAGCTTGAAGCACTTATTGCTCAGAGATTGCCTAAGGGAGCCAATAAGTATGATGGAAAGTTACCTTTAAAATGTTCTCTTGTAATAAGATAGGTCATTTTGCTTCTAGGTGCCTTGAAAGAATGTCTAGATATGATAAGCATGAAAGGCATGATAGATTTGATAAGTATGATAGATATGACAAGCATGATAAGAATGATAAGCCCTATAAGCCTAACCGAAAGTTTAGATATTAGAAGAGGTGTTATTATTCTGTTGATGAAGGTGTGATAGATGAAGAATCAAAAAGTGGGAATTCAGAAGATGAGTTTGTATTTATTGCGATCAAGGAAGATGATCCGATACCAATTAATTCTACAAACTTCATTGTTTTTTATTATGGAAAAACAGGGTTTGAGGGGACCCGAAACCCCTTACAACAGGTTTTGGAGGGACCCGAAACCCTCAGATTTTACCAGGATCTAGAACCCAAAGAACAACGCTGCCAAAGAAAATAAACCAAGAAAACCAGCAGGCCAAACAAAGCTGAGCCGACAAAAGCCAGCAAACACCAGCAGTAAGAACCAACCAAACACTTAAGATATAATCAAAATAGATCAAGTTGGCTACACCAACTAGGCTAAATATTTAGACTATGATGAGGGCATACACCCTCAGCCAAACAACAGGGATGTTTCCGACTCTCTTGACCTGAAACAAATACTTCGAACAACAAAAATCATGACTAGCCCATAACCAAAAACAACCACAATCAAGACTAGGCCCTTGAAAACTATCAGCAACCAGCCAGATAAGAAAAGACAAGGAAAAGAGATTTTGAAAGGCTTCCCTAACCTTAAAACTAGCTTTTGAAATGACTCCCAAAACCATTTCAAAGGGTTTTGCAGTGGTACCCTCAACCACCTTGAGCTGAAACAGAGGCCCTATCAGGAAAGCATCCATCCAACCAAGCTCCCCCGCATTCTCCACCTCAATAGGAAAATACAAAAAATAGCTCGAGAGAAAAGATCCAGCAACCAAAAAATCACCAGCCTCAAGAGAAAGGTCCTCCAAACCATGAGAGGAAGCACCAAAAAACTCCTTAACCACCCAAACACCAAGCAACCACTCCACCTCCATAGGAAGGCACAACGCCTCAAGAAGAGATCCATGGGATTGAGTAGTAAGAGAAAAAGCCCTCAAAAGGAAACCATTCGTGGAAGCACCGAGGGCCCACATAGAAGAAACGAGACCACCAAAAGTGTTACCAAACTCCAACAACACAAAAACAACCCCCACCTCAATAGGGAGATAACAAAGTTTATTCAGAAGGAGAGACCACACCAACTGCAGCACAATACCAGAACAACCTCTGCCCAGCATAGCCGCCTCAAAACAGTAGCACCCAACTCCTTCCCCGAAAGATATCTCCATCTCTATAGGAGATAAACCCTTCTTAACAGGCACATAGAGAGAAGAAGGGTGCCAAGAAACAACCCAAAACCAAGGCATATCCACCCAAAGGGCATCAGAAAAGCTCCACAAATCCCAACCCGAGATGAGGAAAATGAAAGAAGAAGCACTGCAAGCACAAAATACTCCGACCCAACAGGGGAAAGGGCGCAAAGAAGGGACACAAGCCAAAGCAGAGCAAAAAGGCCTTACAAGACCGACCCAGCAAATAGGAGAGGAAGAGAGAGCTGCCAGAAAACCCCATTGGCTCTGATCCACTAAGCCCACAGTTGCAGCAACCCAAACAACCGCCTCAGAGGGAGACCCCAAAATCCAATGCACCAGAAAGAGGGAACGAAGGGGGCATCGTGAATAATCCAGGTCAAGCCAGACAACGATGCCCATAGCCAAGGCTCCCAAGCCATCATCCTCATCATCGTCTGAATCCTCCCCTTCCTCCGCACCAACCGAAACCCTAGCTCCCGTGCTTCCGCTTCTGCTTCCGCTTCCGCTCCCGCTCATTGTATTTGATCTCAGATGTTGCACTATGTGCTTTTTAGCATTAAATTGTATGGTTTGAACCAAGGATGTAGGCTCTACAGGAAAGAAGCCCCACCATTTCTCCAAGGTTCTCCTCATGGACAAACATGCTCCATTTTCAACATGGTAGAGACAAACCCGCGGGGTTTGAATCTAGGTTGTAGGCACTACAGGCAAGAAGCCCCACCAAACTTCATTGTTGAGGAGAAATCTTTGGTTGTTAAGATTGAAGAGAAAAATGAATGGGTGATTGGCAGTAGTTGTTCACATCATATGTTAGGTGATACAAATAAATTTTTGAGTATGGAGAGGTATGATGGTGGTATAGTAAGATTTGGAGATGATAAAGCTTGTGTGATTCGTGGTAGAGGTTCTATATCTTTTAATGGTAAGCATAATATTGATGATGTCTTGTATGTTGAAGCTTTGAAGCATAATCTTTTGAGTGTTGGGCAGATGGTTGACAAGGGATATGATTTCCAATTCAAGAATGGTAAATGCAAGATCCATATGCCTCCGATATAGAGATTGCATCAAGGACTAAGACTAAAGGTAATATCTTTCATTTGAATGCTGGTGAGAAAAGTTGTTTGATTGCCCAGATTGATGAAAGTTGGTTGTGACATAGAAGGATGTGTCATGTTAATTTTGACTGCATGATAAGGATAAGTTCTACTCAAGCTGTTAGAGATTTACCTAAAATTGTGAGGCCATCTAATCCGGTATGTAAGGAATGTCAGTTGGGAAAGATAACAAGAACTACATTAAAGAGTAAGCTATATTCATCTAATAGATTGTTAGATCTTGTGTATACTGACTTATGTGGTCCTACAAGAGTGAGAAGCACGCAGGGTGACATATATTTCATGTTGTTGATTGATGATTATTCTAGGATGATCTAGGTTACCTTTCTAAGGGATAAATCATAAGCATTGGAGAAATTCAAGATATTCAAAGCTAAGGTGGAGACTGAGACAGGGTTGAATTTGAAGTCCCCAAGATCTGACAGAGGAGGAGAATTTACATCAGGAGAGTTTGATACATTTTGTGAGAAGAATGGAATTAGAAGACAATTATTTGCTCCTAGAACCCCTCGGCAGAATGGAGTTGTTGAAAAGAAGAACAAAACCATTTTGGATGCTGCCAGGACTATGCTGATAGAAGGAAATGTTGCACAAACCTTTTGGAGAGAAGTTGTTAGAACTGTTGTTTACACATTCAAGTGGGTGCATATAAAAGGTGATTCCGATAAGACTCCTTATGAGCTATGGTTTGGTCATGTTCCTATAGTTAGATATTTCAGAGTTTTTGGAAGTAAATTTTATATCAAGAGAGATGAAGATATAGGAGAGTTTGATGCAAGATGTGATGAAGGAATCTTTTTGGGTTATTCTACTAAGATCAAGGCCTATCGATGTTACAACAAGAGACCGAGAAAGATAATAGAGAGTGCAAATGTGAAGGTTGATGAATGTCATGGAAAGCAGATCAGAGCATGACGATATGAGTTTGATGATGAAGATATTATTTTAAAACCTGTGCAGACTGAGATCTTGAAGTAGAATGATCTGATAGAGACAAGTAATCTGGATATTGTTGCTACCAGTGAAGAAGTTCAAGAGCCAAACAATCAGAATAATTAGAAGACTCTGAGGTATGTAATATTGAATCATTCAGAAAATCAGATTATTGGTGATGAGAATAAAGGTGTGATGACTAGGAGAAGGATTGTTGCTGGAGAGATATAATTGATTTCAAAGATTGAACCTAAAGATGTTGTAGAAGCATGTAAAGATGAGAATTGGACAAAATCAATGGAAGAAGAGTCGAATCAGATTGATAAAAATAACACTTGGGAGCTTGTTTCGAGATCTAAAGACAAGAATGTAATTGACACTAAATGGGTATTATGGAATAAATTAAATGAAGTCAGCAAAGTAATTAGAAACAAGGCAAGACTGGTATGTAAAGGGTGTTCTCAGATGGAAGGTATTGACTATGAGGAGACTTTTTCTCTGGTAGCTAGAATTGAAGTTGCTAGATTGTTTCTTGCATATGCTGCTTACAAGAATTTCAAGGTGTATCAGATGGATGTTAAGTTAGCCTTTTTGAATGGTGATTTAGAAGAGGCAGTCTATATTGAGCAACCAGAGGGATTTTCATTATCAGATGAAGGAGATATGGTATGCAAATCGAAGAAAGCATTGTATGGACTTAAGCAAGCCCCCCGAGCCTGGTATGGTAGATTGGATAAGTATTTGTTGAAGTTGGGATTCTGTAAAGGTACTGCTGATAGTAATTTATACTTTAAGGTTGATAATGACAATATTTTGATTGTTGAAGTCTTTGTTGATGATATCATTTTTGAAGGAGATGGTGATTTGAGTATGAATTTTGTTGATGATATGCAAAAGGAATTTGAGATGTCTATGATAGGTGAGATGAAAGTCTTCTTAGGATTGCAGATTACACAATTACACAAATTGAAAAAGGCATTTTCATTTCTCAATCTAAGTATGTGAAGGAATTATTGAAGAAGTTTGGGTTAGATGAATCCAAACCTGTTGGAACTCCTATGGTGAGTGGATGCAAGTTGTATAAAAATGGTGAATCTCAGAAAGTTACTTAGACTTTTGTATAGATCTATGGTTGGTGGATTGTTGTACTTAACTCAGACTAGGTCGGACATTATGCATGTTGTTTGTCTTTGTGCTAGATTTCAAGCTGATCCTAAAGAGACTCATGTTACTACTGTGAAGAGGATTTTCAGATACTTGAAGGGGACTGTTGACTACGGTTTGTGGTATCCAAAGAATGATGATTTCATGTTATGTGCCTATACTGATGCTGATTGGGCAGGTGATGTTGATGACCGAAAGAGCACTATTGGTGGAGCTTTCTTTTTAGGAAATAAGTTGATTTCATGGTCTAGTAAGAAGAAATATGTTGTATCTCTATCTATTACTGAAGCTGAATACATTATTGTTGCTAGCAACTGTACTCAGGTAGTTTTTATGAAGCAAATGTTGAAGGATATTAGAGTTGTTTATGATGAGCCTACTGTTATATACTTTTATCATTCAAGTGCTATCAATATTTCCAAGAATCCGGTACTGCATTCTAAAACAAAGCATGTATCAATAAAGTATCATTTATTGAGGGAGAAAGTTAATGATGAAGATATTAGATTGGAATATGTATCTACAAAGGATCAGATTGCATATATTTTCACAAAGCCTTTACCTGTAGATATATTTGTCTATTTTAGAGACAAGTTAGGGGTCTTTGCCCCTCCAGATGAAAACTAGATGCATGGATTTGCATCAATCTGGTGGACTTCAGAGCCTTATCTCTTTATCTGGGTTGATGAGTTGGTGCTGCTACTCAGTCGAAGTATTCAGACAGTAATTCAGATGTTCGAAGTTGTGAGTTTATCTAAGGGAGAGAAATTGTCCTTCTTAGAGGAAGATATTATTTGGTTTGGGGAGAGAAGCATGGTTTGTATTCTGTCTTTGGCATTGTTGTCAAAGGGGGAGAGATGCATGTGAAAAACTACTTTATCTTTGGAGCTTTGTGTGCATGATCTTAGGGGAGTTTGTTGGAGATTGTTGGTGTTGATTCATTCCTTTGCATTGATTGTTTTTCACATTCATATGTTGCCATCAATTCCAAAGGGGGAGATTGTTGGACACTGTTGCTGCTAGGATATGTTGTTGTCATTGATGTCAACATATTCTTGTGTTTTGGTATTACACAAAGCTGTTTGGTGATTCGATGTTTGCAGTGAGTTGATCTAGCTGGTTTATCTGTTTGGGATGATGGATCAACTAGAGATACCTCATTCTTTATTGATTCCATGATGCTATGTGGTGATTTGGTTGAGTTGTGGATTCTGGTATAAAGATTGTTCTTTTATTCTGTGTTTGGCAAAGTTTGGTATTTGATCCGTTGTGCTCCAATATGACTATATCTTTGGTTGCAAATTTGAGAGATTGTTTTGGATGTTCACGTGTATCTTCATTTCAGATGGTTCGTGATTTGGTGCTCAAGTTATCTTTCTAGTCCGAATTGTTGCTGATAAGTGTTCTTGAGTGTTAGCATGATGATCGATGAAGATTTGATTAAGTGGCATTGGTGCAACTATCGTGGATGGTTCTAATGTTATTGTTGGTGTTTCCTAATCTTGTCCTATTTGTTTTGGTGGTTTGCATTGATCCTTGTGCATGTTCTTGAAGATCTTATGGGTCCAGTGATATTCTTCGTGTTATGCGGTATTTTTGGAGGTGTAACGTGTTGCGATTGATCTTGGCGATATTTCTGGTGGTGTTGCGTGTTTGAAGATTTGGTTTAGGTCCATGTTATGCTATCTATGGCATTGTATTGGTCCGGTGGTTTATTTATGTATTGTGTGAAGTAATTTTGTAATTAAGGGTTGAGAGTTTGGTCGACCTTGTAGTCAAGGTTGATAAATTGTATAAATCGGTGGTATATTTGTGCATTTTGTGTGTCGTCGTTGTGTGTGCATTATTAGAGAGTGGTGTATGTGCACATAAGAGAATTTATCCTTCAGTATGGTGTATTGAGGAGAGATTGTTGCAAGACAGACAAATGAGCTTAACCAGAACTGCCATTAGGCATTAGCAGATGCTATCTTTGCAGTTCATGTAATCTGGATTGTTGTTTGAATATTATTGTAAGTTAGTGAACCTTCCCTAAGGGTTGGAGCCTTCTGGGTCATTACATTTTGAGCAGTGAGCTCTAGACAGTGTGTCTGAATGCATGTGCATTCCCCATTGTAATATTTACACATACTACTGCAGAGTATTATCTCATTGTGGGTAGGTTCCCACCATGGTTTTTCCCTTAACCGGGTTTTCCACGTCAAAAATCTTGATGTTATGTGTGTTGTTGTTGTTGCCTTTATCTTTATTCTTGTTGTAATTGATCAAATATGAGATTGTGCTTAATTTGTTTAATCTGGTGAAAACTGATTCACCCCCCTCCCCGCCCTCTCAGTTTTACTTCATTATTGTTGCCAACACATGTGACATGATCATGAACAAGAATAGGTTGTGTGTGCAACATAGTCTACATCATCAAATCTTTTTATATTAGGTCACTTCCATCATCTAACGATGATTCCATCACGAGATCTAGATTTTGACTAATTGTCACCACACATCAAAAGGTCAAAATCAACATCACAAGCAAATCATCCAAATAACTCTACGTTTTTCTTATATTTCACTCATCAAATTCTATTAATTTAAATTCATTTTTTATATTATTTATTAAATATTTTGAATCAAAATCATAATGTAGAAGAATATATTTCAAATCCTAGAGTTCTATAGTTAATATTTATTTTTCTAATTATATATTAGACATTGAATATTATATTATTCTCTTCTTGTATATGATTTATTCATATAATGGTTGAAGTTGCACACCTATTCTCTTTTCCCTTATGTTTTGGGCCTATTTTGATTAGAAAATCCTTAATGTAATAATGAGTCTAATAGTGGAATATTCTTGTGCAAGTTTGGTTCATCTCATTGAAAGGAATTTGTAGCCATATATAACTTTTTTCATATAACCCAAAGGGAGAAATCCATGCAAACAAGTATTCAAATTTGACATTGAAAAGATAACACAAGATATACCCTGATAAAGCCCTTAAGAGAGAAAAAATAGCCTTCAAAAGCATCCATCACTCATTTTTTTTATTCAGTAATAAAGATTAATATGCATCTACAAAATCTCTACAAATACCTATGAAGCATCAAGCTCTCTACATGCACTCCATATGAACAAGAAAATGAGAATCATGTAGCCGCACATCCCAATCCATGCTTCAAACCCTCACATGTGTAACCTACAAGAGATGCTCACAAAATCCAACCCTAAACTAGCCTTAGCCAAAATAACCAACCTTAAACAACTACTCATCTGCTTGCTTTTATAAGCAAGAGTTTACACAAAACCACCAAGTGGCATTACATAAACTTGATGTGACTAATACCACATGCTCATGAAAATATTTCTCTTGTAATTTAATTTTTGGTACTAAGTTTTCTTGATATTAAATATTTTCCCAATGTGCAAACACACATTAAATATTTATCCTAATGTTACATGTACAACACATAAAGTGACCCAAAGAATGTGTAACCCATGTGATGCATACATCCATATATCCTGTAGGTGCACTATGAACAATAATAATTATACTATAACATTATGCAAGGTGTACAATACATGTTTTCCTAATACACATCACCCTTTCACGATTCTATCACCACTCATCCAAACGTATTGGTCTAGATCCCTAAGCACTACATTCCCCATGTTGGATTAGATTTGTGGGTGTAGAATTGACCTAGGTCATTCTATATTTTAGAATCCCAACATCAAACTTTTAAAATTTAAAATTCATTTATACCATGCCAACCTCTTCACTAACCAACGTGAGACAACAAAACAAATGATTGTGTTGATTTATGTGATATCCCATTGTATTTAAAGACATTCATTTATTCATTTTGAAAGTACCTAGGAATATATTGAGCACATAGATGATTCAATTTGCAAAGGGAAATAAAGGTAATCTATCAACATTATTAGATCTTACATCGAAACACATTATTCTAGGTCCATTACACACTTGATTACTATCCTTAATTTTTGTTCTAAAGTTGTTGAATTAGTCTTCCAAGGGGTTTGAATAACTTGAATACAAGCCTCAAGATTCAATAGGTCCCCTAAAGGTGTTTGTAAATGCCATTAATCCCTATTGAGATTTAGATATCATAAGATCAATGAGCATATTTTAATAATTAGATTTCTGCAAGTTCATTCTTGCGGGTCTAGGTTTAGGTTCACACAATAGTTAACTTCCATAGATATGGATATTAGGTTTGCATGTGTTCTTCTAAATTAAATTTAAGGTATAATTGGTTTGTAGATTCTAAGACATCTATTTGAGCCAACCTTAAAAATCTAATATTTTAGCAAATCAACTTTCAACACCTTCAAAATCACTTTCCTATCTTTGAAATCTAGATAAGTATCGTGAATTAGATATTTAATTTCAATATCTAATTATATAGGTCCCAATTTATTTTTCTAGGTTGATTAATATTTAATTAGCCTACATGTTTTAGTGAAGTGTGTGCTTTTCTCCTTACATTTTTTTACTTTAATGCTCAACTTAGTAAAATAAATTATGCATGATAACCATGTTGGGCTTCAATTCCATAGTGCCATGTTTTGCTCATAGTTCCATTTCTTCTTGATTCCTTTTCCCCATTTTTTCCCTTTGTCCATTTACCTAGCATTAATGACTAGTTCAAGAAATTCTATAAAGATGCCTATTATTTAGTAAGATCCTAAGAGTTTGTGTTGGAGGGGCCTTTGTTTTTTCTAAAACTATGGGTTTATAGGTGGACTTGGGATCTAAGAAAAATTCCTATAGTTCTAGGTTCCCCCATAATCTTGGTCCTTGCCCCTCTTTGTGGCTTATTTTTTTTCTCTCCTTGGTTCTCAAGGGCCTTGACAACCACCCTTCCTTTCTTGTATTTTTAAAAATATTTGAAATAGTGGTAACCCCCTCTTTGTTCCATGCCCTCGAGCTATGGGTCTATGGTGGGACTTATAACCACAAAACATAATATTGAAAACCTTCGTCTCCTCAAGATCCCAACCTTTTCCATCTCCTTCCCCTATGCATTCCATTGTGCCTTGGGTATGTGGATAAAATCGGGGCAAGGGAGCCCAACCCTCAAAACATGTATCCAACAACCCCCATAACTTCTAGGTCACCATTAAGGCCCCAATTTAACTCCCATGGACTCCTAATGGTGTTTTCTTGCCCAAAGATACATTTTTTCAACTATCAGGCACAATTTGAAGTGTAGGGGTGATGATGAAATATGTACATGACCATGTCACCATTATGGAGTTGTTGAATTTTTTCCCACCCAAATCCACCCATGCAGATGTGGGCCACTCATTTTGAAGGTCCCATGACGTTACACGACCCCCACACACTAGATTTGTAGATTTCTCTTCCACCTAAAATTTCCAAGTGCAATTGGATGCTACAATCTGAAAGCTATAAATACTAGTATTAAATATAGAACATTCAAAAGGTTGGCCTTTGTTATTTCTAGATGGTCGCATGTGCTAGTTTGCTCCAAGAATTCAAACCACAACAATTTATTCCATTTTGGGAGCATCAACATCTTTTAGAATTAGGGGGTTAATCTTGTGATATTTATAATAAAATACTTCTATTATCATTTGTATATTTTCAAAGGATTTTCTTAGTCATGGCTAGGTTTTCTTCCTTGTCGTATTTGTTGGCATGAGTGTAATACTAAGATGTGATGAATATAACAACATTTGAATGCATTGCAAGATTTTTAATGATCTCTTCTATATTGTACATGGATGTATGTAGTTCAACAATGGATAATTAAACGCATTTTCTTGTTAAATATCATAAAATGTGGTTTATGTAGATGCATTGCTTATTATCTTTTACAATTTTAGATGATTTTCTTAGTCATAGCTAGGGTTTCATCCTTGCCATATTTGTTTTTGATTAAGGGTAAAGTAGGTTTTGAATGGACCTAAAACCCTATTTACAAATAGCTCCCAACAAGAAAAACACAGTCAACCAACAACCAGTAGTCAACCAAACAGGCACAAACACACAAACAACAAAAAGAAAAGCCTAGAACAAAAAGAGAATGACAAAACAAACAAGCACCATTAATGGAGGATATTTGTTGGCACAAATGTAATACTATTAAGATTTAATGAATACAATAGCATTCTAATGCATTTCAAGACTTTTAATGATCTCTTCTGAATTGTACATGAATGTGTGTAGTTTTGTAATAGATTATTAAGCATGTTTTGTTGTTAATATCATAATCTTTGGTGTATGTAAATACATTGCTTATTATCTTTTATGGTTTCAACTTGTTTTTCCTTTGATATAGTATGACTTTATTATCCACTCGGAAATATTGAACAATCACACTAAAAAAAATGAACAAATCATTCATTAGTAATTTAGGATTGGGAGTAAATCCCTATGTAATTCATAATTCAACAATTTTAAACAAGGGAATATCATTTCAATGAACATTGTCCTTGTGCCCTCATCTTGCATTTCGTACATTGGTGTTCTCATCAACTACATAAGAGGTTTAACACATCTGGGTAGTTTGCAGCCTAATGATATTCTTTAAGATCAAACATACATTGAATTGCAACATTCTCAAATCTTATGACATCTTTGCTCCCATTCAAGACACCTCTAGGAATACCCTCTTGGTTTTAAGTTGAGCTCAAAGTACATTGATGAACCTTGTTTTACGTTCTTGATGGCACCCTTTGACCTTGAAGCTAGAACAACAATTTTAGGATTGTGGAGCAGTGGTTTTGGGACCCAACAAATCCACTCACTAATCAAATATAATATATACATATATAAAATTAATTACTTATTTAAAAAATGAGCACAAATGAATGTAAAAAGATTTTTAATTGAAAAATAAACATCTTGTAATATCTTTACGCTGAAGGCGTCTCCTACTATGAAATGGACGGGCTAATTTTTTTGGATCAACGGTTCAACCTCCTCAATATAGCATGCAAGACGATTCAATCAATTTTGTCCGTTAGATTTTTTTCACTGGTTGTACGCCTCAATTACCATCTCCTTGTTGTACGTGTTGGACACATCCTCTGCGATGACATGACAAGCTCTTATACCTTTCTGTACGTGCTGGTTGTAGTGGCCGCATCCTCTGCTCTGACAAGCTCTTACAAAAAATTATTTCCCATCAGTGTTGTATTTCTATGCTAGCTCTTTACGGTCTTGTTAGCTAATAGACTATTCCTATGGGGGAAGCCCCACCAGAATAGTATCTCATGCTCACGCCGGTAAGTTTTTTGCGGCTATTTCTAGTTGAATTTTTTTGCAAACACATGTTTTTCACACACCACCACCTACTGATTGGCCACCTGTTGTGAGCCAGTAGATATTGGAATCAATGAGAAAAATATATTTTAAATAATGAGGTCGGCCAATGTTACCGAAATTTGACATTCGCATTTGTGATTGTTGATGTGCAAAATATGATAACATACACTAAAGAATGCAGGACACAGATTTAAGAAGTTCACATTTCTCGTAAATATATAATGGCTTCAACATTTCTGCCTTTAGTTATTTTGCTTTCTTTTTACATTTAATGGTAAATTTTTAGGTGTAAAAAGTGATTTTTTATATTATTATTTTTCAATCTTCTAACTTTTACAAATTTGGGATAAATTGATAGTTAATTTAATTTTTTTAAATTATAAATTTTAAATTAAAATGAAATTCTTGGAATTTATTACAAAAAGTCTTTGGTTATTACGAGAGAAAAAAGAAGCATAATCACACAATCAATCCAAACTAATCAACAATAAACTTCTAAAATTAGATGCAATAATAGATAAAAGGGAGATTTTAAAAAAGGCATTCAAGATATCTTATTTTAATTTTCTTGAAAAATATGATTTTTCTTAATACCCCACAACTATAGTTGAAAATTACAAGTCATTAAGTGTGTCATCGTCTCTGAGAAAATCTATTTCACTTAAATCTCTCACCTTACACGGAACTACGCTATTTGTTATCATCAATCCATAGTAAGCCCATACTGACCCAACAACCATCAATACCTTAGGGTGCCACGAAACTAGACTCACGTTTGACCTTCAACTCAATTCTCTAAGTATGTCAAGCTCTTATTATAGGAAAACTATCATAGTTGAGAAAACTAATTGTTGTCCAATATCTCAATACAACTAGGGTTTGAAATTGAAAATAGAGCATCTTAAAAGTGGTGATTAAAGCGAAAAATGATGTCATTTCAAATACTATAGTATAGGTGCATGCAAAAAGTAGAAACAATAAAACATGATTGCAACATTGCATGGTTCTTGCAAACCCAACAGTCTAGAAATACTAACTTTAATATACATTTTGAAGCAACTATTGTTGCAACTAAGACTATTTACTTGCTTTGTTGTCATATTGCATTTTTAGGAAGCTATTCTAAAATTTATTAATACAAAACATAGATATACTATTTAGCCCCGAATGGGTTGAAAATATATCAAGGATCTCAGTACAAGAAAAAGTAATTAGATCTTCTAATATCAATTAATATTGAACTACGTTTCAAATATAATTCATAATGAATTAATATTGAATTAAAAAAAAAAAATCTATGAAACTATTCACAAAGAAATTATGTTTATGACAAAACAATAATTTCAATCTTGAAACATTAATCCTAAAATATTTGATAATTATTGTGTATGTAAATGTCAAAAGGCTTTATGAATAAAATAAATAAATTAAAAACTATTTTAAGATTCTTAAATAAGCTTAGATAAACTATTCTCCATCTCCATCTTTATCTCTCTATATTTCCCCCATCTCCATCTCTCCCCATATTTCTATTGCTTGTCTCTCTCTCTCTCTCTCTCTCTCTCTCCTCATGTATTGGTTTATCTCTATCCCTTTATATCACCCTATATTTATAGCTCTCCCTCTCCCTCTCTCCACCCTATTCCACTCTCTCTCTCTCTCTCTCTCTATTCCAAACATAATGTGAACCTGTTGGTAATGGAACTCATTTTTTTCCTGATTAAGTGGTTTTATTTCATTATGTTTGGATCTCTGTAAGTGGACACATAGTTTATTTGAAACAATTGCTTCTCCATTACAACATCATTTTCTAAATTTCCGACCAACTAATCTCATGTACTACACAAAAGTATGCAAAAGACCGTATTTTTTCCTGACCTTCCACACCTATTAGGCGTACCCATTGCACACTAAGGTGCAATTGGTAGTTTTATATCTAATATCAAATGCCAAGAGTTTCTAAGAGATTTCTAATCCACCAATTTCACCAGAACATTTCCATCTCATCCCTTAAAATATTGAGCCATCACACTTCAAAATTATATTGAATTGAACCAAACATAAACTATAATATCAAACTTTAAACAAAATATAATTTTTTCCATTCCAAACACTCCCTAGCTGGTGCTAGGAAGGCCAATCCGTGTAATCTTGGTGAAGTCAAATTTAAGAACACCATGACTTCATAAAAATTGACCCTAACTATACATTGCATATTACCTCCTTTCATGAATCCCCCAATAAATTAATATATAACCCCCATTTATTAAAACAAAAAAAACCTAGTCAACACCAAAGACCAGCAAGTGAGTGTGTTTTGTCGCACGTGCAAAAAAAAAATTCCTTAGACCATTCAGTCAAACTTATCTATGTGAAAAACCACTCGGAGTCTCAAAACCGCTTTTTTATAAAACCACAGGCGGTTTTACTACCAGATAACCCATAGCTTCAATCATTAACGCGCCACAATTTCACCCGGAGTTCAAATTTTTTTGCCCCGCCGTAAGAAGATAATTAAAAAATGAAATTACCAGAGTAACTTAGAACGCGTGGCAAAAAGGTGTGAACCGTATATACAGTATCTGAGTATATATTGTATGTACGTGCGGTGCCGTATGTGAGTATTTATTATATGAAAGTTACCGCAATTAGTATAAGTATTTATTACCAACGGTCTTCAGAACAAATACATTTATAGATACCTGTATAAGAGGTGATTTTATTGTCTACGTGGATTAAAAAAAGGTTTTTTTTGTTACGTGGACTAACAATTGGGATTTTCTTCCCCTGGCATAAAAATTCTTGGGGAATGTGAAAGGCCCGGATTGAAACATTTGGGGAAGGCCAAAGTGGGAGTTTGGCAATACCCACATGTCAATCTGTGCGTGCCATTGCCTGTGAGAAGATTACAAATACATGCTATCTGTATTCCGGAATCTTCCTCTTCTTTCAATTTTACTGCTACCCTTATCACAAGAGTTGCCTTTAAAACAGTGTAGAATGTTGCCCAGATCATAGAAAATCGCCCTTTAAGCACTGTAGATTGATGCCCCCATGAGGAAAGGAAACTTTATCTGGGTCTAACTTAAAAGCAGGCGTCGAAAATGGTATTGAGATTTAATTGATAGGTCTGCATGGTTGTAGAACTGTCAGCGAAAAAGTCTTGAAACAGAAAATTTCCCCTGGGTATCCAAATTCGGAAATCAATATATAACAGCGTAAATGAGCAAAAAGATTTTCTGGGGGTGTTCTGAATGCAATGATTGCAAGAAAGGGATATCCAAAATTTGATATGGTGCAGGCCCGAATTGAGGAACAGGTGTAGAAAATGGTTTTTTGAGTTGAGTGATAGATCTAAAGGGTTATTGAATTGTCAGCGAGAAAGTTTGAAACGGAAAATTTTCCTTTCTGGGTGTCCTAATTTAAAGATCATTAAATGACAGGGAAAAAAGCCTAAAAGCTTTATCTGGGGTGTGTTCTGCATTGAATCATTACAAGAAAGGAAGAGAGGAAATTTTGTTTGTTGCAGGTCTCCCAATCATTCATGTCTTGGTATTTTGTGGATTGAGCTGCATTGTAGAAAATGGTCTTTTGAGAAATACGCACCCTACAAGTTTAGTTTTGGGATATATACATTATCGAAATCCTGGGTTGTAGATTTATTGACTGCAGTACTTTGAAAGCTTTGTCTTTTGAGTTTGTCGCGTCTCATCAGAGTCTTGTTTTGCGGTGCACGCATCCAATATCTCGACTGCATCTAATCAAGTGGAAAATCCTGAATAAATACAAGCAAACTAGAAATCCTTGTTTTCTTTTAGGGATTTTGATTCTATTGGGAGGCATATTGGAAGACTTGCTGGGAAGTGTGCTCTATTAGAGTATCAGCAAGAAGACTGCTTTGGGATTTCTTGATCTGAAATTGGGTATAGAAAAGAGTAATTATGGAGAGGTGGAGGAAATTTTTTGGGAGTGCGGAGACTGATATATGTACGATAATTGAAAATGCCATTGAAGTTGCAGCATCTGATTGCCCTCAAGAATTGAGGGCGAGGAGGGACAGGATTGCTCAGAGATTGTTCTCTTGCGGGTTTGTTAGGTGTGGTGAATGCAGTGCATTGACTTTGGCAGGGCCTGATTCATTTAGTGAAGGTGATAACATAAAAGGAGCAGTAGTTCTTCCCAGGTGTGAAGGGCAGCAGAATCATGCACAGGGCTGTAGGGATGATGGCAGTCCTAGTAGTAGCAACGAGGTTGAGAGAAACAGGGCTAGTAATTACAGCTATGATGAGGCCGAAGCCCTTACAGAAGAGATAGAGGAGGAGTCAGAGATTATCAGAGAAGTTGATAGAATCAAAGGAATCCTGTTAAATCCTGACGAGGTATTTTTCTTTTGGGTGCTTGCAAAATTTAGTAGTTTCAAGATCGGTTTGTTTCAAGTTCTATCTTGTCTTTTTAGGAGTACTTCTGATACCTTATGGTACCCTTTTAAGCCCTAAAACATAAACAACTCAAGGTTCAGTTTAGGGCGTAGAAGATCCATTTTGGTTTTTTCATTTTCAGATTGGACACCTGACTGTTAATACATCACGTTGGATGATTGTCTTTTCTAAATTAATCCAAGGTAGCTGTAGATCATAAGCGTTATATTGGTGTTTTACCAAGTCTAGGGCATAGAAGATCCATTTTCAGTTTAGGGCATAGAAGATCCATTTTGGTTTTTTCATTTTCAGATTGGACACCTGACTGTTAATATATCACGTTGGATGATTGTCTTTTCTAAATTAATCCAAGGTAGCTGTAGATCATAAGCGTTATATTGGTGTTTTACCAAGTCTAGGACATCAAAGCACAGCTTAGGGTTCTAAATGACAAATTCCCCTAAAATTACTGTATCTCTTGTGGTTCTGAGACCCTGCGCAAAATGCTTATCTAGGATTAAATGAGGTCATACGTTCTATTTTAGGGTAAAAGATTTTCTTTGTTTTCTTGACTAGCCTTCGAAATTACATGATTTGCGGTGAAATTAGATGAGATTTTTTGTTTGTTTTCACTGCCCTACCATGATTCATAGTTTGCTGCCTGTAATTTTTCTGTTTAGTTTAAAGTTAAGTGTGCATATATGATTTACAATTGCACTCAAGGAAGCATTAAACATTTTTTTAATTTTTTTTTTAGTAAAATGCCACTCTTTTCTTTGCCATGTGCAGTCAGAAAAGCAGCTGTATGAGTCTTTGAGAAGACTGGAGTTGATGCAACTTTCTGTAGACACTCTTCAGGTACGTTTTCATTTGATTTAAACATGTATTTTAAATATTTTTTGTCTTAGTAGAAGAATGCTGTTTGCTAATTAAATTTGGCAAGCAAGTGCCTCCCTGATTATGCCTCATGTTCTGTACTATGATGAAATTGTGGTGAGTATAGTGCTGCCTTGATATTGATGTTGATTTGCTATCCTTGGGGAAGTCAAACAGGGGTTGGTAGACATGGTTGTTAATGAGAAGGGTTTCTCCAAATGATGCTTGATGTTCAGAAAAGCACAAACGAAATAGCAAGTCACCATTACTAGCCACAGGATTATTTATTTTAAAAGAAAGTTCTATACAAATTATCTATGTTGATGAGTGAAAATTTGCATTACCATGTTCTAGTGCAAATAAACTGCTCAATTTAAACAATTAATATTTAGTAATCATGGCATAGATCTTGTGAAATCCCATTTTGTAAAGCCTTTGTGGTATGTTGTAAACCACTGTGATGTCATGGGAATTCAACTCTAGGTTGTGCTATTGTTTGTTGGGATTGTGTTCAACAGTTGGGTTTTTAGTCTGTGATTGCTTGTGGTTTAGAGCTGTAAATTACAAACCATCTGCTTACAAATGCTTTGCTTCTAGTCCTATTAAATGGAATTTCTAAAGATGGCTATATTCAACTTGTTTTTTGCATTTTATAATTTTTGTTTTATAGTTATACTATCCAAATTTCAGATTTCTCTTTGTTATTGAAATTTTTGGGGCTGTCTCCTTTGACTATTGGCTTTGAGTACATGTCAAATTAATGATGATAACACTTGAAATATGTATACATTTCTCATCTGGTTGAATCAGATCATAAGATATACCATCTGTTGATTGAAATAAATTATTGTCATTGATGCTTTGCAAATCTGATTATGCAGAACTATATGTGTGTTGAAGATCTGCTGATGATGCATCTGCTTGAATATGATGTTGAATTATCCCATCTGCTGATTAGAATAAATCTCTAACTCATTGCCATTTCTTCTGTTCACAGGTAACTGCCATTGGCAAGGTGGTGACTGGATTAAAAAGACATCATTCAGAACAAGTACGTTCCATGGCTAAGATGCTAGTCAGGTAGTTCATTCCCTCCATGTCATTCTCCCTGGTAGTTGAGGGCAGAGGAACTGTGCTTGAAAAAGAAAAGTTAGTAAATAGACAACAAGGTTACTTGTGAGCTTTTAAATTGGAATGACAATTGTTGGATTTCTTTTCCTTAGTTATCGTACTATATCTATTGTTTATACATGAAGAATTGAATGTGTCCCTTAAATTGGTGATACCAGTGGTTGGAAAGAGCTTGTAGATGTATGGATGAAGACCGCTGGTTCTCTGGCTGCAGCTGCATTAGGTATGGAATTTTGTCATGCTGAGAAGGTCAAGTTTTATTTTAATCTACTTTCTAAGTATTTTGTAAGAGGTGTGATTTAGTATGCATCCTTTTTGTCATTTTCTCTTTTCAGGCACATCTTCTGACTCTGTCTCTCCAGAAGATATCAAAGATGATGAGAATGGTCTACCTTCTCCACCACTTGACGAGGGTGCCTTTTTAACAACTCAGACTGCATCAATTGAAATGTCTGAGGTAGTTTTGATTATTATGCCAGAATTAGCTGATTTTCAACTATAGCATGTCTGCTATTTAATGTCTACCAAGTTTATGATTCATGTCATATATTCAATGGCCACTGATAGGAATGAAAAAATATTCATTGTTTTTGGCATTGTATATGAAAAGTATGCATATATTATACTCTCAAACGGCCCCTTATCTGATTCTGTATCTCTTTGCTGCATTGTGTGCTGGATTGAAGTTCTTTGCTGGAATGGATGATGATGGAAGTAAGTAATTTCTCTATTTCTTGGCTTTGCTTTTATTTGATCAAGAGTAATCTAGCCATTTACAATTTTACAGTCAGTTGTTTTTGTTCTCATTAAATTTCTGTTTTGAATTGTTATTAATTTCTTTCTTCTGCAATTATAGATCCTCGAATTATTGATGAGAATGACTCTGAGTCTGATGATGATAAAGACATCCAGCACTTCAATAGGAAACAGATTGATGAGCATGACACTGATTCTGATGATGATGACAAACAACACTATAGTAGGAAACAATCAGCTCAACAGAATTACAAGACAAGGGAAGGTGATTCTACTGCCAAGCAATTAGCTGCAGCAAGAAACAAGGAAAAGGGGAACATGACTTCAGGAGGAAACAAGGAAAAGGGGATCATAAAGTCACATTTTCAGAAACAGCAGAACACCAATCGCTATCGAAATTCAATGGATATCTCAACTCATGCAATTGGTTCTTCTTTGCCAGTTAGGAAGTCATCGGGAACTCCCAAACCAAATGAAAATAGGGATAGAGTGCACCGATTGACTGATTCAGCCAAAAATCAATTGAGACTTAGTTCTGTTCAACCCCAAAATGTGAGTAAATCCTTTTTGTTTGTCCATTCATAATTTTCAACACTGATATCTATGTATTTGAACCTATGAGAAGAGACTAAATATGCTATCATTCTAAAAGCAAATCACTTGCTAATTGTTTTTTCAGAAGCCACGACCTTCACATGATCTGTCTGTAAGTGTGAGGGTTGAAGCTGCTAAGAGAAAGCTTCATGAAGGATACCAACAAGCAGACAAAGGTTTGTAAAGTTGACTGTTCCTTGATTTCATGTGTGTAATGATAGATGACCTAATGAAGCCTCAGTTCGTAAGAGCTAGCATTTCAATTTCTGAGGTGATTTCAAGCTTATGCATTTTCTTTTGCAGCAAAGAAGCAGCGCACAGTTCAGCTAATGGAGCTGCAAGACCTCCCTAAAAATGGCCGCAATTTCATAAAGCCATTGCATGCTAAACTAGGATCACATAACCGACAACGATTTGGAAGCTGCAGATAGAAATATTCCAGGGGCTGAATGAGTCATGTGGAGTATATGTAATTGTTTAAAGAGAAACCATTATTCACTTATCTGCTCTCTCTATGTATGGTTTTTAACTTTTCATATTGACCGGAGTGTGTTTTAACATGAGGAAACTGACTGATGAACGGGCTGAGAATTTATTCTTGATTTAGCAAGGTTCCTTGTCACACAGATATACTGAAAACTGAGATCTTGCTTGACACGAACCTGTCTTTTTGGCACAAAAGTGGGAGATTGATATGGGAAATTGACGATGGACTGTTTTGGCATTCACCTTGATGTTATGATGTACAGATCTCTATCCCATTTGTTTTATTTGTATCATACGATCTGGAATAAACGATGGGCTGATTACAAACGCTGATGTTTGATATAATGTAGGCCTGTGCTACACAATTCTAACAGGTAGATGAGCCAACTTTGGCATAAGTTGGTTTTTCTTGGGAAGAATGAATTTAGTTTCATTTTTTCAAAAATTGGATCCAACAAAATTGTCACAGGCAAAAAGTTAACATCATTTGTTGTAATATATGGGGACGATCAAGGTATAGAATACTAATCATTATTACAAATTTCAAGATGACTTTGTTATTTAATGTCCTGATCACACTTGGTCGATTGCCGAGCATTATTTTTTGTAGAAAAGCTGATCAAATAATCTAACATTGATTAAAGAAAAAATAAATAAATGAACAACGCCCCCAAAATTTATCAAGTGAATATCTGCAATAGGAAACTTCCTGCTGCGGTTTCTCTGAAACAATCATCATATATTCATACTGCTTAATAGCAGACCATTCAGTGCGCGTTCCGATACAACTGGCCCATTGGTCTATTGACATGATAGACCATCCAGTGTGTTACAGTCACAATACAGCTGGCTCACTGGTCTATTGAAGTGATGCTCTTTCATCTTGTTGCTTGAACATGACAGGAACCAAACTGATCCTTTTTTTTGATACGTAAAGGATATATTTTATTAATAATCGAAGTATGAATCTTACATCAAAAGACAGTAGCAACGATGAAAACCACCACCCCAAAAAACCTCTGATACCTGAGAGTGCACATAAAACCAAACTGATCCTTACCTTTAATGGTAGATTGATTTTTACATGCACTTAATGGAAAGCAGTTGGAAAGGGATGTATTGCAAGATGATCTTCTGTCTAATAAAAAAGCATTGGAGCTTACACAAGTATGAGAAGGATATTGATCTGGATTTGTGGAAGGTGAGGGCCTGATTTATTGTAGTAGTTTAGTTGTTTTGTTTCAAACCATTTTTCTCCCATATTTTCTTTTTCTACCTTTTAGACATGTGCCAATGTCTATACAATAAGTCAATAGTGTATTTGAAGTTAAAATGCATGTATGAAGGCACATTAGATTTTAGAACTGTTTGTAATAGGCTATGCAGTAAAATTGTGCTGCCATTTAGATGACCTGACATCATTCTTGGCATTAGCACCCTTGATGGGCTACTTCTTCTGCTACTCACTCTTCCATCACTGGTTCAGATGTTTGGTAGTTGGTTCAGCTATTTAGTTAATTAGAGTTGGTTGCAGTCAGTCAAACTAAATATATGACTTACTCAAGGATTGCTTCATTTTGATCTACTTAGTGATTGAGTTAGTGGAAGTGTTTGTCTTGAGATAATGTTTGTCAATCAAGTGGGTTGGTTGAATGACAGGTGTTCAGTTCATGGGTCAGTTGTCTAGATATTTGGATAAGGTGTAATGATAAATCCTGAAGTTGTGAGAGGCAATCATGATGTGAGTTCTATTTAAAGCATTATTGCTGGATTTTATTAGAGCAAATTGCAATTAGTTTGAAGTCAAAGTTAGTTTTATTCAAAATTTGAGTCAGAAAATATTCCGTAGACCCTGTTGGCAAGAGCTTTTAAGACACAAGTCCTTGGTACAGGGTATAAGGGTGGAATTTGTTCAGACTTAATTCTAAAATTCTAAGCCATTGGCAAGGGTTTTGATGGCTTTTTTTTGGTTTTCTTTTTCCACTACTTTCATATTTCTGTTTTCTCGTTACTTGCAGTCCTTTCCTATCTGTTGTTATAATTAATATTCATACTATTAATTATGAGAAGGATGACCATTTTAATTTTTTATTATTATTATTGTCTTATATTATTCTTACTATTATCATTTTGGTTGTAGTATAAGGTCATTTTAGTGTAGGTTTATTTATCAATCATTTTATTTTTTATTTATTTATTGTTATTTATTTATTCTTGATTTATTCTTGATATTGATGTGTCTTTATGTTATCCATGTTTCCCTTTGATTCCACCAGATATTAAGGAAGCAAAGTTTGTAATTCAAGATCTAAAAGTGTTGATTAAAAAAGTATTTATACAATATTTTTTTCATTTATATAAATTATTGAAATGATATATATTTTGATCAGTATTGAAATGATATATATATATATAGAAAATATTGTGAGATACTAGTTTGAATTATTTTATTTTACTTTAAAATTGTGCTTTAAGGATGATTTGATTTCTATTATTATTTACCACTATAGAACATCTCTTGTCAATTTTAGGTGATATCAAATAGTAACATATAAACTTATAATGAAATTGCTATAATTATATGTAACTCTAATAATTTTTAAAACTTAAAAAGGTTACAAACCTTACACAATATAAACAAATATAATCACAAATACCAGTCTATGTAATGATGTTAATCATAGACTTGTGAATTGTAACTAGTTTGCAAGTGTCATAACACCTCTAAGATGAATAGTATAGGAAAAAGATACAATATATAGTCATTCGACTTGCGCAATATTCATTACCTACAAAACAAAAAATTGTCAAAGTAAATTTCATTTGGACTTTAAAAGTACTTGATTCAATTATCAAAATAAATCAATTCCACACTCAATGCTTAGATAAAAATTCACATCATGATAATGCCTCCTAACTTTTTTGACTTATTATTATGTCATCCAAATATTTAGTTGTCAATCAATCGTAGTCACTTTGAACACATTCATTTGAACTCCTCTCAATCAATCAACTCACTTGATTGACACATTATCTCATGACACACATTTCAACTAATCTAGGGAACATAATAGGTAAAGGGAGTGCTAAGGCGCAACCTTTTCACCAAGAGAGTTATACGAGCTTTAGCATATTGGTCTTGAACAAATTATTTAGAAGCTTTGCAATTTCCGAGAGAATGAGAACAACTCTGATGAAAGAGACAATACACATCACCATATTTATTCTTATAATTATTGACATACCTTATGAATGGACAAGTAACATTCTTGTCATATTTCAACCTCCAAAAGATTCATGTAGCTAATTATTCTTGACCATCAATATGAATAGGTCTTGTCTCTTGAGATGTAGGGCAAGGTGCTCTAGTGGAAGAAGGGGGGTTATTTTCTTGTGGTAGAGGGATTTGCAAAGGAGGATTGTTTGATGAAGAAGCATGTTTAGATGAATGGTAGTTTCAAAGTTTTGCAAAGTACTCCTTAAGCATTTGAACTTTACAAAGATCATCCATAACTGTTGATGGATTAGGGTAACCTAAACCTTCTATAGTAGATTGTAAGAGAAAATCTATAGGGACCTTGATTTCTTGTTTTTTTTTCCCAAGTACTTGTCCTATATGGAATTGCTTTGAAATCATATCATAACCAACCTCATAGGAAATTTTTAATTATGAAGGAGATGAAATTTGATCATGAGTTTTCTTAAAATTTGTTGTGTAACGATAAGTTGAAGGGCCAAAGGGATGAGCATATGAAGAAGGAATATCCTTTGTAGGGAGATTCTCCTTTCTATTACCATTATTCATGTCATCTTTGGTAGGTTAGGAAGGAGCTCCATCTAAATCCTCATCTTTGCTTAATGTTATACTAGGAGATAGATCATGAACAAAGTTCATAACATCATCTTGTTTAGAATATTTTGATGGTGAATATAAGATGGAGGAGAATAAGGAGGATCTAGAGTGATTAAAGTGGTTAAATTAACATGCTTAGCTTGTCCCTCTTTCACCAAGGTATCCTTGTGATGAGAGGGTCTTGAAGTATGGACTCTAGCCCCATTAACAAAAGATAGCCTAGGGGAGGTACAAGTGTTGTTTATTTCAATTTCATCTTTAGGATTATCACTATCTATAAAAGCTCTTATGTGATCTACACATGCAATGCATTTTCTTAAGAATATCATCATAAAACAACATGTAACATGGATAAAATCTTAGAAAAATGACTTGCACGTAGGAAATATCTTTGAAATTATAATGATACCATATCCAAGAGCACTATAACTGAAAGTAAGCAACATGAAGTGAAAAAAACCATTATCCAACACATGATTTTGATAAATGTAGCTAACAAGCAATGTAATCACATGTGAAATAGAAAACCAATTAGATTTAGTGAATTCCATTATGAATAATGTAATACACCCAAATTAGATTTGAAAATCAGAAGATAGAAGTATAAGACACATCAAGGTTCACCAAAATGTAGTGTGGGGAAATAGGGTTCACTAGCTTGTAGGGGAAAACTAGGAAGCTTGGGCCTATTTATGCTTTAATTACTTTGAAAGGGAGAATAATCCACTTGGCCCAAAATATACTTAGGCACAAGGTGAATTCTATGGTCCCTCATGGGAGTACTTGAAAGATGACTCTATAATTTAGGAAGAAGGATGCAAGATAGGGTGAAAAGATTACCTTTTTGTGTGCATAGGGAGACAGTGAACCGACAGACTGATTTTGAAAGAAGATCCAACAGAGAAGACTATAACTAGCCTGTAGAACAAATCTCAAGAAAGCTAGAGGGAGTAAGATGCCCAACTTGACCTACTCTTAGGACTAAGGCACCATACTTTTCTTGCTTCCGACAGTTTTAGCTCCGACGAATTGTAAACTGCAAATCTCTACTTGCTTGCTTTGTACTTGTTTTTGTGGGTTTGTCACCTATTCTTCCACACAAAAAAGAGGGAAAATGTTATGTAGAAAGTTGCCTAAGTCAAACCCCAATTTTGGAATCAACTTTGAAATTGAATTGAAATATACTTGAAAGGAAAGCATGCTAATATGTAGCAGAGACTACATCTAAGAATTTCTTATACCTTCGTGATGCAAATGCTTCTTTGAAGTTGATAAAAAATGTTGATGCAATAACATGACTCGACAAAAGACCTGAAAAGACATCTTAAAAGACATGCTTGCATGAAGGTTGTTGGAGTTTGTGACAATGAAGAATATGGTGGGATGCAATGCCTTCTATGCTTGAATTGAATTTCTTCATTGTTCTATTCTCCTGTCCATTCACGTTCTATGATTTATGAGAGCCAGGCCTAAAATGAGAGAGGACACCCTGCTTATATACCTCTCCCAAGCATTTCGGGGTGCAAAACTCGGAGCAGGCTAACACAAGGAAATAATCTTTTCTTACCCAAGTTGATTGTTAAGTGGTTTGAATTTGGGCCCAAACACTAGGGAAGGGCACTTTGATTGGCTTGTTCCCAAGAGCGGGTCACACTAGGTGTCTTTCTCCCTCCAATGTGGCCTCAAATTATGCCCTAAGGTCCAAAATAGGAGGGAGAAGCCATAATGAGATATGGAATTGAACTAGGATGAGTAGGATTGTGTTGTCTTCAAAATCTGATTCACTTCAACATCCTTATAATGAAATGATTAAACTCTGTGCAGAAGAGATATTAAAGGGAAGGAAACTCTTAGGACAACATATGACAAGGTTTGATTTAACCTTCTACACTTCGGACCTACTTAGAGTCCAGGCGGGTATACCTTTGTGAACTAAATTCACACTTTCAAAAGATAAATCCATAGCAAACCAGTGGATCTAATCACCTTGAAACTAATTGAACAAAGGAATGAAAATTATACTCATATTCAGTATTTTGACCTACAAAACATGTAATAGACAACTTCGATCTATACCAGTGCCTTATCCAAGGTCACAGAGTCATCTAAATTCAAATAATACTCCCCAAACAAAATATCTTTACACATCCTATTGGCTCGGCTTCTGTTAATCGTTATATATGCCTGACACACACGAGAATTTATGCACACGAAATCAAACTATGCTCATCAAGATTCAAAGTATCCTATAGAGAATTTACTGGTAGAAGTGATCCCCGCATATTTAATTTCCCTCCTAAAGAGAAAAGCTAGTAAACACATCTACTGAAAGTTGCCTTACAACCCTATTCAAACAAAATAACCTTGGATTATTCAGAATGAAACAGTAAACAATTGCAAGCACTTTTGAAGACGACACAAAGTTTTACTCAAAACCGATGGCCTGTATATTGATATATTCTTCAAGAAAGTATTACAAATACTTTTGAATATTCTCCATTAAACTTAGAAAAGCTCAGATATAAATTTCTGCAGCATTTTCTTACAATTCTTTGCAATAATTCTACTCTTAGTTCTGGTATCCATTTATAACCATATGGATGCAACTAGCTTCAAAATTTCCTAGGAGAATTTGTTACAATCATTTCTTTTCCAAAAGAAGTTACAAAGCCTTTTACAAAAATAGTTACAAGTCCTTTTCGACCTCTACAGCTTCTTCAACTTGCTGTCCGGTTGCAACTTCTTCTAACTGTTCAGGAGCGCCCTCTAACTGCTGGACATCCTGGATGGCATATTTTCTTGTCCATTCATTGTACACATCATCAATTGGCCATGCGAAATTAATCACTTTTGTCTTAGCCTTGGTCAACCTTTTCCAGGAATTTCTCATCTTGTTGACTTCTGAATTGAGAAAACCATAATGAGATTTGATTTTCTCTATCTCCTGAATTGTCACAACAAAAAAGGAAGCATCATCTAAATCAACAATTCCTTTTATTTTGGCTGACAGTTTGGCCTCTAATTCCTTAAGCCACACTTGTTTGTCCTTCAGTTGATTTGGGCTAACAAAAACTCCTGGGAGCAACTCAAAAACCTGATCAACATACTCCTTTTTGTACAAGTTAATTTTCCTATCAGTATTATCCACCCCTTCTGCCAATTTTACTAGGTCTTTGGTGGTGTCACAAGTGGATTTGATGATAGGATTGGCCCCTGCTTCATCATAAGATGCACAAATAAGCTCTAAGTCCTGCTCTCTAGGCTTCCACTTGTCAAAAATAGGTGTCAAAATGGCCTTATCTCCATTGAGCTCATTCCACATATCCAAAATCATGCTTATATTATTATATAGCAGTGAGGCACTCATTGTATCTGCAAAACTTGAAATAGTAGCCCTTACTCTCTCCTCGTATTTCTTGGCATACAAGGCCTGAGCTTGTTTCAAATTCTCTAGCTCTTGAGGAGTAATCTCAATCATTTGGGAGCTAGAAGGTGCTGGAGATGGAGGGAACTCAATGATGGGGCTGCTAGATGGAGGTCTTGCAGGAGAGGAGGAGATCATCAGTGTTGAAGACTCACCTTGATGGTACTGTCCTATCAACTGGCTTTGCAACTTAGTAATGATGCTATCCTTACCTCTTACCTCCTCCTTAGCACTGTTATAAGCCTTCAAAATTGTCTCCAACTTGACTTGGAGGTCTGCTTTTTCCTTGGCTTTCTTTTCTGCTACTGCAACACTAAATTTTGTAGTCTCTAACACAGTGCTAGCAGCTTCCACCACCCCTGTGTTTTGCACTCTCTTCACTATCATTCCACCAAGGTGGCTTGATGAGTGCAACATTATCCTTGCTGAAAGTAATTCCCTCCATGGGCTTGGTTTCTTTCCTCACTGCCTCCAGTACCAGGGCATCTACTATGTCCCACTTAGGGAGAATAAGCACTCCAGCTTGTGCCACCATATTTCTTCCTTGTTCAGGAGTGATGGTCTTAAATTCTTTCATCATTTCCTATTTTATTTCCTCCTCCACTAGAGCTGGATCCTCATGAGACTGCTCACCTTTTCTCTTCTCACATCTTGCATTGTATTTGTCTATATTTTGTTTCCATACAAACTGCATAAATGCTCCTGAGGTAACAAAATTGTTATCAGCCAAGAAGTCATCACTGGCCTGCTTGATCTTAGGATCCCACTCCTGGCCCTTAAGTTCATTGGTAGTGATGTTCATTTCAGCAGCAAGGGGCTCTTCTGGCATTCCCTCTTCTACCTCATCATAAGTGTAGGCTATTTCCCCTAAACTGCCTAACTGTATCAGTTGTTCAGCTGCTGCCTATTCATCTCCTATGTGGATAGGGGATTGGGATGGAGAGTACAAAGGTGTATCAGATGGCACTTCTTTTCCTACTCTCTGCTTCTTAGGGCTCTCTTGGATGTCAATGACATCTTGTATCTTCCTCTTTCCTTTGGAGGTAGAGGGCTCCCTTGTTGTAGGCATCGACACACTATAACTAGATTTCTTGTGCAGTGTATAATCACTAGGAGGGATTGCTCTAGTGGAGGCAGACCTACTTAAAATCATTCTTGCCTTTTAAAGGTTTCTTTTAATCACAACCTCCCTCTTTTCTTTCAGGGTCTGCATTACATCTTCAAAGCAAACAATTAACAACTTTATTTTCTCCTCAAAAGGGAAAAAGCTAGACAATGGGTCATAGCTGGCATCAAACTGATGTACAAAGTCTAAGGCTTTCTTATAAGCCACCCATTTTTCCTTCCTCAGTTCCTGCTCATCTAAATCAAACTCATTTCTAATGAGGTCCTCATGAAATTGAAATTGATGGGGTCTACCTCTGCACATTGCTCTCTTTCTAAACATGCCATTGAAGAAGTCTTCTGGATCGACACACCTGGATATTGCAGTTGACAAATGATAAGGTTTGAGAAAGTCTTCAAAACAATTCCAACCTCCCTTGGTAATTATAAATTGATGGGCTATGGTAACCGTAGGGAAAATAGTACCTTTACCCCTGCATGTCAGCTCTGCCTCTTGTACACTACCAATCTGTCTGAGGACTTCTGCAATTCCTACTTTGAGAGGGACTTGATAGGGCAATAAGAATGGAGTACCTCTGAAACCAAAAACTCTGAAAACTGTTGAGACTGGGTATAAGTAAATATCACCCCAATTATGAACAATCTTTATACTCTCTACAAATTCTTTTGGTCTAACAAATTCCAAAATAACCTTGGGGATTCTTGGGTTTTCTGAGCAGAGGAGAGTCCTAATCTTTGATGCAAAATATTTATCAAATTTTAAGAAACTGGCATCCTCTCTATCCCATGACAACACAGTACTCCATAGTTGCACTGGCATCTTTTCTCCCTCTTTCTCTTTAATGAGGTCCAGTCCACTTGCAAAGTAATCACCACCTTTGAACAAAAATAGGTGCATGAGGAGTGAATACCATCCGAAAGGCCTATCCACCTTCCCATTTTTTATTCCTATTAATCCTCCATGGATAGCATCAGTAATGAAAGAAGCATAATCAAATGTTACTGCAAGGGAAGGATTCAAAATCTGAGCAATCATTAGCAAGTAGTGATTGGGCATATTCGCCTCAGCATCCTCTCCTAAAATCTGGCAGAGTGACCAATACATTCCCTTAGCCCTGAGGGTGAATAGATTCAATGAGAAGGGCTCTTCAGTGTTGGGTCCTACAACTATCAACCCACCTATCTTCACAAAAAATTCCTTAAGAGGCCCATTCCTAAGGTGGTTCCTTTGTGCACTGTATACTTGAGCTAATGATTTGAAGTTAATGGGTTCCAAAAAATTTGTAAACTCATTTAGCCCAAAAGCACTTCTGAACTCTTCATTATTGACTTCAACAAGGGCTTTCCCATTAATGTCTCTAATGCTTCTTGTGATTGGATCATAATTATGTGCAATTTGAGTCAATAGATACATGTCCATGAATACTCCTGGAACTACCAACTTCCCTACATCTAACTCCCAGATGTTATTCTGCAGGGCTGGAGAATTTCTCATTCCAAATCCAACTTTGAATAACCCCAACCCAGACAACCCAACTTGTGGATCTCTCAACCAGTTGCCCTTATCATATAGCCCTTCTCCTATCTTCAAGCGAGGAGCTCTTAGCACTAATTCTTTTACTTTTGATGCCTGATTAGTTGACAACGTCAACTGCTCAAGAAAATCATCACAAATGGCCCTCTCCTGATAATTAACTTTCCCAGAAAATTCTCTCTTAGGTGCCATTTGAAAATGCAAGCAATTAAAATACTACCCCCAAATGGTTCAACGACAAATCGAGACCTTAATTAAAACACCACAAAGAAATTGCCACACAAGAGTACAAGAAAACCTATTTTAGCTCGAAGGAATCAGCTCTACAACTGAATTGACTCGCTCTGTATTTGAAGACAATAGCTCTGTATTTGCTCTTCTGCAACAATTCTTTTGAATGATACCTTTACTCAATCGACAGGAGATCATATATGGTACCCAGGGTCTTAATTGCGACATTGATTCCGCATGCTTCGGTCGTCCCTTCAGAATTGAATTCCTGAGAGAATTCGAATTTTCGCTCCAATGGGTCACAACATTCCTGCAATTCTTTCTTTTCGCTGTTTCGCGAAGCATAACCTTCAGGCAATTTCGTTAAACGAAATCATGCCAACCGTCCGATCAAAAGAAACTTGATTAGCTGTTACACTGACTTAACAGTCTTGCCTTCGCGTTGGGCCCCACCTCCTTTTCACCATTTCACAGACTTTATCTTTTGAGCACTTCTCCTTCACGAAGCCGCGCCAGACGTTAGATGGAATTCTAACTGCTCGACGTTTAACTCTCATCGGGACCGTCGACATCTTCATTAACCGCGCCTTTACCTTGACTGCTAGTGGTCTTTCGCTACTTCGCGAAGCTTAAACAACTTTCAACTTCGGGCCACGAAACAACGCGAAGCGTTGGATCAGATAAGAGATGACCATCCTTTAAGGGAAACCTTTATGCGTGCTTTACTTACGCTGCCTTTTCATTGGTTACCGGCTACTACGTGGCAATCAACCATTGGTTTTTTAAAACTGTTCAAGCCTAGTTCAACGTCAGCCACGTGTCTCTCCCTTTTACCGCCGGTTACACCTTGACGGGCCCTTAACTTCTTCTGAAACCACGTGTTCATGGACACATCACCATCTAGCTTGACACCTGGATGAACCCTTTTTACTTTCACTATTTCGCGAAGCATATCCTTCAAGCACTTTGCAACCATGAAATAACGCCAGCTGTTGGATCAAAACGAAGTTGATCCTCCTTTAACCTCATGTTTTATTTGTCTTTGGGGACGAAAAACCTTTTCGCCATTTCGAAGGGCATAAAGCATGAGCATCTTACCCTTGCGAATTCACGTGGGCCGTTAGATTATTTTCGACTTGCTCGATGCTTAACAATCTGAACTGACTCCGACAGACGTGGGCCCTTCGACTCAACCTCAAACACCTGGCATCTAGTCACTTTCAAAGCTGACATGTTAGTCTTTCATTTGCTGAGAGAAAACAATGGGTTCCACCTCACCCTTGCCACCTGTATCTGCCAGGTCACCTCTTATCCCGTGGCATGACTCACCTCTGCGACCCACCTTTTAACCCTTAGACCCGCCTTGCTGACTATTGTGGCTTCTGCCATGTGCCACCATCTTACTCGCTCTCTAGACTAGCTGGACTATCTGCTTGGAGTGCCACGTCATTTCGCCATTTCGCGAAAGATAATTGTCGAGCATTTCCATTCTGCGAAATAGCGCAAACCGTTGGATCAGATTGGACTTGATCACCTTTTAGTCACTTAGAAGATCTTCGCATGCAGGGTCCCACCAAACACTTTCACCATTTCGTGAAAGGTATTTCACTTGCAAATTCAGGCTACGAAATAATGCCAGTCGTTGGATCTTGGACGAGATGAAACCTCTTTAAACTGGACCAAAAGCGCCATTTAGAACAATCTTTCCTTTCACCATTTCGCGAGTCTTAAACCACATGCAACTTCGCCTAATGAAATAGCGAAAACCATAGATCTTCCTGAGACTTGCGCACAACTTATTGGGCCCAACAACATTAGGAAGAAAATACATAAGGCATAAAATTTTACGATTAATTCAAATGACCGCCTAGGCAAATGACAAGGGGGGACACTTCCTACGACCCCAAGACCCATTACTTAAGTGGATAAAGTAACGAAGGAAAAGAAACCAGAGGGTTTTTGATAAAAAATTGAACAATTTAAGATTAAAACCCTAAACCCCTAGGACCTAACACAGAGCTGAAGCAATTGATAGCATGTCTAATTCAAAATTTCAAAACTTAGCTGATTTATGGGAAAGGAAAACCCATTTTTTAAATAGTGATAACAGATTGGATGTAGGAGGCCATACATGCTAAAATAGGTCCTAGATGAGCAAGAAATTGCATAGGGATGCAATTTACAATGCTACAATAAATTTTAGAATTTTATTTTAAAATTAGGTGCACTACAATAGATAGTATCCTCAATATAATATGTTTAAATTGGTTAAAACTGCATTCAAATGTGACCAATTAGAATGGAAGCCCACAAGAAGTGATTAATCCTATTTATTCGACATGATTTTAAATTATAATCAATTCAATTTTAGGAAACTTTAATGAACAACATAAGTTATTGATGGTGTAAATAAATATTCATTATGGATATTATTACACTTTACTTAAGTTAACTTAGGATAATGCATCTCTTCGTAGTTTGGATTTGAGACATTTAGGGAAGTGTGCACATAGGGATATAGCTTGAAGGAGAAATTCCACCTTTTGTGGTCTTATTTTGCTGTTACACTCCACATTCGGTGGGTCATCCACCTCTTGTGGAATATTATATTATTTCTCCTACCTACCCCTAGTATTTCTTACCTATCCTTGTTTCTCATTGAGCCACATGCCATGATCGTGTGCTCGTATATCCATATGGCCTTGCCTATATAAGTAGACCTATATTCATTGTATTGGTTAATCCAGTTGATCATTTGCATATTGACGAGAACACAGTTTGTTCTTGTCATTCTTTTGTCTCTCTTTTATACTTTTCATTGTGCCCTTGATCTTGGCAAAATCTCACATGGTATGACAGCCAGGTCGAGGCTAGGAGCCCCAAGCACATGAGAGGTGTGGCTTAAGGGGGGTGTTGGTGTTGAAAATAAGCCACACTCGGACTGACAATGGACTGGTCCAAGAGGGGCCAGTAGCTCAGTGGCTTATTTTCAACACCAATAGTTATTATTATTATAAAAAAATACAAACTAATAATAGAAAATGGTGCTAAAGGAGGCACCTCAAAATTAAAAACACTAGGTGTTATGGTAGCTACCTATCACCCCAAAAATAGGTATTTTAGGTGCCACAAAATAAATAAATTTAGAGCTATAATAGTCACATTCTACCAATAACAATGATGCTTAGGAACACCAACCAGAAAAGTGATATCTACCTTAAAAACCCACAATTCAATTAGCATATCATTGATGCTCAAATTTAATCCCTATGTGGAATTGTATAATAATAGAGTAGGATTTTTTGTCCAATATATAGCTATGAAAATTAGGGGGTTTTCATCCTCCAATATCTACACTTTGACATCTATGTTTCACACCTCTTTGAACTCTCATTATAAACATATCATCTTTCTACTCAATTAATTCATTGACCCCATTCCTCAACCCACTATCTAAATCTCCTTAATCAAGATTGATATGTTCCTTTAAGTTTACCACTAGCCTATGCTATGATAGTGTGCAACCCAATTTGTATGCTAGGCCACATGTTATGGCCTACCTTGCCTAATTCAAATTTAAACATGTCTATTTAAAGACAATTTTATGAAAGATAGGCATTACCTTGTGGTCTCATGCCCCAAATGTATCAAGTTAAATGAATACAATCAAGTATTTTTCAGTAGCCTTAGGTTATTATCCAAGCATTGGGGAATAATTTAGAAATGACAAGATCAACTACAAGCGTACTACATTAAACCATAGTAAAAGTATAATTTCTAAATCTCTAGAAATCTAAGATATTACATTGATCAATGTGTATCTCAAATTTACACAGTAAAACCTTTGAGATTTGACTCATTATCGAGACAAACTAAGGTCATTGACCATATACCTCATAAGCAAGTCTCACAATAATTTTTAGTTTAACACATTGCTATACATGACATAGAAGACAAACATATATAAAATTTCATAGCTCAAATTAATTCTAATATTGAGTTGTAGAATACCAACAAAAGTACATGACATGACTCAATTTGTGGCTAGAATGTATGACACAAACTAGTCTATGTGATATCAAATTTTAGTAGAATTTAATTATGTCCCTAATATCTTATCCAATGTCAAGTTTTAGATCCCAATGACTAGTTGTATCTACTTATATCAATGAATTGACATTAAAAGATGAGATTTACCACTTCATTGAAATATCTAAATAGTTCTATCACTCTCTAATTTTTTAATCTTAATTTTTTTTATATAAAGTGTGGTAGTATTCATTATTTATTTATTAAAATATATAAAAAAAAATTGTAGTAAAAAAACTAAAATTGTTATTTTTCTCCACAAGCATGAGAAAATAAAGAGTAGACATTGTATGAATAAATAAAAAATATTCCAGAGAAAAAGAACTTGTACACATCCTTTATATTTAATATTGTAAGAATATGACAAGTATTTTCTTTTATATGCAGGTTTGTTTTTCTTATTAATTTTAGATTTTATATCATAGAAATATGAGAATTGTTTGCAATCAAAGATTAGAATAATAATAATATTTTTTCTTTTAAATATTAGAAATAGAAATATTACAGTATAATTATAAAAATATAAAAGCAAATAATTAATTTTATAAAATAATATTATATACATATTTTAATAGATCAAATGTCTTCATAATTATTATGTTTAATTTCATAAAATAAATTATTAATTAAAAATTATTATTTATTATAAATAATCTTACATAATCATAAAAAGTAGAAATATGTTTTCTTTAAAAATCTAAAAGTTTTCCAGAATTTGGTGATGTGTTTATATTTCTATCAATGAATTTCAAAACTTTAAAATAAGGGCGAAATCCCAATTGCTTACTTGCTTACTCTTGATACTCATTTCAAATAAATTTAAAACAATTTGTTTTTCAACAAACATTATAAAAAAACGACTGGTAAAGTTGAGCAAAACCTACTACCCGCTTAGGGCTTTTGCCAAACCTTGGCGGGAAATTCTCTTTGTTTTAATGCGGTATATTACTCTAGATGGTAGGTTTACGAAAGTCTATGGGTATCATTTTGTTCTGTTAAACCACTTTAGGCATAATGATAAGGTGAATTTTCCTTATTTCTTGCTTTGCTCAATGAATGCTTCCCTTAAAGCATACAAAGAGAATCCTCTGGGCGATACTGCAATGCACCAAGGCCTAATGGTCCTAATTTATGACCATTTAAAGGCCAGTCAAATTAACCGGATGCAGCCCTTTGTGGACTCTTAGGAAGATATGTTTGATTCTGCTTTTTCGGAGGAGGAGGAATCCAACAATGATTCCTCGTCTGATACTGAGGATAGCTCTGATGATTTAGAGTATGAGAGTAGTAAGAAGAGGAAAACAAGACCCTCATCTTCCAAGGGCAAAAAACTTCAAATCAAACCCTTGATCAACATCTCTTCGGAAGAAGAGGATTCAGATTATTCTGAGGAAAAGAAGAACCCTAAAGGGTTGCTGAAGAAGAAAATTAAAAACCAAGCCCAGACCCGAAAAAAGCATAAGAAAAAAGAGGAGACTGGCAAGGAACCGGAAGCTGACAAGCAAGCTAGGACCCTGGAAGCCGAGCACAGCCTGGAAAAGGAGGCAATGGAAGAGACTCTCAGGGCTGTCGACACTATCTCCGCCCTCCATATCCCTAAAGATGAACATGTAACCCTTGGAAAAGCGACTCCCCCCGATGGCCCTCCTCCCGAGGGCTTGCATGGTTTTATGAAAACTATGGAATGGCTCATTGATGGTTACAAGAAAGCTGTGGATGAGTATTAAAAACTATGCAACAGAGTCCTAATTATGGAGACCATTAATATAGGGGAGGGGAATACAATGGCTGACTATATTGAGGATCTGAAAAACACTATTGCTAAAGCGGAAGACATCAGAGATGCTTTCAACCCTAGGTTTGAGAAGATTGAAAAGGAGATGCTGGACAGAAAAAGCCTTGCGGAAACTAGTGAAAAAACACTCTTGGATACTGTCACTAAAGTGGGAAAAATTGAGGAGTGCCTTAAGAATATCGCAGAGCAGAGCCTTAGTATTCTGAAAATCTCGGCCAATAATACTTATACCCTCATCAGTAAGCTTGATGATGACAAGGAAATCTAGGAAATTGACCTGGATGTTGAAGGTACAGGGGAAGCTCAAGGTCCCAGAGCCTGCACCAGAAGCAAGAGGAAGGAAAAGAAAATGAACAAGGATCTGGAAGAGCTGAAAGCTGTTGGGGCTACTTATGATGAGTTGGTGATAAAGGCAGAGGACCTGCTAAAGAAAATTGCTAAGTAGCGTCTCCCTGGTTTCTTTGCTGTGTTTTGTTGTTTTGTTGCTTTGCTGTTCTTTCTGTTCGCTGGTCTTCTGGCCAGTCGTTATGTATGCGGACTTTTAATCCTTTTGCTGCTCTTTCTCTTTCTATGATGTAAAGGTTTCAGGTCCTTAAAACCTATTTTTTAATCAATCAGAACAAGCATTATAACAATGAAAATAAGCTAACATAAATACCAGTGACTACACAAATCTTTAAGTAAATATCTATGAAAGGAGTGAGCATCAACTTTGCTAATTCATCATTCAAAAAATAATATAGATTAAATTATTCATAAGACTAAATTACTTTCGAGCTTTTAAAGATGAACACAATCCCAATTGTTATTTCTTAGATGACAACACTACAATTTGTGTTTTGGAATACAATATCAATGAAAATAAACCAACATAAATATGAGCGACAACACAAATCTGAAATACATATCTATGGCAAGAAGTTTTTGAAAGCAAAGACAAAGCAACTTCAAGGATTCACTCTTTCAAAAGATAATAAATAAAATTATCTATGAGAGAAAAGCATTTGTATCTCAATTTTATGTGGAAGCGCAACATTGCAATCACAGTAGCAAATCCCACTCCATAACTTAACCCCACTCCTATTGCCCACCATTAATCCATTATAACATCTGCACTTGCATCTCCATCTTCATCTTCATCACTTGTATTATTGCGATTACCTCTACCACCCAAACTAGAATTCAATGTTCTATTTTCAAGGGGAGGTCCATGAAGATTGGGATTTCCAAGAAAAGAAGAAGCCTCAAAGGTTGAAAATTGTTTCCCTTGCGCTATTAATCCAGAAAGCATGTTGTAGAAAGATTCAACACAACAAGGCATGTGAGATTTAAGAGTTGGGAGGGACTCTTTCCATACAACATGTTTTCTGAAATATCTAGAGATTCCAAATAAGCCATGGTTCCCAAATATTCTGAGATTGAGCCGCTCAAATTATTTTTTGATATGTTGAGAGAAATCAAACCCTTAAGGAATCCCACTTCTGTAGGAATATTACCTGATAGCTTATTATGTGATAAATCTATAAACTTGTATGCTTTGATTATCTTCTGATATGAAGTTTCCCTTCCTTTTATCCAAACTATTACTTCATCAGCAAAAATAAGTGAAGAATCTATGTCAAGATAGTAAGAAGATTGTACATGCTCTATGCAATTCACAATGGATGATGGAATAATACCTTGCAACTTGTTGCCATTGAGGTTTAGTGAATGAAGAGAAAGTTAGATTTCCCAAACTCTTTTGGAATCCTTGCTTCCAAAACATTGTAAGCCAATTGTAAAACTGATAATCCAGAGCACCTCCCAATATCTGCAGGAATCCTACCAGACAGTCTATTCTTTGACAAGTACAAAGTGCCATATTATTCATCAACTGTTCTTTGACATATAGAACTTGGAATTTGTCTAGTCAGATTATTGCCTGACAATGATAGAGATGATGGTGTGCCAATTGTTGTAGTAATAGAGCCATTAAATCCATTATCAGACAGATCTAATAAATCTGAAACAAAATCAAGAGCAGGAAGAGAGCAGTATAATGATATAATCTATTCCCATGCAACTCCATCAAGTTCACATCATTCATTCCTAAGAATTCCAGGCTTCTTAGATTTCTGACCCATACATCAAACTAATTACTCTTCTCGGCTAGAAAAATCTCGTTAACTGATTTCACACTCCAAGATATCACTTTTTCATTTTTCACAATTCATAATGTTACTTGTTTTGTATATGATTGTGTGTTTTCTACATCAATGTTTTGGATCACATTCCGCGATATTATCATTACGATGTAATAAGAAATTATTTGAAAATATCATTTTTTCACAATTTGTAATGTTATCCGTTGCTACTTCTTGATATATTCATGTATGTTTTTTTGGATCAACCTTTCGAACACTATGCAATCCATCATCAGAATGTTAGGGCATAAGAAAAAGAAAAATCATTTTAATGAATGTTGGATATTCTTTAGAAGAAAATAGATTTTATATACTCTAATGAATTAATTTTTTATCTATATTTAATTTTTCTTAATTATAATAGCATTATAAAAAGTATTTAAAATACAAATTTTATAATAAGATTATAATTTAATAAGTTATAGTAAAATAATTTAAAAAAAGTCTTTGTATTATTTTGTTTAAGAGATTTTTGATGAACTGAAGTCATAATAATATATTTTTGAATAATATTTATAATTTAATGAGTGATTTATGTTTACCTCTAAAATAATTTAGAGGTAAATGTGCATTGTTTCCTTTAAGAGATTTTTAATGAAGTTTCCAGGAGGCTATATCAAGTTGAAAATATAAATATATTCTCACAAATATTCTTTAGATGTCACATTAAAATTATAAGCATATCATTCATTCAATTAATATTTCAATTCATAGGTATTGTAAATATTTGACATTTTACTTAATCAATTAAAAATTAACAAAACGAGACTAATATAACTAGTATGTATATTTGGCATTTGGGTGAGCACATCATGCACCAAGTCTAACTAGATGCACTAATGAGCTACCTTCTATAAATAGCATCCTTGTGCCCCAATAAGGTTTGATTGTTTGTTGTTGAATATGACTTTGGTGGCTCCTGTCCAACCATGTTAGCTACAAAGGATAAAATTAAACATGACATGCATCAAATAGTTGGATTTTTTTTTGATTCATCAAGTTGATAACATGCCAATTGTATGTGTCTACCATGTGGTAATTCTTGATGATCATGCACAAGTTCCCCTTATTTTGTTGCTATGTGATTGGGCCACCCCTTTCCTAAGTGCACCAATCCATGAGCCTATTCTCTTAAGGCATGTGGCCCTCAAATTGAAGGACACATAATAATTGAAGTTCACATGTGAGTTCAACAATTGTCAAAATGATTGGTGGGCCCTAAATAGTATAAATAGAAAATATTTGGTTGTTGATGTGTCCTTTTGAGCCAATAACAATTACACACTTGAATATAAACCCACATAATTTGTTTAATTGCTAGTTAAAAGCTAGACCATGATGCATGATAGCATTGATCTTAGTGGTTAGAACAAAATCTATGGCTAACATTGGAAAAGACAAAAAGATATTAAGACACCCACAAAAATCATTTAATGATCATGTGTCTATCAACATTAGTTATTCAAATACGATGATAGTGATAGATATAAGTCTTTGCATTCAAATAATATAGTAATAAATTTCCATGTAAGATAATGTCCAAATTGAACTCCAATCTCTAGTTGATTTTGATAATTTAGAGTTGAAGTTGAAGGTGTTTACAATATGCTATATAAGGTTACCATACTTGTGTTGATATTTTGGCTTATTGAAATATTGGTGTGGAGTGTTCTAAAACTTAAATAATTGGTTAGTATACCCAATGATTACTTTTTTCTAAACCAAGGAATTGGATTTCTTCGTTGGAAAATTTTTGGTCTAAGGTTGTTATTGGATCTTCTCCATTCTATTAAATTTTTGTCTTAGGCACAAGTTGAAATTAAAAATCCTTGTTTGAACACTAACCTTTAAAATCACAAACCATGCCTTTCAAGAGAAAATGGTCCCTTGAGATATATCCTTGGGTAATGAAGTCTTTTAAGAAAGCCACTTGCTATAGATCTCTTACTATTTTGCTAGAGGGTAGTAAGTCAGGCATCAGACACTCTATTACCCACACTAGAGGGGCAACTCTATTCATAACATTTTCTTAAAAATCATCTAATTGTATCCCTATTTATAATAGTTGGATATTCAATCTAGGAAAGGTCATTGAGCCAAAAGTTTCTTGTAGACCTAGACAATATTAAACGGATTGCCAAGAGGTATATCACCAGAGATTTTTTTGTAACTACTTCTGATGGTGTACAAATTTTTATTATAAATGAGAACCTATTCCATAAGGTTATTCTTGTAAACCTTGAGGCTGGTGCCCCCTTAGACATGGGAATATCACCCATTGAATATGAGAAGCACAATTATCATAAAAAATGGTTGCTAAACTTTGAAAATAGAGGTCACAAACAAGGACCAAAACCCGTCTTAGATACTAAAATGGATCCACTCAATTTATTGTAATTAGATCCCCATTTCAAGGATACGTATGATATAATGTTCCAAGTAATGGGTCTACATGCCAGTGTAGCGTCCTAAAATTGTGACACTTGCAATATTGACTGCATTTCGGTCTTCACGATGGCGACGCAACACGCAACCTGAATGGAGACCCTGAAACTTGCTCACGACACCAAAAACTGCATTTTCAAGCACCCTAGCCTGAACCTCCTTTGCACCCTGCTGTCCCGGGAGGTGGGACCAGAGCGCCCAGCGCCCTGGTCCTTCAGGACCAGGGCGCCCAGCGCCCTAGTCCCCCAGGACCATGGCGCCCAGCGCCCTGGTCCCTGGCCCTATTTTGGGCCCGGTCTCCTATGGGACTTCGGGTCTTTTTAGTTTGCAAATTGGAAATTATCTTTCCTGGTCGGCCTAAGGTCGGGAAAATCAGTCTTTTAACCCTAATTGGCAAGTATATAAACTACATTTTCCTCTCCCATTTGGGTAAGGAGGTCATATGTGTACAAGCGTGGAAACTATACTCAAGCATTCAAGCATTCAAGCATTCCTTCAAGCAATTGATCATTTCAAGTCTCCATTCAAGGCTAAGTCTTGCATTCAAGACAAGGTTTCAACCATTGAAGAGGAGATCACTTACAACATACTACTACAACATACAACATACAACATCTATACCTTCGCACATAAGGATACAAACATCCTTACAACAAGGTACTAGTACTTGTTTTACATTACTGACATTTACATTTACAACATTGCTCATTTCTTGGTTAATTCCAAAACCGGGGTTTGACCTAAAGGCAAACCCCTAATCCCTAACCCCCCAATCGTCTTTGATTTTCTGTGTGTAGGTTGCAGGTACGCGGCTGAAATTGAAGATCTAGAATCCTTGTGCAGAGACGAACAGATCCCCCTTCGTTTCGCGGATTTTTCGGAGGACCGTGGCGCCGGGCGCCGTCGTCCCGACAACTTTTGCTCAAATTTGCAGGACAACGCCGTATCGACATTTTACTGCTAATTCCAGGTCCGCAGCTTCATCCTATATCCCTATCTCAGTTTATAAGCGAATCATTGTCACTTTCTATGCATTCCTAGCTTAATTCTTCTATGCACATTCTTTACAAAAGAGGGTAGCCTTGCTGTCATAACCCTTGAAACTCATTTAGCATCCAATCTTGCATTGCGTGGGATTGGATCTTGTGGGTTTCAACCCCTCTTTTGAATGTAAAGTCTCTCCCCTAAGTGAAAACCATCAACCCTAGTGAATCTCCCTTCTCTCTCCTTGGAGTTGGAAGAGGGGAGAGCAACTAGGGTTCGATCGCGATTTTCCGCTTTACATTTTGGTGAACCCGACGTGAACATCCTTTCTGATTATTCATAATTAGATCTGAAAATTGGATTCTTTGATTACATTTCCATGTTTGATCTTTTGCAAAATTTTAGAGGTTAATTGCATAAAAACCCTAAATTTTCTTTTTAAGTAATTAAACTTGTGAAATGTTTAATTGTTAATGCTTGTTTCAGATCTGCCCTTCTATTACAAATTATCAATTCATATCTATGCTTTAATTTTGAAAATTAAGTGGTTAAGTGTCAAAACCCTAATTTTTGAAACCCTCTTGATTCAACCTTTGTCCGACAATTTCACTGATCAAAACATCTCCAAATCAGCTGTAACTTTGGATTCCGCAATAAAATCACAATATCTTTCATCCCTGAAAATTTGGAAAAAAGTTGCGAGGACCGTGTGCACTCTGAGCGCCATCGTCCCCGACATTTTTTCCGAAATTTCGAGAGTTAGATCTTACTGTATTTTCCTGCTAAAATCCAGAATTTTGGCTGATTTTATCAAATCTAACACTTTCAAAATTACAGTCAAAGTTGGTCTTGTGATTGCTTGGATTAAGGCTTCTAAACATTCAAAAATCATCGAAATTGAAATTTTGTGTCAAAATTGTGTTCTTACTGTCCTAAATCTGAAAAGTGTGTTTGCATTTATTCGAAATTTCAGTGCTTTATTTAAATTCTTGCAATTTGTGACATTTGAAATTAAGTGCTTAATTACAACAACTTTAATTTCCGCTTTCAAAATTGAATTTTGCGTGAAATTGAGTCAATTTTTAAATTTCAAAATTTGCATTGCTCTTGACATTCCCTCTAAAATCATAAAATTCAAAATTTCAGTTTCCCTCTCTTTTTCAAAATTCAAATTTTTGCATTTTTCGACAATCTTGGTAGGGTTCAATTTCGAGATTGCAACTTTAATTTGGCCCATCTACAGATCGTAAAACCACTCAATTTTTTCAGATTAGCTCTAAAATCATCATAACTTTCATCCCTGCAAATTTCAAAAAAAGTTGCCGGGACCGTGTGCACTCCGAAGCGCCACGGTCCCTGACATTTTTTCTGAAATTTCAGGAGATTGTCCTGATTATATTTAACAGCTTAAATCCAGAAGATTGGCTGATTTTACTGAAAATTGCTACCTCTAAATTCAAAAACTTTCTCTCTCTCTAGTGCATGAGTTTTAGAACAATAAGCCCTACTTACACTATTCTCGTTAGACGAAGCCGTAGAATTAAGTCTTTCCGAGGTTTAATTACCGAGGAGATGGAACCTAATTTGAATAGCCTTTTTAACGAGGACATGGGTAATTCCTCTAATCCTCCTAATGATGAAGAAGCTCTCCATGAGGTTTCTGTAGAACAACTTTCAAAATTGGATAACCAATTTGACGATTTTCGACAATGGATGTCTCAAGAATACCCTGATAGTCAAGCTCTTCCTTTAATTGAGGGTCTAAAACGTATGCTTCAAAGTGATAAGAATGGAATTGATATTTTGTGTGGTATTGCACATATTGTGGATTCAAATGTGATGCCTATGAAAAGTTGTGCCGAAACCTTGGGTTATACACAACCTCCTACTCAAGACAATCATTCTATTCCTTTGACGACTCCTATTGCTAGTATACCTACTTTTACATCAAACATAATGACTACTTCAATACAAGACATTCCTCCTATGATCACTAGTCATGGGGGCAATCCCTCTTCTTCAATTAACCCCCTTCCTTCATTCAATCCAACTTCTTCATTCATTCCTTCAATGAGTGTTCCTATTATATCACCACGAATGAACATGACACAAGGGGGCAATTCGTTCAACCATTCCATTCCTCCTTGTAGTGTTCCTCCTGTCCAATCATCTCCTATGACTAACTATCATAGAGTCCCACCACCTTACTCTTTACCTTCTTTCAATAACATAACACCTCCATCTCAATCTAACACATCTAATATGAATTCTTCGACTGAAGCGACCATTAACAATCTTGCACAAACTGTCTCTTCTTTACAGCAACAGATTGCCTCTATGAATCAATCTAAGTTTAGTGTGCCCACATTTGATGTTGCGAGTCCACTTTCTCTTGACATTGTTCGAGCTATTCCCCCTAAACATGTTGAAATTCCACATTTGGAGCTTTATAATGGTAAGGGTGATCCTCTAACACATGTTAAGACCTTTCAAACAATATGTACTAATTTTGCTTATGACCAAAGGTTGCTTGCAAAACTGTTCACTAGAACATTAAGAGACAAAGCCCTACAATGGTATTGCTCGTTGCCTTCTTATTCTATTACTTCTTTCGAACAACTTGCAAATGCTTTCATTCAACAATTTCAAAACAATATAAGTCCTAAAGTTACTTTGATTGATTTAATGCATTGTAAACAAGGTGTTAAAGAAAAAGTGACTGATTTCATTGGTAGATATAAGCATTTGTATGCTCAAATTTCTTTTCCAGTGCCTGACAATGATATTCAAAGAATCTTTATTTCTAATTTACAAAAAGATATTCGAGACAAACTTTTGTTTTCTGAGTTTACTTCTTTCCAACAGTTGTGTGCAACTCTTCACAATTATCAACTGACTGTGAGTCAAATGGAACAATCACATCCTATGGCTCCGAGTGATAAGGGTGATAGCAGTCAACAACCATTTGGGAAGTTTAAACCGAACAAAGATTCCATCAAATTCAATGAAAACATCATCAACAACAATGTGAATGCAACATCAGGTGTGCCTCCTATTTCTAAATTTTTCAAGAAAGAAAGAAAGTATACTCCTTTGAATGAATCATTGCATAGTATTATGAATAAGTTATTGGAACAAAATGTGCTTACTCTTCCTCCTATAAGGCAAATTGATCCTGCAAAGATTACTTCACCTTATTTTGATAACAAAGCTTTTTGTCAATTTCATCATCAGCCTGGGCATGATACTGAAAAATGGTTTTCTTTAAAGGGTAAAATTCAAGATTTGATTGATAACAATACTATTTCTGTTTCTGGAGTGAATGATAAAGGCAATACATCTGTAGCTCCTCCTAATCAAAATCTTCAGATTTTCACTGATCCATTACCTTCTCATACCTCTAATGCGATTGAGACTAATGATTCCTCTCTTTCATCTAATGGTCTTGTGTCTATGACTCCGAATGCGATTAACTTTGTAGAGCAGCAAGAAAACCCTAAAGAACCTTCCATCACATTTGATTCCAGTGAAACCATTAGGGCACTTGATGGTCCTTTATACATAGTTGCAAAAGTCAAGAATACACCTTGCCGTGGAGTGCTTATTGATCCTTCATGCATGGTTAATGTTATTACTGAAGAATTTCTTTTTACTTTGCAATTGAATCAAGTGATTTATGACAAAACAGATGTGATTGTGAAACTATTTGATGCATTTTCTTCTCCTGCAATTGGTTCTATTACATTGCCTATTGAGGTCCATAACAAATCCCTTGATGTGAACTTTGCTATTATTCCATCTTCCGAACAATTTCGTGTGAAGCTTGGCTATCCTTGGCTATCTTCCATGAAAGCTATTGCTTCTCCTATTCATAAGTGTTTGAAATTTCCCCATAATGGTGAAGTTGTTACTGTCAATCATAGTCTCTTTAAACCAGCTGAAAGAACTTCTAGCGTTCCTCTTGATTACTTTTGGCCTAAACAATTCCAATCTCTTCCTCCGTGAAGTGATCATCTTTTCAAATCTTATCAAAAGTGGAAAACAGATATGATCCTATCTCTAAGTGAACCTAGAACACCCAAACTTGATATTCCTATCATTCTTTAGAAGGAAGTTCTTCCTTTGAAAGATAAAACTAATGTCTTTCCTCAAGAAGATTCCCAACCCGTTCCCATGGATGTGATTATGTCTATGCCTAATAAACCTTCTAAGAGTAGACCTATACCTCCTCGTCATGATGGACTTGGTCTCCTTCCTAAACCAAATATTCCTCCTTTGTATGGAGCAGTTCCTCCTCCTTCTTTTTATAGAGAGAAGAGACCTTCTTCTTCTCCTATTATCCAGCCTAAGAGACCACAACCTAAACACCCAAGTGATAAGGATGAGAACATTCCTCCTCCTCAATCTTCTCCACTTCCTACTAAGACTAGACGAAATCGTTCTGCATGCGAACGTCGACGAAAGCGTCGTCTTAGAGCTCAAGCAGCTGCTTCTCAAACTTTGCAATCTCCAAAAACACCTTCAACAAGCATTATTCCATTTTCTCCTCAGCCGACGATTGAGCCAAAATCTCCTAAACATAAGATGCATGATGGTCTTGATCCTGTGCGAGTTAAAGACCCTATTTTTATAAATCTTGATGATGATATAGATGAAAATGTTATTCATGATGAAAATGTTACTTCTCTTGCTTCTGATAGTGAATATGAACTTGTTGATATTGATAACCATTTATCTAATAAATTTTCTAAAGCACTTATCCTAGCTCCTAGACAAGAACAACGTGGCTTGGAACATGAACATAGACCTTGTTTGGATCTTGTGATAGCTCCATCTGCTGTGTTGAATGTTCCTCCTCTAGCGTGTTCCCCGCCTTCCCGAAACATTGATCAGCAAGATCGGGGGGTAGATGACGTGCTAGACTAGTTACATTAGCATAGCAGATTCTCTCCCCCTCTCTTTTGTTACTTCTTCTATATGTTATTCTCATTCTTCTATTTGTTGTCCTTAGTGTTGTCTACTTGAGGACGATGCAAAGCATTGAGATCTCTCGATCTTTCTCATGTTGACTCAAAAGACACATGTGTTCCCTTCTTCTAGGTGACCTTCCTTGATTGGGGAATGAAGAACAATTATGCATACATACATATGATATACATGAATTATCATACAGCATACTGATCCCGAGGAAAGCGAAGTCGCCTCGTGCTTTGTGTTTTGTGTCTATTATCCTTGGGCTTATCTCACACTTGGGGGCTAAATCCTTGCGATAACGTGCTCCTTTCTCATTTCTTATATGTATCACTACCTTAAAGCAATCACCCCCGGTGAGGCGTGTGCGATCGCTTTAACGTAGGGGGGCATACATCCCGTCCATATCTTTTCAAGATACTTGAAAATTTCTTGACAAATTTAGCTTTGCCTTGAAAATTTTTGATATCTTTCTTGCATGACTCATAGTGAGGGAACCTTACTACTGACAGTCATGGTTCTCCCTCGTGATCTTCCCTTTTACTTTGTCAATCGAAGTCGTAAGATCCTTAGTCCACTGGGGGCTTGGTGTATCTTGCCTCCTTGACGTGGTGAAAGTCTTTCAATGTTGTTTCCTTGTACTTTACCGGAAGTATGAGCATACGCCTATACTCCCGCTAAAGTAGGGGCTAAATGTAGCGTCCTAAAATTGTGACACTTGCAATTTTGACTGCATTTCGGTCTTCACGATGGCGACACAACACGCAACCTAAATGGAGACCCTGAAACTTGCTCACGACACCAAAAACTGCATTTTCAAGCACCCTGGCCTGAACCTCCTTTGCACCCTGCTGTCCCGGGAGGTGGGACCAGAGCGCCCAGCGCCCTGGTCCTTCAGGACCATGGCGCCCAGCGCCCTGGTCCCTGGCCCTATTTTGGGCCCGGTCTCCTATGGGACTTCGGGTCTTTTTAGTTTGCAAATTGGAAATTATCTTTCCTGGTCGGCCTAAGGTCGGGAAAATCAGTCTTTTAACCCTAATTGGCAAGTATATAAACTACATTTTCCTCTCCCATTTGGGTAAGGAGGTCATATGTGTACAAGCGTGGAAACTATACTCAAGCATTCAAGCATTCAAGCATTCCTTCAAGCAATTGATCATTTCAAGTCTCCATTCAAGGCTAAGTCTTGCATTCAAGACAAGGATTCAACCATTGAAGAGGAGATCACTTACAACATACTACTACAACATACAACATACAACATCTATACCTTCGCACATAAGGATACAAACATCCTTACAACAAGGTATTAGTACTTGTTTTACATTACTGACATTTACATTTACAGCATTGCTCATTTCTTGGTTAATTCCAAAACCGGGGTTTGACCTAAAGGCAAACCCCTAATCCCTAACCCCCCAATCGTCTCTGATTTTCTGTGTGTAGGTTGCAGGTACGCGGCTGAAATTGAAGATCTGGAATCCTTGTGCAGAGACGAACATATCCCCCTTCGTTTCGCGGATTTTTCGGAGGACCGTGGCGCCGGGCGCCGTCGTCCCGACAACTTTTGCTCAAATTTGCAGGACAGTGCCGTATCGACATTTTACTGCTAATTCCAGGTCCGCAGCTTCATCCTATATCCCTATCTCAGTTTATAAGCGAATCATTGTCACTTTCTATGCATTCCTAGCTTAATTCTTCTATGCACATTCTTTACAAAAGAGGGTAGCCTTGCTGTCATAACCCTTGAAACTCATTTAGCATCCAATCTTGCATTGCGTGGGATTGGATCTTGTGGGTTTCAACCCCTCTTTTGAATGTAAAGTCTCTCCCCTAAGTGAAAACCATCAACCCTAGTGAATCTCCCTTCTCTCTCCTTGGAGTTGGAAGAGGGGAGAGCAACTAGGGTTCGATCGCGATTTTCCGCTTTATAGCCAGTTCCACTCTGTTGAAGGGAGATTTAGTGTTTCTACACATGAAACACTATATCCAAACTGTATACCAAAATACCCTATTCAATTACATAGGACACCTAACTAAATATTTAAGGGAAGGGAGAGAAAAGTTTAAAAGGAAATGAGATGTGAATCTTTCAAATAGTATTATTTGATGTGTCACACCTATTTCCATAGTTTACAAGCTTGTAGAACCCTAAGTTGAATGTGTATTCATCTAAGGACGAGTCTAAGAAAGGATCTTTTATCTCTATGTAGTCATAAACTCCCCACCTAGATACATATGACATTAGGTATTCGTTTTATATTTTTGAATATTATTCTATAGACTTTATATTACATTAATTGGGTTACATCAAGCTTCAACTTCTTACAAGGTTTCCTAAATTTCTTAGGCCTATGGACTACTATCCTTATGTTGATAGGCTACATAGTTAGGGAGAATAGTTACTGCATGAATGATACAAAGTTATCAATATATTTTGTGAGCCATCCATAGCTACTTATTTGGAGTCCCTATGGAAAATGAGTGGGTCAATTTATACACATTTCAAGATACATAAGAGAAAAATTGTCCTCCCACCCCATGCTAAAATTGAAGATTTCTCAATTTATATTAATAAAGAATATAGAAGGGTGGGAGATATTATTTCCCAAGTGATACTAGAATTCTAGAGAAGATTACAAAATTGAAGGATTCATAATTAAAATGAGACAAGAAGTAGGGATTTATGGGTATGAAAACTAGTTTAATGAACTTGAAGATCTTATCAAGAGTTGCAAAGATAATAATGAGTAAAAATATGGAAGAATTAAATGCCTAAAAATAAACAGAATTGAAAGAAAACTCTTTTAGGACAACCCTGTTGGCAGCAAAGCAACAAGAAAACTGAGAGGGGGGGGCGGGGGGTGAATCAATTTTCACCAAACTTAGCCAAATTAACCTTAACTTCGGATCTAATCGTGAACAGAAATAATAGAAATAATCACCACATCAAAAACACACATAACACATAGATTTTTGACGTGGAAAACTCGGTTAAGGGAAAAACCACAGTGGGAACGTACCTACAATAAGATGATACTCTGCAATTTAGTATGTGAAAATATTAAAATGGGGAATGCACATGCATTCAGACACACTATCTAGAGCTCACTGCTCAAAACAACAAAGGGATACAACCCTGGGAAGGCTCACTGCCTTACAAAGATTAGACAACAATCCAGATTACATGAACTAAAAGAATAGTATCTCCAAATGCTTGATGACAGTTCCAGTTAAGCACACTATCTGCACAACAATTCTCTTTTCTCTTCCAAACTTTCGAATGATAGATTCACTTGTTCGCCCATACAATACTTTCTCAAATCATAAACACAACCGCAGACACAATTAACATGATTACAATGCTTATTTATACAATTCATCAACCTTACCCTTAAGGTTGACTCAACACATAAGACCTAATTACAAAATTACATCACATGATACATAAATCCATAACCGGACCAATACATTGTCAACAAGGACATAACATGGACCCAAATCAAATCCTCGAACATGCAACATTGCCAAATAATTCACCAAGATCATCCGCAACATGCTACACCACCAAATATGTCGCATAACACGAAGAATATCACCAGACCAATAAAATCTTCAATAACGTGCACCACGATCAACACAGAGCACCAAAACGCATAGGAAACGATCATAGAACATCAACAAGCAACGTGAATTCCACCGCAATCACTGTAGCAACTCAGATAATAAGAATCATCATTAACATCATCATCAGAGCTCAAGAACATCAACTAACAAACTGAAAGATACACTTGCGAAATTCCAAATCATGAACCATCTGATTTGAGGACACATATGAAAAACCCAAACACTCTCCAAAATTTGCAACACAAGATATAATCATTCCGGAGAAATATGAATCAAATATCACAACTCTACAACACCAAACATTGAAAAACTAGTCACTACACAAAATCACACAAACCGACCAAATCACCTCATAGCATCATGAAAATAATACTGAATCAACTAGAGATAAGCATCTCAAAACCCAATAAACTACATTAGCACATCTGCAACAGATCACCCAAACCAACTCTCTGCAACAAACCAATTCTCTGCAACATAGAAATATGTTGACATCAATGAAAACGACACATCCCAACAACTCTAATATCCAACAATCTCTCCCTTTGGAATTGATGGTAACATATGAATGTGAAAAACAATCAATGCAAAGAAATAAATCAACATCCAACAATCTCCCATAACTAAAAAAATCTCCCCCTGGGATCAGTGCAGGATATAGCAGTTTTTCACATGCATCTCTCCCCCTTTGACATCAATGCTAAAGATACATACAAAATATTATTCTCTCATACATATCTCCCCCTACAGAAGGACAATCTCTTCCCCTTAGGATAAACTCATAAATCTGATCAACTGAACAATACACTAACTACTCCCCCGAAGTAGCAACACCCACTCATCAATCCAGATAACATGATAAGACAATGAAGTCCACCAGATCGATGCAACAGAATGCATCTAGTTCATAGTATGAGGGAATATCACCCTAACTTCTCTCTCAGATATACAAATGTATCAACAGGAAAAGGCTTCGTAAATATGCAATCTGTTCCTTTGTAGATACATACTCCAGTCTGACTTCTTTCTCATTTACCTTCTCTCTAAAGAAATGAAACTTGATTGATATATGCTTTGTCTTAGAATGCAACACCAGGTTCTTAGAAATATTGATAGCACTATAATTGTCACAATATATAACAATAGGCTCATTACAAACAATTCTAATATCCTTCAACATTTGCTTCATCCAAATTAAAGTACATGAGTACAATTGCTAGTAGTAGCAATGTATCCAGCTTCTGCAGTAGATAAAGAAATAGAATCTTGCTTCTTACTTGTCCAGGCAACCAACTTCTTTCCCAAAAAAAATGTTCCATTGGTATTACTCAAAATCACTTGCCTAATCAACATCAATATATGTTGGCAATTAGAGGAATTGATTATGTGTTGCATTGATGTCAACACTAGCTGTTTTGCTGTCTACCAACTTCTGGTAGAGTGGTTGGTCTTTGATGTTGATATGGAGATTTGTCTCTGGTTTGGTCTAGATATTGGAATTGGTTTGGATTGGTTATTCATGTGTTCCTGATGTTGTAATGGGGTGAAAAGTGAATGATGCAGAGATCAAGAGGACAACTTTTCTTCCCTCCAAGGAGAGATGAAAGTTTCACTGTGGATTTCCCTTTAATCACCTCACACACATTACATTTAAAAAAGGTGGGGGCGAATTCACTAGATCCAACCTCTTAGGAAAGAGATTGAATACTGAATAAATTGATAAGGGTGTTAAATGACAAGTTAACCCCTCTTTTAGAATAAGTAATGGTTAAATTATGTGTTTTGAGACTGTGTAAAAGTAGCATAGAACTGGTTATAACTTGAAATAGAAGTTGTTGGCATTTTGCATATAGATTGCATTAATGATATGTTGTCATTGATGTCAATTGAACCGGTGAATGATATTCATGATATTGCTGAAATTATTGTTGTTATTTCTATTGTCTTGTAACTGGCATGATAAACCTTGAGGAAGATGTTGTAAACCGTTATATGGTAGTTTGTAAGTTGAACCAGTGTAAAGGGTTAAACCTTTCTATGTTATGTAACCAGTAAACCCTACAGTTTATTTTCTGTTAAACCCTAACCGATCAAGTTTGTTGGTTTAAGATCTAATGTTGAGTGGTAATGATAGAGACATGTGTGATCATTGAATGAGGATTAATTTAGATTGATTTGGCATGTTTGTTATCTTGGAAAGGAGCAAAGTGGATTGCATCTAATGCATAGTGCGTGATGAGTTACAAAGTCCGATGAAGTGGTGATCATGGAGCGGTTGGAATTTTCTTGAAGAATGTGAAGAGATTGTTATGATTTCTAATGGTCAAGATTGTATCGACTTGTTTGTAATCTCGATGATGAGAATTAGGTTTTTGTTATGTTACCAACCCAGTTGATTTGTATTTAAGGTCGATGATATTGTTTTGTTAAGTGTTGGCAAAGTTGACAAGATTGGGAGAAAATAGTTGAGTGTGTGGTTTCCTAACCGATGGATGGAACTGCAGTTTGAGTAAAGGCAGATTGAAACTTAAGAAGGATATGATCAAGCCGATGTAGTGCTATTCAGACAGATCATGAAAACCTATTGTTTTCTAACAATTACAACAAAAATTGAAATCCCCTAATCGGGTAAGCTCTAACAAGCTTGGTTACTTTCTAAATCCTCTAACAAGGTGGTCCATTAGTTTGGATTCTCCCCTAGCGAGGTTACTCCTAATAGGGTATCATGCTTTTCATCAAGGCATATTTGTAAATCCCTTAGTCGGGTGCCCTAACTCCGCTCGACTGAGAGGATAGTCAACCACACCATTCCTAACTAGAATTAGTTCTTAACATGACTTATTGTAAAAGATTTAACAGGCTTGGCTCCTAATAGAGCGAACTTCAGAAGAGTTCAGATAGCTAACCTTGTGAGTCTCATCTCATTGTGGTTTTTATCTATTTGGGTTTTCTACGTATAAATATTTGTGTCAAGTGGTGAACACTTTTGTGGTTATGATCTTATTTGTTGATTTGATTAACTACTTAACTATTTTGATAAGGCATGATATTTGGAAACATTGAGAGATGAATATGTTGACATATGATTAAGCATTTTTGATGTTTACAAGATTGAAGTTTTTTACTATTAAGTTGTCATAACAGTTAAATCGGTTGATGTTGGTTGATGTTGAGTATTGATCTTGATAAGTGAAAGTTTACTTTGTGAGTTTGAATTTGAGTTTGGGAGTTTGTATCACTTTTTCAGTATACTGATTCACCCCCCCTCTCAGTATTATACCAGATACTTATTCTTTCAGCATACCAAAAAAAGCGTGGGATGAAGCTGTGCACCTGGATCTGGCTATAATATGTCAAGATGAAGTTGCCCTATGAATTTGAGGGAAAGTTTCTAGGACTGTGTTGAAAGTGCACATAGTCCTCCGAAAAATCCGTGAAACGAAAAGGGTTTTTCTGCCTCTATGAATGAAGTCCAAATCTTCAAATATAGCTACGCACCTGCAACCTACACACAGAAAAGAGAGAAAAAGGGGTTGGGATTGGGGGTTTGCCTTCAGGTCAAACCCCAGTTTTGGAATTAACCAAATGATGAAAGAAAGCACTTGCAAGTAAATGCAAATGAAAGACTGAAATGTAATTCACCTCAAGGGAGGTTGTGATAGGAATGTAGATAGATTTGTTTGTGTGGTATTGAATGTTGAAAGGGATCTCCTCTCCAATGGTTGAATCTTTGACTTGAATGCAACACCTAGCCTTGAAGGGAGACTTGAGAATGCTCAATGCTTGAATGCTTGAACTTATGACCACTCTTCGCTTATTGAACTTATGCAAATGAGAGGACAAATGCGACATATATATTCATCAATTAGGGTTATTGGACTGATTTTTTGTCATAGGCTGACATAGGGAAATTTTTCTCGCTTAAAATGTAAAGACCAATGCAAAGATAGGATAGATGGGGCCCCAAAATAGGGCAGGGATAGGGGTGCCACACCCCTGTGCTACCCTTATCTAGGATAGAAAGTAGGTTCTGGGGAGTGCGAAGTGCAATATTTAGGGATTGAGCAAGTCTTGAGTCTCCGATCAGGTTTGGGGATTCGATTCGCCAATGTGAAGACCCTAATATGGTCGAAAATTGCAAGGGTCACAATTTTATGACACTACATTTAGCCCCCAGTTTAGCGGGAGTATAAGCATATGCCAATATTGCTAGTAAAGTACAAGGAGACAAGATTGAAAGACTTCTACCACATCAAGGACGTAAGATACACCAAGCCCCTAGTGGACTTAGGATCTTATGACATCAATTGGAAAAGTAAAAGGGAAGATCAAGAAGGGAAAGTCATGACTGCAAGTAGCAAGGTTCCCCTCACTATGAGTCATGAAAAGAAAGGATACAAAAAATTACAAAGCAAAGCCAAGTTCACCAAGTAACTTTAAGTATCAAGAAGGAAAATATGAGCAGAGTGTATGCCCCCACGTTAAAGTGATTGTACAAGCCTTATCGAGAGCGATTGTTTTAATGTAGGATACACCCAAGAGAGAGAGAAGAGAGGGAGCACGTTATCGCAAGGATTTAGCCACCAATCGAGGAATAAACCCAAGGATAATGAACATAAAACACAAGGTAGTATCAATTACCTCGGGGTTAGTATGTTGTATGGTAACTCATGTATATCATATATGTATGTGCATATAATAATCGTCATTCCCCAAAGAAAGGAAACTTCCTTGGAAGAAAGGGAAAAGAAGGGTGTCTTTTGAGTCAACATGAAAGAGACGAAAAGAGATCTCAATGCTTTGCATTGTCCTCAAATAGACATTAAGGGAAAAATAGAAGAACAAGGATACACATAGAAGAATAGTCACAAAAGAGCAAGAAAGGAGAGAGAGAGAAGATCTACTATGCTAATATTGCTAATCTAGCATGACATCTACCTCCCAATCTTGTTGATCACTATTTCGGGAAGGCAGGAACAACACACTAGAGGAGCGACATCGAGCATAACAGATGGAGCTATCACAAGATCCAAACAAGGACCATGCTCATGTGGTAAGTCACTTTGTTCGACTCTAGGAGCTAGGATTAGGGTTTTTGAAAATTCAGTTGATAAATGCTTGTCAACATCAACATATTCATAGTCACTATCAGAAGCAATAGGAGTTGTATTGCAATCATGAATAACATTTTCACCTATTTCCTCATCAAGATTTATAGAAAGAGAATCTCTCACATGAATAGAAGTAAAACCATCACATGCTTTTTGCAATTTACGATCTGGAGATTTAGGTTGAACATATTGCCTAGGAGAAAAGGGAATCATGTGAATTGTTGGAGTTGTAGGAGATTGACTATTTTGAGGAACAACTTCTTGAGCTCGAACATGATGTCTTCGTTGAAAATATCTCGCACAATGATTTCGTTAAGTCTTAGTAGAGGGCTGAGAAGGAGGAACATTTGTTGAAGGAGGAATATTCTCTTCTTTGATAATTGAAGGTTTAGGTTGAGGTCTTTTAGGTTGAACAAGAGGAGAGGCAAGCCTCTTGTCTCTATAAGAGGAAGGAGGTGTAATTGTGCCTTATAAAGGAGGAATATTTGGTGTAGGAAGGAGACTGGGTCCATCATGAGGAGGAGGTACAGGTCTAACCTTAGGAGGAATATTGTTGTTCTTCTTAGGAGAAGGCATAGTCAAATCCATATGAATAGGTTGAGGAAGATTAGTCCTATCCGTTAGGGGAAGGATTTCATCTTCAAGAAGGATATGAATGTCAATTGTTGGGGATCTAGGTTGACTTAAGGATAAGATCATATCTTTCTTCCATTTTTGATAAGATTGGAAAAGCGCATCGCTCCTTTGTGGAAGAGATTGAAATTACTTAGGCCAAAAGATATCAATAGGAACACCTAGGCTTCTGTCGGATGGTTGAAATAAGCTATGATTCACGGTTATGATTTCACCATTGTGGGGAAATTTTAAACACTTATGGATTGTAGAAAAAATAGCCTTCATGGAAGATAGCCAAGGATAGACTAAATTCACACAGAATTGCTTAGAAGAAGGAATGATAACAAAATTGACATCCATAGATTTAGTGTGAACTTCAATAGGAAGGGTGATAGAGCCAATGGTAGGACAAGAGAATCCATCAAATAACTTCACAGCCACATTAGTATCGTCATAGATTGGCTTATGTAATCGTAAAGTGAAAAGATACTCCTCAATGATGACATTAACCATGCAAGATGGATCAACGAGGGCACCGCGACAAGGTATGTCCTTAACCTTTGCAACTATGTATAAAGGACCATCAGGTTCTCTAATGGTCTCACTAGGGTCAAATGTAATGGAAGGATCCTTAGGTGTCTCTTGTTTCTCTACCATATTCACTAAATTTGGGGCTGTGGTAGTAAGATCAGAAGGAGAGAAAGAGGTATGTTCAGTCTCAATCACTTTAGAGGTATGCGAAGGCAATGCATCAATAAAAATATTAAGATTTTGATTAGGAGGAGCTACTGGTTTGTTTCCCTTATCATTCACACTTGCCAAAAATATAGTATTATTATCGATCAAATCTTGAATCTTAATTTTCAATGCAAAACATTTCTCAGTATCATGACTAGGCTGATGGTGAAATTGACAAGGAATTTTTATCAAAATAAGGGGATGCTAGCTTATATGGGTCAACTAGTTTTATAGGAGGGAGTTTAATAATGTTTCTTTGTAACAACTATGACATAATACTATGTAAAGATTCATTCAAAGGAGTAAATTGTCTTTCTCTTTTGAAAAATTTAGAAATAGGAGGCACACCTGTTGTAGCATTAACATTATTATTGTTGATTGTATCATTGAACTTGATGAAGCCTTTTGTTGGTTTGAACTTTGCAAATGGTTATTGAACACTCTTCCCTTTATCACTCAGAGCCATAGGAGTAAATTGTTCCATTTGACTCACAACTAGTCGATAATTGTGGAGTGTTGCACACAACTATGGAAAGGAAGTAAACTCAGACAAAAGAAGCTTTTCCTTAATATGTTTTTGCAAATTAGAAATGAAAATTCTTTGAATATCATTATCAGGTACATGAAAAGAAATTTGAGCACACAAATGCTTATATCTACCAATGAAATCGGTCACTTTTTATTTAACACCTTGTTTATAATGCATTAAATCAGTCATAGTAATTTTAGGACCAATGTTGTTTTGAAATTGTTGAATGAAAACATTTTATAATTGTTGAAAAGAAGTGATACAATAAGAAGGCAAAGAACAATACCATTATAAATCCTTATCTCTTAGAGTTCTTGCAAACAGTTTTGCAAGCATTCTTTGATCACAAGCAAAATTAGTACACAAGGTTTGAAAGGTTTTGAGATGCATTAGAGGATAACCTTTTCCATTATAGAGTTCTAACTGAGGGACCTCAACATGCTTAGGTGACATGAATTTAACAATATCAAGAGGAAGTGGGATCGCAACATCGAACGTGGGCACACTAAACTTGGATTGACTCATGGAAGCAATTTGTTGTTATAAGGAAGACACAGTTTGAGCAAGATTATTAATGGTCGCTTCGGTAGAAGAATTGATGTTAGACATGGTTTATTGAGAAGGTGGTGTGATGTTATTGAAGGAAGGCATTGATTGAAAATAAGGTGGTGGGACATTCTGATAAGTAGGCATAGGTGATGATTGAGTAGGAAGAGGGACACTCAAAGGAGGAATAAAATTGTTGAATGAATTGCCCCCTTGTGTCACATTGATTGGCTAAGGGATAACATGAATGCTTATTGAAGACATAGGTAAATATGGAGGATTAAATGAAGAAGAGGGATTTACCCCATAACCAATTATTGTAGGAATGACATTTTGAGTTGAAGTAACCATGATGTTTGAGGTAAAAGCAGGAACACTAGTCTTAGGAGTAGTTAAAGGAATAGAATAATTGATTTGTGTTGAAGGTTGTGAATAACCTAGGGTTTCAGCACAACTCTTTATAGGCATGACATTGGAATCAACAATATGAGAAATGCCACACAATATATAAATTCCATTCTTATCACTTTGAATCATGCATTTAAGGCCTTCAATTAATGGAAGAGCTTCACTATTAGGGTACTCTTGGGATATCCATTGTTGAAAGTTATCAAATTGATTGTCCAATTTTGAAAGTTGATCTATGAAAACTCTAGTCAAAGCTTCTTCTTGTTCATTATGGGATTCATCAATTGGATAGATAGGGACATGATTAGGATGGGAAGAATTAGCATCATCCTCATAAAAAAAGTTACCCAAATTAGGCTCCATCTCCTCGGTAATTAAACCTTAGGAAGCCTTAATTCTAATGCTTCATCTAATGGGGATAGTATAGGTAGGACTAATAGTGGTGAAACTCATGCACTAGAGGGAAAATTTGAAATTTTGGATTTGAATTTTGAATTATAGGAACAAAGTTTACAAAATTGAATAATGCAAAATTTGAGAAAATAGTGATTAAACAATTTTGAACTTTGTTGAAAGGGGAAACTGACACAATTTCCAAAAATAATTTTATGATAAATGAAAGGAAATTAGAATTTAAAATCAGGGCCAATGGGATACCGCTTAATTTTAAAGTTGACAAAATCAAAATTTTTAAAACCA